>NC_068944.1:3202500-3840000 GCF_026419915.1 Harpia harpyja | reverse complement strand
TTATTTAATCCATTGCATTATTCAGTGAGAGTCCTTCTAGGGAAACATGCCTTTATTTTGCAGGCAGGTTTTATTCTTATTGGAACATTCCTGTTCTGTTTTTTAAAGATAGCATCCTGGTGTTTGATTTTTTTTTTTTCCCCTGAATGTCTCAGTACTTCTCCATTATCATAAAAGAATATTTTCAGGATCACCTTGCTGTTTTCCTGCAAGGATGATATATAATTTTCTTCTACCCATGCTGCTTCTCTATTTCAGAATACAGGTTTTTTTAAATTGTTTATCAGCCATACTTACTAGTAAGGCAGCCCTGTAATAGCTCATCCATCTTTCAAAGGCTTTAATTAAGGTGCTGCTACTAAACTTAGGCAATTCCCAAAATCTAGTCTTAAATTTGAAATTCTTCATCTATTTCCTAACTAAAATCAAGAGGAGGCAGTACTATCAATGACTTTGATAGAGCTACTCCAATTTGTACCAGATTAAACCTTTCTTTTTAAATGCTATTTTCCTCACTATGATCTCAAGCTGAACAGCCAAGGAGTGAACATGGAAATAGCCGTAAGGGGACAAGGCAGTTCTGGTGTGGAAGTTGCACCATGAACTTAATGCGTTACTATACTTGGGTTAATATTCCTTGCTAATATGTAATGAGAGCCTATAGTTTCCAACATATGAGACACCATGGGATATGGCAGATCTAAAACAGGTGTCTGCTCTCATCCACTCTCATGCCCTGAGCTTGGATTTCCAAATATGTGGTTCCTGGAGAGTCACCGCTTAGAGATGAGACCACAGGCTGCAGTCTACATGAAAAAATTAATTTTCAAGGCAATATTTTTGTAACGATAGGATAATAGTGAAAAAACTCCGCTGCATAGAAAAACTTTGTGAAAGATACCTTGGAAAATAATTCACTAAAAAAATTGTTGACCCTTCTGAACTCATTGGCTGCTGCAGTAAAACAACAATGCTTATACAAGTGATATGAAAAACACGATGTATGTTTTTCTCTTTTCCTTTAAAAGGTTATTTGTATTGTGGAGAACATTAAAAGCTCGCCATTTATAGATGGAAAGGAACCTCTGAGGAAACTATTATGCAGAGTTAAAATCTACAGCTTCCATTTTCTGTGTAATGATCAGAATATAACAAATCCTGAAAAACCTAAACTCAAATCTAGGTTTGGCAATGTATATGTATTTCTAGTAAAAAACATAAATCCATATAATATTTGTGCATTATGGAGTTTATTTTTAAAAATACTAAGTGTAATCATGTACGCTTGCCAATTCTCAAAAAGGTTTACTTTCCTGCCTGTCCCCTCCACCCGGTTGTGATGTAGAAGAATGATGATGTAGCATCCCAGTGATTCTTCCAGGAGCAGACTGGGATGTTCCCACAAGGCTGTGAGTTCCATGCAGAATTCACGGCAAAATCGATGGGAACGATGAAACAGGCTCGCTGATGTAAAACAGCAGAGGTCGAGTTTTGCATGTGTTCTCCTGCCTTCTAATGGGTAAACCAAGAACTGCTCGACTGCCTTCACAGGCTTCTCACTGGGAACACCTCATTATCGTGGCTACTCCAAGAGGAAGGCTGGAACCTCAACCCTGATGCTACTTACAGCACTCTGAGTAGTCACACACACAGTGCATAAACATGCGGAGAACTGCGGGGTTGCAACAATTAAGCCTACATTAAATTAATACAATCTATTTATTGAATAAAGTTGCCCACTGTTTTCAGTCTCAGTCTTTTCTCAGTTTCCCCTTTAAACATTCTTAGGTATTTCATTTAATGCTGTCATCCGTGTACGATGCAAAATCTTGACATCACAACTACACGGGATGTATAAAGCATGAAAAATCTTCCATCAGGCCAGAACCATACATGAGGACTGCCACCAACTTACAGAGTGCCTGTCTCTAGTAGCCATAGGATGGAAAGGTAGTAATAGTTTTGGAAAGACCGCAACATCTTGTACTTCCAGCTATTTAAATATGAGTGAACATACAGCCTTCCATCATACCTACAGTACGGGTGTTAATTTAGTGGGTATCTAACTATGCGTGAAATGGCAGGAAAAGCAGGGAACTTATAATGCAGGCCATTTACAAATAACGTAACAAGTCAGGTAGCAGAAACTTAATTCACTAACAGTATGTGACAGTGTCCAGGTCAGTCACAGGGCTTTAACCTCTGTCCTAAAGCAGCCCCAGACAGCAGAGTGCAACGCCAGCTCCACTTGCCAGAGCCCCCACAGTCCCAGTATGCTTAAACTGAAAAGAGATCAAATTCCTCTGGGGCTCTGAAACAAGAAAGGGCAGGGGAAAAGGGGAGCTAGATGGAAGTATAAGTAGAAGCAACTTCCTATATGATGAGGGCCATGCAGTTATTCACTTACGGTCTGCTTGTATCTGAGAGTAAAGCCAGCACTTCTATGGATCTCTGTACTTCAGTTTGCATATGGATGTATTCTCCCATAGGAACCACAGATGGGATTGCTTTGAAACTAGGCTGAGTTAATATGGGGTTCTTTATGTTAATCATGTGTGGTACACATGTTGAGGAATTATGTCATATCTCATCACCTTGTATGTACATGAAACATTGGACTTTTGTCAAAGCAGTGCTAAACTTAATTATATACCTGCAAGATTTATGACAACATTTCAAGAAAAGGCGCATCGCTTTTTCTTCCTCTATTTCTGTTCCATTAAATCAGTCATTAAAGGCAGGTACTCCTCAGTTATAAGCCACTAATTTCAAAATAGAAATTAAAACATAGCACATTCACAGCTAAAATTGAAGGGCTATTACATTGATGACCTAAAAAAAGAACTAAATATAAACCAGAAAAAAAATATATCTCTATTGTAGCTAAGTGCAACTGCTTAATAATAAACAAAGAAAAGAAGAAAGAAAGAGAGAGAGAAAGAAAAAGAAAGAAAGAAAGAAAGAAAAACTGGGTATTTGGGGCTAAGTTGTTTGCAAGAGCTCATGAGACAATCTGCCAACTGGTATGAGAATTCCCATAAACTCCTTCCTCATGCTCCTAACGTATCCATCTAACTACACACATCACTTTTTTTCACATGTTCTATGTTGTTACTTAAGTTGTTTTATTACTTTGGGACATGTAAATGCTTGCCTAAGGCTGTTCTACAGATACAGAAGCGCATGGTAGTGTGTTTAGGGTCCCCCTTTCTTTCTCTTTTTTCTTTAATGAGGTTTGCTAGCATGTGAACAGATGGCAATTTGAACACGTTGAGAATACCAGTGAGTTCAGAGAGCTGAGGAAATACTAAGAATGACTGCAAAAATAAATCACAGTGCTCACAATCACATGAATATTGTAATTACATTTCTGCTTATGGCATTGTAAGGTTTATTGGTTTTAATTCAAAGCAGAAAGCCAACCTGAAGAGTCCACTCTTTAAAGTGTTGCACTGGTTTTGAATTGCCCCTGCCTGCTCTCCTGCCATATGAGACAATCTGGGGGGTTTTTTTTTGTCTTTTCAACGCACTCATTCTGATAGCTGAAAGCAAAATATAGCTACTTTCTCCTCTTTCTGGCACCACCTTTCTTCCCAGCCCCCAGCTTTTTTTGTTTCACTTTTACCGTATCAAGTCGCTCAAACAAGTTCAGCATGGAGGCAGTTGCTCCACAAAGGGGATCTTGCTTTCAACCTCCATGTGTTTCAGACCACAACAATGGCTCTCCCAACCTCAAAAACTCTCCTTGAGGCAAAGGAATGTTTTGCATCAAGAGAGAATGCCCCGGGAGCTTAGCAATGGCTTTGTGGGAAGAACAAGAAAGAACCATTTTTGTTCTATTTATTTGTAAAAAATACAGTATACATATTCAAGTATTTTTCACGAGCCTGAAGGGTAACAGATTCCATAGCATAATATCTGCTCAAGGGCTTTATTTTAATGTAACAACAGATGGTTTTGCTTTTACTATAAAGCCTGTACTATTACTGACCTCGTCTTTCTTTTCAAAGGGATTACACTGATTAGATATCATTTTCTCTTCTAAATCAGACTGCTGCTTCTCAGAAGGAAGCAGGAAGACAGCCTGGCCCGAAGGAGCCTGCGAGGTCGGACGATGCAAGGGGGCTTACTTTGCGCATGGGTGCAGGGAAGGGGCAATGACTGCGGTGCCCAGGGAGGCAGTCGAGTTCCTCAGCTTTTCACTCTTCACTTTCCCACTATAATTCATCCCTCAAAACAATCTTAAATTGCATGAACACAAAATATGCTTTTAATCCAGAAATGAAGGGTACGTCGCGCAAGGCAGGCATCATGACAGCAACTCTAGAACCAATGAAATCCATGATGAAATGCCACCCTGATCTCAGCGGTGCTGGGATTTTGCACCCCCCAAGTGAGGCTACTCACCTCTCTTTTCATCAACGGTAGATACTGCCTGGATTAAAAGCGGGGCGTTGGATTCGGTATACTCCACAAACACCAGCAGCAGCTTCAGTGCTGTCTTTACCACCAGGCGGAACTGGAAGAAAAGAGTGCAACTTGTCATTCGGCAAACCACAGCATTTCCAGATGTGCTAAATGACAGTGGGCAAGACACAAGCACAGCGATCCAAATCTGATAATAACACATGAACGGAAAAGATTAAGCAGCGCCAGGCAGGACTGAAAAAGTGAAAGGTAGCCAGTTGGCTGAAAATTTCACTCACCAGACAATGCTCTCCTAGGGAAGTCTCAATAGTCAATGAATCCAAACAAAAGCGTAATACGCTGCCACATGTAATAGAAGGTTGAACATCCCACCTATGCGTGCACCTACGCATATCCCCAACATTGCTGTCCAAAGTTTGAGGTACACAGAACTTACTGAGCTAAGAACGTATATATTCCTCTATTTCTCAACACAAGATTTATTTCCCCCTTTCACTGTGAGTTTCTAATGCTGTCAAGTTGCTGTATAATGGGCTGATTTTCTCCTCATGCTTTCTTCTTTTCTTACAATGTTACTATTATCTCTTAAATTATTAAATAGATCGATCTTCACTGTTTAACACAGCTTGGGAAAAAGTGTGTTTAATCTCTATCCCACCCCGTCACAAAACGTGTAATTTACTGGAACTGAGCAGTCTGCCTGCAAGTTTTCAAACTCAGTTTTTTGTACATCCCCAGGAGTGTGAGTTCAGCAAAGACTCAACATTGGTAAAATGGACCCACTGGAAATCAATAGCCAAACTGTATCAGTTTCGTCACAGATCTCCCATTTCCAGAAAGGATCATTTGACTATTAGATAATTTTCAAAGCACTGAGTAAGAATTTTCAGGGACTTGCTTGTCATGATCAGGTATGTGAAAAACCAACTCTTTACTTAAGGGAATATTTGGAGTTTTTAATAAAAGGGAGATGTGAAAGCAGAGGACTTTAATAGGCAGGGCTCTACATGCCCAGCTGAGAGGGCTTTTACTAGAAGAACTGATTCTAGGTCAAATCTGCTATATCCTCAATCTAAATAATGGATTTAAAGCCAAATAAATGGTGCTACACCGCTTGTCCCAGAAACACAATGTCCAACCTACTGCAAGTGGATCAAGCTCCAGAAAGACAGGTATTTGTAAGTTTACTGTATTTTTCTACTACCTTGTTCTGCAGCAAATCTATCCAACAATGTGTAAGATTTTTAATGAGACAGCTACAGTAATGTGGTCATTACTCTCTCCTTTGCCATTGACAGATTTTTAAATCTACTTTAGGATGCATTCATGTAGAGATAAGCCATGCTCCAGAAAATCCCTGTCTTTGTCTCCTTACATTAAGTTGGCAGGCACTCTGAAACATAGCTGCTTGGTCATTAAAATGTCTCACCCAGGAGGAAAAAAAAAAAAAAATCATTATACTGTATTGCTAAACTGTTTCAGGGATATATATAGTTTCTGCCAGTATTAGCTCATTCCCATTCCTTCATTTTTTCAAGTCCTCTCAACATAGCTCTTCTAAGAGACAAAGAATCACCATTAATCATTTCATAGATGAACTCAAAACCAGCGACTATGTCTGTATTCTAAAAAAGACTGCAAGTGCAGGCACAGACTCAAGCTACTGCCTTCCCATTGCCACTTACAGAGACGTACTAGAGCTCACTTCAAGGTAGCAAGCTAAAATGTAACTTGCTGCTATAAACACAGCATTTAGTGTCAACAGTGACCCAGTTATTTCCCTAGCTTCTTGGGTTTTACCCACTCGTGCTGAACTGAGCTTAATGCACTGCAGTGATGCTACTAGCAGTGCAAAACGTTCTGTTGTTGAATCTAGACTCTTTCAGACTTGATGTATCATCAAATCAGTTACGATTAGGGCTGACAGCCAGGAAATCCCAGTGACAAACCTGACCAGGTCCCTTAAGACGCTTGGTTAGCCTAACTTGCAGTTGTACTGCTGCAGTGATACTTCACAGATACACGGGGTGGTCGAATTAAAGGAAACTGATATCCAATGACACACCAAAAAATAATTTTCCTGCGACTGCACAGGACATCTGTGTATTTGCCTGTCAGGCCAATACCTCGCTGTTTCTGCTCTGCAACGACATCTCCCTTAGCAATCAAGTTCAACTGTTTAATAGACATATTGAAAGCATTTCTAACAAGTCTCCGCGTGTTTTGTAAAGTTACTTTGTAAAATAGGAGTTACCAGATTACTGTCAACAATTCTAGTATCAACATACTTCCCAGATAACCACCCGCATACTACTTACTAATCTGATCAGAATCCTTTCCCTAGAAAGGAAGCCTTGGATATTACTTTTGATGGTTCTTAAAACCTCAAGGCTTGGCCACGTGGTGACAACAGGATGCATTTACACATAAGTACTCCATAGCGAAGTTCCCATATGTTTCCATTTGACAGCAATCAGTGGGGGACACACCGGGCTTATGTCTATTTTGGAAACCTCTTTTCCTTCCAGAAAGAAGGACCTTCTGCAATACCTTTGCTCTAACTGTTGCCTGCTGGCCGTGGCAGCTGCTGTAATAAGGAGCTAGTCGCTACGCACTTTGTATCTGCAACGCCGCAAATCCTGTGAAACCTCCACCAGAAACCTTGCACCAGACTAAGGCTCGAGCCGGCTGATTAGTCGGGTGCTGTCTGCACGTGTCAATCTTCTGTGCTTAACGAGCTAACAGATGACAGCGTAAGGAATAAATACCACCCAGAAGCAGTCCCAGAGAAAAGGAGTGATTAGAAAAAGCTATGTTTTGCTTGCCATTTAGCTAGTAGAAGGACACCGTAAGTTCAGTTCCTCAGCACGCAAATATTCAGGGCTTATCCAACTCCTCACAAAACAGTCGATCTGCCCTGGGAAGTGGAGGTGTCTGTAGGTGAAGGTACCTACCATGGCAGCTCTCTGCTGGCAGTCAGCGCAGCCACTAGCTTTGAGAAAAACCACATTTAAAACACGCTATTTCCTGCTCGATAGAAAATGGCATCCGAGACCCCTGTGGGCACTTTTAAGCCTGCATGCTGCCTTGGACACCTTGGGCAAGCACAAAATCAAAATACTGCAGTCCTAGACTAAGCCGCACGATGCCTACGCTGGGGACTTAGTAGCTACCTGTGACCCACGCAACCTTTGCACGCATCCTACGATGGGACTTTTAAATACTGCTTTAATAGTGCTTCTTGACAGCTGCACCGCTCCTTGGAAACTGAAGCCTTCAGCCAGCCAAAGCCCCTCCGAGACATCTGATAGACAACCTGTCACCCCCAGATTCACGGACAGTCCAGAGCCTGACACGCTGACGCTAAAATCAACTCTAATTATACACCACGGCACCAAGGTCTGTTCCAGGGATACTTGCTGCCAAGACCCACGTGAAGCACGGTGTATTTTCTTACGTGGCCTCCAATGCGATGTCCTACCTGTTAAGTAGATGATCCCTTCGTGACCTCCCGTGGGCCTGACCTGCCTGTGGCAGCTCACGCATGCCGCTGATGACACATTAAGTATTGGGTATCGCAACGGGAAGGGTTTCAACCAAGACCGAGAATGACTGTTTCACAACTTTCAAAATACCAGAGCTATTCAGAAAGTTTCCATTTGTGACCAACTACAATGACTGTCAAAGTGGGAGATCCTCATATCTTCGTGAGTGAATTGTAAAATGTGTTTGCAGGGCACGCCTTTTCAATTATTTATATAGTAGACAGCTACATTGCAAATAAAGTAACTGTAAATCTCAAAACTGGGAGATTGCTTCACAGGAAAAAAGAGCAGCAATTCATCGACTTTCTTGCTTCCCTTTGTGAAGCCACGGGAGTTTTTGCCAGTCACTGGTATCGTTTTATTTCACATGATGTACCCAGATGGCACAACAATGGGAGCAATAGAAACAAGTTTCATATTTCATACGCAAGTAGGTGAATCACTATTCATTTGAATCACTGTTAAAAACTTCATGATGGCTTTTAAGGCTGTTTCTGGGATTTACCGGGCTCTCATTTAGTATTGAAGACAGGCACAACTTCTTTCTGAATCAGCTTCAACTGAGTCACAGTTCTTAAAATCCACAGGGCAATCACACTGTTACTTCAAATACGATTAGATGTCAGAAGAGCAATAAAAGAGGTAGACGTATGCTGTGCTAGCTCAGAAAAAGTCCTGGCATCATCACTTTGCAAACACTGGTTGTTGCAATTAATTCCAAATTTCCATCCTAAATATTACCGCTTAGTTAAAAAAGAAGGCTCATTGAGGCAATATACACACCCACTGGCTCGGTAAAGTGACGTTTTAACAGTTCTGAGATTAAATCAGTATTCTTGAATGTCAAAACATCAAAGTATCAAAACTTCTATTAAGTTAGAAAAGAAAGTCATATGGTGTTTTTGTATCACGTGCAAGCTGATTTATAGAGAGGAAATGATGTTAGCATCTTCTGGCTACAGATAAGATGTAGCCAGCAATGTAAAAGGAAGAAGAAAAATTATAAACCTTTTCCCTCTGACTCGCTTTACATTATACAGTGGGGTTTGGCAGTCCCTTTCCTTTTTATCTCTTTATATTTAGACAATCGGAAATGTGTTACAGACCCAGCCAAAGAGACCACACAACAGGCTGCAAAACTCATGTCTCATGGAAGGGCTTGTCCCAGTTGTTAATCACTTGCCAGGAAAGGCTTTAGCCTTTACAAGGAATGTTGTCAGAAAGTTAATTAACTTAGAAACCAAAGCAATATTTGCAAAGTTCAGGCTTAAAAATTAGGGTTTGGGTTCTTTTTTTTCCAAAAAAAAGGAAGAAAGCAAAACCAAAATTGAGTAAAAATTTAATACTTCACTCAGAGCAATGTAGTTGCTTTGGATTTATGCTATTCAGATTTAAAGGAGAAATGGGCATTGGATTTTTAACTAAAGATTTACTATGGCCAAATCCTCCGAGGCTTAATCCAAGTGCAGACATGGTCTCACAGGCCACATACTCAGCCTGCTGATACGACACAGCCAGGCAGAGCTGCAGCTAAAGAAACATGCGGTGCAACCAGTGTCCAGCCTGCTGGTGAGAGCTGCATGGGCAAGCTGAAACCCTTCTTTCTTGTGGGGTGCAAAGATGCCCCCAACTTCAGATCTAGTGCTGCCAGAACAGCCCGCTGGCGTCCCCCCAGCACCTGCAAAGTGCCTCAGTTTCATGTTTCACAAGGGGATAAAACCACCTTCTGTTCACAAGACGAGGAAAGCTCTTCCTGGAATGGAAGATTTTTTATATGTGTATATATATTTTTTTAGTAAAATACATAATATATATTCTATATATAAACCAATATTTATTATAATAAATAATAAATATAATATCTAAAATCATAAATATATACCAGAAATATATAATAATATATGATGTAATAATATGGTATTATTTTCCTTTGTAGTAAGCAAGGAAAAGGAAACAGATACATCGAGCTTAAGAGAATCTTAGAGTAATTTAAGTTGGAATGGACCTAATACCACTTTCCTTCTCATCTTAGGTGAACAAACCCAGCTGCCTCTTCCTCACATATCATGTGCTCTGCCCCCCTCACCATTGTGGTGAGCCCCTGCTGGACGTGCTCCAGTAGGTAAATATCTATTTCTTACTGAGGAGCCCAAAGCAGGACCCCTGAACTCCCGATGCAGTCTTACCAGCACCAAACGGGGTGAGGCACTTCATTCAACTTGGTGGCTACACTCCCGCCAACCCAGCCCCGGATGCGTTTGGCCTTCTTTCATACCTGGGGACACTATTAACTCTTGTTCCAATTCATATTCTCTTATTCAGAATAAGTAGACAGAATTAAATGCTGTGATGCTAAAAGAAACAACTGTAATTTTCCCTGATTTTTAAGAAGAGTTACCAGGACTCCGTACCCTTAAAGGGTTAATTTTCAAGGAAGAATCACAGGCAAATGAAGAAAAGAGGCAGAAAAGGAAGACGTACAAAAAGTGCCAGTTAACACCTGCCATGAGAAAACTTTAGTCCTAACAACATTCACCTTAAGCTTGCAGCATTACTGCTAAGGCCATCAGAAATAAGTACAGGACATGTTTACTTTATCTATCAAAAAGTTAGATGTGCATAAAGAAAAGAGCATTGAGATGCTCCTAGGATTTCTTACAACATTGCATGTTCCATATATTTCTATAACTGTTATTCCCAATCTGCCTCTCCTGTTCAGACAGGGGAGTCAGACTGAAGCACAGCTCTGGCTTACATGTCTCTGGATGAATCTCAGGAGATAGGCAAGGATAAAATATCTTCTAATATTTCCAAATTATAATTTGGGATTCAACCTGAGTTTGTATCCAGCTCTTTGGTTTCCTGTCATATTTGTTGTTGCTGATAGTGCAGAAAGCTCCTTCAGCACCTGGTGAAACTACAGAGACACACGCACTCTTCCACATATACAAAGAGACTAGTACATATATTAGAAGAACATATGTACTAGAAGAAAACCTTGTTTTCTCTATCTACTTGTTTGCTACCAGCTTACTGTTTTACTGTTGGTTTACATGGTACCAGAAGCCTCAGGGTTGTGCTTCAACTTCACCATTACTGGATATGGGCAGCGATTGCTGTCTATTCTGTATGAGAGAAGGTTTGCCTCTAATGACTGCACAACACAATCTTATCTTCCTAATGCTCTGGCGTAAGGCATCTGTATTTTGTGGCAGTTCCCAGAACCGTGCCAGTTTCTTTGTTCTCTTTCTTTCCCTGGAAGGTAAAAATGCACCTGGAGCACGTCTGCCCTTGTTCTCAGAGAAACATCTAATCTTGAAATCAGAAATCTAATATTGAAAACAGACGATAATGAGGAAGGACAACTGGATCATCTTATGTTGGCATCCCTTTGCATAGCATCGGGGTTCGGTAGAAGTTAAGGTATTTACAGCCCATAAACCAGGATGCGTACAAAGCGGCAGGAGGCTAATCTTATTTCTCAACCAGGTAGTCAGCGCCAAGTATGTGCATGCATGACACATGAAAGCCCTTTGCCAAGGATGCATCTCTGTAGCCAGTCTTTTAGAAACATAATTTACCTGATACATACAACACCCCAGTATTTTCTGATAAATATTAATTTTCTCAAATGTCTGGAACAATGTCATTTCAGTATTTCACAAGCTGTTCACCTGTATTTACACAACAAGGATGTCTCCGCTGCAGCCAGCATCTTACTGGACCTTTCCCACATCTGCACAGCAGAAAGGAGCCAAGAACGCCAGCACTGGGTGCACAAGCAGGGAGAGCCACCTCAGATAAAATGACTAAAGACCAGCTATCTCACATGTATGCTGGGCTGGCTATACGTGGGAAAGAACTGTAATATCTATGGCAAGAGCAAATCGCTTTGTGAATGCGTTGTACAGAGTGTCTACGTAACCCAGACAAAAATATACCGGAGCGGGGGTGTGGGGCTGTCAAACAAGCAAGGGGAAAGACATTAGGGGGTAAAACGTTTGGAGACCCCTATTACTAGGATCTGCAAATGCTTTACAGAACATAGAAACAAAATTCTTTCTATTCTCTGACTCTCTTCTCCCAAACTGACATTTGAGGTCAATTACTTCGTTCCAAAAAAAGGGTGATGACTCCGTTTAGTAATCCAGTTCCTTTCTATTCATAGCTCCCGAATGCAAGAATGATCAGAAGAATGAGATCCTTCTGCGTCACCTGAGCCAAGTGTTTCTAGTCAGCTTAATTTTCCATCTAAACTTTAAGGCAGCCTCTTTTAGGGGGAATGATGAAGAAATTGGAAGTCTAAATAACCTACGGAACACCACAAAACTTCTCAAATGAGCATGATCACCCTTGTATAGAAGGGAGAAAGAGTTCATATGTGCTGGGGCCTTAAAAGCTGCTTTCTAGGTTGCGCTGAAGGCATGCCAATCCCTCCACTTTCTTATCAGAGAGGCAACCGCTGCCCAAGTCACAGGGCGTGCAGGGCACGTGGAGGTATCACAAAGCTGAGATGCAAGGGAAGCAACAGTTAAACACAGCACGCATAAAGTAAGTGAATAACCCCATTCTAGGTACTGAATATTGCGTACAATTGGGCATTTTATATCATGAGGGCTTTAAGTATTAAACAATCTATGTTTCCGTGAGCTGGTATAACAGTAGAACAAATAAGAACGCGTGCGATGCCATCTCTGTATTTTAAGTATTGGGTTTTTTATTAGTTAGAGTATATTAAAATAACGCTAGACCCCATTTTCATATTCAGCCATTTGCACTCAGATTTTCAGAGAGATGCTTAAATAAGGCATCTTAACTGTTGTTAAGTGCTTTGCAAGCTCAGGACCAAAGGCGCGGACGTTGCAGAGAGGAGAGTTAGACTGAGATGAAAAACCCTATATGCTTAGATGTCAGATGCTCAAAAATTATCAATTAAACAACAGTCTTTTAATTCTGAATGTTCACTTAAGCTTTTCTCTCTGCAGAGCATGTAATGCTAGGAATGGCAGAGAAATGCATGCATTTACTAGTCTTAAAATGAAGTTTCTCAGAACTTTGTAAACGTACTGGATAATGATTATAAGGTCTGCGCACTGTTACATATGCGGTGTGTATCTGTTATTTATCTGCGGTGAGATTTCTGACATGAAGAGAAAGAAGGCCATTAAAAAGAAATTCATCTGGCTTACCAAAAAAACACAGGGATGAGCAAGTAGTGATTAGTGACTGGTCAACAGGAAAAAAAAAAAAAAAAAAAAAAAAAAAGGCTCATGCCTGGAAATGATTATTTACATCATCAATCATGGTCCAAAAGCAGAAGGGGGAAAAATGAAAAAAAACTGTACACAGAAGCAGGCAATTCATATAACAAATCAAAGCATATTATAGGCCAAAGCGGCTCTCAGATGAACACATACAATTCTGATGGGAGCTTTACAAGAATATGTTGGGTGTAGAAATCAGCCCTGTATTAAGCCATTTGTAATGAACTAATGATGTAGCTGCATTTCTCATGCAGCAACCACCTTGTCATACAGACATTGTTTAAAAAACTAAGCGCTGCGGAGCCTGGAATGAGACAGGAGATGCTACTGGGTTTTTTGTGCATTCCCCGCTCCCCCTTTTGCAATATCAATGCCAATCTTCCTCTGAGGTGGGGAAGTGACTTTCTCATCCCATGAAATAGGACGTTTTTCTTTGTTTTATGACAGGCAGAATTGAAGACCATTCACAGCTTCGCAGGACAAAACACAAAGTGAGAGGAATCTTGTCTTGTTTTCCTTCCCTACAACCAGACCAATCCCCTCGGTTTCTCCTGTGAGAACTGTTCGTTGTGTGAAAATTACATATAATTATTCAGCCAGAAAGGAGGACAGGACAGGACCTGGAGATTATAGGACATTAAAGGATCACACTTGTTTACTCTCCGGTGACTCTTGAGATGGTGTCATCGCACCTTTGCCAAGGGCCCCAACCACAGACCTATTAGGTATTCCCCAGCTTTGAGCGCCTTTCTCTTTTGCTCTTTCGGAAATTGCTGAAACAGAAGGGTTTGGTTTCAATTAAATTTAGCTTTTTCCACTGCAAAACACAAAACAAAAATATTTCACTGGAAATTTGCCATAAGCCTGTGTTCAGAACAGGAATTATGCTTCACTTGTAAAGATCTACACTAAGATTTCTTTCCGTCTTCGTATTGTGCAGTTTCATCGTATTCAACCTGTTGATGCTTTTATTAACCCTTCCCAAAGGCTGGTATCTTCTAGTAGTCCACCCAAATGAACACCATCAGTACATCTAGACCTGCCTTCTGTGTCTGGGTAAAGATTGTGATTGTATTATCTTAGATAAGGTATAAAACACTTGGCTTGAGAGAAACTACAGTAACACGAGAAACAGTCTCTGCTAAAACTCACGCTAGCGTGTAATATGCTATCAAACAGATTTTGATAAGGAACAGACCTTTTTCTTCTCTTTTTTCTGCTACAAACATGCACCTCTGATTGTTTATATATAGCAAGGCTTTTCTAGCATTTTCATATTACGGATCATAGAGTAAGATTGCCTAGTTAAGTCTGTTCCTTTCATTAAATAACATAACATCGGTTGGGCACATACTAAACTAGCCTTATGCAAAAATTAAAAAAAAAAAAATATTATGATGTGTATAATGTCATTCTAATGCAACTTAGCATCTGGAAACGTACTGCCTGACTAGGTGATTTTTCAGGAATTACTGCAAATGCACGACCCTAAGGTCTATAGGTAACAGTTAAAGTAGTTTAAGAGTATGTCCCACTGTTTAAACAAGAGGAGTCTTTAGGAATTAGTCATATGTCTATTAAATGAAATGTGCATTTCTGATGAGCAGAATGAATGAAAAATAACCTTGTGTCTCTTGAACACTACCCTGATGATCTGCTCAGCAACAGACGTAACAGTGATATTTCATGTTTTGCTAATAGGAGAATGAGTAGAAAATAAGCAACAGGATAGGAAACCACAGAGAATTAGAATTCCACATAACAGATGAATATGCAAACAAAAATCGATCACAAGAACAGGGTATGTGTGCCTACATAGGAGAAATAGGATTAAGGCCATTTGGCACCTTTTTTTTTTTTCTTGTTATAATGATAGAAGAGTTGCATGCCAAGCCTTCCCACCAGCCCTCTACATTGATATATGATGTTAGCCTTGAACTACACTGTCCTCAACAGGTGGTCATTGGGCTGAACCTTTGGCAACAGGAAAGGTTTGGGAGAATGGCAGTTTCAGCAACTTCTTTTCCTTGGGCAGGGCCAAGTTGATATTTCCTTAGCTGTGTTCCAAAAAACTGGGAGAGGAAAAGAGTTTTTACGAACTTAATTGCAGACAGGACTTTATGTTCACTCCCGTCTCCAAAATCCCCTTCATATCACACTATTTTAGCCGTCATTTTGCAGCTGAGTGACATCTTGGTTTGTGAAGGCATCTAATGTAATACAACGTCACTGTACTCAAGACAAAAGGCAATCAATTTTAGAGAGAAGGGAATAGATAGCCAGTTACTAAGGTAAGTTACTGATGTGTTACTTACCTCATGCAAAGCATTTAAGGATCTGAAAGCCATCTACAATTAATCAAGTCATGCAATGGTTCTATGAAGCATGGTGCAATTCATCACATTTTATATATGGGAAAGCTGAAGTACTGCGAACTTAAAAGGCAAACAGAAGATGTAACATTGCATCTTAGTTCCTTTTTTTAAGCCTCCAAGTAAATATTTGACTAATGCGTGTTTTCAGAAATGTTTCAAATTCTAATTGCAGGCTTTAGATTTAAGATTAAATCACTACTGTATCATTTTCACGAGTGATTAGAAACTATGTAGAAGGAAGTCCACTTGCTCCACATGGATTTTCCATACCAAACAACTTCCTTCTGAGACCCACCTCCTGTCATAGCCAGACCTCTCATTTATACAGGCTGGCCTGCAGGTGATGCAAAAAAGAATTTCCTCATGACACCGGTAGAGAGTGTTTCACAAGCTTCAGACCTGCAGTACGTTTGATATGGGAGCTGTGTACGAAGCAGCATCTCAAGACTTCAGTACCTTCATGAAGTTAGCCTTCCTCCTGGCCAACGCACAGAACGGCTCAGGTGGAGCTCAGAGGTGACCCTGTCCCTGCCTGTGAAAGTCATCGCTGATAAAATGTGGGGCTCTGCTGAATTATGGTCAAAGCCAGAGGAAAAAAGAGAAATAAGGAAGCTCTCAGAGCACCTTCTCTCAGAGCCTCCTTACCAAATTAAACCCTCTCAAATACACAACAGCCATGAGGAGCACCCCATTTTCACCCTTGTTCCCTTAGGCAGCTGTGCTGTCCCTCCCACCGGCCACTTGTAGCCTAACTCTTCCCTCTAACTGCGGGATCTGCCCGCTGAATTCAGTCATATTTGACAGTAATTGAGCGATGTTCCTACTCAAATTGAAAACCGCATTACAAAAGACCCCAAGTCAGCATTCTCATAAGAGAAAAGGAAGTTTCCAGCCATTTTGAGAGGGAGCCAGCTAGAAAATGAGTCCTCATGTAGCCTTCCACCAGCCACACCGCAGGCTGCCAGTTGTCCCAAAGGCGGGCACGGGACACACGGCAGAACTGACGGTACCGAGAGCGTATGGGATGGGAAGGAAAAAGCAAGGGAGGAGGAGAACAAAGATAACAAATTGCTTCATTAGTTCGACTGCTCCTGAAACAACTCGCTAGAGTTAGTGGCCTTGGCGATGTCCTGTTTAAATAATATCAAGGCTGAGTTCAAGGGCCCTAGGGGAAAAAACTATTTGAGTCTGCAAGTACAGTGGAAAACTACTCTGTTATTATTCTGTGGTTTTATGCACGTGAAATTTGTTCTTTCAACGGTTCCATTAAAAAGTACTCATATTAAATACCAAAAGTATGGTTGGGTTTAAATAACTTCACCTGAAAACCCCTGTAAGTTTAATGATATTGTTGGCAGTCCTTTCCTGACACTGTACAATCTCATAGACAACATTTCAACAGCAAAAACTCAAAATCAAAACAACCTATGTATAAAATGTGTGGAAATGGTTGAAGATAGTGTGTTAACAAAGAGTCCAAACTGTAATATATTACCCATTGCAACATCTTTCTTAAGCAAATAATTGTCAACAGGTTATCCTTTTTAGGCACCCTAAAAAGCAACGTACTAGTGGTTTGAACTACTGAAATAATAAAACTGTTGAAAGAACAAATATCACACGTAAAACCATGGAACAAACCCACCACAAACCCCTCTTGAAAGAATAACTAATAAAGTAAAACTAGAGAAAGGAGATATATATGTATATATTCCACTTATTACTGGAACGGTAAGAGTACTAGTATTTCACTGTATGTGTAGACAGAAGATTTTTCTCTATTCTCAAACTTTTGAGTATTATCAGGCACAAAAAGGAACTCGGAAGCAGTGGTTTGACTGCAAAACCAGACCCATTTATTTACCTTTGGATAACTTGCGAAATAAAGTTAATGAATAAAGCTGCTTTCTGAGGAGCATCTAAACACAATGGAAGCAGTCACATTTCTCCAGCAATCATCTATTTGTCACAGCTCTCCCAAGTCTGGAAAAGGTGGCTATCCTCAAACCCAGTTCACTTCAGTGTAGTCCAGATGCTTTTCTCAAAAACCACAGGACTCCATGATACAAAACAAAAATGTAACTGAGCCCAGAGACATTCCCAGCTTCCCATGTGGTGGGTTTCTGAGCTGAGTGGCAGAACATTCCACACAGCTGGCATTTAGAAACCTGATTTATGGGGGCACAAGTCACTGTGTATCAGCTAAGGCAGACACTGCTAAATTACATAGTCCTAGCAATTTCACATTATTCTAACTTCCTCCTTCATTGAAAGAGGACCGAGATGGAGATGTTTTGAATTTTCATTTTCATTAATGCTAGCAGGTATGCAACTTCTGCCTACAGCTGGAGAATGGCAAGATTATATGATGTTATTACGGTGTGCAACAGTACTCTCATATCACAATGATAACTACTTTGCAAGAGATACAAAGTTCAGTGTTCAAGGAGATAACGTAATTCCTCTATCTCATGCTACCTCCTTCCCCTGACTTGTATCAACCAACCTCGTCACATCTACACTCAATTTTACAGCAAATCAAACAAACATACAAACTAAAAAGATGTATGCTTGGTTTTGAATCACAGAAAGGAGAAAGAGGTGCAAAGAGACCCCTCAGACTCCTGCTTGGATAATAAAGAAGGAAGTGTTTCTGTACAGAAACAGACTTCTCCTGGTAACGTGGCAAAGGCTTTCCAAGCCCAAGTCGGGGTTAACTCTAATCACACTCATGTTCACTTGTGTTCCAAAGGTTTGCAGATTAGACAACGCCAACTTCAGCTTCGTTAACATCCTTGAGAGAACTCCAATATTCAGATTCATCACCGTGTCCAGATCCCAGCTCCAGTTTGAATAAAAGCAAATTTCTTTGTTACAACTCATAAAAAAGATCTGGCTTTTACGTTTTTCTTCAAAGTATAAGGCACATGTGCGTGGGTACCCCTACAGCAGAAAAAGGAGGAGGAACTTCACGTGATTCACAGAGGGGCTGAGGTGGGAAGAGACCTTTCTGGAGGTCATCTTGTCCAACTCCATGCAAAGCCACCTACAGCTGGTTGTCCAGGACCACGTCTAAATGATTAAATGTGACTAAATAGTAACAGCTATATCAAGAACATGAATAAAAAATATGGAGACCCCTGGATTTTTATTTTAAAGCGCTCTTCATTTTTCAAAGATTGGCACCTGCAACTTATTTTCTGTCTCTCACACACACCCATACCACCACCCAAACACACATATACTGAAAGGGACATGAGGGTGCAAAAAGATCTATAGCACTTGTTATTTTCACCAGATCACAGTGATTACCTGATTTTGGTATAACAAAGCAGTCCTACATATGTTAAGATTCAGATGCCCATACAGACACCCAAAATGTACTTTTCAGTTCACAAATCACCTGAAGATAAGACCTTTTACGCAATGAGATTCTAGTAGTTCTCTGCACACCAGGTGTGGTCTGGGATTACAGTAGACATCTGTGATATTGTAGCTTAAGTGACTTAATTTTGCCAAGCACTTAAGAGAATACTGAATGGCTTGCTAATGAACCTCCTATGACTCACAGAATCTGTGTTTCAGTTCCTCAGCAGTACCACAGCGATAGCAATCCTTAGTTTCAGTCTCGTTTGACAGCAGACTGAAAGGGTTAGAAACATATTTTCTACACCTCAGACTCAGAACATGGCTATGACAAGTATTCAAGGCTTCGAAACTCATTTTCAAAACTGACAGGTCCAGCAGGACTTCTGAACTCACCTGTGTGTAAAAGTCTCCCTACAGCCTACTGTCCTGGAAATCTGGATGAGCCTGAACTAGGTTCCTTATCTCCCAGGTGAGATAACAGAGCCCCAGAAGTACCACAGATCATCCGCCAAACTCACCTGCAATGTGACCGTTCTTGCCACAAGTCTAAAAATACCAAACAGCAACGTAATAAGATAACGGAAATCAAATATATGCATGTATATTCCTAGGAAGCTGTAGCTACCAAGCTACAGGTAGGTTTGCAGCACTGGTGACCAGGGCAGAGGAGCAGCTAGCAGAGCAGCAGAGTCCAGATTTCTCTTCATTTGACCCTTCTCGGAGCCCTACTCTGAACCTGAGGACTAAACGCATTTGACCAAGCCGCTGCACAGTCAGATGTGCCTTTATTAGGGCATTATTTAACACGCGTTTCAGTTTCGTTACTGTCAGAATGAAACATATTTGAGATGTAGTATTTGAGAATTATTCAACATCTGGGACTTGTATAGTTTTTAGCCAAGTAATTGCCACGGTCATTCAAAGAGCTGAACCCACAGAAGCATGAGACCATAATCAGCAGTGATTTGACTTGCATCGTAGATCAATTCTGGGCTGTCGTTTCAGTTCTTTGGGAGCAGTACAGACGGAAAGAGGGAGAGAGAAGAGAAGAAAAAAAACCCAAGCCTTTCTTTTTCCTGAAGTAACCACAACAGATTACTTCCACTTTCTTCTGCAGTCAAGAGTAACTGCAGGCAAAATCAGTAAATACAGTGATGCCCTAACGAGGGGCAGCAGTTCACAAAAGCAGTAAAATAAACTTCTGCAGAACATGATCCTTTGTATCCCAGAAAGCTCAACTGAAATGCACTGCGGTAGCTGTGTAATGTCTGACGGGAATGGTTCCTATGGATTTACCCAAAAGCAAATGTAATTGAGATTTGACCCTCTCAACTCAGTCAAGTACAATTTTTGAAGAGGTGACTTTACTGAGAGCACTAAGATCACACTGAACACTTACTTTTGGTGTTACTTTGCCTGCTTTTAGAAAATGTTTCATTGTAGGCTCTCACAGCACTTGACAAGGAACATTTACTTAAACATCTAAACAGTTCCATAAAAGCCATGAGAAGTATCACAAAGCAACTGTGTGAAGGGCATGAAAGATATTAGCACAGTGATCATGGAAATACCAGAAAAAAAGTTGGGTTTTTTTTTTTAATTTTCCAAGGTACCGCATAGGCACATTTCCTTTCATAAAAGTAAAATGTCTCACAATATCTGAAAGAATATTTTAGGTGTCCACATATGGATTTAGTTGTATAGTTCTTGGCTCTGAATAACAACAACAACAACAATAACAATAGCAACAACAACAATAATACTAGTTTTCCAAATGCTACAGAGCAAATTAAGAGTCAGTTAAGAGTCTTGATAGCCAGTCGCCTGCTTCAACCAGGAAAATAAGATCTCAGAACCTGGAAGGGACCGGGTTTCAGTCTTGCTGCCAGAGATATCTCTGTACTGCCTCTGAGTAGTAAAGCAGATCTGCCTACACGCATAATGCCAAACTAAAAGTCTTTGCAAGCGTAAGTCCTACTACTCCTTCCTATTACTGACTCATGTTTTTTCTAACCCATATATCCACAGTACAATTCATAGGAGGACCAGTGCTGCTCTAGTGCAGCATAACCAACTACAACTTGTGCTCTGAAATCACCTCTTTAACTGCAGCCCTGAATATTTCCTCTGAGCTCCTAGACAGCCTCCCACAAATGGGTATTGCCAGAGCCTTTCATATCCACCTATTTAGGATGGCAGGGTGAAGGCTAAAAGGCAATTTAAGGTACGGAGACAAACAAGATTAATCAAGTAAGAAAGTAAAGGCAATAGGCTGCTACAGTTTCACAGATAAATACTTGACACTCGCAGCCTAAAAGCAAGCTCGTATTCTGGTCCCCCTAGAAAAGCAAACATGTCAAACAACTACTTTTAAAAATGGAAGCAGCCAGCAGCTGCAGCTTAACTATTTTCTAACACGTCTTCCCCAGCCGCAGGGGTGGGACCAGGCTGTGCTCGCCGGGCTCTTCAAAATTCCTGCTCTGGCAGAATTCCTCAGCAGGCTGCTGGGCAATTTCCCGCCGGCACCTTGGACTAAATTGCAAGACAATTAATGCCATCGCTCCGATTAAGCTAGGTGTGTTAACAAATACATGGGCCCAAAGAGCACAACTCCAGAGTACAAACCTCCCCCCCAAAAACTGAAGATGTATTTCATCAGATATGCAGAGAGTTTAATTAGCTGCATCAGGCTACAAATATCCGATACTAAAGGGTAACAGCTGCCCGAGGGAAGGACAGCACAACTCCGGTCCTATCATTGAGCTGTGCAAGGTATTAGGTGGAACAGCTGTTTTAAAGCACACAGTCCTGCTCAACATCATTTTCTCCCAGTAGCATTTTGCTCCAGCCTTGTCCTCAGTCTGTTTCTTCATATCCATCTGTGTCTGCTAGGTGGTGCTGTGGGATGGCTTTTCTAAGGCAGAAAAGGCAGCTTGCTTTTTTGCTCCTCTCACATTTCTTTTTTTCCTTCTACATGAGAACAGCTGCAGTGTTTTCTGCATCTTGGTCGTACAAGATGTGTCCTGTCTGGTCTCCTTTCTTCTTTACTTGCTGCAGGCACGGGGTGGCCACCACTGATGATGGTGCTTCTCCAGAGCAGTCAGGGAAAACGCGTGTGTGTCAGTTCATCTGCATGCATCCATACTCATGCAGGAAAGCAGGAACCTCAGATGGAGGCAGGAGGTATTAATATCTACTCTAAAAATTTCCAGATCTGCTTTTTCCTTTCGTTCTAAAGATACAGGACATTTAAGCAAACTATTTTACTGACAAAGCAGGATTTAAAATTAAATCAGACACACAAATTAATAGCATGGTTTCAAAGGAAAGGGTAAGTCTAAAACCTCCTGAAGCTCCGACAAGTGAAATATCTCCCTTTTTCCTCTCAAACTACAACTCAGTTCCATGAGGAAAGGTAACCTACTGAAAAAACTTTAGAAGGCAACCCTCTGAAAGGGGAGGAAATAGGAAGGATGCTTTTTTAGGCTTCATTCTTGTTCTGGAACTAAAGAATAACTGAAATGGCAGGATGCTATCGTGCTTAAACATCCATAGTATCGTAACCAGTGCAGACTGCGATTGAACTATTCAGACCTGTCAAAATATGTGCTAATGACCTAGAGGTAAAAGCAGTCTGGTGATGTCCATCTGTTCCACATAACTTTGTGTCTGTTTAGCCAAAGATGACGAATAATCCTAACCCACCCTTCTGAGCAAAAGGGAAGAAAAACAAAACAACCCTCTAGATGAGTAATGGCAGTATTACTCTATCAGGTGATGACATCAGGAAAATCTTGCACTCAGTTTTCAGATCCCGTCCCACGGCCCAACGCCTTGGGACACCCTCTGAGCACTGCTGTTCCTATACAGAACCCACCGTAGTAAATGGCAAGGCTATCCTCTTTGACATATGCTTCAATTTCTACTTAGTGAAGTGACATTTTCTGTCTGATGCTCTGCTCTGAATGTAGATCTTCCACTGTCAGAAACCAAACTTGGGCATTCACATTGCGTCCCTGCATCAGAAGGGGATGACAAGGAAACGAGAAGGGACATCGTGCAGGTCAGCGACAAAAGTTGAAGTATATCACGATTCCAAGCAAGTTTGGCACAAATCTCACTATCCGATCCACAGCTAGTACGGATGTCCACCTGAGCAAATCACCAAGCAGTGCGGATCTGGAAGCAAACCTATCTTCAGGTGGTCTATCACGTCTTTCCCCTTACAGCCATGCAGAATCCTTACTACAGGGGGTCCTACAGTTCCCCTGTGCATGGAAGAGTGGCCCAATGGACACCAAATATGAGGAGAGCACATATATGGGGAAGCTAGACTGCAATAAGGAAGACAAAAAGAAGCAGCGACCTGAGCACAGAGTACTGCAAACCACGGAGAGTGGTAGTGACACAAGGAGAAAAAAATATGAAGAAGTGGAATTCTGTTCTCTCTATTTAAAGGAAAATGGGGTGAACAGAAATTCAACCCACACAGGATTAACAATTTGGAGGCAATTCCATACAGTAATACCTGCGGGGGTCTCTTATCCCATTTTACTCTTTCCATTTACATTGTGCAAGAAAGGCTGTCATATACAAAGCTCGAGTGGGGAAGCATTCAAACTGTGAATTAGCAAAGTGTTGCATTTCCCTCCAAAATCATAACAATAATATGCTTCGACAACCACACAGTGAAATTTAAAGTGCAGCGGAGAAAAAAAAGGCTTCTGAGGGGATGCTTTAACTTTATTAGTAGACTAAAGAAGGAAGTAGCTACACGCTGCTGGAAACGAAAAAGACAAAGCATACATCTGCTACAGTTCTGTGTCTTTTAATAAGAGGAGGAAATTAAAAAATAAAAGGGAGCAATCTATAAAAATTCCATGCTGGTTGAGGTATTAACCGTATTTTTTATATTGAACACCACAGCCTTGTTTTTCATTAATGTGGTTTCAAAAAGGAAAATAGTAGAGAGATAGAGGGGGCAAACCAGGAAGCATCTGAACTCCTTGTTCGATTGCTGTGATCAAAGAGGATCAGAATACGGAAAGAGAGTACACAGCACGTCCAGATGAGACTCATTTCAGCGTATCATGGGAGCCAGCTAGAGAACCTGCTGGCATGCTGGAAATTATTCTGAAAAGACTTTACATGGTATAAAGTACTACTAGAGGACTGTGGAGAAAAAAAAAAAAAAAAAAAAGACAGACAACATAGCAGAGAACCTTTCTTTTGATCTTCATCTTATGAAAAGTAATTGAAGTCCACACATTTTACCAGACATCTTCCTTCCTAAAGACTAATCCTGTAACTGAGGAGACCAACATAAAATCTATGAGGTAACCACGATGAGTCCTCGGGCGAAAACCTGGTGAGGGACCTCAGCTGGTTGCAACTCAGACGTGCCGGGGGGTGCACTACGTGCTGAATGTAAAACCATCATTTTTCACTGTTATCCAAGTACCTTCAGCTAGTAGCTGTTGCTTTAAAGAACAACTATATCTAAATAAAGGAATGACAAGCATTTTTGAGTGATGCCAGAAGGACAGATATGGTAACAATTAGTATTAGGTTCAACTTTCACCTATGTATCTGTGTTCAACACATATAATCTGTCCTTCCACTCCCTCATGTTCTTCCCCCAGGGCTCTAAAATCCAAATACCAATTTTCCAGATGAGGGACCAGGGCACAAAGGGATTTTGAAACTGGTTCAAGAATGTGCCTGGAAGCTGGATTCAGCCTGGGTCTCCCAATGTATGGACTCCCTCTCTAGCTGGGCCATTCTTCCAGGCTAAGCTACAAGCAAAACACTGGTATATTAACTGCTGTGTTGGCTGAACTGTCTCGGATCTGGTTTACATGACGCTGCGAAAAATGCTGGATACCACCTTCTTTCCTGCAGGCAGAATTCCACTACTGCACTATATATATGGCAATCAGGACAGAGACTAATTTAGGAAGAAAATTAAGACACATTTAAGAAGAAAAATAAAGGCAATGCAGTATTGACTAATTCAGTTTCTGTCTCAAGGAGTTTCCAAAAAGATAGGACATTCAGAAAAAAATTGAGAGAGAAGATTAAGCAGCACAGCTCTGCTGAAAAAGATGGATCCTATATGCCTCACATCAGCAGACATAGAGTACACAGCGGATTCAATCCATGCTTTTAGAGGAGTATGAGATGCTTGCACAGCCAAAAATTTGTACAGACTTTGTGTGGAATTTCTGCTGCTGTTTCCTCACAAACTGTACTTGCATTTCTGCAAAATCCTGTAAAAAGGATCCACTTCAACAGCGCAGTTGTTCTCAAAAATCTTTAATAACAACTCAATAAACATCAAAATAGAGGTGAGAGGAAGCAGCAACTTAGTAACAAAGTTTGAGTCTCCAAAAGTTTACTATAAACAGTGAGAAAAATGAAGTGATCAACAAAAGCATCCTACCCGCATCCTATGAATTAATTAAACTATGCTTGTCACAGAATGAATATCGTAGGGTATTGCAATAAATATGTAAGGTAAGCCCAAAGCTCTGTTAAGATAAGGAAAGACTACCTACATTCTTCAGATCTGTGGGAATAAGTAAAAATTAACCATAATGCCCTTCAACAGTCACAAAACCCCAGAACATTAATACACACTGAAGAATGCAAAAGGTTGACCACCTCCTTTCTTCCTACAGAATTGCAGGAGTCACCTCAGCGCAGCCCCTTCCCCCCGTGCTTTCTGCTGGCACAACCACCAAAAGCTCTGTCTAAAACTCAGGACACTTAATTAAGACTCAGGAGAACTGGTTGCCAGGTTTGTTTCTTATATTGGTCTCATCGTGCAGAGGGAAGAGGAACAATATAACAATTTGGCAGTAAGTACAGGTGAGGTACTGGTACTTGCACTTTCTGGAAACATACCCGTTCACTATGGTGCATTTTCTTATTTTTCGTACTGATTTATTTCATATACCACACATGGCACACACATGGGCCCCAGTCCCCATGATTCAAGGCCTCGTTGCATAAAAGTACTGCTGATGGCACCTGGAGGGACTTGCCCAGTGGCTTGCTGTAATGGGGATACAAGGACAGAGTACAAACGATATCTGCTACTGACATGAGCCTACGACTTTGATTTTTGATACCCATTTACTGATGAGTGCAAGTATATAAACCAGAATCAGTCAACCAACAGACTGGCACAACAGCTAGTTTAACATACAGCCATATCTGATAACGCACGCGGTCGTATCAGACTGAAAATGACTTCCAAAATCTTCTTCCAATGCCAGAAGCTGTCAAGTTTGGCAGCACAAAATATCCACCTTGGAGAAGAGGGCTCAGGGGAGCAAGGAAGGATTGCCAAATGGCTTCCCACCAGGATGCCTAAACTTAAGGCCACATGTGGGTGCCTGCATGAAGAGGCGCTTACCTGTGCAGTCTGCATCCTAGTTCTGCAGCAGTGCTAAAAACATCATATAATTGGACTTCAACATGAGCGAGTGGAGCAGACCAAAGGGAAATGATTATGATAAAAAAAAAACACGAGGAAATTCAGAGGAAGTACTTTACTGTGAAGCATTACCTGGACTTTTTGTATACACCTATTTTAACTATTAAATAGATTAAAAAACTACATCACTTGACCTTTGCTAAAGGTCACCAATTTGAGTTTGGTGGCCTTTCAGTAACTGACTATGCACCAGAAAAGCTTTCCCTGCTCTTCTTCAAAACTTTCTAATAGCCCACATTCCCTCTACCAAGCACCATAGCCCCTGCCAGAAAAGATACATCCCTGCATCACCTAAGAGCAACAGAGACCAGAAAACAGGCAACCCTGCAAGCTGAAGCATTATGCACCTGAGTTCATGAAACAGTACTTCCAGAAAAGGTTCAGACATAACTGCTTATTTTAATTTAAAAACACTCCTTAAAATGCAGCTTACTAAACTCCTGACTTAGAACTAATGATATTTCTGCCCTGCAAAATGATAACTTAGCTATCCCAAAAGGTTTGGCATAATGACCGCAATGCGGTTTATATTGGCCAAGTTGATTTCTGTGTTTAGATATGCATAAAAATCTCAGGTGTGTACTATAAGCTTGGATTATAACCAGCTGCTTTTTACCCTTGGAGCAACTCTTTCATATTTCTTCGCTCTTTTCCACCTGACAACTTATGGTTGAAAAATTTCTCTTTTTCTTGTTCAGGCAATTGATTTTATAGTCAAAGACCTCTCACACCAGCAGCTTCAAGCATGCTGGAAAAAGTAGGCTCCATTTTCTTTAGTCTCATCCCTCAATACAGACAAACTTTCCAACTGCACTCTTCTCCTTTCACAGGAATGCTGGACATAATGCCTGTTAGAAAACACTAGCAGCTAATAGAAAATACTAATAGCTAGGGCCTGAGGCACAGTAATTTGCTCAGAAATGTGAATGGTAACAGATCTGTGACACTGAACTACTGTAGTGAGAGAGACCAAGGTAATTCTAAAAGCTAGCACCGACTTTTAGGTTGGTTTTCAGTTTCCCCCCCTAATTCTAGTATCGCGCTTGCTTTTTTCTTTCTTCATGCCTGTCCTTTGCAACAAGAAATTTGTACATCTGCAAAGATACACGGTATTTTCTGGAAATATTTGGACGTATTTCACTCATCGCTAACAGGACATACTCTCATACAGATTTCAACAGATGAGACCGAGTGAAAAGTTGGGCCTGAACATTTGCCACATTGTTGGCAGTTAATCATTACATTTTCTCATTCTCCACTTCAAACGAGTTGAAATCAGACCTCTGATATGATGTGGGGGAATTTTGTGTCTGCTAGTATCGCCTTATTCTACAAGAGTTCATTTTTAACACAGAAAAATGGGTATTTAGCCCTTCAAAATACTCAGAAGCAAATGCAACAGACGGAGCTACAGGAATAGTTATCGCTGCAGGACTGGACTACTGCAAACTCGCATGTTTGATGGAATGACTTTTAAACCCACCTACAAATACAGTTAGTAAAGAAGAGCAGTACTCGTAGCAGTCCGTCTGCTGAGTTGGACAGACCAAAGCGAGCGCATAACACAGCCTGCACCGGCTGGCGTATCCTATTCCAAGTTTACTGCAACATCCTGATCCTTATCTTCAAAGCACTAGTTAAACACAATTCAAAATAAACTCCCTTCATGCAACAGCGCCGTTACAGTTTCTGAGTGAAAGAGGAGGGAAGCTCTCTGCCAACCCGGGCGAGGGTTGGCTCAAGCCCTTGAGAGGCAGGAAGTAGGAAAATTCCTATAAATCCAGGATTTTGTTTCTCCCTCACACGACAATTTTCCTAACAATAGTTCAATGGCCAAATGCACAGCGGATTAAATTTAAAAGCCAGCTGCTAAGCTGACATGAATCTTCAGAGTTTCACTGAACTCAAAGCAGTTGTACCTGTTCACCACAGCTCACAGTCTCGAGCGCACAGGGCAGCCCCACGGGAGAGACCGCACTGATTTTAGGGCTCGAGGGGAGATCTCAGCTTTGCTCGGAACCCTTCCAGTAAGCAAAGGAGCTTGTAAGACTGACACCTAACTGACGTTTCTACCTGGGCTAGACCTGAAAACAGAACAAAACCACAGGCTTATCAGAGTTGTGGCTGGAGGTGAGAGAGACAACGCACTCTACATAGCTTGTGCGCTAGCTCTGTGTGGGGTCTCATTTGTCAGAGGCTGCAAGAGAGTTTCTTAACCATCAAGGCAGCCGACTGGGAAGAAGACAACATGTGAAATTAATCACAGTAGGTCCCCAAGCTGTGTAATTTTTCCTGGATGCTTCATTCTTTTAGCTGGCCACCGTTTCTAGATCACCTTCCAAACTTGTTAAGAATAAAGCGCAGGACAGTTCTACAGGACAACCTCCTGCTCACAAAGATCAGGCATATTCCTACGTATACTCATTCTCATCATCCAGGCAATGTTAACTCAGAATAGGTCATCCATACACACAATGATTTTCAAAATACATGGCCAAAAAAATTAATGAGATTAAATACATTGTATTTCCAAGACCCTCAACAAGACAGTATACCACCCAGTTTTGGTGGTGATTTAGCTCAACATGCTTTGTGCTTTAGTACTACTGATGCTACTATTTCAGTCCTATTCATATCTGTTAAGCCCCTTACATCTGTAACTCTCTCCATGACGACAAACCAGTTTTTGGTATGTATATGTAGACCCACTTTAACATCCATTTGCATAAGATTTGGCAAGAAATTTCCCGAGGAAAAGAAAAGCACAAATGCAAGTTATATGGTATTCTCTGCTCTGCTTATGACTTCAGCTGAGCACATGCATAAGTGACTTCTGAAATGGAGACTGATTTAACCAAGTGCTTAAACTGACTATTTACTTCTATATACCTTAAATGATTCACCTGTAAAAGCATTTTTAGTGCTTTTTGTGACTATTTCTCTCAAAATTCTCATGAAATGACTTACTAACCATGTGCTTGTTTTAACATGTCACTAGCACCATGCAGGAAAAGCAGCCCTACTAGACTACTTTCCTTTTGAAATCAACAAATTCACCCACTACAACTACATGCTGTTTGAATGTTGTTTTTTCCCTTTTGTTTGACATAGGTTTTTTGTAATTCTTTTGGATTGACTTCCATTTTAAAACATTCAAAAAGCCATTACTTCAATACCAAGGGAAGCAAAAGATTCACACAAGGCACAGGGAACAACTTTCTAGTTAAAGTTCGTATTTAACCTTGCAATCTAGGTCCCAGACAGAAACAAAGCAGAAAAAAAAAAAAATTAAAACAAGATGTGAGATAGGAATCTTTAATCAACCTCGTTGTATCAGCCTGGGCCCAGCATTCCACCCTGTCTTCTGAGGTTACCCAGCACCACTTTGAAAATGGATTACTTTCCACTGAAAACAATGCCAAAAAGGGGCTTTAGCTCCCCTGGGGCAAATCAGAACAGCCTGGATCATCAAATGGGAAAAAATACTCATTATCAGTAGCAGTCAGAAATGGGGGGAAAGAAAAGGTGAAACCAGACTCAGGTTTTGGACCACTTAATGCCTTAGAGATGCATTCAAAGATTGAGGTGGAGTGGCAAAAGCCTGTGGGTTTGTGATGCAAAGGAATGTTTGCTTCTCTAGTGGACAATATAAACCCCTGGGGTTTTTCCAAGATGTTTGGTTCAGAAATGTATTTTTTGTAAACACTCAGTAGCTAGTCCTGGAGAGGGTAAGGCAGTGACAGAGTATTGTACACTTTCTATTACTAGGTCAGAGGGAATACCAATGCATATGAAAGATAATATATATATTACCTCATACACGCTAACAGATGAAAAATAATGATAAGGACTTAATCTGGCTCAGTGCATATGTATCTTTAACCCGGTGTCCCTTGTTTTGGGTAAGAGACATTTTCCAAGAGCCCTTGCCGTCACCATCAAACCAAGAATCTACCTGCAGGTGATCCACCATCGAGCTCCACAGGGCTCTGGGGTGCCAGCTGCCAGCATGAACAAATGCCTCGGGTCCCTTTACAACCAGGCTAAATATAACTTGCAATATAATGCAAAAAACTTTATTCCAACTTCAGCAGCCGCAACGTATAGCTGGCAGAAACACCGAGAAAGCAGTGAAATATCATCTCCCAGATGCTGTGAGGTTGAAACACGTTACGGCACGTGGTCAGTTAAGGCAACATCCCTGAGAGGTTAGTTTACTCACTTAAAAAAAAAAAAAAAAAAAGTAAAACTTAAGCAATTCTGAAAGCACTGTTAACTAACAGTCATTGACTCCGCGTTTTGTCTTTTAAAAAGCAAACTATCTTGCATGAATTTTCCATGCTACCAACGAATGCTAAAAGAAAACGTTGACACACATATTTCCTATTTACATAACTTCTAGCTTATATAAGATGGTCAGAGCCTTGGCCCTGCTATAGCCCTCTTTTGCACTCCTAAAGCAGTACGCTGCTGACCTCAGTTATGTATTAAAGTTCTCTGGAAGCCAACAGCATGTAACCATACACCTATAATTAAGTACATACTTGAATGCTTTGTTAAACAGGGAAAGACTGATGAATTGCTGCCTATATAACCAATGATGAAATAGTAGTTATGTACACTTAAATTGGGATTATGCTGTAAATGTTTCATGCCAAGGATATATTAGCCATTGATGACTGGAAAGCAGTCTACAGCCAGCTCGTGGAAGGCCAGTGGCACACACTGGTGTGGTCACACGCGGTTGGATGTGTCTTGCAAATGACCGGCAGTGGCCCTAAGGGTCTGGGATGTGCCGATAATGCTCTTCTCTTTAAATAACATGGCACAAGAAGGGTACTGCTAACTTCAAATTTCCAATCTAGTGCTGATCTGAAGGAAGGGTCTTTCTGCCCACTAACAAACGAGTCGTCTAAGATTAGCTTTCTTCCTGCTTTTCAGTTCCTCACGCTGACACCACTGGTGCATCGTACCCAGCATAAGGGCAGCAGCACCAGTGCAGTCACACTGTTAGAATTTTAACCACCTCCCTAGTAACTTTATTCAGAGCAAATTTAGACAACAGCGCTAAAGTTACCAGCAACTTCTGATAATCCATCTATAGAAGCATCGCTTGATGCTCAGAGGGGTAAAACTGCAGCACAACTAGCAATAGTAAGGAATATAATGGCAACAACCTAGACAGGCTTTCAGTAAATTGCTTATAGTCCTTCTTTCTCACTGATTTCAAATTTTATTTCCCACCCCCTTCCCTTATCCCAGTACAGAAGTATTGCTAGGTGCATAAAGTGATCTGGGAGCTGGATACCAAAATTACAGGTGATGCAGTGCTGAGTGTGACAGACCCTCAGGTCCGCTGCTGAAGGCGAGTGCTGCGGTGGACAAACACACACAGTAATACACTACTCCAAGTGAGCAGCCCTACGCAAGTAACAGGGAAGGGTCAAAACCATTCTAGAATTTTACCAAAAAAAACCCCAAAAATCAGTGGAGAAGATTCAACAGCCTCCACTGCTGAGTATATTAAACCTGGTCAGAGCTTTTGAGAGGGCAAGAAACCATGTGTCGCAGCTGTGGCAGCTGAACGACTGTATTCCTCCTGCATCCTATTAGAGGGATTTGTCCCAAGACTTAATTGGCAATTTCACTACTCCTTTTTTGTTCAGCAGTGTTAACGTCTTTTTCGCCGCCTTTGCTGCAGAGAAGGCACCACCATAGCAGGGCTGCAAATTAGACCGTAGGTGCGTTGCAAATTCCAGGGGTTCATTTTTCACAGAATGTCAAAACCACCTTTAAGTGCATAAAGCAGCTGTTCCACCACACTGTGACAGTAAGCCTGCCATACCTTTGGTTAACTTCTGGCACACAGACAGGGACTTAGATCTCTTCCAAGACAGTCAAAGGATAATGAAAAAGCAACTTTGATGCTACCTGAAACCAAACTATTCAAAGCACATTGCCTGCATTCCTCAGCTGCAGGCACCGAGCCAGGACATGGAGATAATCATTTGGGCTGGCAATGGGGGAGGGAGAAAGGAGCTTACGGACCTGAGAGCTGAAGTACTCTGGTCAAGAAAATCTAGACAGGATTTAATCTGCAAGGTAGCAATACAGTTGTGTTTCTCCCCCATCCCACTCCCATTAGGTGCATTAGAGAATTAAAACAATTGCAGAAACGGCAATAGTTTTTTTCCTTTTTTGCTTGCCTCTTTTAGCTGTTTCATTGAAAATCAGGATCTATACCAAGCAAACCATTTCTCTCTCGTCTTGCACCGCTTTTCCAACCGTGGCTAACATTCTCTGTTTCAAGAGGGCAAACTGCCCAGTGTAAAGCTCAGACAACAGTCAAACATTTTACATGGGGGAAAAGTTTCTCCTCATCTTCTTCCAATCATAAAGCACTCCCTGCAAGCTCAAGATTTCATAACGATAATTATCTTACTTTTACGTATCTACCAATATAGGTACCCAATATATCAACCCAAGATAAATCAGTTCTTTCAATACTGCAGCATCTGTTCTTTGACTTGATACTCTGCTGCAGCAGTGAAGTTTGCGCATTTTAGAAAAAAATTCTGTAGTGGTTAAAAAAGGCCCCTGGGACACCGAGCTCTTTTTCTCCTGGTGTTATGAAAGGTATCAGGGGAAAGGGGGAGAGCAGCAGCATCTCTATGTATCCAACAGCAACTTTCCGTGACTCAGCCACTTGAGGAAAAGTTCCTGTAAATTTCTTAGTAATTCTAACTAGGGACTCAACTCCACCAATTACAGCAACTTTTGAGTTGCTAACAATAGCTAACATACGCTGTTCCAGCTATTGCATCACATGAACCTATCCCAAGCAGGTCTACATGGCAAGAGCAGCAGCAGTCCCTGCAGGCCTTAATAAACTTCCTAAAGTTGGAGAGCCAACAGAGTGGAGAATGGTGTGTTTGTGGTTTTACTACCTACCCTACAGCCCTTCAGGACGGCGTGCCAGCAGAATCTGTGTTCTGCTTCCTTTTCAACTTCCAACAAAGATGGCCTTAAAAGCGGGTTGTGCACTATATAAATCGCTACTTCACTGGAGAAGACCAACCCAAGCGGCATATATTCAGCTTTTGCCTCCTTGTAGGCAGGGACCAACAAAGAATACCCGGCAGGCAAGTACCAGACTTTGTCTTCTAGGGCTCTTCAGGCACAAGAAGACGTGACATTAGGAAGCATTTCTTTACAGAGAGGTTGGTCAAACACTGGAACAGCCTTCCTAGAAAGGGGGTCGATGCCCCCAAGCCTGTCAGTGTTTAAGAGGCATTTGGACAATGCCCTTAATAACATGCTTTAACTTGGTCAGGCCTGAAGTGGTCAGGCAGTTGGACTAGATGATCATTTCTAGGTCCCTTCCAACTGAAATATTCTGTTCTGTTCAAAGAAGGAAGTCACTCTGAATTGTCTTCCCCCAGTGCTCTGCAAAGTTGAGCAGTGTAGAATGGTGAAACTGTAGAAAAGGATTTGCATTCACAGAATGGAAAGGGGGAAAAAAACCACCCCAAAAAGCGGTTCCAAAGAATGTCTTGGGAACTGCAACTGCAAGACTAAAAAAATCTTCTCCATGGTCAACTGCAATGCCAGCACAGACAGTAACAAGGGCATCTTTGGTATCTTTGCTTTTAAGAGCAGAGTGTGTGCCAACAGCACAAAAGAGTATAATAACAGTAGAAAAAAAATAACAGCTCAGTGTGCCCTGGTTTCCATGCAGTGTTATGTACTCATTTAGAACCTAACATGCAGTCTGTTTATACCCTAAATGCATATGTAATACAAATAAAACGTATTTGAAGAATACCAAAAACATATAAAATAAGAATTTGGGAGAGTGTCTTACCTTTGACCCAATAAGTGTGTACAGCCATTGGATGGTTTCATTATGATTTATTACTCCATTCATGCCATCGACATAGAGCATTATCTGGCCCAAAGCTATTGTAAAGAAAAGAGATAAAATATAATCAGACCCGGTGAATACTTTTTATAATCCTAAGCATTGCTGGCAATTTTCTATAACCAGGGTTTTTCAGAGACATGGGGAGCTCAACTAACTAAAGATGTATTGGGCAAGGTTGTGCTGGACGAAGTCCTGGGCAACTGCAGTAACTTTACTGACTTCATCTGGATGATATAAGTGTAAATTTCAGCCAGGGACAAGCACAGGCACTTGCTCCTTCCTACAAGATGCCACATTTTATTGCCCCAACATCTGCAAACAGTATTTTATACACTGCTTACTGTTGCAAGGGTTCCATCAGCTACAATGCTTTATATCTTGTGAGCCAAGACTTTTACCATTTGTTTCAGCACCATATAATGTTTGGAATTAGTATATTTGGATTAAGTTGACTGTTTCAGTGAATTCCAATAACATGAAATTAAAGCAGGGCAATTAACACCAATAAGGACAGCAAATATTCACTACTGCACAGTGCTCTCTTGCAAATTAGTTTTGCATTTTAGTGAGAAAATACAACAAACAAAGCATGGTTAACAAAGAAGCATCTTTATTCATTTATTCTAAAGCATTTACAACAACATTTCAAAACATGCTAGTAAAATATTTCATAACTGTAATTCCATAGTTTGCAATCCTGATAATATGAGACTTTTTAGAGACAACAGCTATTAAATCTTTTCTGACTGATAAGGACAGACATTTTTCGTACGGATTATGAAAAGTGGATTAGCAAAATTCATCTATCATCTTCAAAAGTTTCCACTGTTAGATCTTCTGCTTTATAGCAGGAGATCAAAGCACAGTGGGATGAAAAAGAAATCACTGATGTAACACCTTTCAGCACAGCCTCTTGGCATAACAACTCAATTATCTAACGCACAACCTGACGAGCCCCTAGTACACCGCTTTATGGGGGAAAAAAGGCAAAAACCCACAGGGTGAGGAAATTTACGATGTTATTAATCTGCCAAACACATTCCAAATGCTTGCTAACTTTTGCACAGGTTGTGCACAGTGCAGCATCATTTTCCTTGAGGGCAGATTTTCAAAGACATGAATATTAGGCAAGCTCTTAAGTACCTCTATAGCTAAGCAGCTAACTTTCATTTTTACACTGTCTCCTCTTTTTTCCTTTGCTCTAGTTGGTCGACTTAGAGTGACAAATCCCTGAGGTACTAACTTTAGGTACTTAATATTCCTTATCTAATCTGTAACACCAAGCTAGAAGCAACGTCACCCTACATGGTCAATAAAGACGGAGAAAAAGTGAGCAAGAGGGCTACGGCAAGGAGATAACTCATATCTTAAGCAGGCTGCGTTGCTGCTGGGGTATGCTGATCTCTCTCTGCTCCTTCTCTCCAGGAAGCAATCATTCACCACCCTCCAAAGATGCATGTCTCAGGTGAATAAAGTCAGGTGGGAGGGACACAGGCCCAAGTGTTAAGGTAAAATAAAAGATGTAAGCCAGACAGTAAAAAGAGATAAGAATTATGCTGCCTGAATAAATGGCTGCTTTGAAGCATTTCCTTGCAAGTAGAGGAAAGAGGAGAACACTGCTATCCCAGCGGTAATCAGAGAAAGTTCTTAATTCTTGCTTTTACTTCCTTTCAATGCTAAAAAGATTTGGCCCTTTATCAGGATGAGATCCAGTCATGATAAGGTCACCAATCCCCCCCCCCTTTTTTTTTCTTGCAAATTCTTTGGTTGGGGGTGAAGGGATTTAATTTGAATTTGAAACAAATGTGAAACAAATTTTACTCTTGGCACATGCTTTCCAAATTAATATAGAAATCAAAGACAGCAAGAAGTCTGCTTTTAAAGGGAAAACATGCACACAATGCAAAATTATTCCACTGCTTATACTTAAGACCAGTTAGACTGGATGCATGAGATCTGGGATGCATTAGCCTTCAGTCTCTTGGATGTGACTCTTCATAACAGCAGTAGGTTAAGGCAAATTAGTGGACCTTAAAAAGAGGCCAAAAAAGGTTTTAGGGATTCCTGACAATTTTCATCTGCTACCATTAATCTTGCCCCCCCCAACCGCTCCCACCATCTTTTTTATTTTTGTTTTCATTATCAATACTACCCTAAGTATATGGTAGTATCTGTATCTTTCCAACAACAGAATGGGTCTTTTGGATTTAGGTGAAAAATTAGTAACAAATGAAAAAAACACTACTGCTGCTGCTTGAACAAGCGGCCAATAAGTTTCACAGGACAAAGAATTACAAAGGACGCCGTGAAACAACCAAGATGAAGACAGCTTTGCTATGGAGTCAGGCTGTCCACATACAAGTCGTGACTCCGGTAATTATCTGCCACACATGAAGTTATCAGCTGCTGACAGACCTTGGCGTGGAGCTTCATATTGCTATTTGCTGTCTTCAGGGATCAGAAAAATGAAAGCAAGACATGATATGCAGGGTTGAGGAGAAATCAGCTTTCGTTATGAGGAAGAGTAAGTTAGGGAGAATCTGTATCTACTTTGTACAAAGCTGATGCCTTATAAATTCTTAGGAAAAGAAGTCCATGAGAAGACCTAAAAGGAGGAGAATGTCGGTTTTCATACCATGTCAAGTATCGGTGCTGAGGAAGAAAAGGTAACACCTAGTAATCACACAACACAGCAGCAAAATGGAAGAGGCCACCAAAACCGCTACCGTAAGAGCAGGCTGGTGGGCTGGAAATTCTCGGGCTCTCCCAGGGCTCGGGTCTGGCTGAGTCGGGCACACCAGTTTTGCACTAAATGGAGACAGACTGGCCACTGAGCACTCTACGCTGTTTTATATTTGCAGTTTTTCTACCCAACTGATAGCCTACCTCCCGGCCCATGACCGCTGCAGCTACAGCGCAAACTCCATGCGCCCACCACCGCGCACATGCGTGTCAGCATGCGCGCACACCCAGCACCGACACGCAGGGCCTCGCCAAGAATGGGCACGCTAATTTGCAAGGCAATCTGAGGTTGTTTGGAAGGCCAATCTAGTCCAAAATCATTAAAGTTTGCATTTGTACATGCCTTTGACTGAACTCCTTTTTTTTTTTTTTTTCACTGAAAAATGAGGAGGCTATTTAATCCATTTAATCCCATCTCTCAGCTAACTGGAATTCTTTTTGGAAGCATATCAACAACCTACTTGCATTAGGAAAGCTTGCTATTGTGCAACAGGGGGCTGGGAGAGGGGGGGTTTAAATATGGAGCAGACTTAATTTGGAATTTCTTTGTTCCCACTACCCTTGTCAAACCCCTAATCTTATGTGAAAGTAGTGTGTGACTTTACCCATAGCTATTTTCAAGTGGAAAATTGCTGGATTTCTTAGGAAAGGCTTAGGCTAGAAAAGGACAGACCAGCCAGAAACTTCACAGATTTCTGTGAAATAAGAGGTTTAAGAAAGCCTCTAAAAACTTGCCAGTATTGGCACTGATACTCTCCTGGGATCTTTCCTATATAAAATTTACAGGACCAAAGGGGAAAAACTCTAGCACAAAACATCATTACAATGAACATCACTGTGGTAGGTTGACCCTGGCTGGAGGCCAGGTGCCCACCAAAGCCGCTCCATCACTGCCCTCCTCAGCTGGGCAGGGGAGGGAAAATAGAATGAAAGGCTTGTGGGTCGAGATAAGGACGGGGAGAGATCACTCACCAATTACCGTCATAGGCAAAACAGACTCGACTTGGGGAAAATTAACTTATTACCAATCAAATCAGAGTAGGGTAATGAGAAATAAAAACTAAGTCTTAAAAATACCTTCCCCCCACCCCTCCCTTCTTCCTTGGGCTTAGCTTTACTCCTGATTTTCTCTACCTCCTCCCTGCCAGCAGTGCAGGGGGACGGGGAACGGGGGTTGGGGTCAGTTCATCACACGTCGTCTCTGCCGCTCCTTCCTCCTCAGGGGGGGACTCCTCACACTCTTCCCCTGCTCCACCGTGGGGTCCCTCCCACAGGAGACAGTCCTCCACAAAATTCTCCAGTGTGGGTCCCTCCCACGGGCTGCAGTCCTTCAGGCACAGACCGCTCCAGCGTGGGTCCCCCGCGGGGTCACCAGCCCTGCCAGCAAACCTGCTCCAGCGTGGGCTCCTCTCTCCACGGGGCCGCAGGTCCTGCCAGGAGCCTGCTCCAGCGCTGGCTTCCCACAGAATCACAGCCTCCTTCGGGCATCCCCCTGCTCCGGCGTGGGGTCCTCTCTCCCCGGGCTGCAGGTGGAGATCTGCTCCACCATGGAGCTCCCTGGGCTGCAGGGGGACAGCCTGCCTCACCGTGGTCTTCCCCACGGGCTGCAGGGGAATCTCTGCTCTGGTGCCTGGAGCATCTCCTCCCCTCCTCCTGCACTGACCTGGGGGTCTGCAGGGCTGTTGCTCTCACATGTTCTCACTCCTCTCTCTGGCTGCAGTTTCTGTGCCTGCCACAATTTCCCCCCCTTCTTAAATCTGTTCTCCCAGAGGCACTACCACCGTCGCTGATGGGCTCGGCCTTGGCCAGCAGCGGGTCCATCTTGGAGCTGGCTGGCATTGGCTCTGTCAGACACAGGGGAAGCTTCCAGCAGCTTCTCACAGAAGCCACCCCTGTAACCCCCCTGCTACCAAAACCTTGCCACACAAACCCAATACAATCACTTTAAGTCTGCTTTTCCCACCTAGAGTATCAAAAGTTTCAAAGCTGTTTCTTGCTCACACACCTGCTTCTCATTTTACCACAAGACTCTCAGAGAAAACAACAGCACTGAATGAGCAGAAACACTATTTTCTTACAGTTTCCTGTGAGTCAAAAACCCATTCGTCACGCCAAGAATTACGGCAAGGATGCATCTTGTGATGGTATTTGTTTTCATCAGAATAAGCAAAAGTACAGGGTGAAGCAGGCCAAAACCAGACCCTGCTGCCACAGGTTTCAGGTCCCGAGGAAGCTTCTGGCCCAAGTTCATCAGGCACTTCATAACCAGCAGCCACGGTGCATGCGACATGCTGTATACAACAACGGGCAAGCCTGAATGACAGACAGAACTGTGATGAAACTAATGGAGAAGAGCCAGCTGCTAAAAGTCATCTTTCTAATTGCTAGTTAAAATCTTATCATCATCAATGAGAAATTAAGGGTCTGTGTGATTGTCTTCATTCCATTTCAAAACAGATTACTAGCTTACATACGCTATATCCTGGGCACCAAAAAGGCATACTCCATCAAAGTAAACGTCCCAATCGGGCACAAAATTTCAGTATCTCTCTAGTGAGGGATCCCAGGAGGGAGATAATAGTTATCTAGTATTCTATCACAAAGCACTAGTTGATAATCCTGAAGGAAAAAACCCTACCTCACAAACTTCTTTCTCCATGTTTCCTCACTAGAGAGAGGCAAGAGCTCAGCTACCCAGCGGGACTGCCCTGAACACAAAATCTCCAGCTCAGCTCAGCCCCAACACGCTGGATGTCAGGAGCTGCTACTACTGCTTGTAGCACATTCCCACCGACAGTGCTCGCACACGCACCTTCAGGGAAGAGCTTATCGTCTCCATAATATCCAAGGATATTGGATAGTGTTTTTCCTGATGAGAAATCATTATTAAATACAACTTTTGTACCATCCAGCTATTTGAAAACTAACAAAATTGAAGCAGAGCTCCTTGCTTCTAAGAGGTGACATCAGATAAAATAGATGACCTGGCCTCTCCACTGCTTCTGAAAATGATCTTACAAAGCAGTGCTGTGCCAAACCTTATGACTCACGCTCATTCCACAGGGCGAGAACTAGCTAAATTTTTAGGTTTGGGGTTTTGTTTTGTTTTTTTCCTCTGTTACTATTCGTATGGGTTGGTTTTAGCTTCAGTGCGAAATCTGCTGTTTATACACCTATTCCCATTTCTTTACTCCTGTTGAAGATACCTGTAATGTCATCTAGGAAGATAAAAACAATCTTATTCCTGGCCAAAAATGCATGAATATTTTGTTTCTTATAAAAGTTTCTTTAAATCCCAACTCTTTTCTTAATCTTTTCTTTTTACCCTCTGTTCATTTGTTCTTTCCATTATCACATGCACCATAGTTGAAACACGCTAAGAAAATAATTTTCAGAACTCCCACATTAACCATGTACTGAACTTGTATTAACTGTATTAACCAGGAACTGAACTTTCTCACAAAAAACCACATCACAGAACTAATGTTATAAACTCAAACTGCAAAGACAGTTCTGTACAGATGTAAAAGTGTTACATTGTTAATGTAAATCAGAAGTTCTCATGCTTGCTGACACTATTTAAAGTCTAGCTTTTAGTCTTATGCAGTACTTCAATAGCTCATAAGGATTTGGAAACTTATGCACGCTAGTTTCAGACCTAAAGTATTATCTGAAGTTCAGATCTCTTGCAGAGACAAAAGGTTTCTAGATCAAACTTAATGTTCATTTTTTTTTTCCATGTACAAAGATACAATAAAACTCATCTGTTTTTTAATACTGAAAATGAGTGACAAAAGTGACAACCAGAATTTTCCCCTGGATTACAGGCTCAAGGGAAGCTGCCGGCCAGAGGTCACCCCTGGGCAAAGCCAAAGAAACCAGGAAGGCTGGACACTCTGTTCTCCTGGGCAATCAATACAGCTTTCTGCAGCACGCTCGGGTCCTGCAATGTACATTGCTGGCTGTGGTTATAACCGAGCGGGTACAACAGCGGCATGCTGTAATTTGCCCTTAAAAGCACTTCTTATTTAAAAATCAAGGTCAAGCTCACCAAGAAACAAAAATCCTTTCTTTGCTTGGCATCTAAAAATGTGCCTTTGCCATTATTTTGATTCTAAAGAGACAGCACGTGTATTTTGACACTTATTATTTTAATCAGTCTGCTAAAACTCCATGCTTAACACCGGGTTCTTAAATGGCACAGCCTAGCAATAGTTTCCACCATCCACAAAATCCCACAGGAAATACTGGAGGAGATTTATAACACTGACATTCCTGGCACAACGGAGAGACCTTTAGATCTGTGTTATTATTATTATTATTCCATTCTACATAATTGTCCGTCTTTAACAATAACCTTAGTTTTGGTGAACCCCAGGGGCCGCTCACAAAGAAACGCTCTTTCATTGCTGATTACTACATGAAAATGAAGGGGAACAGGCTGCCAGCTCTGGACTCAGAGCAGAGCTTCAAGCGACCAAGAGTCTGGGAAAACGTGTCAACGTTTTGAAGCATCAATGACATTTACAGTCATTTGTGCTGCAGGTACTCAGAAGTCATCCACAAAGAACACAGACAACTATTTTTGGTCCTCAGAAACTGGTTGTTGATAACACCTTGGCAATAAAGCAGGCATAGAGACCGCAGAGCATTTACAAGCTTAATTATTCACTTTGAAAGCAGGTTGTGATGTTGTTTGGGGGCGGGGGGGGGGGGGGGGGGGGGGGGAGCAGATCCCCTCTCCTCCCCTTCCCTTTTTCAGGGAAAGGTACCTGCATGGTCAGTGCCTCCGTAACTCCCTATTCTGAGGCTCCTTAACGAGAAGAGCTCTCGTTACCATTTCAACCTCACGCACACGCACGTCTCCTCGCCCTAAAGCCTACTTCCAATGGTTCTCAGCGTCTCCAAGGCTCAAGCGACGAGAAATGCAGCCCTTCCCCGAGGGACGGCCAACACATGGCAAATTTGGGACCACAGAAACTTCTTACAGAGGAATTTTCTCCTTTTCGTGTTTCTTCGGCCGCCCTTTTCTTCTGGTGTTCCTTCCTTTAAAAACCAGCACGCAGCAAGGTCAAAGGGCACAAGGCAGCTTTAATCAGCTCAAATGTTTCAGCAAAAGCTGGTGTTTTATACATACCGCGCAACACCTGTGGCAGTGCACAAGCCCCACCAAAGCCAAAGGAGCACATCAGAATTACTCCTCTTCCAATATTTCTTTTATGGTATTTCTTACAATTTACTTGAGCGCAAAGGAAGAATAGACTCTCACTTGACTCTGTCAACAGTTAACCTGCTGAGTGCCTTTTTATACAAACTGAAATCTGGCATTAGAAAAGCTTTGCATGATTAGTCATAATTGTTTTAATCATTATTTCATGTTGTGGCCCTCACATTTTAAATGCATGATATTCCAGCATGCTTTACAAGATTAATAACACTTACCAATGTACAATAAGCTGGGTAAAGCTTACATAGCAAAAGGTAAAAACATTGCCTCATTAAAAAGAAATATGTAATTAAAATATCTTATTAATAAATGAGCAAGTCTACTCCAGCATTAGACCACTATTTTGCAAGCTGAGTAAAAGCATGAAAGTATGGAAAAAAAAAAAAAAAAGAAAGCATTAAGGAAGAAGGAAGATGGGAGAAGGGAAAAAGAAAAAAAAAAAAGGTTTACTTGGTGATTTTAAAAGATGACCATTCATCCTCAGTGCTTCATGAAACAAAACTCCTGTGGAAAAAGAAAATGTGTGGTAGTCCTGAACTAAGATGACATAATATATGGATATATAGAGCTGAATTAAGGCAGCTGCTTCTTAATTGAATCAATATAGGCTGTAACACTGAATAATGTTCTTCCAATGTGTGTATGAAGTTACATATTTTTCTTAAGAATTTAGACTTCTAGAGTTTTAAAGGATTTTCTGAGGAGACTTCCACAGTAGCCCACAGAACTTCATTTCTCAAGGAGGATACGATGGTGAGATTGCCAGAGAGATCTTCTTGTGAGGTGAAGTATTCTGCAAAAGTATCAAGCCAGCACAGGACATCACCCATGGAAACACTAAAGAATTAACTCCAATGGGCTTACACCCAACTCCCAGCTATGACTTCTTGCACTGAGTACTGATGCTGCAGCAAAAGAGAAGTGGTTTCATTTTAGGGCAGAAATTAAGGTCTGTTTTTAAGGATTAGGTGTCTCTTCTCATCTCCAATAAAATAGTTCACACATCTATTTCAGAGAAGACTCATCTTTAAAAGTATTTTAAACTTTTTATAATGGATTTCCCATGCTTCGGGATCCAAGCACTTTACAACAGCAGTAAAATTGAACCACGGGTTGGATGAGGTTGGACGACACCTCTGGAGCCTGCCTAGTCCAACCCTCTGCTCTAACCAGGGAAATCCAGAGCAGGTTGTTCAGGGCTCTGGCCAGTTGAGTGTTGAATATATCTCCAGGGGTGGAAACTGCACAACCTCTCTGGGAAACCTGTGCCAGTGCTCAGTCACCCTCACAGGTTTTTTGGTTTGGTTTTTAAGTTTAAATCAAATCTCCTGTATTCCAGCTAGTGCCCACGTCTTGCCTCTTGTCCTTTCATTATGCACCACTGAAGTCTGGTTCTGTCGTCTTTACTCCCACCAACCATATATTTAGTCCCTCCCATAAGATTCAAATTGAATTAAACTGAATTTAAATTGAAGATTAATGCATAGTCAGGAAACAATAACTACACTAAGCTAGAAGCCAGAAAATAAAATTTACCGTAAATTTAGCATTAAACTAGAGAAACTTAGCGAGACTCCCAAGTTAAGAAGCAATACCTTAGCCCTTCTATCTGGGAGCCGATTGAGTAATTTAGTCTGGCAATGTGCTAGATGTGATGGATTTCAAGGCCTTTCCCTCTCCATTAATCATCATGAACATAAGCCTTCTGTCTGTGTAAACAATACTAATCCTGACTTTGAAGGTACAAAGAGGGAAACACAAACCAACCTTTGCAGAATGGAAAAGATAATTTCTGCAGCTCCCTTTCTTGAACTCCTCAGACACCTATTTACCCTGCACAAAGAAAGGTCCCGCAGGTGCTAGCTGTCTTTTATCAATCATTATCAATTACATACAGCACATCAGTTTGGAATTCCAGCATCTCTTTTACATGCCAAAAAGCTAAGCCTTGAGAATGAACTCAGCATTCGGACTGGGAAACACCATAGAGTCAGATATGAGTTTGGAAGAAAATGCAATCAAGATTCAGTCTTAGCAAAACCAGCTTATTTTGACTGTCAGACTCTGTGTGCCTTTGCACCTGGGGCAGAGAAAACTCTGAGGGAATACGTGAAACTTTTTTTTTTTCTATTATATGCCAATAGGATCTTCATTGACTGCAGTCAGGCACTTTTGTGGTGATTATGAAAAAAAGCACATAGGGTTCCTGCCCTATGTGGGAAGTAAAGAGAATCAAGGGGTAACACAGCTGGGCTGTTTAACAAATAGACTAACACTAGAGCAGGAAAAGGACATACAGCAGGATAAAAGTGTTCATATACCAAGCATTTTTAGTAATCAACAGTATTTCTTGTTAGTACAACAGTAAACCTTCCAGGATGAAACCTGTCAGTTTTGAAGTGAACAAATGATGGATTCTCACTGACTGCTTTTCTTTTTTCCGGCAAAAAAAGTGCCACATTTCCTAATATTTACATTTTTCCCAAGCAAAAAGGAAGATTCTTGGGAAGCAGAGAGAGGAAACACAAGAATGCCCAGTATTACTGTGTAAGAGGAATAAAAGAAAAAAAGATTAATTCCTGTGCTAGTTGAAACTTTGAACATTGCTTTACCCAGTAGACTTCAGCACAATCTTTGTAAAGCACAAACATTGGTCAATGATGTTCTGTTGTCATGGAGCAACATGTTGCTATCACATGCACTAGTATTTCCCAAGATTGCAGCTCCTTGTTTTTTAAGCTCAACATTCTCCAAAGTGCTACGCTGGGCAGGTAAACATGGGCCCAGTTTAGCATCCTGAAATAAGAGCATTGCAATTGGTAAGGAAGATAATACACTTAAACCAGAACTTTGGCCGGGAGGCTTATACAGAGTCAAAACAATTTCAGGTAGCATGTAATGTTACTTCTGCTACTCAAAAGCCAGTATCCCAAATTCATATATTGTGCCATAAGCTCAGGCTTTAAAAACAATACACACAATACTCCTGAAGGACAGAAAAGCAACAAAGAGATGAATGACAGTCCCTGAAAACAATAATCCTAGCACCGGTGTTTCACATCACTTCCCATGGAGGGTTTTGCAGGAAACAAAGTGTGCTGCCAAAAGTGACACTTAGGCAGCCATCCAATTTTCAGCAAAATTCAAACACTGTTTATTCTAGCTGGTAGCCTAAGGTGTGCTTTGGGAATACCATGGAAGAGCTACACTGAGAACAAAAAATACAAGTAAATTTCTCCAGCTATATTCTTTCTGTATTAAGCTGGTTTTTAATTCTCACATAGTTTCTTCACATGGCAATGAATTCCAAACAGTGTTCCCTCTTCTCCCAAAATAAGGGACTGCGTGCGAAAGTTTCACAATAGAAGAAGAAACATTATTTTAAGAAGCACTACAAAATAGCTCTAAGTAGTTATCATTTCTGCTATTTCTCAGTACTTGTTGCTAAAGTGACACGAGCTACAGGATTTTAGACAAGTCCAAAAGTTCCTATGGAGGGATGCATCTGCTTTCTCCATCTCAATAGACAGACATGCAACAAGTGAACAAACAGCACAGAAGTATTAAGATCATTCTGGGGACACTTGAGTAGAGTTTGCAATGTTGGTGGCAAAAAGATAAAGAAACTTTACTTTTAAAAATTATTCTTTTCTATACAAACTTAAGATTTCTTTGACCTTTTGTCATCTTGAAACCAACTCATTTAAAGGTCACTGTAGAGGAGCACAGAAAGTCACATTTTTCCTAGCTATATTCCAAACCATCCAAAATTGTTGATGAATACTAAATTAAAAGCTTTCTCCCCTGCTCATAAAGGACTGACTTGAGAGCAGAAATCAGTAGGATAAGAAAGAATTCACTACACTTTAAGTTCAGCAACTATATTAAAATAGTTCTTAAGCAAAATGGGAGAAGGAAGTGTGTCTGTTTAAAGCAAAGACAAGACTGGAAGTGAGGCTTTCTCACAGTGTCCCAGCCTCCTCATCATAGTGTGCTGGCTATAAAAGATTCAAACCAAACAGCCTGAAAATAAAAGCTGATTGAATCAAGATCTCTGTGACTTTGTCTATTGAGGGATGCATCCCAACATCAAACGATTTTATGAAAAAAACACGTCACTTTTTATTCACTGAGCCGCCTTAAAACCAACAGTGAATATATCCTTCTAATTTTCTACATTGTAATTACACCATGACGGATGCCAAAACTGAATTCCTGATATACTTTTCAGATATTTATTGCTCTTCAGCATGCTCAGCTTGTCTCTAACATTTCAGATAGACTCCACCCTGCAGTAATGTGCGTGCCATTAAAGAATTCACTTTCATCTCCTGAATTTATGCTTGTTAGGGCAAATTAATGAAAGCCTTTATTCTTCAAGTACTGGCTAAACAAAGCCAAAGTCAGCACCAGAAAGCAGATCGATACAACACTTCATTAAATGTGCTTTTTATTCTTTTTGTTTCAAGTGTGTCTGCTGCGATGTGAAATTTAGGGTTATACAGTCTCCTTTCACATCTCGCAGAGTAAAGAATGTGCTCAAGTCACAAGTTCATATCTTCTGTTTGAAGTGGACTTCCCATGAGAAAAAGGTGCAGGGAAGAGACATCATTACAAATCCCTTTAAAGTACAGAGCTCACACTTTTCCAAAATATTGATTGAAAATGCTGGTTTGTGTCTCTGCTCATTCATCTCAGATAATGAGCAAAGATTCCTTCCAAATTAACTGTAATTCTCTTCTAATCCCTCTATTCTTTTTTTTTTTTTTCCCTTCAGCACGGTGACAGTGAGAACTCCTTTGAATACTGAACCCCATCTTATTCCAGCAATTCTTAAAGAGAAACATAGCAAAGTCATCTCCATCAGTGTCATGCTCAGACTTTTCTCCTCTCTGACTGAATTTAGATAGGTGAATAGCTTAAGCAGAATGCACACCATCCTCATTTTTTCCCCTTCTCAAAACTCTCAGGCAAGGCTACATTTAAAAAAAAGTATTAAATCCTAATTATTGATCGACAGAAAGGCAGTTTACAGAATCTCTGCTTTTCACTTTATTTCCTTACCATATTAAAAAGTGAATAAAATAGATTCAGAACAAAAGAAAAATATTTGAGGGCGTAAGCTTCGTTTGATCTAAAACGTGAGGTCTGTCATTGGTGACCAATTGTCACCTGTGTGGTGGCAGGGAGAGACAATCATGTACTGGCTAAACATGAAGATGAAGGTGGTGGATTTATTCAAGTTGGATGGTCTATGTTTCTTATTTACCAGTAACTACGTAAATGAGAAACACGGTTGAACAATCACATTTTATTTCCAAAAACATTTTTGGGGTGATTTTATTCCATTTTGTTGGTATTATTACAACTCAGTGACCACAGCGTTATTGGTAATCCTTAGTATGAATGCAAGCGTGTTTCTATGACTGTATTGGTCAGCACCTCGTTAGCAGGAGTTATATAGGACCGAGATCCCTGGATTACACTAACACTGAAGAAGATGGTGAAGAGGCAGTTTGGAGACAGGGAAGTTTAATGGCTCCTCCTGTTAGTCAGTTCGGAGCAAGGTTGCCGAGGTCTGCTCTGTGAGCAATAACCTTAGGCTCCGCATGGAAGCAGCTTAATTACTTCCAGACCCAAACCAGTCCTGTAAGTATCATGGACACTTCTGCACAACACTCCTTCAGTAAGTGGTGTGGACTGAACCCAAACCATCTGTGCATAACAGGCATAGAAGACTACGCAACTATGGCATAGTTAGTCCACGAACAAGACAAATCAATCATGGGTAATTAATGGTTTCTGGGTACTTAGAAAAAAGTTAAAAGAACATTAGGCATACAAAATTCAAGCACTTGAAATTTAAGAAATGACAGAATTAAGATTCCTGTAAAAAACTTCATTCAGCCTACTTTGTGCACAAACTTAACTACGTCAAAATCAATTTCAAGAAACATTATTTCTGAGCTTTGGAGTACTACCTCATTCAAAGCAAGTGCTGGAAAATACTGTCTAAAAAGCACTTTCTCAATGTGTGGTCCTAGTAATTTTTTAATGCAAACCTCCTGTGAAGACAGAATATTTCACTTCCTGCAGGGTTTTCTATGATGTTCATCAATATAGCAAGTGCTTCACAGGTCTGAACACATTTTCTGCATAGCACCCCAATGAAGTAAAGAAACAATTCTGTTCCGTTCTGCAGAGAAGTTGGAGCCTCCACTAGCTCTGGATGTCACATCTGCGACACCCGATAATCGGATTTTTGACAATACCTTTTGATACAATAGTACTTCAAGTATCCGCAGAAGAGCTGCAACTGAGGTTAGGTTCAGCTCTGTGCAGTATGGTCTCAAATTAGCCCCCCAGAAAACAATGAACACAGGCGAACAGGGAACATAATGATACTTTCTGACAAGTTGAATTGAAATTACTTGCCTTGCAAGTACATTACATACTAATACTATGGCAGAGGTTCAGCTAAAATCTCCCCCGCCCCATGTCAGGAACCTTAAAATGAGTACTACTGCCCTCCATTTTCCCCTTAACTTTGAGGACTGGCAGCCTTATTTTCAGTGTCTGGAAAACCTGGGTTTACAAACATTATGTTCCTTCACTTTTTTTTTTTTTTAGCTGCTATCCTTGTTTCATTTAAAAAAAGGGGGGGGGGGGGGGGTGTAAAAAAATCCCACATCATGCCCAAATGGAATGAAACTGCTAGGTTCATCACACCGTTTTTTGCCATTTAATTTAAGAGAATAAATACTTCTCCTATTAACTGTTTACACACCTTAAAGCGAAACAACAAACAAATTTACAAACCATCTCTGGTTTATAACAGAAGTCATATTGTCAGAAATTGGTTCATCAGATATGATTCAAAAAGTTCAGGCTGTCACTGCAACAGTACTTGGAGTTTGAAGAAGCAAGAGTTATTTCAGATGGACAATAATTCAGGTTGATACATCTAGAGGTACTTCGCAGATCAAAGTGTTTTGATATCCCTGAGCTACTCTTCCTACGTTCCACAAAACACCACCCACCACCCATCACGCACAGCTTGGTCATCCTCCGATCTGTTCTCTGGTTTTGGGACAGCTCCTCTCTTTATCCCTGTTTCCTCAACAGCAGCACTGGTAAAATGTCACCGAACTCCAAAACTTTCTCATCACCCTACCAAACTCTTACAGAATGATGAGCATCCTGCCACTCTTCACACCAAACTCTAGCAAGCGAAGATTATGAGACAGGGAGAGACAAAAAACCTCTGATCTGCTCCAGGCCACTGTTCCTCCAGGCTGCTGCTCCTATAGCCTCCCACTTGTCCTGGCAGGGCATCTTTAGCTCCAAGCATCCGTTCAACAAATATCTCACCTTGGTTTTGGGGCTGGTATCCTTACATTTCGTAGAATGCTGCAAGCAGCAAGTGCTAACGCTTTGATCATCATTGCCATCGAGAACAACTTCTGCTTGTAAAATGAAAGGTTGTCAAACAAAATGGGGTAAATTATTTATTTGTGCCCACATAAAACTGAACTCTGAAGTGGGTGTACGCTGTTTTCAGCTGAAAGAGTTCTTGCTCTACGCAAAATGATCACTACTATCTCTAGGGCTGTTAATTTTCTTTTGTAGTTGTAACTGGGAATTAGTTTTCACTAATCTCATCCTTTCCGATTGCTCAAGGAAGAAGGGTAGTCTTTCACTTTTCATACAGCACAAGTAACAGAAAAGTTAAACATTAAAATACCTGCATTGCTTTATTGGTGAAGAAAATAAAGTGGAACTAAGATATACTCATTTTGATTCACTGAAATTTATATTAGCACAAAGTGCAAAAGCAACAGAAGAGCTTGAAAGCCAGTAATTCACATTCTGCAGTCAAATAGCAGAAAAAATAAATGTAAACAGTAGTTATCAGTTAAATAAGGACAGCTGCTTGCTACTGTGTAAGAAAATCTGAGCTTTACAAAATCAACACTGCAGTACTATAGCTGATTTAAACCTGTAAAAAATTATTTCACGACCACTGCGTAATAAATATTACTAAACTGTTTTACATCTTCCTAAGAAAGTGTTGAGACTCCAAAATACCGCTGTGTGACTCTCCGAGAGCCCCATTTTTGCATGAGCATGTTAGAGAGCTTCTAACTTGGTTACATAAGTTAGTTGCCTACAATGCGTCCAATCCAAGTGACCTTACAAAAAGAAATAAAATACGAAGTGGTGAGAGAAAGAATCAACATTGCTGGTACAAGTATTAAAAAAATAAAGTCTATTCTTTCCCGCCTTCCTTAATCTTATTTCAAGTTTAACATACAGAAAAGGCTCAGAGCCAGAATGCTTATCCAAACTACATAAATCTCTAGACAAACTCTCCAGACTATACGGCCCTGTCCCCATAAAACCTTCCAATTCTTTCTCATGCTGCTTTTCAGCAGGAAAGGCTAGTAGAGAGCTATCTTTTCCCACCAAATCTTCGATCGATCTTTTCCTACCACGTCTTCCCTTACAAGAACGAATCTCCTTCCTTGCAGTGTGTTTATTAAATGAAACAGGAATGGAAACCAGCCCCCAAACCCGCAATGAATCCTACAGCAACAAGGTACCCCACACCGCTGCTGCGGCCGTCTCTGAGAAAGACCCAGTTAATTCCCTTATTCCCCTCCTGAATTCCTGAGCAGGGTCAGAGGGAGGGAACACCATTTACCACCGTGCAACCTACTTCAGGCAGCTGGTCCAGCTTATAATGTAAACACGGTAACACCTTGGGAAGGTCACTCAGAGGAATGGTAGCATTAGCAAAGCAATTAATTTTGGGTTGACCACATGCATACCGCCCTTTCGCTTTACTTTCCTCCCTTCCTTCTCCTACCTTGTAGAAGGAAACACAAGGAGGAGTTTTTACTCGTTCTCTGAACAGATATTTTCAGAAGGTAAGAGATGGGGTTTCCTTGAACATCGAGAATGTCTTCTTTTTTTGGGATGATTTCCAGCATGATATTTTATTTATCTGTTGCCAAAAGAAACACTTTATAGTTTTCTCATTAGTCAAAGGGCTTTAAAAACATGCTTGAAGGAAATGATCCAACTAAAAAAACAAGCAAAACCTTTCCATGCACTTCACATGCTCCACGAAAAGTGGCCACTTCGTGGAAACAGCACCTGTAGAGCTAACTCTTCAACCTGAGGTGTGTTTACCATCTCCTTAAAAATCCTTATTCATAAATGCACATGGAAAAGTTGTAAATCCTCTATGTCCTTCTATCTTCTGACCACTAAAAAGTGAAATACAAGCAAAACCGGGGGGGGGGGAAGACATGTTTAAACTCATGAGATTCAACGGTCACCTTTCACTTCTTTGAGAGTTTAATTATGTGACATTTCATAAAGCTGGAGAGTAGAATGTAAAACAGAGACATAGTGAGGTACCAGAGTCCCAGGGTGGATTTCCAAGGTCACACCGAGCTTGCCTGCCCTCAGAGCACTCGACAACTATAAAGCTGAAATCAGATATTGCTGCATTTACCTCCTCTGTCTTCTTTCATCACCTTTTTTCTTAAATCTAAACTGCCAACTTTAACAAGCCTTCTGTATACAGCATACACCGTACACATTCCTCATCTAATTTACATGAAGAATACAGAGTTTATAGAATGAAGAACTCAAAGGCTAGCTGTATTTTATTCTCTGTGTGACAGGCTGTCATGGTGCTTTCCTCTCGCACCTCTTCTGCCGCGTGTTTCCTTGTACAACCAGTCACAAACATTCTGGATCAAGCAAGGCCAGTCAAGACCCATGCAGAGAATTGGGCCTTCCAAATAGGAAAATATTTTCCTTTTAGTTTTCCAAACCCACCTACATTAACACCTACAATTATGATTAAGCAAATAAATTGCAGAGACCTAGAAGATTAGGAAATCTCCAAACACAGATTAAATGCATTATTGCAGCGTAAATTACTTCCAGGTCATTTCTACAGTCCAGCCACGTTTTTTTTTTTCCTCCCTGCATCTTGCAGTAACAAATATTTGGGTTTGAGTGTGTTTGTGCACATCTTTTGCTTATAAATATACATCATGTATACAGATGCCTATCTACAGATAAACATATCAAACTGTAAGTATCTGCATTTACACATCCCTCGCAAAATTCAAGTCTTACAGTATCATAAAAAAATATGGTCACTTCATGATAAATGCTTTCATGTGTGTATAATTAGTTTAAAAAAGGATTGTTGTTTATTTGTACAAGATCTTTCAAAGCCAAGACCTTCACAGTGGTTTCAGAATTCTATTTTTATGACAAAATGATGCTACAAACAACAGATGACATCGCCTTGTTTAGGGTCCAAGATAATGATATATGTGGAGAGAAAAGTTTATGTTTCACACCACTTTCATCACTGATTCCTACTAGAATATCACTTCAGTGGTTGCAGAGGGAGATCCCATAAAGCTCAAAAATTTCTAAACCTACCCTTTCCCCACCAATTTAGAAATATTTTCCCCTTTTTTTCTTCCCACTTCAACAAAGTTTATCAAAGTTAAATTTTAAATCACTGTTTATGACAATTTAATGGTATTTAGTGAGAGAACATGGCTCTGCTGCTTTCATTTTCAGAGTTTCAATGCAAGGCATCTTTATAGCCTGAATTTGGAAGAGCAAAAAGTCAATCCCACCAAAGTCACAACTAACGGTATCACCCTTAGAAAGTCAACAAAAGAGTAACTGCCACAAGAAGTTTCTGAAGCCAGATGAAGGAACATGAAACATGTGAGCAACACCTATGATTTCTTACTTTAAATGGGACTAAATGATGCACTTTACCACACAACTCTTGCCGTAAGCAGGAAGAGCAGAGTTTGCAATGACCTCATAAGAAGCAGGCGGTATGATATGCATAATTGAAGAGCAGGGAAACCAAAGAACAAAAGAGATACTGGAAATCTGAAAATTGCCGCTGGTAATAGGTACATGCATGCAGAGAGGAGAGACTCTGCAGAATATGGTATCAATTTAGGAGCATGTTTGATTCTACTGGCTAAAGTAAACATCTGATTAATGGATTAATCATTTCGGAAACAACAGTGAGCAGAAAACTGAAGTCAGGCACATCATCTTGACTTTTTCTGAGTGACTTACAGAAAAGCTATAAAAAGCCATAAAGGCAATGTCAAAAGTGTAAACAATATGAGTCTACTGCTTCCTAATAAGTTGAAGTACCTTCTCATTAAGTTTTATTTTCAGGAGAGAGAATTATAGTAGCAGAGCTATACAGACAACCTAATTTACCTAAATTATGGCAGTCTTTGTTAGTACAGCAGAAAACAGATTTCCTGCTGAAGAGGGACAGGCCTTTTCTTTGGACAATTTCCAGCAGTTATTAGCTTATAGCCACTTTCTCCCCCTCCCCCAGACTTTCACACGTATCAAGGAAGCTGGTTCTTCCATTGAAAGTCACAGCCAGGGTCCCAAATTATCTTTTCCTTTCCATGAGACAGAAGCTTCAATGATTAAGGACACAAATTAACTGGAACACCAGAAGAGGCAGTCATTACAAGAAACCTCACCAAAGCACATGCAAATAAATTTCACTGACAGCACTGACAAAAAAGGGCACTGTCACACCTTCATAGGGCTGGTAAGGATGCCCCGGTGTTTCGAGGTCAAGACTATAACGAAAAATCCCAGTCTACATTAATTTCAGAAAACAACTTTGCAAAGACCAGCCCTTTTCTTCTTGTTGGTTTTACTAAGGAAAGGGACAATCTAGTTAATTAAGGCTGATTTGCACTTAAGTACTCCAGATGCCGCTTGGATCGGTTGTTAATCTCCCAACATGAGATATCAATTGATGGTTGCTTGTTGCAGTCTACGTGACTTATTAGCGCTCAGTGCCGGAAAGCAGGATTTCATGTTATATGACCTGTCTCACTGGAAGTAGGAGGCCTGGCAGAACAGAGGGTAACATGAATACAGCACTAATAAACACAATTTTCATTTCAAGGTAATTTACTCTGGGGCTTTTGTTTTTAAGTGCAATACAAAAGTCTGAAGTAGAGAGTCAGATGCCATTTTTAAGTCACCTTTTGCTTAAGGGAAAAGAGATTGCTAGAGTAAAAGCTTTATTTTGAGAACTAAAATACAGTCATTCTGACACAGAGAACACCAGCCATACACACAACCTTGAAGAAATATTCCACAGCTCTCCAGCCAGCACTAGCTGCACCATGCTGCAAAACAAAACCACACTGCAATAAGGCAGGAACCAATGGACCCTCCACAGTAATAGGGATTCCCACAAGACAGCAAAACCTCTTTTTTAGGAGGCAAACCGAGCACAGGAGGAACCTGTCTGAAGGGGCGGGATGGGTTAGGCATGGTAATCAGGACAGCAGAAAGGGAATTTTGCCTTCTTTCCCAGCCAACATCTGTAATGCATTAGAGAGCTTCATTCTCCTTGTATTTTGCACCTCAAACACCTGAGAAAAACTGGATTCAAAGAAAAGGTGTCAATTTTCCTTTATCTTCAGCAATGAGATTCCATTCAAATTCAAATACCATTGCTCCTGAATAAATTACACAGAAGAGTTGAATGGCAAATAAAATGGATCCTCACTTGTAATCTGTCTCTCAACTTTTGGACTGTTACATTTTAGCCTGATACAGCAAAGCAATCTGGTAACAACCTTGATCCTGCTTCATATATGAGTACTTAGAACAAGGTTTATGAATTCCTGTGGATATCCACCCCACCCTCTGACACACTCTAATACAAATATTATGCCTATTATGCATTATGCCATTATTTTGAAAGCATTTGCGGGTTCTTTGGCATGCTTTAGAGAAATTCCACACTTCATTCTCAGCAATTGTCTCTTTAGGTATCAGTTGGCTTTAGGTACCTAAGTGAATATCTGGCTAGTCTCCTAAAGAAAATGAATAAAAACTGGGCTTTGCTCTGCAGGACTCTCTTGAGAAGTCTATCTCTATCAATCACCCAGTGGCCCTAGGGAAATTAGCTTCTTCGTTTAGCTAAGTTAGGTGTATAACGTTGAATAGCATGAACACTTCATCTCTACTTCTCTTTTCCAAAGAAGAGAAGAAAAACATTAGGCATTCTCCTATCTTCCCTTTCTCTACCCAGTGTTTAATAAAACCAGTGGCATCTTCTGAGAAATAAGAAACGCAGTGATAGCGCATATGCCCACAGTATAAGCACTTTCCTAAGGCAGCAGACTAGTAGAGGAGTCAAACAGCCACAGCTTGTTGCTTCCCTGTGCTAAAAAAGCCAGGCTGGTTCAGACCATCACAACAAAATGAGGAGACAAGGCTGAAAGGATGGTAGTTACTACTAGAGATGTGTTTGCGCAGTAGCAACCAACTGCTGCTTCCCCGCATCTCTTCTGGAGCAGCAGCAGATAGAGCTCTCCAGGTCACTTCCCAGCTCTCTCCAACTCAGCCCTTCCCATTTGTGCCATTGCTGCCTCCTCCTCCTCCTCTTCCTCCTCCTCCTCCGGCAGCAGAAAGGGCCCTGGTGCTTCTGCCCTCAAGCAGCATAATGCAATTCCAATCACAACAGGGAGAAGCCTGAAGTCTTCTCCATGTGTGTTCAAGAAAACACTGTGAATATATCATTTTGCCCACAAACTTAAAAAAAAAAAAAATTAAAAACTGTAAATATAATAGCACAAGATTTTACAGGTGGTACAACTGAAACAGCTGGAGTCAAAACCACCTTGCTTAAGATCAACCCACAGGCCAGTAACAGCGAGAAGAAAACAAAGTTGTTTCAGTCCAGGCACTGGAACAAGAATTTCACTCGCACTTTGAAAAAGCCGATGCCGTCACTGGAAAATGATGGCCCTCTCCTGCTCAAGGGAGTGCTTACCCTTGTGCTGCGGTAGCTGTTTGACATGACCATGAATAACTGGATCAAGAACGGAAAGAAGTCCAAATGACCCACCAAAAATGGGGAACCAGTGAATTTAACCCAGACGAGCTCCACGTTCCAGACCAATGGAGTGGGTGGTGTGGGATATGGGAACAAACAGCAATAGGGCAGGAGGACAGGGAGGGACTGGCATTTTGTTCTGCTTTTTTGGAACAGGAAAGTAATGCTTTCCCTAACTTCTTCCAGCTAGAGTAGAGGCAGCAGAAGCTATCTTTTCACTGACAGACATACATAACAGCCTACACTGTTGCAAAGTGAGGCCAAAGGAAAGCTTAACGCCTGTCACAGTGGGAATATTGTTTTGTAAAAGCAAAGCTGTCTTTACAATTTTGATTTGCTAGGTCTTATCTGCTGGCAGCAATGGTGGTGTAAAGAAGACGTGAATCATCAAGGAGAAGAAATAAAAAATTGAAATTTTCTTTTCTTTGACTGAAAGCTCTCTGAATTTCATTTGACTGGAAAAATAAGACAAAAAAGAAATAATTTCCGAAAATGCAGCATGCAACGTTCTTCATTAGCAGCAAGAAGAACATAGATTTAAAATTCTTTCAAGTTATTAGAGCATATAAAAAAAGCCCTCAAATGCAATGTGGTTCTTGCTGGGAAGGCAACAGTTGGGGGAAGAGTAGAAATGCCAGAAAAAAAAAAAAATCACTGTATTTAGAGAAACCACAGTCCTATGTATTCTATCTGAAGTATATAGTAAGACATCTACTGGCATTTCATGATGTACAGTAACGTGTTTGTGGTTCTCTCAGGATAATCCAGCAATCAGATGTTTTAATCTTAAGACTTTTTTTTTGTAACTTACAAATAAACATGAAAGAACATTATTGAAATATAAGCTCTTCAGCTAAAGCAGCACTGTGTTACCCTGATTATTTTTAATGAACTTTTCCAAAGATTTCAGAGCATTTACATAAAAAAGCTCTTGTGTTTCAAGGGAATGATCATGGTGCCTTTGAAATGAAAAATGGCCAGTAAATGTCAATACAACCATGTAGGAAAAATAAAGATTACTTTTTCAATATCAACATAATTTTCAGGATTACTATGTTTTTGTTTGCTTGAACATTACAAGTGACAGGCAAATAACTATGAAAGAGATTCCTACGTTTTTTATTATTTAAGAGTTCTGGACCCAATTTGTGCATTTCACACACATGTCAAGAGTTAAATCCTATTCGTGTCAGTAGGATAAACAAAAACGCAATCAAGCCCATCGGTCTTAACCCAGTTTGAAATAAAACTTTGCAAATTTACGCTGGTAAGAACTATCCTGGTTTACAACATTTAAAGACAGAACTATGCCCGCTTGGTCATGATGCACACACATCATGCCTGCATGAAGCAGGAGCAGCAGCAGCTATTTCAAGGGATGTGCGGATTCAGAAGGAACGTTATTTCTAACACCGTCACCCGATAAGGAGCAGGTCCTGTAACTCCACAGCAATCTGTTTATGTTTCAGCTACAACCTCAGGCCTGGAGTGATGTCATTAGCTGAGAATCTCCTCCAAGCTTCTTGGTCTTTTGACTGCAGAGTAAAACTTAAAAATATTATACCTCTTATTTGCAGAAATCAGTCTGCAAATGCAAAGAATCCAGTATGATTTATTTCTAATGACTCAATGTTATTTAAGCTTGGTCTTAAAACTTTCAGAGCATTGGTGTTCGCCATGCTCTCCCCCAGTTGTGCAGGCAAAAACCAGCTGCTGAGAACACATGCTGAATCAATGTATTCCTGACATCTGGCCAATGCACTGACATATAGATAAGTTCAAAAAGTAACTTTAGTTATAGAATTCAAACTGTGAATTGACTTATTCCAGTAAATGCAAAATAACATGACATGGGAGTGAAGGGAAAACCAGCCACCTAGCCACCTAAGTTTCCTGGGAACTTACCTTCACCCTAATTCATACTTATGTTTAATTCAAAGGCCAATATCATCATCGTCATGCCCCTCCATAGGCTTGGGGAGAATTAACATTTCCAGGCACCGTGCCAGAGCCCATGTACTGATGAGAGTGCTGAAGCTGTGCTCAAGAATGGATCATTCCCCCTGGATCTGCTATGACTTGGTGCGCGGCTCTTCACTACGCCACGCACAAAGGACAGAGCAGCCACAACACTCCTCTGATTCCCTGCCAATTACAAGTGCAGAATGGGGGGAGAACCCATAAATCGAGGACAGAACACGTGTTGCCTTATTCACACTGACCACATACCAAGAAATTACAGATTCTTGAGAGTAACCATCAGTTCTTCTTCAAGTACCTTCAGCATGGGCAGCACTGTACAGTTCAATCATAAAGGCGTGTTCTCTCTTGCTCGAGGAGTCTAACTAACTACCTGACACGAGGTAACTGGAATTAGGTGAGACAAATCCTGCCCTGTAATCCAGCCAAAAGGGATTATTTCAAATGACACTTACTACCTATTTAACTGTCCTTATATACTCCAAAGGACTGATTTAAAGGCAAGATTCCAACAGACATTTCTGATAAACATTTACTTCTCAATCAGGTCTTGCTCTGCTACTTCACGATGAAGGTGTTATACAAGAACTCAACATTAGAACGCTTCTTTAAATTAAAAAGATTTTTAGGTCAGTTCTTTGTACATAAAAACCAAACAATTACACTCTGAGTGTAACTGGTTTAATAGTCATGCCATCAAATCACATTACTCCAGCTGAAGACCAGAATAAAGCAACACAAATCATTTCATACTTCTAGCCAATAAAGCACTAGTTTCCTATGTGTTTTCAGTATTTAAAGAGAGCCATCAGCGTCATGAAACTAAAATTGGAGGCTCATTACATATTGGACAGGTATTGCTGCTTGTTACAAATTGCCTGACAGTTCCCATGAAAACACTCCTGGGTTTAGCTGTCCATGATTTCCTCAAGTTTTGAGTTTGGACTGAAACTTTCTCTCTGTGGTGTTTGAAACACAACACTTTCTTTTTTCATGGAAAATTTCTAACACTTCTTATATTTGGGGTGGGTTTGTGGAAGGCAGGAGGAGGAAGGAGGAAGAGAACATCTCACTGGAATTAAAAATACTGTTGACAATATTTCTGTAAATTGGAGTATTTTTGGATTTTGAGCTCTTTGGAAAACTCAGAAAAATTATAATGTCATGTCAGTGAAAAAGCTCATACAGACCATATCAAAATGTGTCCAAACTTTGTGTAGTTTTAAGTTTTTGAAATAACCTTTGTTTGACACTTACAATAGTCTCTACTGAACATATGCAATCAGCCGAAACCTCTGAATACTCCATCCTTGGAGCTCAAAAGGTCCCCATAACGCTCCCAGCTGCTGCCCACCAAGGAAGGGCATGGCACTCAAAGTAAGAGCAGGCAGCTTGTGAGGGTTTTTTGGTTTTGTTCTAAAGGAGCTATCTTGTTACTTAGATGGTGGAGAGGAGAATTCTGATCTGAACACCGAAGGAAACAAAATTTAAACCCAGAGAGATTCAACGAAATGAAAGAGTTAAGGGAGGAACTCTGACAGAAAGCCTGATGAGCATCTGAGAGTTATGAAAAGAGATGAAGTGACTGGGATAAATGAGAGAAATAATGGGAAAGACTAAAAGCTATTTGGCTGGAGGGAACATAGGGATTAGGACTGATGTGAACGATGTTGAGGAAAGAAATGGACAAGAGATAAGAGACCAAAGCTGTGACTACATACTTGATAGCAGTACTGCAACACTCTCCCTTATTTGTCTCGGGTCAAACTCCGGGTTTTGCTGGCAAAGGAGTTTGTGTCCCACCACTGAGCACCAGAGTGGGTAATTCAAGAGTACTAAAAAAAAAAAAAAAAAAAAAAAAAGAAGAAAAAATCCAAAGCAACAGCAAAATATCCACCCTTTTCTCCCCACCCAAAAATATCTACCTTTTCATACCCATTTTTCAGATGAATATATTCCTCTGTCAAGTTCATTACACCATCACACAAACACAGCTGTGGTGCCAGAACCCAGGAGAGAGTGCAGAGGTGAGAAGGGGTGATGGGAAGAAAAAGTGTTTAAGCCAGCTTAAACTGGTGAAGAAATTCAGGTAAATGAGTTTATGAATATTGATGAATGGATCGATGACATAAATGAACTGATAAACTGATGTAGGTTAAAGGAAGTTGACGTGGAAAGGGGAAAATGTATAGACAGGTCAGAGAAAGAAAACTAGGATGGGCTGGGCAAGAGTCTAAATGGGAAAAGAAGCCCTAAGAGTGAAGATTAAAAAGGCATAAACAGAAAGTACCATACTAAGTTTGAAAAGCCAGCCCAAGGACAAGCCCCAAAACAGCACTTAGGCTTACTGAATCTTCCTGAATTCAGAACATGTCTGTTTCCAAGTCCCTCGTTTCCTTATCTGCAACATAAAGATAATGCTGCCCTTTCAGCTCTTGGATAACATTTAGTGACAAACCACAGAAAAATCCATGAGGAAAACAAACATTTTGTTTGCATAGCACGAAATAAATCCCAAAGCCTTGGGAAGCACTGATGATAAGAGGAGCTATTTAAAAGGTGTTCATTAAGTGCACAGGTGCAATGGTGCTCACTAGCCGAAGCAGAGCAGCTGTGGAAAAAGCGGTACTGCTGTGCGATCAAAGACAGGATCAGCTTCCACGCAAAGTGGGCATGCATGTCTGCAGGGTAAAATCATACAGGTACTTCTTAATTTTCAAGAGTTTTATTTATCAACCTTCAGTATTCTTAGTGCATTTGTCCATAATCATCTTAGAGAACAAAAGAAACCTTTATCAAAAGCACATATAAAAGATTATTCTTAGCAGCCAATATATCTGGTTAATAAATACTACAATCAATGTTTCCATCATCAATATTAACCTAAACACTAAAAGCAAGCTTATGGTGACCCCCTACTGAATTTTGGGAAGTTGGAAACCACATCTCAAAGTTGCCGCCTTAAAAGCAAAACTTTGGCCCACCACAGTGCCTGGGTGAGAAAACCATGCCCGCTCCCCGAGACGGCTCTCTGCACGCAGCGGCAGGCTCCCGAGATTCGGAGCACGTAGGGTGAAAGTCTGCAGTAGGGACCCTTGTTACTCCAGATACTTGAAGCTCATCAGCAGTAAGTGCTGTGCAACCCCACTGTACGCAAAGTCAATTTGGGGCATAACTTCACAAATAACAGAGCTCTTTTGGAAGCAGGGATTTGGAGTACAAAATTAGGAAGTCGGGGCATGGCAGGGCAGGAACAGAGACAGGAGAGACAGGGATGGAGGAAGATTTTTAGATTACTGAGCAAGTTCAGCACGCGTACATTGCCCCACTCCTATAACTTACTCATTCCTTTTTGGAAACACCAATCCGTGGGACTAAAACATCCCAGTCTTGGCCTTAAGTCCACAGCCCTGTGGTCCTCCCTGCTCCCGTATGCTCTGAATACCCCCTCCCATTTTTCTTTAATCACTTCTGTCATCTCCAGGAGTGTCGGGGGGGGAACCAAAGTACTTATAAGGTTGGAAGAGGGAAGAATATTTGCTTTCTTGCTGTCAACAGATTAAAAGAGGAAAAGGAAAAAATTACTTATTTTGCACGCCACCGACATCTGTAAACTCTCTTCACTAAAATTTCCGGGAAGAAACTTTGAACAAAGTAATAAATTATTGAGAAACCCATCCTAAACAACAGAGGTACTGTATTTTTATCAGCTAGTGCAAGCCAGCACTCCTGTATTGCTCAGGGGCAGGAGGTGGGCACAGTCTCCTCTCCTGGCTTGACAGCACAGGCTTTAGCTTCAGGAATTTAAATGGAAAAAACTAGAAATGTCTCACACACTGAAAATGGGAAAAACTCGCTGCATGGAAATATGGTGAGAAAGAAATCATGTTACAATTAATAAATCCATAGTTTATCCACCCCCGCTTTTTGTAAAACTTGGAGGAACGGGATGAAACTGTGCTTCCCCCCGCTACCAAACATTAATATTCCCATATGCTCACTAAGATTATCCCTCACTGTCATCAGCCTATGAATATTGTACAGTTTTTCTTAGACATGTATGTATGAACACAGCATTTATGTTAGGTTAATAATTAATACTATGCTAATACAAGCAAGTCCTATGGCTTAGCTTTTAAATTCTTGAATCCGCTATGGTTTTTAATATTTTGATGCAGTAGCAATCAGAGGCTTAAACCAGGTCACTGCCTCATGGTAATGAAAGTATTTTAGAGTTTACAGTCCACTGCTCCCATTTTCTGACAGCACCTATGAGAACATGATCGACAGAAATGCACACGCATGCACATTAGCAAAAAATCCAGACAGGGCTAAAATGCAACTTAAAATAATTCAAACATATCTGGATATGGAAATTAACTCTGAAGACATTTGAAGAATCTAATTTTTGACACGTCCTTATGTCACACAATAATCATCTTCATGGAATAACAGTCTGCACTTTCTAATTATCCTACATGTTTGACCCTGCCTCCCCCCCTCCTTTAAAGTCCTTAATTTTCCCTGCTTCTGTATCAGGATAGAGCACTCTGTGTGGCACCCTAGCAACCACCATCACAAATAGCTGTGGAAGCATCTAATCTTGAAACAGGAATAATCAAACTCTATTTCCCAATCGTATTTTACCATGTTTTACGTGCATATATTCAAGTAATTCATAGTAAAATCGCCAGCGGCGGTGTAGTTCGTGCAAGCGTTCATGTCTGTGCCGGCTTATGAATGTCTTTATTTTATGCACATTTTCTTCTTCTCTAATGAATCCGGTTTTGGATACTTTCAGGCTACAAGATCGCTACAAAAAAGCAGAAATACTCTGTAATATGCTCCTACCAGTTGGAATCGGTACATTGTTTTCAAGGCATGTTCATGAAGTTTGAGTAGTTAAATCATATAACATCCACAATGGCTTTAAAGGCCCCTGGGACTACTTCCCAAGTACTTATTCTTTGCTTAGTAGTTAAGGATGTGCATTTTTCATGGTTCAGTTCCTCATTTTACATGGGGTCTGCATAGCCTGAGGTGTCACATTTCATGGGAATTTCACAAAGCATAAAAAAAAAATTACACAAAACCTGAAGATTCATTTTCATGGAGACAGAAAGCAACCCAAAGCCTCCCAGCCTCTGTCAGCTTTAAAAACAAGGGAAATCCATAATTTTCTGGTGGTGTTATTGCTGAATTCCATGTAGACTATGAGAACCCCATATCCTACTCATGAGCAGTCCCAACATGAAAGGCCATTTCATATAACGCACAGAGCAAGGAACAGCTCAGTTTATTTGTAGATGTGTAAATTACTATAGGGTGGTTAAACTTTTGAACTCAAATTTGCTTCAGCGCCAATTCCCATCCCAGACTGGGAGGACTTGTTCTGTACGCTGTGTGTGAGGACCATCTGGCTCTGCTTCCAGATGGGTCACGGATCAGAATCACATCCAGGAAGGGAGGGAGGAGGAGGAGGAAGAAGAAGGAGGAAGGAGAGGGCAGTGCTTGCTCCACAAACTAAGGGAATGCTTAAGGGTGTGTTTGGTAGGAAACTTGGTGTAATGCATGCATAGATCAAGTCTAATAAATATAATTTTAAAATGCGCAGATGAGAAATGGAGAAAGGAAATGCTAAAAGCAGAGAGAGGAAAGCAAAGAGGATGTTCTCCCTCTTTTTAAACTGCATGGTTGCCAAGGTCAAGCTCTCCCAACTACCCTTGTACAAGTAAACAAATACATTTAGTCTTAAAGAGATATTTGCAGAAGTGAAAGAGGATTCAGCTACCAAGCCAAGCAGGTTTAGAGTTTATATTCTTAATCATGGAGATACTTTAATGTGCCCTTTTTTTGGTACAACGAAGAGCATTGGAATCTCATTATTTCTAATGAATCAGGATGCCAACTCCATTCGTATTTTTTCATTCCATGACTTTTCAGGACACAAAAAGAGGCACATCCTGAGGTTTCTGCACACATGTAGCAGGAAGAGGTACTGAGTCATCAGATATAGGTCTGATTTTTCTGGGACTGTTACTTTTGATACGAACTACAACAAATGGCACCTACAAAGCTCACTGATGGAAAGCTGGCAGCATAGCCTGTTTCACAAAGGGAGATAGCGTGGCTGCATCACAGTGATGCCCTACCTAACCTCAGCAGTGCTGCTAATTAACAGCCCTTATTAGCACAGATACACTAATTTGCTACTAATTTGCTAACACAGCTGTGGTTCATTTGGTTTGGTGGGTTTTGTTTTGGGGTTTTTTGGTGGTGGTGGGGGGGGAACTTAGGTTGTATCTCCATGTGGAGCTACCCCATACTATGTGGGCATAACAGCTTCCAGGTGGAGTTGCCATCAGTTGGTACGGTTTCATGGCACTTGGTCTGATGTCCAGCATAAAATGAATAATATGAATGTTCAAATCCCCGCAGGACAAGTGTCCAACTCTGATATGCTTTCTGAAGCACTCGGCAGAAAGATCAAAGAACTGAACTTACAGGGAGACTGAGCCAGCAAGTCCCTCTCAGATGCAACACTCCTAAGTAATCAAGTTTTAGGCACTTGATTTCTCTTTAAAGCACAGACCGTTACTGCAGATACTTTGAGATCAGCTAAGAAGTTTACCTAACTTTTAAGGACTGCACATAAGAAGACAACTTGAATACGTAGAGATAGGTGCAAAAACTTCACAGTCACATACAGATACCTGCACACTGAAGGTTAAGAGAAGAAAGTCAGAAAAGTTTTCATACTTGGCTTCAGGAAAAGAAAGAAATGCAAAGGTAAGCCTAATTGTGCACTGTCTGCCCCTATTTACTTGGGGCTAGGATACTTTTGTACACCTGGAAAACTTTAAACAGTTCTCCAGTTCACACTGAAACAGGAATAATGCAAAGTTATGCATGATACAGAGCATTAACTCCATTTTCACTACTAAACTTACATTACTACCATCTGTTTTACTGCTGCGGTACCAACCCAGCAAGACACGTCTATTTAGGATACAGACAAGGTCTCTCACAGACACTGTTTCTAGTCTTTTGATATTTACACAAATACAGTGCTTCACATACATTTACTGCAAAAGAATGTGCTTCCCCATCCTCAATGCTTTGTAATGCTTAACCTTTAACGCAAAAGGCCAAAGCCACATAATCTATCAGGGCGAGGGAGGAAAATCCAAAAGCACTGGAAGTGTTTGTGTCCTTGTAATAATGAAGGGTCTTTCTGATAAAAACAGCCAGCTGATTCCTGGAAAAGGATCATCCCCCCGTTACAGAGAGCACACTTATAAACCCCAAGCGTTCCTAGTAGTAGTTGGCTCGATGCAGAAATGCCACGGGCTCACTGATAACTTCATCTCTGGCTTTCAGAACGAAAAAGGTTATCAGCAGCAGCTTCCACTGCCTGCTTGCAAAACCTCACCCTCGCCTTCAGCTTCCTCTAGCTCTTCGACATCTTCGGGCACGCAGCGTCCCGGTGACAGACAGTAACCAGATGGTCTTTCACCGTCCAGCACTGAGTCGCTTCAGGAATTTAATCTGATTTCCCAGAACAGGCAGCACAGCCCTTTGTTCTAAAGTTGGCACGCAGGTGGGATCGCGTGCCTCTGGCTTTATAAATAGGCCTAACTGTCGGTGGCTTTGGTACACGTCTGTGGTTGAGCCGTTTGCCTCTTGCTTTAGAAAACCTGACCCCCTGCCTGGGCGCTCACCAGCGAGTCTGACCGACTCACATTTGCCCACCCTGTCAAACAGATCAGCGACTCCTAATCCCAACAGCAAAATCACTTTCTGCTTTACAACCAGTAGCTCTTACAGCAATTTCTTTCCATTTTTTGTTGTTGTCAGCTACCCTATACTGATTAATTAAAAGCACATGTAAAATACAGATTTAGAATTACCTTGCTGCAGTAGGAAGCAGAGGATACTAAAAGGGTAACTAACCAGATACGGCTACATCGTCTCCCTCCATCTATTCCTCTGCAAAGGTTGGCTCCCATTTACCGACTAGGAAAGTGAGGAATCAAACGATTCCCCCACCCTCATGCCCCAGTGTGGAATTGGAAATTTCAGGCTCCTCAATTCCCACTCCTGTACTCTGGGAAGTCGCTGCTTCTCTTGGGAACTTCGCTGTCACTGGCAGTTCACAACTGTGCAAATTGCAGATATCAGGCTTGAAGGGAATTGTTTTAATTAAACTTTTAGCAAAGATCAGAATGTGCCTCAGAGTTATTTTTCACATATTTCAGTGTTTTGAGATACTAAATTCCTTCTTATTTATATTTTAGGACTCGCATAGCACTTTTCTGGTAAAAGTCCCCCATAAAATTACTTAAAAGTCCTGAAAGGCCTTGCAAAACAAGGAGAGAAAATAAAGTAAGAGCACCGTTATATACTCATTCTATCTGCACAAAGATAAAATTATGCTTGTACAAATGCAATTCCAAAACAAACCACATTTAATATTTATAAGGAAAAAAACGTACGGCATAACAATAAAGCTGCTGGTCTATCAGACTGAAGATGCTGTGACTTTGTGTATGAACCTATGAACCTTTAATCCTCTGTAATGATATGTCATCATCCCTCAGAGTACATCAGATCCCTCACCCAGGGCCATCACCTTCATCTTCTGTGCTTGCACCAGTAGAGATCTGTAGAGACCAACAGAACTTTATCACTTTATCAGAAGTGCAGTGGGCCTGTGATAGGAAAACCCACAACTGGTTCTCCTGCAACCTAGTCTTCTGCCCAGATTATTGAATTAAGTATAGATTATTGAAGGTTTGGCTATATCGTCCCTGGAGGTATTCAAAAGACATGTAGACATGGCACTTAGGGACATGGTTTAGTGGTGGGCTTGGTAGTGTGAGGTTAACGGTTAGGTTAAGGGTCTTTTCCAATTGAAATTATTCCATGATTCTACATATCTTGAATTTTAGATTATAATAATGGGTTTGGGGGGAGAGGGGTTAACGTAAAGCACAAATATTGCCTTAAATCATAACTCTTAGGCTTCCTCCAAGCACTTGTTTTCCTGTATTTTTTCTTCTTCAAAAACAAAAAAAACCCAACCAAACAAAAAAAAAACAAAAAACAAAAACACAACGCGAAAAACCAACAAACCCCACTAAAAATCCAAACCTGCCAAATGAAACGAAAACCATCTTTCATCCAGACTTTAAACCCAAATTCTTACTCCGCATATAAGCACACAGCTCTCACTAAATCAGAGCGCTGCATCCAAAAGCTGAAGTGGATTCAAACATGGTCTAGTACGAGCACAGACTGATGTCCCATTTTTTCCTCAGCCTCGGTTCTTTGAAGTCTTGCACTGTGGCAAGGTCAAGGCCTCCTCCTGCTTGGACTGTGCTTCTGCTTTCAGACCACAAGAACAAACTCTAGCTTTCACCTAATTATGGACACCTCTAAATACTGATGTGAATCCATAAGCAGGCAGTTAGGGATCCAAGTACACAAATATACTCTGCAAAAGAGGATGGATGACCTTTTGACAACCTCCTCACTGGATGAGAGGGACAGACAGGACAGGATCCCATCAGGCAGAGCTTCTCACATCATGACATCAGCAGACTCATCCCTGAACCCTCATACCTCACTTATTCAGTATATTTTTAAAACAATTAAGCCTTGGTCTCTACAAGCTGCTTTGCTTTCTCACCTTCCCAACAGCACTGGCTAAATTAACAGAAACCATAAAGACTACCATAATTCCACCAATTATTTAATTAGTCTGTGCTCAGCCATGGCATTTCATGTGTTGCTTTCTCATTCTGTGCAAGGAACAGAAGATCTCAAAATTATATCCAAAGCATCTTCAAAATTACAATAAAATTTATATTAATCCTCCTCAGTTGTGGACATTTTCATCTACCTTTCACCTGTCTCCATTTATTTTTGAATATTTAGGCAACACCCACCATACTGCAATCTTGTAATTAGGACAGAAACTTTTAACTTCAGTGCTATGAGTGAAGTATGGACTATTGTCACCAGAGGGGGGAAAAAAAGAAAGCGGGGGGCGAGGGAAAGAGGAAAGCAAGTCTGTTTCGGGGGGGGGGGGGGGGGGGGCGGGCAGCAAAATCCCCCAAAACAAAGAGTTTCTTTAGATGTCAATAACAATTAAAAGGAATATCAAAGAATAAATTTAGGCTGAAGAACTAGTAAGTAAGGAGGAACAAAAGCTGTTTTCTAAACTAGTCTTTCAACAGAGCAACTCCCGAGAGAAGCCCTGGGTACTGTTGCTCTGGGCCATTTACCAACTATACACTGACAAAAGGGAACACTTTGGGAAAGGTACTGTCAAACAATCCTAGTTCAGGGGACCCGAGCAGAAATCGACACTCCTCAGCACTTGACAATGAACTGTCTGGATTTCTCAGTATTGTATGTAAAAGCCACATTTATCTTCTCTTCACTTACCCATTAAAGTAACTAAAACTTTCGTGACTCATATTTAGTCATTTTTTTGGCAGCTCAGTCTGGCTTGAAGCAAGTCAAAACCACTAAGCAGAAATTCACAACCAGGAAACATTAGAGCAAAACGACGCAGACCTTTGGAAAAAGTAAAGCGATGTCCTCAAGAAATTACTTGTACCTGGGAACTCATTGAACCACCTACAACCCTTACGTATACATATATTTCCAACCTATTCTCCCTCCTAGGTCCAAAGCTATTTCTTGAAGAGTGCAGGCAAACAAGTTCACGGGAAACACTTGGAAATCGCTCAGTCAAGACGATGGGGAGCCCCGCATGGGCGAGCCCGGGAGGCGGAGGAGGCGATGCTGTGCCTAAGGCTGCCATTGACTGTCACAAGCCCTGTAAACTGGGTTAGGATCACAAGAGGAAAACAGTGAATTACACCAAAGGTGCAGGAGAAATGCAGCCAGAATACGGAACTAAGGAGGAATACCATCCCTTTATGATTCAGGTTAAATGCAGTGAAAATAAGGAGGATATATTCCACTGCAAAAGGATCTGCAGAAGAGGGACACCACAGCAGTAAGGCACAAAAATTCTAGACAAAGACAACTTTTTTTTTTTTTTTTTTTAAAATGTCTGTAACTGAACTCTGAGTTTAAAGCTTATGGGACCACCTCAGTGCTAAATATGATGTATCTTCAGTAAAGTTTATTCACCTATTCACCAGTACTCCGGGCTTAGTAAAATGCAGCACTGCAGTAATACACGTGACTGTCACCAAAAAATCCAACCAATCACTCTGGTCTTCCAAAAATAATATACCAGAACACTCTTACATGACGTATTTAATGTTTCTTTTCAGCACCCTCCTCAATGTATTTGGATAAGATTGTCTGGCTACACTGTACTTCCAAACCTATCTTTATCTCATTGCAAACACAGACCTATTCAGAAAGTACACGCTGGCTCCTGGAACTGCAAACCAGCTGACATAATCTTGGAGTTGTAACAAGCTTTGAACTTCCTGAAAGACAATCAAGACCAATTTAGTTTCTGAAATAAAACCCACATCACACAGAAAAAAATCATATTACTGCAAGAGATACTAGGATACACTACCCAGAGAGAAACTTCAGCTTCACGCACCAGCAAAACAGGGGAAAAAAAAACCTGATTGTAGAAGGTACAATGCAAATCCCTAAAAGCACCTTCTTAAAATAAGGTTTTTAGCTTTACGGCATACTTCTACATGGTTAGTTTTTGTTGTTTTGTTTGTTTGTTTTATATTTATTTTGCACAAGCTGTGATCACTTGTTAATAACAATTAACAATTAATAACAACTAACAAATAACAATTAAGAGGAGTTTGCAGTTTCCTTAGTGTGATGCTGTGGACGCTGGCACTTAGGCTCTGCTTTATCATTCATTTAGTTCAGTGGAAAATATCTAACTTCAGACCATGGACACCAAGCTCTCGAGAGCTAGAGAAGCCACAACAAGAAAGAGACCGCTGTGATCTCCCTGAATTCTGGATGCATTAGGGTATATCCTAGTTAAAAAAAAAAAAATGGAAAAAGCAATGTGGAAGGGAGTTTCGATTCTTCTCAATCCATAAATCCATACCTGGATGATGTCAGATGAGATCTCAGTAAGATGAAGGTACACGCAATACTGTGGTGAGAACACTCAGATGTGACTGATTTCCCTGGTATCAGCAGATCATTCTGTCACCTGTGAGGCTCAGCACCCTGGCCCTTATTTGACATTGGAGCAGAAGAGCTGCAGGGCTAGCCAGTGTTTGGATTATGAGGCCAACTACACTTTACACTGCTCCAGTAGTGTAAACACCCATCAGGCTTCCTTGTTTTGAATTTTCAATATTTGGCTGCAAAACCCACCTGAAGGGGCAAAGACATCATCCAGCCACACTAGGTCAACGCCGAGCTGCTAAAGGAGTAAGCCCCTAGACTGAAGGCCAGACTGTCCTATACAGCACCTTTATTTTGCTTCCAGTCTGAATTTTCTGAGAGCATCTGTGGCCAGTTTTCTCCCAGAAATTTCTTCTTTCAGCTGTAAAGAAAGTATTTTTTCTTTCACATGTTCCTGTGTCCATGTCTAGTTTCATTGTGGTTAATAGTCTTTTACTTTTGAGTACACACAAGCTACTATTCAAAAGTACATTTGTATCACTGCACAACTACTGACACAGAACGTAATTTCTGTGGTACTGGTTTGGTTTCTTTTATACCCCCAAAAGGTGGTATTTGTGCAGTCTAATCTCAAGTTCTTCGCATGAAGCCACACTATTTGCATCCTTGCTCTCTACAACTTAGCATTTCTGGTTCTTTGAAAATCCTTCTCCTTATTTTTGTATTTGTTTTACTCCTCAAATTTGCAGTTTGAGTTTTGGCAGCTAAATACATTGAAGTGACATTTTTAAAGACAGCTATATACGTCAGTCTAAGAAAATTCAAACGAGCAATCCACCACAACTATGCATTCATTAGCGCTCTCTATTTACTGTGAGATCATCCGGCAGCAAAGATCCCTTGGTGTGACTGTTCTCCCCTTGCTCATAACCCCTTGAAATACTGAGGGAACTCTCCAAATTTGCAGCCTGGGTTTTGTGGTTAGATGAAAATCGCATGCATTCTTCTGGGCCACAATACAGTAAATCAGGTTTCTAATCCAGTAACACACCTTTTCCGCATCAGTCTCCAAACCCTACCTTTGCCAGTTATCTTCTAAGTGCAAAGAACAGAATGTAAACCTCTGATTACCTGTTTAACTCCAAAATATCAGATAGCTAAAAATTGTTCCCAGCCAACTGACCTTAAGATATGACTGTCTCACTGTTTATTCCATAGCTACTAATCACACTGCAAGAAGTTATTTTGCTCTATGCCCTTTGACATTTACAATTATCCAGTGAAAGCTTTAGAATGCCTCTTCTTTCTTAGAATTACAGATTTTCAGTACAATCTACAAGAAAGCTGGACAATGGAGAGACTACCAATATTTGAATTTTCCAATTCATCCGGCTCAGCGGTGAGTATTAATCCCCCCTTAATCTTCCTGCATAACATGCAAGAATCAGGACCAAACTGAGAAACGTGTTCCAAGACACTTAACACAGCAAGTTGCGGCAGACCTGTGAGAGCTTCAGAGCAATAAAAACAACCTTTGGATGCATTTCCCTTACCTCTCAGGATGTAGTTCTGATAATTCTGGTCGGCCTCTGCTCCCACTTTGATTAAGCAAGTCAGACCTTCAGCGACAACAAACTCATGAACCAAGTCCTTGTCATCCTGCCACAGGAGAAAGGAAAAGCTGCATTAGAATTTTGAAAGACAAAGAAACAGGGTATGTCATAATGTAAAACCAAATGCATGCCTGCAACGTTGACTTTATGTTTCAGATGATGTAAGCAAGTTGATATGAAAGTTGTTATACAGAAGACCAGAAGCAGAATTCTGTATTTTAAAATCAGAATTAAATACATCAATGCAAAGCAAGAAAACCCAAGCTTTTACCTTTAAGTCAACTACGGAAGACTAAAATCAGTAAAATATGACTTCTGATTTTTTCATTAAAGGCTTGCAGACATTCTCCCCGATACTATAATCTCATCATATCACATAAACAGACATCCTTAAAGCCTTGAAGTGTCAGGATCAACAAGAGAAGGCCACCTCTATGCCTTAGCACAATTCCAGTTTCAGTATTTTAAGTGCATACAGCAAAACTTTAAAACTGGTGTTCATTGCAACATAACTTAAGTTATAAGTTAATGTATTCATTAACTTAACATACTATTAATTTATTATATTTAGAATGGGGAAGTACAGTGTTGAATATAAGAACACGAGTAGATAATATTCCCACAGTGTGATGGAAAACACAGCAAATATAAGACAAAATACTCCGTACTACTTCATGGGAGTTTATACTTGTTAAAGTGACTCACTTCTTTTCAACCATCAGCCCTTTCCTCAGTGCAGCAGAATGACCCCATATCACAGCTCTATGTGAGACCAGGGAGAGGAGGGCTTCGCTGTGCCCTGCGTGCGTAATACTGTGCCAAGGGACTCTAGAGCACCGTACCGAAAGCTTGCCTTCTCTTCTTACAGAAGGCTCACGGAGACGAAGACGAGGCTACTAAAACCTTGATCGAACAGCACTTAATGAATTAGCCACACAAATTAGGCACAAAACCAATTTAAAATACCAACGGAAGAGAACTACTCTGTGGACAACCATAGTTGCCAAGTCCCTTCTTTTGAGTATTTTTAATATATGTTTTCATACACAACAGCGTATTAGATAGAAATTTCAGCTTTCCCATAACGCAGCCCTGAGAAGCCAAGATCCAGACAGTAGATAGTTTTGTTGAGAGTGATTTCTGAATTCACTGCAAACGCTTAGAAAACTGCCAAGGGAAATGAAATAATCAAGCCCCTTTTAGTGTGACAATTCATTTACTGCAAATTTCTTTCAGCCTGACGGTTTACTTCTTATGAATTTCCTTCTTTCACCAGAGCTAAGTTATATGATCCTTAAAGTCTGACCAAATAGGATATTTAAAATTGTAAGGTGATCTAGCAATTCATGAGAAATTTAGAAATTATGAGAAATTGGTAGCAGACTGCAGAATCAAGAAAGCTGTGGGGAAAACATCCTCCAAAATAGTTTTTCCACAAATCTGATGACAAATAGATGCATCTTATATTGGACAACACCATTGTCTAATTTAAGAGAAACAAGATCTATAACAATATAAACAATTATTTTTTCAGATGGTAATGGTGTCCTAGCTCAGAGCACACTTCCTTATTCTTTAAATACCTTTTGTCGATATTTGAGTAAACAATTTGGTTTTGCATCAAGTGTGTTTGCATCATCCTTGAGTTGAGGGGAAAAAAAATAAATCTATTCTGGATTGACTCACGGTCAAATAAGTAAGACTGGAAAAACAGGAAAAAGGAGGAATAACTGTGGTCTGAGGATTCTGGTGTTTGTTAATAGACCTAACATGCCTGTTTGGGAAAAATAAAAGACATTGGGATGATAAAAAAAAAAAAAAAAAACAAACAAACCAAAAAAACTGTCCCTATGCTAGAGAAGTTAACAGTAGTTCAGCTTCAGAGACCTTCAGGTCAAACCCAAAAACAAAATAAAATTTTTAACAGCATATAGCCATTAAGGACTGTTGACATTCAGTGGAAGATAAAAACTGAAATACTCATCATAACTTTAAGATGTTCCCCATAATCTTAAATAGTGAATGCATATTAGAGTATCACCTGGGGAAAAATTAGCATTTAATTCTCAAACTACCTCATGCTAAAGATCTGTTTTATGTTGGTGACTTTTTTTTTTTTTTTTAAACAAGGACCTTCCCCAAGCAAATTGTGAGATCTGCCTTCTGGAACTTTTTCAAAGCAGCTGAAGGAGTAAACCACTACATAGAGCATAGAGTCATCCTTGACTGAAAGGAGATATATTGCAGGGGAACAGCGGAGGAAATGAAGGGGATGAGGGACTCTAACCAGACTGCTTTTGGAAAGCACTGAATAAACAAATCAAACCTGAACTAAAAAAAGGCTTTTAAGGTACTTCTCCTTTCCCAAATAAAAGGGAAAAAGAAGGTGTAATGAAGCGGAGTACAAACACATCATGCTCTAGACATAAATCTGAACTCAGTACATTATCTATCCCATCGTGTATATACGATGAGAGGAAAGAAGCAAACATCTGGAACGCGCAGCGAAAGATGAAAGGCATCCAAGCCCATACGTTCTACATTGAAAGGAGAATGTTTACATCAACTTTGGTCTAGGATAATCTTTTCAGACCCATTAACTCACTGACTTGCCAAGTTAGGTGACCTCAAGAGTAAAGGCTACTCTCTAGCAGCGGTAAGAGGTTCAGGTTTCCAGGACGAGCGCTTTTGTTGTACGGAATATATGGTGCGTGTGTGACAATGATACGTACAAGTAGCTGCCGCATGCGCGTGATAACAGTTAAAAGGAGGCAGGGAAAGGTTGTCATTTGCTATGGAAATGGACTCCTCTGCTAATATCACAAAGATTTATGACCCCTTGATCAGCAGGCATTAAGGCACTGATGAGAAAAGCAGCAAAACACAGGCAAAGCTCTGCAACCATAAAGACTGTGCAGTGACACAAAGGCTGGCTACTTAAAGTCTTTATGAAAAGATACCGTTGGCCTCATCAGATAACTATATTTTACACGTTCATTCACAGACTTGGAATAGATCATGTCTCTTCTTTTCTTTAGGCATCTCAGAGGAAGAAAAAACAAGATAATGTACGTCGCTTTGAAATAGAGCTCTATTTTTGTGCAATGTATAATGAGAAAGACATTAAATATATTCAAACCGGTGAGTTTAAAGCTTATGTGGTTGACAAAAATGCACAAATCATACTTTCACCTCTATAACTCAGCCTAGCTATTAAAAAGACCCCACAAACCCTGTGATCAAGCAGTCTATACAGTATGGTCATATGCCAATAGCAGAATAAGAAGCGTAGGCGGGATTCCCTTCTTTCCTACCCATTCTCCTGTCTCTGTACCATTTGATATATTCTCTAATGCAGTTTTGCAGGGTCTTATCTGAAGGTGGAGACTGAAGACTTTTTTTTTTTTTTCAAGGAATCGCACTTTGCAAGAATGCCTATTATCTGATGTGCAGCTTCCACGTGCAAAGATAAATTGTTTACATACTGTTAAAGAGAAATCTTTCTGAAGCCTGCGATTTCTGCGGGCCATATGTTTGAAAACTTTTACCCAAAGCATAATGATTTTTATGCCACAAGAAAGTTGCTTCACTTCATAATAAGAATCAAGGTTTTGGAACGCAGTTTCTCAAGGGGAATTTTTTTTTTTCTTTTCAAGCTAACAAGTACTGCTGAAAGCTCCATGCCAAGTATTTGAGGAAACTGGATTAGTAACTGAATATTCACATTTGGATATGCACATACATATTTCTCTCTTACGTGGCTAACAGCTGTGCAGAGTACTGTCTTTCCAAGGAATCATAATGAGATGCTTGACTATGAGATTTCCACCAAGGAGAACCTCATTTTTATGGTTTTTTCCTTTCCTTTCATAAGCTATCCCATTGTTTCTGGTTGCCTGAGCATTTAATGCTATGCTGTACAATTCTCTCCTCTTTCTGTTACAACTTCCTATTCAACTTTCTATTACAGAGTTAAATATTGCACATTTTATAATGTTCATTTCTTTAAATAAGTAACCATGGGGTTCCCCAGCCTGTGCTCTCCACACGACATGTTATTGAGTGAGCCAGCAATCACATTCTGTACCCACCTAACTTTCCAAAATGTGAAAGTTGCAATAATCCATCCTAGAAGTGAGAGCAGCACAGGCAGCCGGGGTACCAGCCATAGCCACGAGAATCTGTTTGCTAAGCTCTGCCTACAGGCTTACATGAGGGGATTGTACTCACGCTGAGCTCCAGCGGTTTGACGCACTTCAGCCCTGTCTGAGGAAGAGCTTCTCTCTGCTCTGTCGCTCTACAACATCCCTATTAAGAGAGATTTAAACTCTGATTCTCAGGCCAGCTCTGATTTTGTCTGTAGACCAAAAATGGTAACTTTACAGCAATATACTGCATTCACATTTTAATGTTGTGATAATTCACCTAGGCAAAAGACAAGATGAATATTGCCAATTCACTGTGCAATGTAGGATAAGAGGAGAAATGTAAACCTACCGGATTCAAAGTGGATGAGCATCCTCCTCTGCTGCCTGAAATCTGGCAAGATTGCCAGCATACCAATAGAGTCCTACAGGCAGAAAGGGCATGGCTCATTTGGACACTGCCTGCCTCCTGAAGTAAAAATCACTACTTTTTAAGAGGGGGAGCTAGGAAAATTTTCACTCATTGCTATGTTCATCTATGAAATACTATGCTGGGAAAGTGCTCTGTCCCGAGTCCACATTGCTACATCAGAGCAAGGTCTCCTCGGAAACCCCTCTTCCACAGATTCCCCTGCCAGGAGAACATGCTGCACAGCAAGGAGGCAGAACTAAAACAGAAACCCCAGACGATGATGGTCAATGTGAAAAAAATAAAATAACAAGGAAAAATACACGGATCACTAAAATGCCGGTGCACTCGCAGGAAGTCCCCCCCCAAAATAAAAATGACGGCCACCCTCTTTAGAAGTGAAAAGACATTTTTTTCACCCCCCCCCCCTTTTTTTTTTAAATCTCCTGCGAAGTCAAGATAGGATCACAAAGTTCAGCCGGTTTTAGGAGGATTAAGGTTTAGAGATTAAGCTTCATTCATTTGGGGATGTAAATTAGCGGCAGAGGGACAGCAGCTGACTGGCGAGGAAAGGGAGGAAGGAGGATGCAGGTCAAAGAGCAAAGCACGCGCAACTGCAGGCTTTTGCTGACATAAATCTCAAATGACAATACATCTGGCGCTCCACCACAAGAAAGTAAAATGCAGGACTATTGCCCAATATACTTGAAAAGTCTCCTCTGTTACTAAGCGAATAAAGGCAGAATGATAAAATCCAGGTTTCTGTTAGCAACAGCATCAATGATGGGTAGGTCCTTATTCCACCCTTCCTACTCCTAATAGTGCAAGGATAATAGAAATCTTCTGATCTTCTTTCCCAAGCGGTCCTCTGGCTCTGGCAAACCCTCATGTGTACAAAAAAAAAAAAACCCCAAACCCCATAGCTCGCTCCTAACCTGACTGCCCTGGGCAGCAGTAGCAATGTAGCAACGCAGGGCTACGACCAGAGCGCATTCCCATTATGTGAGAGCTTTCATGTCCACAGGTTCCCCAGATAATTTCAAATGCTTATATGATGCTCTGCACCAGGAGCAATGGAAAATGAACAGCCAGTTCCTCTCAGTCGTCCTTTCTGCTGCCTAGCTCTGCAGCCCCAGTGTCTACATTAGAAATATACCACAGTAGTCTCCACGACAATATTTTTAACTATTGCTACCTGCCTTCAGTATGCACCACTATCTGCTGAAGTTACCAGCAAAATAATTACTCCCATTGACAAGACTACAATGATGTAGTAATAAGAGTTATGCTCTGCTCTATTAGAAACAGAAATCCCAGACCATTTCTGGAGTCCAGCTTTTTTACTGGCTAAGCAACAGGTTGCATTTTATAGATCAAGATTGGCTTGCAATGTTTGCAGTTAGAAAAGCTCATTTTGGCTTGAAAACTGAGTAAACATAGTCAGGAAGTGATTGAAGGAGCATGGACCGCCAGGACATAATTTATAGTTACTTTCCCACACTTTAAACTATAGTTCTGCTCTTTGGATTCCAAAATTATTGATACAATTAAAATGCTAGATTGCCAATCCAGAAGTGCCTGATACTATCTAGTTCAATTGTCACTGTTTATTTCAGTCAATTTTAAGACCCAAGTCATCTATTGCAGACAAATCTGGAAAGAAATCATCCCCCAAACATACACGCACACACACATACAAGAACTTAAGTCCTGTGAGTCCCTCAAGACTGTACTACCATTTCGACCTAAATTATTTAAGCAGCTACAAAACAATTCTATGTATGGATAGAATGAGTCGGTAGTTAAGCAGGAAAGTCTTGTATTAAACCATGAAACCTCTGCTCTACTTTGAGTCAGGACACTACTTTTAGAAGATGAACCAAACACAGCTCTCAGGGGTAGCAGGAGGAGAGTCATCTGCTGGCACCAAGAGTCCATCTCTCTAAGACAAGTATTTTCACTCCCTGATACCTGGCAACTCAGAAACTACCCCAAGATAAGGATGCTAGGCAAGTTCCGTTGCTGTCTTCCTTCCCCCATGCTCCCACCAGCACACCTTGAAGAAGAACTCCTTGAGAACAAGGGTGCCCTGGACCGGGATGTCCCCAAACTGCAGTCAGCTGCTAGAGGTAACTGAGGCAGTGGCAGAAGCTTTTCAGGGGCGAACGGTTTGATGGGGACCAAGCAGCCAGCTTGTCCCTCAATGGAAGCTCCTTCCCCTCGGTATCTCTGCTGATTGCAAATGCACTTCAGCCGTTCACTGCCTTCCCTGGCTGTGCCACAGCTTCCACTCCTCCGCCCTCCAAGCTTTTCCCTGCACTCCTCTGTGCTGACTCCACACTCCTTGTTTGCTTCTCTCCTCCAGACTTTACACCTTCCCAACTCATTACACGTACGTCTGTATAGAGGCATGACCAAAACGTGATATAAAGACATCGGTATTTTTATGCTGTTCCTTTTCTTCCTATTCTCGCATCTATTTACATAGACCAACTTTTACAGCAGCATGCACAGAAATGACTGTCCCCCTTTACTTTCAGTGGGGTAATCTATTTAAGCAACCTGCAATGCAAAGTTTGGTTTCTAGTGACAATTACAATGAAAATTCACCCTCTAATATCAATTCCGTTGCATATCCTTGCTGTGAGTCAAGCTGCCTAAGTAGCCATCATCAAATGCCAGCAATTTTTTTGCCAGCCTTTTAAGCATATCTGTGCCAGCTAATGATAACATTATGCCATTAAAGTATTAAAAAATAAATTTTCTTTCTTTCCAAGATCAAAACATTTCAAGTACATACCACACTATTGCTTATTACGGAATTCCACATTGGCACATACCACACTATTGCTTATGGATTTCCACCTTGGCACCAACAAAGAGATACAGAAATTCACCCCAAAGTAAAGTGTTTGATTTACAGCCATTAATCCCCTGTAGTCTCCCTTCTGAAATACCCTCAGTCCAGAAAATAAATGTTCTGTTGTTTCTCAAGAATACATTTTGTATTGCGCTAAAAATACCAGCAAAACAAATACAGCGTTTGCCAGTGTTTCCTGCTAGCAAAGCAGAGAAGCTGCAACACTTATTACTTCACACCTCCTTTACATCGGCACACATTTTAAATTGTATGCCTTTCTGCAATTTCTTTTAGATAGTTGAAAGAATACACGGGGGCAAAATAAATATTGTAATAGTTAACATTACTTTACAAATTAAAATGCGTGAATACATATCCAATAATTAGTACCTTGAAACAAAAATGCAGTTCTCTTACAGACAGAATTTCTTCAAGCTTGAGGGTATTGGGAAGTACTCTTAATGTGAAAGAGGTTCAGAGATCTTTGGATTTTTTTCACCTGTCCAAATTTTTAAAAACATAAACTTGAAACAAGACATTTGTATGAATAGCTTTTCAGTAATGCAAAGACTTCTCAAAGTCTTTGTCAAATTTCTCAAATTCCTTAAATCACAGGTATGCAGATACCCAGGATAACCAGCAGTACCCATGTAGCTGTCCCAGTAGCTGTCCTGCAGCATATAAAAAAAAAATCTTGAGGAAATAAGTAATAGATAAAAATCAAATCCTGCTTTATTAGATTTGTTGAGATTCCTCAGAGTCAAATCAGTGTTTATTAGACACAGTTCAGGTATGTTTAGAGCATCGAGTTCAAGCCAACAAAAACAGAAGGAAAAGTATGGTAGCAGGTAGACAACAAATATTGTATAGATTTATGAAAAGATTTAAAAGTTTAAAACTTTCTTAATGTTCTCTTGGTTTTTTTCCCTTTTTTAAAATGTAATCTTGTCTACTGAAATTAAAGTAACTTCTTAGAATAATTGCTCTTTCCTATTGGGCGTCCATAAAAAAAGGATAAATTTAAAACCTGAAAACTTTCAGCTCATATTTGTATTATTTTATCAAAGTCCAACACATCATTTATTAACACCCATTTCCCATTTATTTATTACTTTTTCTTCCTTAGTGAGATGCATCTCATTTGTATATGAATGAAGAATTGGTCCTTTAAGATTTTGGGTTTCCCTTCATAAAGAGTTTTCTTCCTTTTGGATCCATACAACAAATTCCAAGAAGACCAAGGAGAAAAATCAGTCTACAGTCTTTCATGTCTAAACTTTTCTGATAAATAATCAGTCTGTAAAAGACATATTGGCACTTACGCGTAGGGAAGTTTGCACTGCTAAGACAAAACCAAAGGTATCTTCAATGGATGTAATAGAGATCCCCAAAGAATCACTCGTGTCTTAAGTTGATAAAAGACAAATTAAAATTTAGAAAGGAAAGAGTGCTTAGCCTGTTCAGCAAAATTGCTCCCATGTCACACTTATGTTCTTTCTTTAACTCTGCTTTCTTGAGTTACCGAGATCAAATTATTGTGATCCTGCCTGATCTTCACCACCATCTTCTCCAAGAAAGTCCTGTTTCCCCTTTACTCTGAACATGGTGTTTTGCTTCTTCAGTGACTTTGGTCATTAACTTCACTACTTTCATATAACCTGCCCGATTTCTGTACCAGGTGAGGGAGCTGCAGGTAGAAAGCCATCTTACTGTGACACTGCTTGCTTCTAGAGCTCCCACCGTACTTAACTTTGCAGTTGCATGATGCCACGTTCACCCGAGAATTACCATCAAGTTCTACCACTGAAAACGGTGGGCTACCTGTTTAGGTTGCACAAAGCAATAAACCGATGTATTCCGTTCTTTCAGGAGAGGGAACCAAACTGTACTACAATTCTTAAAACAGGTGGAAAGAAAGAATATGGAAAAGAAACTCTACTACTATTTCAGCAAGTTGAACCATTTGGAAGTAACTTTCTGCTTTCAATATTTTGTTATTTCAGTTAATGAAGGCGTAGGTAATTACAGGATCTTTTTCCCCCGATAACTTTTTTTCCCCTGTCAGTGCAAGAAGCAAGCAAGCAAAAATAAGTCACACCTCAGTATCAGAGTAATCTATATAAAAATTAGCCAGAAATGCTTTGGTTACCTCCCCCTATAAAGACAAAGCAGTTGGTGGGAAATGAACAGAAAAAGTCCTGCTGTCGCCATCTCCATTTGTTTACCATGGTCCATCTACCAGTATGCAGTCAACCACCAGGTAAAAATAACACTGAAACTAAAGACATTTTATACCATTGACTTGACAGGGACAGAATTCCAACCTTTGCACCTTGAGTAGACAGCAGATACATGAATACACTGTGGTTTTTTCCTCCCAGTTAATAGCAGAATTATAAATTACTAGAAAAGTCACCTAGACCAGACTCTACCAGGGATATTCTCCATGGCAGCTCAGCAACAGATCGAACAATGTTCACGCACTGCATTACATACCTGAGGAAGCTAAAGTAGATAGGCTCCATACAAAACAAGCTTTCCTGGTTCAATTCAAAGATTCGTACAAATTAGAGAATGAATAATGGTGGCTTCCCAAGTTTTTAGGCTATCCTTGTGGTGCAAGTAGTTCACATTTTGTAGTCCCATTAAGAACTGTTTAGACCTCAGCCCGTAACTTTGTCTAGGCATGAAGAAGCCACTCTGTTTGCCAGTGAAATTGAGAAACTGATTTTGACATTTAATGTGTCATGTCTATTTTATTTATAATCTCTAAACAGTAATGAGACATATCCTTTGTAAAATAGAATTAGACAGATATGTAAACTGCTACGCGGAACTACGGTGAATTCGATTTGGGAAGAAAATGAAGGTTTCTCTCTTTTTCATGACTTAATCAAGAACCCTTCCAAGAGGGCTCTTAAAGGGGAGAGGTGGCAGCCTGCCTCACAAGTGATGACAGCAGCCCCTAAATCAAGTGTCACACAGCTTCAAACCCTAAGGAGTCATCAGTCATGCTTGCAAGAGGGGAAGGAGCAGCCTCCTTCCCTGAGATCAATGAGGCAAACACAGAATACTCCTCCTGCTCTCCTAAGGATGATTGATGACTCCTTAGCAGCTGAAGTGTGTGACATTTGATTTCACTCACTGATAAGATTGTGTCTATCCAAACACCTTCTAGTTAATGTTTCCAGGGCCCCTACATAGCTGTTCTTTGCAACGTTTTACACAAAGCTCAATTGTTCAATGATTAATGAATTCCTCAACAATAGCAGAAAATTCTGTAAGAGAATTTTGTAACTTTGTGGCTTGATATTCTGATCACAACACAAAATGGGAACATAGGCTCCTCAAGAAAAATAGTGGGAGATCTCCTGCCTTTGACAAATGACACTTAGTGGGGAAAGCAGTCCTAAAAGAAAACTGGCTTTTTTCCTTAACACTTTAAAATATACCCTTTAGGTCTGCTTTCCAGAAAACCTAATGCATTGATTGATTAAAAATATTTTCCAAAACTTTAAGAAGCAGATTTACACATGATTATAGATTTCAACAGACTTGAAACATGCTTTATAGCTTTCTTATTTTTCTTACAGCACCATATTCTTATCCAGTTATTTCAGATTTTGAAATGATGCAATCAGCATGATTTGAAACTCTGCTTTGTAATGCTTTGTAACTACAAGGCACACTTTTGTTTATAGGTTCTAAAGCATGCCTGCTTTATATTACATCTAGTCACATCAGAGGTCTTGTTCGATAAGCTTCTTTAATATCACATAAATTACGCAGCACTATTTACATATATTATAGTGCTCATACCCAATTTTTCTGCTTTTAAGATTGATATTGAATTAAATGTTTTAAGCAGCTGTATTTTTATCTCTCTTACGATATCACAATCAAGAAATGCAAGAATGTTTTTCAAGCCTGATTTTATAAGTGCCATGTTCAGCTGGACTCTGCCCCGGATGCCTTTGGGAGGTTTTAGCACTTTGCACAAAATTCACGAATCTCTGATAAACACAAGAACCAGGCAACCCAGAAGTCTGTCAGAAAATACCTTCAAAGGGAGCTAAACTGTACTCCAACAGGTTGTCAATTATATCTATATAACTTTTTTCAGCTCTTTTAAGGTCAAGTGCTTCATATACTTCTAGTCTGAAGATTACTTTCCTTACTCTCTCAGTTTGTTCGTCAAAAAGCATAACAGTAAATCAGAAGAAGAATACTGCAGTACAGTCCAGCAAAAGATGATGAGTGTGGCTATCTCAACCCTTCAGAATGAATGACAGGAACAAAATGGCATTACTGTCAAAGAAAAATGCTCCACATAACCTTTATCATTTTGCCAAAACCAGCCCACCAGAAGAAACCAAAGAGAAATTCCAAGTTTGGACTTGTCAAATGAATCTTTCATTTAAAACCTGAAACAAAAGCATTGCTTTTGCCAAACATTGCTAATATTGCTGAGGCCTCGCATGAAAAAGCAAGAGCTCCGACTATTTGGAATTCATATTTGATGTAAAACTTGGGCTTGTTCCCACTTAATGCAAAGAAGAGACTGCACATTACCTTGAAGCTCTTTAAATTAAAAATGATACTGACACAGAACCGTGCCAAATTAACTCAGCTGTGATGAAATGATTACAAAAACATGCTGTTATGAACGGTCTTGGCACTTAAAGACATGATGAAGTCTCCATAACACTCTGAAAATGTGTTAAAATGAAAATAAAGACTGGTTTTGAAGTCAACATTTTATTTCCAAAATATTATATTCTTAAGGAATTTAAAATACTAAATATAATGAGATACAAAATCAAACAGATACTTATGTTGAAAAATATACTTTTTAAAAAGCTTTTAAGATGACACGTTTCTAATCCTGACATACTTCAATGCCATAGACTAAAAAATATATTTGGTATGACCTTTTGGACAATAGTGTTTGGTCTATAACATAACCTTATAATATTAACTTGTATTTTTCTTCACTAAAAAATTGAAAAAGCTTTTCTTTCTAAAACAGATAGAAAAATCATCTTACATTCTCTCTCATGGTTCATTATGAGATAAACTAAAATCAGACTCAAAAGAAGCCCTTAGCAATGCCAGTAACTGTTGTTAAGGACAGCGAAGTCGACAGGTAACCAGGAATTTACATCATACAGGGTCTCATTTTCCAGTCTGAAGTATATTACCTCAAATACTTGAGCATATGATATGAATACTCTCCAGCCCCAATTATCCACTAACGAGAACCTGTATTTTGAGAGTATATGAAGATTTTTTGAAGGGTATGTTTGTTCGCCAGCCACAGTTCTACCAGAAGTACCTACTTGAAGCTGTAACAGATAATTCCCAAATTCCCTTCTGTATCACATACATTAGGAAGCAGGGACGTCGAATTCTTCAGGGAAAATTATGTTCTGAAACTGTCAGACAGGCTTCACTTAAAAACTAAATTCATATACAGATATGGGTTTGTGTGCATTACTTTTCCCTCCCCTCTCATTATTCTTCAACCCAGTCAACTTCAATAAAATTTATTAGGATAAATATTTAAACAACATTTCCGTGAAAACAGCTGATCAGCTGGAAGACAGGTATCTTACTGGTGTGTTCACTGAAAGCACCGGGTACTGCGTGCTCAGAACTACCTACTAGACTTCAAATAACCTACATGGAAGAGAACATTTATGAATACCCAAACTGGGAAAAGTCATGATGGGAGGTATGGGAGGTGTGGGATGGGTGGGAAGAGAGGCTTAGCACTCACTGCTAAATATGTGTGAGTACCAAGATTAACCTGTGGAATATGTAAATTCAAAGAAATACAAATACTTCCCAGAAACAGCTGAGCTGAAAAAAAAGAGAAGAAACCAGAGAAGACACTTGGAAACCTGCCTAATTTCCTCTGAGCACACAGTCCACCCACTTGGCAAGCTCACAGGGAAATCCAACTTGCATGATGGTGACTCTCAAACAGTCTTTCCCTGGGAATGCCTTGAAGAGACAATGGTTTTCCCAATCTGTGGCCATGAGATGACCAGACTGTTTCAGAGCTGGAACTCCTTCTTTGTCCAAAAATTTCAAACTTCAAGGACTTTCTTCTGACCCAGAAGACCAACTACCAAACTTTTCTATTAAATGGTCTACCCTTCACCATCTACTCCTATTGTTCAGAAAAATCTTCATTCTGGCATTTTTTAAATTCTGAATGCTTAACTTTGAAACCTGCAGAAAGCATTGTGTGTTTTGGAAATCTGCAATTCTGCAGTCTTGCAGAATTGTTAAACGTTGTTACTCTTAGAATAAATGTCTATTTAAAACAAAGCAAAAAAATGCTAAACTAACAGCTTAAAACCCTTGCACCTACCTATTGTGGCTGAAAAACATTATATGTTGTCATCCTCCATTTGGATCCATTAGTAAAGGAGGAGAGATGCTCTTCTTATTGATTTCACTTATATTTACCTATATTTTACTTATATTCCATTTAGAAATGGAATGCGTCATCCTGAATTCCATTTTAGGATCACATTGGCAGTATGCTCTAGTTCTCACCAATGTTTTCTTTTCCACTTTTCCTGACCTGTTCTCTACAACAAGTTTCCTTCCAGTCCTGCAATGTTCCCAAGTCCTTCCCCTTATCCAGTAAAACCAAGCGTTTCATTCAATTCACTTTCTTATCATCCACACCGCTTGTCTATCACATTGGCTACTTCCCCACAGGACCCCAAATCCTGCTGATTTCAGGTCTCCTCCATAACGAACACTCACATTCAAATCCATGCCCTTCCTTAAACTTAAACTCATCAGTCACTACCATACCCTCCTCAGCTCTATGAACTATCTTTTTGGCTAATCAATAAATCATTTCCTCTAACCTCAATCTAAATTCTAACACCTTCAGAACAATCCCACTACATCTTGGTTCCTCATCAGATCTCTCCCATGTCTCTCTCACCCTTTTTCAGTTTTTGATGTGGCTTAAACCTAGTCTATTTGTCAATTACTAGGCCAATGTTGGGCCATCACCCCAACCCGTGGTTTCCTAGCTCCTCTTTTCACATCCCCCTCCCAGTCTTCCTGATACAGAACTATGCCACTGTCTAATGAGCAGCCTGTTTCCACGTAAGAGTCCCAATTTTCTTCTCTCCTTTCCTGGCAGGTTCCAACCACTAACTCTGCCATAACTCCACATCTGGTCCTGCCTTCAGACACACTGAAGGGACAGGAAAAAGCTTGTAGACCATAAAGAGAAAAGACCCTAAGAAGCAATTGGCTAATTGCACATTACAAATGAAGTCTTAAAATTCACTTTTGCCAGAAACTGTAAATTATTCCCTACACTAAAAAAAGAAATTCAATTCACGTTCAAATCACAGAATGGACAGCCATTATTTGCTCACCTGAAATATTTGTTTCAAGGAGAAAAGTGCCCGTCTCAGCTCCCGTCCATTGGAATTGTAAAGTTTTTCTGGGAAAAAAAAAAAGCAACAGAAAGAAGTTCAGCATAAACAAAACCAACAACAGGGCAAAAAAGTAGTAGGGTTTTCAAAAGAGTTGGAGTGGAAGAGTCATAGTGCTCATTTCTCACTAGGTAGACTGCTGTTAAAGAAAGCAGCTTTGTCTTTTATATATACAGGATTCATTCATTAAAAATGTGAAGTAAAACCAGGGTTTAGCTGTCCATAACTGCAGATGGCATCTCCCAGGTAAATTCACGGTAGCTTTAACAAGATCAGTGAGAAGCAATGCTCTACGGAGTTTTTGAAAATGCCTAGAAATACTGCCCTTTCTGCATTAAGGTAAATTTAGGGTTTATTGACAGTACCAGATTAGTCTCAAAAGACTCAACTGAGAGCACTCTTTGCTATTGTTATCAAAGCTAGAGCCACTGAATCCCATCCTTGACTGCCTTCCCTCTAGACATTCTTTTCTCATGTTCTCATCTTTCTATTGTTAAATCCTTTTTGCAATGGCAATGAACATTAATACCAGAAATAGTCGGACAGTCTGTTCTAAGCATAATTCAAAACAGTGTTTTATTCTCATGAAAACTGATCTTGATCTTTTTCTAAATGAAGCAGAAGCCTTCTTTTCATCATCCAATACTGAAATATATTACTTAATTTATTCCCATACTAATGCATACTTGTAGAAATAATTTAAAGAAGACAAAAGCAACTCCTCTGCTACCTTTCTGAACCCTGCCAAAACGTTTGTGCCTTTGGAAGAAGTCTTGGAGTGTACATCTCAAGTTTATTATTGCATATTGGAAGTGATTTGTGACTATGGAAGGATGGAGCAGAAGGTATGCTCTTCAAGTCCTCCTGGTCTACAACGTTTGGCATATCTAACAGAAAGACTATATGCAACGCTTCTACAGTCCTAAATTGAATTTTATTACACTAATGCAATCTGAGGACAATTACAAAGGAAAATCAAATCTTCACGGTCACCTCCCATGACACACTTTGCCTCACCCACAGATCATCACGGAAGGACCTTCTCTGCAACGGACAGCAGCCAGCATGTCATGAGATCAAAGCTGGAATGCCCGTGGAGTGGGAATATTCTTACGAGAAAATGAAATATCAATGCCCAAAGTTTTATTTCTTACTTTCCCTTGTCTACTTCTCTTCTAATTACTACTTTACACTACAAAATCAATTTTATTTCCTTCTCTCAGGAAGTAACAAAAAAGGCCTAGCATTTGAGGATTCAATGCACTTATAACTCAGTAATCATTTTTTTCTTCAATCAAAGGCGGCAGGTTTTAATTTTAGAAAAACATCTCTTATTCCCAAGTCATTGGCAACCAAAGAAAAAACGTTAAGTAAAACTTCAGCAAAACTTACACTTTTTTTTGGTAAACTTTGAAAGTAGTTTTGTTCATCCCTAATTGCCTCTGATTTCAAAGGCAGAACATGTAGAATTGGCAAATCTATTGTTGTTATAAGTTGTCTCCTTCCTTGCACTGTTTATAGATTCCTGACAAAACATTGGAGGAACGATTTCACTTCAAGCCATAAACTTAGAGGCATACTTTAATTACTTTCGCCTAAAAACGCACTGGCATGTGAAACTACATTTCTTGGCAGGATAAAGAGTAATTTTGTCAGGAAAGCTTAAAGAATAATAAAGGTCTTTTAAGACCTGGTCTGTCAACTTTACATGCCATATTACACAAAATATTCCTCTTTGAAAGACACCTCCATCTGGCATTTGTTATTACTAATTTCCCTCTATTCATAATTCACCAGCATCATTACAAGCAGAATCTCTCCAAACAAGGCAGTACATTATCATCTTAATTAAGAAAGGCACCACTTCTTAAAGTGTTGGCAACTTTGCACGTAAATATCAACGTCCTAACAAATGCCATCTGTTGGTCTCGGTCTTAAACAGGAACAATCATCATCCCGGCCCGCGGTAAAGTCCTAACGAACCATTGTTATGATACCATAACGCTGGTTGCTTTCATTGGTGCGTGCAGATTTTTGGTACGTCTCAGAGGAACAATGCCGAACATTATTCTCCTTGGTCTTTTCACAGAGCATAACATCATCCTTGGCAATCGGCAAAAACAACGCTCTCCCTGCTCACATGTAGCGAAGAGGACAGAAGTTATTAACTGCAGCTTAAAAAGGGGTCTACCATTAGAGCTGAAGAATTAATAACTACTGGAAGTATGAAGTTTGGCAACAGCAGCGGCAACAAGACAGCAGCACGCATCGCAAATGCTTGAGCGGGTCTGACACCCCTTTTGAGGGGCAACAGTCCAGGTAAGTCACCTCATTTCTGGTATCTGCTACCAGGGCGCAGCGATCTACACAGCGACAATGCACAGTCACAGATCCCTCCTCATGTGGAGCTGATCTTGTTGGATCATCTCAGAAATACAAGTTCCTAACCTCTTCACCTGATATTCTTACACGTGGGCAATATACAGACCGTCTACATAGGTCTCGGCACCCACTTCTTATCGTGCTGGCAGCCATCAGAAACATTCACACAGCATAACCCAAGGAGGACAGTAAGACTGTCACTCCTCAGCATCATGCCACATCAGAAGATGTTTTGGTTTAGAAAACCACAGTCCAGGGTGAACCCCACCCAGGGCAGGAAACCCTGTATAAGCCAAGGTACTGCATGGGTCACCTTATAAAACCTTGTACTTGTATTTCTGTGTGCTGTTTTTCAGAAAATGATAAATGCACACACCAGATTACAGCTTAGGGACACTCAAGTAAGATGCTCTCAAGGCCTTACAGGATTCCCATTTGTCAACAGTAGCTTTAACACCACAGGGACCTCGGAGCTCATCCCAAAAGCCCCAGACTGCAACCAAGGCTATGAAAATGCATCAGCAGAAACTGAAAGGCAATAATCACTCGTAAGCTCTTTCTCTATGGTAGAAAATCAAATTAAAAAAACAGAGAGGGAAAAGCACGTTTGCTTACCATGTTTTCACACTGAAGACAATTCAGAAACCAGAGAGCAAATGCTTTCTAATGCTTGCTGTTTTTACATTAGCAATTTAAAGCGTTGCCCTCTTTTAAACAGACTGAGAAATAGCCTTCCACGCTAAAGCACAGAGGTGACTGTAATTCCCACACTGCATCCCTGGCAGAGTTGTCTAACTGAAACAAATGATGCCTGTGGTTTTGAAACAGGAGTCCAACCTGCTACTATCACCAGAAGCAAAAAATTTTGAGGTGCTCCAAGGACAGCCCAAAAGACCCACCTGCTTCACTGCCTTGTTGTAACGTGTTGTAGATAAGCTTGAATACGTGTACACCAGGACTGCTTTATGCCAGAAATTGAAACTCTGAACTTCAAGCAGGAACACTTGCTGCTACATCTCTCCCTCAATGTTCAGAAGTCTCTGGCCCGTTGGTAAAACATATCTCTCATCCTTGCCCAGGTCAGGTACAGGTTGGAGACATACTACACTCATACATTTCAAGATTAGAGAAGATAAAACAGGTCAGGGAGTTTGAGATACCTGACTGTATCTACTTATTGATGACATTTCTGACAGTTATGTCCTGATAAGCTGTGCTATTGCAGTTCTTTTTTACTACTTTTCTTCAAGAAGTAGCTGCATCTGTGGCTGTGAAATAGGTTTAACTGAAGATAGCAAGATGATAGAAAATTTCCCCTGGTGGTTCCCTCTGATGTTAACTAACACTAGAGGGCACTGCTTATTTCTTTATTTTATGAAAAAAAAAAAAAAAAAAAAAAAAAAAAAAGGCACTCTTGTCCCTCCATGGGCTTCCCACTGATGGACCAATGCTGTTTGGGATGCTGAGCTATTACTTCATTAACCCTGAAACCCTGGTTTTTATCTGTAGACTGTAGGACATCCTGAGAAATTAATAAGCATCAGCACTGCCAACCTCAAACATTCAAAACCAGAGTCAAATCTTGTGAAACTATCTGATAGAAAACCAGATACTGGTATGGCCTTGAGTTTTATTTACCTTTCTGTGACAAGCAAGAGTCACATTTGTTAAAATTATCTTTCACATCATAACGGGTAGGTGTATTCCTTGAAAGACAAAGAGATTCCCTTAGCTTACCACTTCTTTCTACAGGCAGAGTGTCAAAGATAACCAGGCTTGTGATACAGACGGACACACGTGAGAGAGCAACTGCCTATTTTCTTGCAAAGGCAGCACACTTTGGTCGAGAGAAGGCTTCACACTCTAAAAGAAAACCATTATTTATTACTCCGGGTTTTTGTTTGCTTCTACTTTTGTAAAAATAACTCTCCTGGAGAGGAAAGGGAAACAATTCATGCTAGGTGAAAAGGGATGTCTCTGCGTGAATTTGGTACAAACGTGGAGGTGGAGGCAAGGCAGTTTGGTTCGCAGTCGGCATCTTTTCAGAAAGCAAGAGAAGCCTTTAAAGATCTTTATTTTATGGGACCACTGGTAGCTTTCAAAGGGGGTTCTATGTTTTCAAAGATGACCATCAGAAGCTCAAATTTCATTGGGTATTAAACTCTTTCGACTACACGGGAAAAGGGACTTTTTAAAGAAAATAATAATTGGTCTTTATATTAATGAAAGTATTGACTTCTCTTCTGCTTTCTATGGGAAAATGAGTGTTTTCAATCCACAATAATAAAAGAAAAAACAGAATTGGCTGAATATTGCTTGGTTCGGTCCCATGTGTTACACCTGACCTCTGACCGACAGGGTACCATCCTCCTCCCTTCCTCTTCCATCACACCCATTGAATTAGTCCCTGGGATATAGTAATTTATGTAGCATCAGCCTTTTGAGCTATTGGCAAAGGCTCGTGAACATCTGGCTGAACACAAATGGGAGTTGCTCTGCTTCACTTGCTGCTGCCTGAATGACCTCCATGTCTCCCATCCATGCCTCTTTTCTTTAAACTATAATTTCAAGACGAAGCTCCTTTCCTTACAAAAACATAAAAGGGAGATTAACTCCATGTTTGATTACATTAGCAGGGTACCTAGTGCAGACCTAATTAAACAACATTTGAAACATTTCCTGCCATTCATTTCTAAAGTCCTTGCATGGGACAGAAGTAGCAATATTCTCTGGCCTCCACTAGCCACTTGCAAACGGGCTAGTACTTAGAAACTAAAAACTTAATTCTTGTCCCTGCAACAATAAATAAAACATTATTTTAAGTGCTCACTAGGAAGAAATATTAGTGATAGAAGTAATAGCAATAGCCTCTTAGAATTTAAATGAACTGCCTAGGTTTCCACCAGCATTGATGGGGGAAAAAAAATTAAAGAACAAAAAAAAATGTTTATAACAATAAAAAAAAAAATCTTTCTGCGAATGCCAAGTACCGCACTTCCAAGTTTATTACTACACTCTTCCAGTTTTAAATGGGTGTTATTCTGTCTGAATGGATTTACACAATTATAAAACTGGGTAAAAATTTGAGCAACACAGCAAGCAGTCAGGCATAGGAGTCCAATCCTGTGAACAGGTTTCAGGAAGCAGCCTGGTAGACTTCACTGGGTTACTCGAGTGGGCCCCCGGGTACATATAGTGCTGCAGATCTATAAAACAACTGTATATAAAACTAATTAGTGCAGTGTGCCAGTCTTTCACTGTATGTCAAACAAATTAAAGCAGTCCTCTAAGAAGAGACCTGGTCCTGTGCCAAGAACAGGCTCTCTTTTTAGTTTTGCTTTTGTCCACAAAAGCTAGTCATAAATGTGTTGGCCAGACAAGGCACTCTCCTTTTCGTCCCGGACCCCCTAGAAAATACACGGAGAAGGGATTCATTCACAGGCACATTGCCCCCTATTGCATTAACACAGTTGCTGCTTCTGCTGAGATTACTTCATTTTGCATATTACAAATCTGCATTTTTTCTCAAATCTGATCTTATTTTCTCTCTATAAATAGTTTGTTGTGCATTAATTAGCGCAACGCATCACATGTGAACTCAAGCTATATATTCTCCCGCTGATCCAGGGATAAACGATTAGCAGTTAGCGAGGAAAAGGAGTTTTCCTACAATAAAGGACCCGAGGCCAAGCAAGTGGCTGTGTACAAACGTGGGGAAGCCTGGCTGCGCAGCGCCGAGCCCACGTCGCCGTCAGTGCCGACTGCTTTGGAGGAATGTGCAGGCTGCCTCCAAGGAATGCCGCTCCGGCTCCCCGTCAGCGCAAAACCTCCCTGCCCTCCTTTTCATTCAGACACGCAGCAGCTGCTTAGCTAATTATGTGAGACAGTGGGTCCCCTCAGCGAGCAGGGTCCTTTGCCCCCGCTGGGAGAGTGGGATCCTTTGTGGGGAGAGGATCCTATTACGCCCGCACACGAGAAGAGCTCCCCTTCTAGCTTGCATCCTTATTCCCTTTCTCCGTAAAGGACTTGCAGGTGGGGAGTGGGAGGAGGGAAAGCCAAAAAATAGCCTCGGACATCCTTTCCTATCCCGTACCCTAAAACCACACTGGCAGAGGCTTAAAGCAGAGGGTGCAAAGAGCCACCGGCAAACCCCAGGGAGCCCGCGGCTTTGGACAGGCAAAGCAGGGAGAACTCCATGGTGGGATCTCCACCGGGAATGAAAAATACCCGATACAGCCAGCACTTCAGAGCAATTCTGTACACTCGTGCCTAATGAGTTTCCTGCCTCTTTAAGGGCCGAAGTCTGCTTCCCTGCTGCTGCAAGAAGCAAGGGGCACAAACAGTCCCCTGGATTTCCATGGGGAGGGCACGCAGGGCAGAAACCCCACTTTGGGAAGAAGGAGTGGAGCTAACCTTTTTTGAACGTTTCTCTGAAGCGCCAAACGTCCTAACTTCTGTCACGAGGGAATTAACATAAAACTGTCAGCACAGGAACAATTATACATTTAAATTCAGTGACAAATGTAGCCACTCCTCCAGGTGCAAGTGTCCTCCCCGTGAAGCATACCCCGATTCTTGCTCCTGTATTTCCAAGAGATATGAAATGAGATTCAATCATTTGCGGGAAAATGAGTAACAATAAGAAAACTCCAGAGGACCGAGGAGAAAAACAATGACCCTGAGGATGAGGAATCAGAGACATGCGACAACAGAGAAACAACACAAAGAGAAGTACAGAAAAGCAGAGGGGAGTCAGTAGGAGGGAGAAAAGACAGCAGGAGAGGTGAAGGTCTGGAGTGTCACTAATATGAAAACAGTAATACTTAAAGAAAGTAGTAATGCTTAAACAATCACCTACAGAGAACTAAACTTACTAGGAAGTATGTAAAGACTGAGTAAGAAACTGAATCACTTGTGTAAAACAGAGGGAGAGAAGTCATTCTTTCAGGGCAGGTCCTTTTCTTTCTGAACACGTAACTCCTGAACGCCCTGGAGACTCCCCCACCCTTGGTTCCAGGTTCTAGGCAATGCTTGAAATTCATTACCAACATACAGATAAACTACAGCAACATCTAAGTAATTCAGTGAGATTTAAAAGGAGGTTTTTACACTTATAGCTGGTAGCAGGGGCTTTCCAGTCTTCATCACACTCCACCCTGGGAGCCTAACGGGTCTAAACTGATCTCTCCTGTCGACCACTTCTACCAAACTTCTGATTATTCTGCTTGGCTTCAAGCAAACCATGTGTCACGGAGAAACCATTAGCCAGAGCTTCCCCTTCACAAAGCTCTCAATTTCTGTCCCTTTGCTCCTGTAGACCCATCCACATGCATGTGGAACTAGGAAGAACATTTGTCACACTATCTGTACACATTATGGCAAACAAATGCCAATGATTTACGCTAAAGGGAGATGCTAAAATGCAGCAAGCTTTTATATAGTTAAGTGCAAAAGGAAACCTCAGTTTTCACCTGCTGGATCCTGGGGGTTACAGCTATGGAGGCTGGTACTCTCTGTTGCACTGCATTATGCTAAGATGATAAAAACTGAGGGTGTCAAAACTTCCTTTCGCTATTTCCATTTCAAACTTACTTAGTGTATTAAGGCCCTGCTTACTCATAAGCAAGTGAAAGGACGTACAAGCTGATGTAGGCTGAGAGCATGGTGAAGCTGGCCGACAGAAAGGACTAGTACTTTTTCCCTTAGCTTTATACCTCTGTGCTCGCTACTGTTTTCCCAACTCCGTACTGCAGAAACCTGTCTCAGTTGCCTTCTACTGCTGCTGTGGAAAAAAGGACATAAGCGATAAGAAAGCCCAGCAGCAGGAGAGCACAACAGGAGAGCAAGTTTTACTTAAATTATGAAGTAAAAATTAGAATGGGACATTTTGCAAACTAGAATACAGAATTCCCCTTTACAGTTACATTTCCCATCCAGTCTGATACCTACTGATAACTTTGGACACACGGGGAAAGCCTGCTGTTGGAAACGGCAGCAGCGAAGTAAGTACACTGTGTAGGTCCATGGATAAAGTACAGATCTAGAACCGATTGCCCAAGCAGCTCGGTCCTCCTTCCTCCCTTGAAATAAAAAGCAATACCAGAAAGGCATATTCGAAAGTTACAGCCTTGCCAACATATTAACAAAATAAAGATCCTCTGCCTTTTCAGCCTCTTCATTCCGGCTATGGAACAGGCACTGTAGCGTACTTCCCTGCAATGATTTATTTATACAGGTCATCTCCACTCGAATGCAAAAGGAACTAATATGCTCTTTAGTTCTGAAGAGCAGGAAACAGTACTTCGGGTTGATAACTTCAAAGAAGGGCACTTCTGAATGTCCAAAAAACGCTGTGACTGCTCTTCTGTAAAAGTCAAAGGGTTACGGAAGGGAAAAGGCTGCATAACAAGGTCAAATATTACAGCACCGTATTACAGCAAGCGGTGATTGAAAAGACTTAAGAGGTCATCTTGTTCATCCCCCTACTAATGCAAAATTGTTCCCTAGAGAGTAATACAATAGGAAAGTAGTTGTTATACTAAAATATAGGTTACATAATTCAAGAGAATGGGGCCAGGGAAAATTGCTAGAAAAGAAAATAATATGGAAGAACATACTGCTTTCTTTAGAGATTACTGTAACCAGTCTAAAGGCTAAAAAATAATCATAAAAAAAATGTGCATTGAGGCCAATCTTTAACGTTTGTTTCAGTTTACAACTAGGTCTCCAAATTGCTGACTTGCATGCTTGTGCTTGAACAAGCATATCAGTGCCTCTTCGATTACAAGTACTTAATAACAACATGCCAGTCGTGATTCGAGTTTTCTGGTCTTATTCCATTTAAAAACAGTGCCAACGTGCTGCCCTGCACGCTCAATCAGCATTAGTAAACAAAGAGCAACAAACAAATTATATCAACCTATCACCAAAAAACAAGACAAAATATTTCAGCACACACCTGTTATCCCTAGAATTATGGAAGCCTTATCTGTGCTGACAGCTTGGCAAGAGGCAAAACATCTGAGCTCAAAGACATCACAGGTTTGTGCCAAGAACGTGAATGAGCTCCTGAGCTTCAAGTTCAGACCAAGTTTTACTGTTGCATAAGACATGCCAAAATATGTCAGAGGTTATCTCCAAGACTAGGTTGTTCCAGTGATCCCAGTCCATCCTCAGGGAGTGCATCAGGACTTATGAGCCTTCAGACCTGAGAGGATGCAGCCTCCTAATTAAGTGTATGCATTCGACCCCACCAAAGGTTGTTTGAAAATTTAGACAAGTGTGGACCACTAATCTGATAGCAAGGCAACAGGCAAAAAAGCATCAGCAGAAGCTGATGGTGAAAGTCTGATAAAGCTGCTTCTCCTCAGATTGCTGCTAGTGATTGCAGTGGTGTGTGCATCTTTAAATACCTGAGCCTGCATTGCCTACATACATGTGAGACTCACAGCCATGCTGCTGGGGGCAACAGGTTCCAACTCAACACTGGGGTTTTTTGACCGTTCGGAGCGGCCAAGACCAAGCATCCACCACAAAATCCTCGCATACAAAAAACAGTAGACGCGCCTGTGACCGAGATGTACAATATATATTAAGGATTAATATTTATTTGTAATTCAGCATCACCCAGAAGCATCAGCCACGCAGTCATGAAGATCCCTTCTGGAATGCTTCTAGAGGGGGGACCCAACTCCAGTGGAGCTTCATCTATAGGATTTTTTCCCCAAAATTAATTAAAAAACAGAATAATCAAAGAATTCCAATGGAAGTGCCACAGCAACTCCAGGATATTTATTTCAATATTTCACTACGTTTACTAATGATAATATTGATTTCTAAAATAATTTTTTAAAATTTAAATTTAATTTTCAGACCTCCTCAGTCTGAAAACTCTTGTAACGCCTCCATATAACAGCCTCTTCCTTACGTTAAACAACTTTACTTGTAGCTCATCTTTCTTAAAGCTCTGATAGTCCTTCTCGTTCCTGTGTACATCCTCTGATGAATTCACATCTTTAAGTGCCCAAACCCAGACACAGCAATTCAACTGAGGCTTTACCGATTTTGAGTAAAGAGGAGAAAGAGCATTTCAACACACAAAGACTTCGTTTTGCTTTAGTATTACAGTCACGCAGCAAAGAACAATCCCATAAGTAATAGTCTCATAGTTCCTAGCAGATGTGATTTCAGACAAAAACATTAGGCGAGTTAACCAGCTTTGTTCAAATAACTTGATCTGTCTTTTTCCATGTGTCTTCATGCATTTTAGGGTTCTTGAAGGATGCTTCTTTAGGACACTCGAAGGATAAAGTTAAATTAACAGAAATTAACTTAACAGAGGCTGATTTGCAACAGAGAGGGAGTGAAGAAATATCAGATGTGCGGAAGGACAGAGTGCAGCACAAATACTTTTAGCAGATGTCAAAGTAATTCAGGGTCAGCAAGTTTCCCATCATTCTGCAATTGCTGGGACACACGAAAAATGCACCATTTTGGCAACCGAAAGGAAAAGAAAACCCCGGGAATAAACTGGAACAGAACCACTAAGATCTCGAGCTAAATCCACGCCAACGCGTGAATCGCATCTGATGGGGATGCCAGGTCAAGCACGTGGCCGGTCCTCACCAGCAGCAGCCTGGGGAAGCGCCGAGGTCCCTGCCGCCTGCTGAACATTTCTGTTCTGCCGCTGCTGCGCCACGTGCCTCGCCATCTCCTGGGTCACACTTGGCACGTGTTGGGTGGCCGGCACATCGCTGCTGCGTCACCTTACGGCAAGAGGGACATGAAGAGGCAGCCCGAGAACACGGCACGGGCACCGCGGTAAAGGATAACACACTAGGAAGGGAAGTAACACCACGCGGGAGCCAACGCGCTCAAGCTTCACATGCTGCACCCGACGGCCCTGCAAAAAAACCACTGCAGTTGCTACCCTTTACTGCTGTGCAATTTATTTGTCCTTCAGTTGCTATTTTTTGTTGCTACTCAGAGACTGTTGTGAATATAAAGGCTTCTCCAGCAGCGGGGATACACCTTCATACTCTCATAAGGACCTGGACATCAGACCGCAAAGATTCAGCGGTGGAAGTAGCTAGGTACTTCACACCCTTATAAAAATGCGGTAAAAGCAGGATGCTGCTCCACTTTCCAAGCACCACGATTAGGATGAAGGGAAGTGCCTAAAGCCGCACATAGTAACATCAGGAAATTATTGATAAAAGACTGTGTTCATCAAGTGAGAACTTCGCTTTTGGAAACTCTCCCCCATCTTCACAGGTGAAAAATATCCCAGATTTTCCAGGCACGAGATGTGTGATACTGGTAGGCTCCGTAACAGTACGGTTGGATGTAAGAGTGAGAGAGAATACAAAGCAAATATCTAGGCAATCATACCACCCTCATTAACAAATACAATAAATAAAATCCTCTGCGCTAAATGCTTCTCTCAGTTGCACTTGGAAATCAGTTTGTGTAAGCGCGTTAGCCACACAGGTCCTACGTAGCAGCGTGAGAGAAGCCTATATACAAAACCACCCACTGCTCTGGCAACAGATTTTCCCTTTTGAAACAAAAGCTGGCTGATACCTCCCCAAGCAACGGTGCGCTGCCCACGGGGCAGCCGCTCTTCACCTCTCTCGCCATCCACAGAGATGGAGGTGAGACAGACCCTGGAGCACGCCCAGCCTCACTTCAACTGATTCCTGCTTAATTTTTCCCCCCAACGCCTCCACATCAAGTTTTTCTAACAAGTAACTTAAATGAAAAGTCACTCAAGCTATTGGGTTCCTTTCCATACGGCTCAGTCCTGTGCTGGTTCAGGGCAGACTCCAGGCAAGTTTGCAATGGGCATAAAATACCACGTTTGCAGCTTAACAACCCAAACAATTCTTTTTAGGATGAGCAAACCTCTACATCTGTATTTGTTAAAAACAGTAAAAACAATAAAAAGCTATTTCTGAAGCACATAAGAAGAGTTTTCCTTCTACCTGCCCCAGAGGAAAGGCTATCCTCACAGTGCTCTCCACATACCACCTACCATCCATTTATATTTTCAAACATTCCTCAAGTGCAATTTCTGTTTACTGTACCGTGTGGCACTTGGCCTGAACTTGTTTAACACATGTTCACATTATTTATCCAAACTCATTCATCACAGTTGTAAAACATCTGACAGACGATGGAGGTTTTCCAGTATGTATCAGGCCTCTCGCTTAATTCAACCGCTGATTATTTCCACCTCTAAGTAATTTGACCAAAGCCACACGAAAGCATTCAGCTATACTAAATCTTTCTCCGTTCGTTATTAATTCAGTCACTGGCTGTAAAAAGCTCTAGCTCTACTTACCTAATTCATCAGGAGAATATCAACTTTATACGCACACATACTACATAGATACACACACATAGTATATACACACATTAGTTACACCTATTATATATGTTTATATATACATATATGTTATATATATTAGTTATACATATTCTACAGATATAAATGCAATAGTTTCTTTTTAGGATGATCCATGAGATAAGAAAAGCTTAATTGCCACATGGATTGGAAACTGTAATTTGTAATATAAATACAGCCAGCTGCTATGCAAAGTGTTTCTCTATGCAAAATATAAGGTTCTTCCACATTGGTGCCTCCCCTTCCCTCCTGTTTATGGAGAACTGGAAGAGCAAAGTGACCCTCGAGGCCACAGCTCTGGTCCTTCTGCTCTGCTAACCTAATCCAGGGTTAACCTAATCAGTTTAACAAAAAAAAAAAAAAAAAAAAAAAAAAATCTTACACAGGTTATAAGCAAGTGAAAGCTACAATTAACTCTTCAGAAATGCAAGATTTTGCGTTCCTGCTCTTTCCGCTTTACTACCCTTCTCAGCTACAGCTACCATTATTTCCACTGTCCAAAGCGTGTTGTAGCTCAAAGACTACAAATGTGATGATTAGGGCTGGCTCTAAAGTCCATCAGGAAAAAGACAGGCAAGCACTGATACTGATCCAAAAGTGATTCATACACGAGCGTGCTGCTTGACATTATGCATCATGCTACACATTCACTTGACAGCCCAGGTTGCTTAGTGCAGACCTCAGAGTAAGTAAATAATTCCCTATCCTTTCCCACTTAGGAATCCTATACAAACTTCATTTGTTGTCAGACTGAACCTAAAAAGAACACTGGATCACTTCTCTTTTTTCGAAAGAAAAGATTTAGTTTTGTACAGTTTTAAGTTTACGCTGTGTTGATGTTACTCGGTGGCCAGGAAACACAGAGCAAATTATACACTATTTAAGGGACTCTCACAAGGACAGAAGTGTCCTGGGAGAGCGAGGTCCAGGGAGAAGCCGTGGCAGTAAACCGAGAATGAAAAATCTCTGCTTCTCTTAAGTCAACTGGATTTTTGCCACTGGCTTTGCGAGTCTTTACGTTCCGAGGGCTACTATGGATCTGACCCCTTTGCCTCCCTCCACCCCCCCCCACCCCCCCCCGTGATTATTTCTGAAGTCTATACAGAGCCACTGGAAAATAAGGATGATGACGGGGGATGAGTAGAAAAGGCAGCTCCAGCAAGAAAACAATAGGGTTTGTACATCTAATTATATTCTATTACATTCAGAAAACAGGAAAATGTGGTTTCTTAGAAGAAACACGGGACATATTATTACTACCATCTACAGAAGGAAAACCATGAAGAAATAACCAGTTGCTCAAGGTTGCCTTAGTGGCACTCCTAGTCTGCAACCAGTACTAACCCTCCATACAGAAAGCAGACAGTCAAGTTGAAGAGCAAAATACCATAAGAAAAAAAAAAAAAATCCTTTTTCTTTAGACTGAAGAACTATTTCTTATTGTATACTTCTTTTTTATTGCTCTTGGCTAGGCTTTTTATGCAAATCAGTGCCCTACAGTCTACTGCTATATGCTGTATACGAGACCACCTTTCAAGTGTGTACAGAAAACTTCAGCCGGTGCAGAATTTGGCAACTGGCTTGTTAAGTGGCATTTCAGTTCATGAGCATATTAAAACCACGATGCATAATCTGCTTGGGCAGCCTGCTAGTTTTAAGATGTTAGTCTAGACCTATAAAGCCCTAAATGTCTTGGGACCTATTTATCCAGGGATTGAGCTTTCTTGGAGGTTTTCCAAGGAAACAAAAGTTATAATCAGAAAACGTCAGTCACTAAGTTGGAAACACTGCATTCAAAGTCTCTTGCAGCCAACAAACTTTCTTTAGGTTCAAGATAGGATCCCAAAGAGGTTTGCCTAGATTCACTGTAGCTGAGGACCCGGGAAGGATACGGTCTTCAGCCCTAAGACGGTGCTGTGGGGCTGCACCATGGTGAGGCAAATCGGAAGGGAACAAACTGCAGGTCCTAAAAGGCTGAGAGCTCTTGGAGCCCAAGCTGCGCTGCAGGCACCCCAGAGAGCCCAACCCGGAGCCAAAATGCCAAAAAAAATGAGAAGCGTGCATTTTAGCCACAAATTTAAGAACGGAAAAAATAATTGGTACTCAAAGTACCTTTACTTCAATATCATTTTTCTGCAGAGGTATTAGGATGGTATTTCCTGAGCAGTTTCCAAGCTATGCCACAGAATATTGGGTGTGTTTGTGAAAGCTCTGTCACTCCTCGCTCCCTGCAACTTCAGGGGTTTGCATGTCTGGAACAATCTTATTTTTTTCCGGTGTTTTATTAGCAGCCCCTTTCTGAGAAATGCCAGGTGGCACCATGCCCAGAATCGCTTGCCAGCTAATCTCAGAGGATTGGGCATTATGCCATTTGAATTAAAAGAGCTCAGCTCTAACACACTGATAACATTTAAGAATCAAACCAATAAAATGGGGAAACAAAACGAATATGAATAATCTCTGAATGCACACAGATGATGGCTTTTACTGAAAATGTATACAGTTATGGAGAAAGAAAAAAAATCAGCAGCAGTCTTTTCTCCAAAACGTAAACAGGGTTCAAGTGAGAATAATCTGCTATGAGTTCATTGGTTTCTGAGAATGGCAAAAAGAAAAAAAGGAATTTTCACGTTTAACTACAAAGGTAATGTCACAGGGTTCCCCGCAACAAGGAGCTCAAACTTCAGGCAAGCTGTGCTACGCCACTCACCCCACGAAGTGCAGAAGAGAAAGAGGGAGAAAAGAATTTGCATCTGAAGGGAACAATGGAGTTTTCCCCTCAGTCCCTTCACTCTGGCATTTTGACATGTCCTTCCTAAAATAAAGATGGTGTTTAATTTATGAAGACCAGTAAAATCATAAATAGCCAGTTAAAAAGTCTGCATAATCCTCTCTAACATTGTCCACATCAACAATAAAACATGGGATACTTCAGCATGTGTACGTAGACGAGCAGGCAAGAACAGACTAACGATTCTATAAATTAGAAACTGTTTTTCTATCACAAGTTTTTTGGTTTTAGAGGCTAGAAATTCCCACGTACAGCACAGCCCACAGGAGGGGTATGGGAAGAAAAAACACAAGGCTAATAAGGATGTGACTATTAGGAAATAAAACAATTCAAAACCATTTCCTATAACACAATTAAAGAAAAATATGGGAGGCAACTTTGGCTTACTCCAACTGCTGTCTTTATAAAGCATATCTGCATTATTTACATCTTCTCCTCTATTCTTTCGGAGACCATGAGTCAGTAGAGGACAGTTATTTTTCCTTCCACTTCCTCGTGCACGCCTTGGAAGGTCGGCCAGCCTCCCTCTTGGAGTATTTCATAGTTTAATTAACAGAGACAACAGCTAATCAAATTAAATAAATCATACAGAGAAAACTGTCCTTTTCTTATGACATAACAACATCCAGGCGCTTTTTATAGGAGAAACAACCACTGAGAGCAGAGTTAGCAGGTCTCTCTCCATCTTACAAGCAAGGCATGCTGCCAAAGATAGTCAGATTTTTAAATACTTCCATACATCCCACTTCTTTCAAGGGCATAACACACCTTGCAGAAGTCCTCAGGACATCAAATGCTATGGATAGGCAGGAATTACCCAGATCTGTGCTCTGTGTCATATCAAGTCCGTCATCAATACTAAACAATCACATAAGATGAATTTACAAGAAATTTTTGGGGAATGCTTAATATACGCCCAAATACAAACTTCCACAAATAATCAAAGTATATTGTGCCATTCGCATCTTTCTGGTGTCTTCATTTTACTCACACTTTTGAGCAAAATACACTACTGTTTTCCTCTACCAATAATATGGCTGGTAATTTATCAAATACTTGAATACCAGAAGAGACATTTCACTGAAAAATTACATGCCCTGAAAGATGTAAAGCAAAACCTGCTGCAACTGCTTTTACTTTGGCATGCTGGCCTTATTCCCAGCATGAATGGATGTGACAACAGACAGATTACAGTTTACAGATTATGAGTAAAATACCATGGATAAACAAGTTGGTGAGCTATACACGATCAGAGAATCAGCTCACTTCAAAATCTCTGAAGCTAGAAAACAGCCATGTAAAAAAAAGAAAAAAAAAAAAATTAAAGTTCTTGTGAGAAGCAACCCAGGACCTGAACTTCAGATTCAATTACTTCTTGAGCCCTGGATTCACAGATGAGCCTGAACGTGGTAAACGTGCTCTTTCTACAGACTATCAAAACAAATGAGACTCCATTATGCAATTAAAATCAAGTACCATTTTTCTGTCATTACATCAGAATTTGCCTAAAGAAATCAACATTCCTGAAGCTGGAGCACTCCAGCCATGCTACATGTGCTGTCGGAGGCAGGTTAAATCATTTGGGAATCCTAGCTGCCTAGTATCTGGCTTCAATTTTCCCTGGTAGTTACTTCCTTCGCACTAAACTACAGTAAATCAGTACACTGCAAGGAGTATTTCCTTTTCCTTTTGAGATGCTGTCCTATGAAAATGCTAAGTAAAAGAAATCTTTTGCAGGTAGACAGAAATTGTTTCCCAGGCTACAGCCTGCAGAGCATCACTGCACTACCTACCCACCAAAAACTTTTGCCACTAGATAAACACGTTTGTGCGTCCCCTGGTCATGTTTTTGTCTTCTCTCACGATGCTTTCTGAAGGGTAAAGCAAAAGATCGCGAATAGATTTGTGTAAGTGGACACACCGTTTGCACTTTCCTCTCTTTATCTAAACTTCTTAGTCAAAAGTAGCTTTCATGACAAGCCCTTAGTTGAAATCCTTGAATCTTCTACTCATTTGGCTCACTTAGATGAAAGCCCAGAACATAAAAACTTTTGTTTTCATGCCATCCCCAGCAAGCGGAACCGAAGCAAAGACTTGACAGCTATTTTATGTTTGAAATATTGGCTTCAAAGCAATGGGGACAGCACAGTGTGGGTGGGCCTGACACTACAGCTGTCTTAAAACAAAGAGCCTATATATCAAAAAAAGTTCACAAGAGAGAGGATTTACCCAGAAAGAATTACATCCAACAGTAATGAAGATGAGGAAGAGGACATGCACACATGTGAGTTCAGGGAAAGCTGGGGGAGAAGAGTAATGATACAACTAAAAAAAAAAAAAAAAAAAAAAACTTAAGAATGTTGTATCCAATTCCAGCTGTAACCGTTTACATGGAAAGTATTTTTAAGAGCTTTCTGACTGCATTACAGTATTTGAGCAATACTATATAAAATAGGAATAGGTACTTGAGCTAGTAATGGGGCAAAACACTCAGAAAGGGAATCACTTAAATTACATGTCTGTATTCAAATAAGACATCCCATGCATATACAAACTAACTGAGAATAACATTCATTAGTGAATAAAAATGTCGATGAGGTGGCTAAAGTTTAGATCACGCTTTCCATCTGTATACTCCATTGCAATGGATTCAGGGCGATTTTGCTCTTTAAGCAACGAGAAGCAGGAAACATACTAAAATATCACACCCACACAATTCTTGTCAGCGGGTATTATCAAAATAACAGAAAGCCTAATTTTCTAAACAGAAGTGAAACAGATGAAGATTATAGGGGCAAATCATTGCCACAATTCTCAGTGCCTGTGCCTGAATTTGCAAACAGAGTTTATGACAAGTGAATATTTTGATTGCAGCATTAGTTTAAAACATTTGACAGGTTTTCAGGTACAGGGAGCTGTAACTTCCCAGAGCCTAGCTTCTCTCCTCTTACTGTTCCATCTGCCAAGCCAGCAAGTGTGTTCACACACAGCAGCACTATCTTCCTACACCTGCCCCAGCAAAAAAGCTCTCAAGAAGTAAATCGACGTGGGCTCATTTCTGTCGCTCCCTCCTGGGATCACACGGGACAACACAGCACAGCTGGACAGAGCTACCTCACCTCTGAAGGATCCACTTCGCAAATGAAAGATGATGAAAATTTCCCCCGCTGTTTTGGAAAGGCCACCGAGGCACCACGGTCCACGCGCTGTGCTTGAAAACGGCATTTCGTCAGCATCTCAGAGGTGACCTGGTTCACCTTTTGGACACGGGCATTGCAGATTTGAGACAAGAAGTGAGGACCATAAAAGCATACGCCCAAGTGATGCTGAAGTCCATACCCCAACACCCCCCTTGGAAAAGACGGTATTCCAGGTTGTGCTGCAACATGCCAGACCACGCAAGGAGCCTCTCCCTTGGAGCTGGGAGCTTGACGAGCCCACGCCACACGTACCCACCGCTCTCAACAGCCTGAGCTGTGGCTTTTGGGTCAGAGGATCCATGCGGCAAGCAAATCAGGCTATCTTTGTATTGTAAATCTCTCCTCTCTCTCACACGCATGCACAAAAACCTGCTGTTCACCATCTCTTCGTCAGAGTGATTTGTGTGTAGAAGCTGGGACACTTCAACTAAGAATAACCATTTGGTGGGGGCAGAGGCAGCTACTTGATACCTATAGAAAGAGAACATACACAGCTCCGTTTGCTCCCAACAGGGCATTTCACTTCAGGGGTCCCCACGTAGATGAAAGCTCGAAGCCTCTTTTGCAAACCTTCCTTTGTTTTGTTTTTCCCCTTTGCCAACTATGACGGCTCTAGAGTCGCTGATAACAAAAGCAGATGTTTACAGCCACATGGGAGGCTTCTCTGTATACAGTGGCTACTGCATTACATCGCATTAGTCACTCCGTGACATCTACCATATGTATCACGTTGATTAGTAGGCATTTTAAATCCCATTGACAGGGGTGGGATTAGATGTGCACAAATATTAAAATGTAGACTCCTTCCCCAACTGGTGATCGTAAAACGGTTCTCTACAACACTGGTTTCCTTCAGGATCCTTGTCCTCCCAACTGAAAAGCGTGCGGCTGGTTGCTTGTCATGTTGAGAAACAAAAAAGAGGTTTTCCTAGTGTTTAATGTGATCGCAGGATAAAACCTTCACACTGTCTGTGATATATTTTAGAATGCAGAATTTGTCTTCTATTTTGTATATTTCTTAAGACAGTGCAAATAGCTCTATCATTCAACTGACATCCTAGGTAGTTTTCTCTATTTTATAAATGCAGAAAAGGGCTTCTGGAAGAAGAAACAAACCTCTTTAAAATGACTCAGTGATATATTCAGATCACTGCTACCTGGCCCTGGCTGGGAAACTCAATCTGTGAATTGCTTCCTGCCATCTACTTCACTTTTGTTGTGGTTTTGTGGGTTTTCCCCTCCGTTTCAGCATGGATTAGCTTATTGGTCTGATTCACCGACTGCCTTCCATCTGACACCAAACCCCTCCGTTCTGACCATCAGCTTTGCTTTCATCTGTGCTGAACCCAGTGCCGGGATACCCCAATGCTCTATCAGCTGCATAATCGTTATTACAACTAAGGCCTGTTAGTGCTAGCATAATTGCTAGGCCACTTGGAAAATTTATGAGTATAATTTACAGACTAAGCATTTCCCTGAAATTGCAAGTACGGCTTTAAATTAATAACTCACACAAACATCAGTGCATTAAATGGAACAGAATTACTCATCAGCTGGGACCAAGACATCCACAAGAAATTTGTATTAGATAGCCATGCACAGCAGAATCTGAGTATCCTATGCTGATGGAGGCACAGATTTCAACTGTGTCAACCTATATCAGATGAGGATGTGTATAACACGTGAAACTTTTCTGGTGAAGTAACTCACAAAGAAGACTTGGTATGTGATGCTGTCTGGGATTTGGCATTGTTACATAAAATCTTGAGGAGATGGCTTCAAAGAAATTGTATTTTATAAGCACCGCCTATTACTGCAATGCAGATGCCAGCAATTCAGGTGCAGGGGAAGGTGTAGCGGGGATCAAGCAAGTTCTGCGGTCCTGCCCTCCAATCACACACCCATTGCCTATGCTAGGCAGAAATGTGAAATTTCTTCTTATTAGATGAATATAACCGTGGGGGATGCTGGGATTCAGCTATTGTAACTCGCGAAGCCCATTTTTAGTGTTCATTTACTGTCACAATGGGAACAAGCTGTTTTCTTTACAAGGCTGATTTCATGCTCAGCATGGTCTACCGCGATACATCCGCCAAGGAATGATAAAAATAGATAAAATTATCAGATAAAAACCCTGACCTTTCCCACAAATAACTGAGGTGTTACAACTTCAGCTAAAAAAAAAGAATGGTTTTTTTTTTTCGTCAAACACTAGGTAACAAACTAGACAGCCTGGTCCATTTGCTGCACTGCAGCATGCACAGCCTGCTGGGTCTCCTTCCCACCTGCCTCAGGCTCCAAGCTCTAACATGAGCGACAAACAGGACCGTTCCTGCTCAGCTACCACCACGGCTTAGGGCTTTCACGACCCACACAGTGGCAGGGCCCCAGGGGACTCTGCGGCACTCTGGGGACCTGGTTGGACCCAAACCCCCCCGGAGTTTAGTCTTGAAATCCCCCTGGCAAAGGTAGCAGCAGCTATGCCACTTCTGCGTAGGGGTAACACGCAGGGCAGTCTATCCACCTTCTTTCCTGCCCTCCCCAGCCCAAACAGGAAAAAAAAAAAAAAAGCCAACTTTGCAAATAAATACTTATAATGATAGCTTTCTCTTAACAGATTTCCCCAGAAGATCTGAGCTTTTCTTAAGGATATTTGCAAATGGTCTTAGTGTCAACTCAGGCTTTTTGGTAGGCTGAATTCACTGTCACCGACTGCCCTTAAACTGATCAGCTGCCTCAAAGGTTTATCTCCTCCAGTTCTCCCCTTCTCTTAACTTCATGCAAAGCAACTGTTGGGACTACAAACTCCGTTCTGTGTTTCCACTGACAATCCCACCTTTTGCCTGTACCATACAAAGTAGCAAGTATTACGTTACCAGCATTAAATTTAACCACAACTCTCTAGACAGCACTCTTTGTGCAGGAAAGATGGGAGAATAGAGGATTTACAGTCAGGAACGTTTTCTCTGTTCTGGCACAACTTGTGCTTCACACGACAAAACAACGCTCCACAAAAGACAGCAACTGCAGCTGAGCCAACTCCCAAGCATGCCAATACGCTCTGGATGAGTTTTGATTTCACGCTAAAGTGTTTGTTAAGTCTCATCGGGACCTTCCCATCGAATATCCCAACTGATAGCTTCTGCCAGCTGCAAGCTAATGCTGTCAAGGTAAGCACTTGCTTAAGCTTTCAGGTGAGAGAAGTAGGAGATACATCTGGTTGCATGCACACATTTCTCCTTGCACAACTACTGCCTCCCCGCCTCTTACATTTATACCATAAGTATCTTCACAATCCTTTCTCCCACACCAGAAATAATAAGAAAGCAAGTGATCTTGGAGCTGAAGAACTGGTCTGCACTTGGACAACCCCAACACAATCCTAATCCTGCAAGCAGGCTATGCCTCGACCTAATAAATTCCTCAGTGCTTGTTAATTGTGAACGAAGCCCCGAAGTCAAAAATACCATTTGTGTGCAAAGATTAAGTATCAGTCCAGCAGAATCTTTGCTTAGCTATTTTTTTGCTTAGTTTCTCCTGTTTAAAATGGGCAGAACAGTATCTTCATACTTAATAGAAATTCAGATATGCCTTTGGAGCAGGCTACTTTAAGTTCTTTTATGATAGATTTACAAGCCCAAGTCAAACACAAATAGATTTCTTAATGGATGAAGGACAGCACCAAACATTTGTTACATTCACAACAGATTAGTTTTAATTTAAAGGGAGCAGAGGCAAATCTGACACATCCTACACAATTATGTAAAATGTCAATCTCCAGCCTGAGAGGTATGTGATTTTCTGCTATGCACCCCTTACACCTGGGTTTTCAAACAGCTGGTTAGTAGAGCCGAATGACTTCACTAATTTTGTTCCACTTGGAACTTGACTTAGCTGCACAGCCAGCAATTTTCTTGCTACTCAGACACAGATCAGAAACCTGAATGGCATCTTGCTTTATTACTCAGCAGATCTTAAACTTGAAAATAATTTTAGAGTAGCAAGGGGGGCTGCAGGGGGAGTTGTCAAGATGCTTTAGCTCCGATGCTCTATGATCTAGGATTTCAATCTACTTTTGAAACAGCATGATTCCCGCACAAGTCCAGCATGAGAAGTTGAGCTCTGTTGTTCAGTGGCACCGCTCCTTCCCTGGCAGCAGACACTTGGAAACTGCAGAAGGTATAAAACCCAACTGACTCTGAGTTCTCCTAAACATTAGAAAAACATGAATCTGAAGCTTGCAGCTGCATTTTATCACATTTATCCATATAAATAGACCAAACCCAGAGCGGATCCAGACCTGAACTTTTCACCTTGTGTCCCTCTGTGATGAAAATGTATCTCATTTTGTTACTCAGACCAGAAATTCTTTAAAAGACTTGTATTATATTTCTAGCTAAGGAATGACGCTCTCACCAAAACCCTACTGTGCTATGGTGCCTAAAATAGTTAGCTCACTAATACTGTCCAGGTTTGGAGGTTACATTTTGAACAAGATGTTTTGACTGAGTAAGGTTTTTTTAATAATCTTTCCAGCTTTCCCCCATCATTTATCTTCTTGGAGCATAAACCACTCTGAGCCTGGACTAGTTACAAATACCAGTGAAGAGAACACTACTCTCCTGTGGGCACTACCAGAACACCATTAAGAGAGGAGGAGATGCTCCGGAGGATATCACCAGTCTTTTGTGGTCTTCAGTGTATCATATACATTGGAATGTCTCTTATTAACTCTTGGATAAATGTCTCCCATAACGCGTAATAAAATTACTGATGACTGATCAACTACCCTACTTTATCAAGCTCTGTCCTTCATCAAAACCAGACATTTTCACAGCCCTGCAGTGATTCTTTCCCCAAACTTAATCCCAAGACAACCCCCTTTCAAAACCATAGCTTGCAAAATTTGGGACACCATACAAAAAAAAAAAATTATATATGCACAAAACACATGGAAATCGCATGCACAAAACACAAACATTATTAGTATTTAGGTTTTGGAGGAGTTTTAGACCTCAGAAGTTGGGATTGTGGGTTTAAGTAGCATATTTTGCTGGAGTCAACTCTCCACTAGTTGTCCTAGTATGGAACGAGGGAGATGCTGATTTTCTTGTTAAAGAACAAATATGGATAATGTTACCGCTTTCCCAGTTTTATCTCGGGGAATCAAGCTCAGACAACTTTGTACTACATTCATCATTGCATTCAGTGTCAAGTTAACAAGAAAAGACAGCGATGTCTGATGCCTGAACTACTGTGCCCCACTTGACTGAAGCCAGCCCGTACAGAGCCGGTCTAGGGATCTCTGAGCTGGTAACAAAATCTGGTTAGTTTGCTTATGATAACAAAACCAAGGTGATTTTATCTGGTTTTCTCAATAAATATTTATAGGCAGGTGTCAGCTTTTCAAAGGTATTTAGATGCCTAAATGAGTTCAAAGCATGTCCAGGCAACCTCAAAATACTGAGGGACCTACCTCCTTGACAGATGGAGGAGGCAGGTAGCTCAATATAAAGATACTGCAAACAAAAAGCAGCACCAGAGCTTGCTATAGATGCTGCTGGCAACTTTGCTGTATTTAAATGGGTGATGGGCCATGCTGCTCAACCACCCTAAATGGGACAACTGTCTTTAGTATCAGTGGAAGTTGCGAGTGGATGGCAGGATTCGCAACCTCTTTTTTTCCCCACTATGTCTGTTTGAAAATTCATCTGATTCAAAGCTTAATTTTCATTGTTTAGTTCTGTGGAAACAGATGACCAAATTTCCCAAAAAGCATCAGTCTTGACTCTTAGGAGACAGTTGAAACAGACTGCTTTTTAAAGAACAGCTTTCTAACCAGTTCTGGAGAGTATCTGCTGTGCCACTCATTCACTTGCTTTCCGACGAATTTTTTCCCCAACTTGAATTCATTACTAGCTTCCTTTTCTTGTTTTGGTAGCGATGGCAGTTAATCCCACCAAAAGCTAGTTTTTTCTTTATTACTAACTTTACAAGTTTTGATAGCAGTAAACTCCTGTTTGTATAAAACATTTATAAATAATCAGTGTTCTGCTCTATAGGCATACAAAAATACAGCAAGTCTAACACGAAAAAGAATACGCAAATCCTCAAATGAGCTGCAGTGTGCCTACAGGGCGCAGTCACTGGGAAGGAGAAATTGTAAACAAATTATTTTTTCCATCAATAAACCACAAGAATTCAGATTTCCTCAGTTCTTCAATTACTTGAGATATCTGACCCCTGCCCGTCATACCAAGGCTTCACTGCTGCGGTTGCGTTCCCCAAACAGCTTCTCACACACTCCCCAAATTTACAATATCTACACAAGGGGTGTGGAACCCTGCTGGGCAAAACACTATTCTCGGTATATCAAAAGAGGATTCCTGATCCCTGATCCAACCCTGTTGCAAACTAAATTAAGAGCGACACTGGTTACACTGCTGTGCGGCATGCTCACAGGTCCTAGTCTGGAGAACCTACTCTTATGTTAGCCCATGAACACGCAACATGAAGAACATGGCATTAAAATGACTCCGATGTAAGTCTGGGCTTGTGTAAGTCACAAGACAACTTTAAACTGCCTAACTGCACTGAAAACCAAGAAACCAGAGTTCAGTCCATCCAGAGGTTCTCTCTCTCGCGCTCGGTTCTGTGCTGCTATAGATGCAGAAGCAGCGTCCTGCTGAGGGGCGAAGGAAAGCAAGGGAGCGGCAGATCTCCATCTATGCCACGCAGAGTGAAGTGGACTGTCTCTCGTAACAACGGATCCACTGTGTCTACCAAGAGCTCCTCTAATCATCACTGTTGCATCTTCTGTCCCTTGAACTACCTTTATTACGAAGTGCCATGGTTTCAGTTTGTCATACCTGCTAGGAGCAGTCAAGGTGCAAACATGCTTCTACACCCAACTCAGCAAAAAAACATATAAAGTTACAGAATCAAAAATAATTTAGGTTGGAAGGGAAGTCGAGGGCACCTGGTCCAACCTCCCACTCAAAGCAGGGCTCTGCAACGCTACATGTGAGCTAGCTGCTGCGCTGTATGCAATAAAACCAGAAAACGCCAAGACACCCAATTCCAGCATTCTCTTTCATGGGACTACAGTTGGCTACATCTAATTGTGAAGTCTCCACTGCCCTAAAGAAAACTATCAGATATTCATTCTTTCTTCCACTGAATGGCTCTGAAATGCAAGGGACATATCATTCAAGGGCTGATTTTTCTAGCCAAAGACATCCATTACACCCAAGAATCTGCAGCTGTTAAAATTGCTTGGGCTGCTACACTGAAATAGCTCTGTCTGGCTGCTCAGAAATATGCTGCTTAGAAGCAAAGGGTGAGACGCTACAGAGAGTGGTTAAAAGGGAGCCCAAATTTACAATGGGGAGCCAAAAAATACATACACTAGGAATCATCTCACTTGAGCTGAAAATGAGAGCTGACCAGAAAGCAAGCAGAAATAGTTTTTTTGAAATGAGAGAATAAATGTAGGAAGTGAACAAATTATGGGTGAAAAAAAGAAAGGGGGAGAAAAACAGCAAGAAATCACTAATGATTGAACTTTTCTTGTTTCCAGACTTTGAAAGCATTTGAATAAATACTAAAAGAGAGGGGCACTTTAAAGATAAATGGTTCCCATTTCATCTCCTTGTCTTTCTCACTTCATGAGCTTCGGTTTTAAAAAGGCAGTGCTTCTCAGTGCTATAAAAGCTAGGGACTTCAGGGACTTGCTCACATTGCCATGTCAAGCGAGTAGCTCCAATAGCTTGCAAAGTTTATTCAATTCACATCTGAAGTGCTGCACGCAGGCCTTCTGTAGGTATGCGATGTCTGAGCAAATGGCAGAATGAGCGATCTAATCCTGCTTTCACTGAAAAGCAATGGACGGCTTCACATTTGCTCCAAAAGGTTGTATACGGCCACGAATATCTGTTTTGCTTTACTGGTCTGCCTATCTGATTTGCTTCCAACACTTTTTTGCTTTAAAGTTTTCCCTCTCTGTCCCATATGAATATTTGAGTTCTGCCTGAAGCCTGGTAGTTATTTCGTTACCGTATCGCCAATTACTCCATTAGCTGTACATCTCTTTGGATCTCAAAATAGCTTTACAGAAATAAAGTAATCTATACTCCTTGCTTATTACACCAATCAGACTTTGTGATTTCCCTCTACAGATGCTTTCCTAAGGTATCCCTCAGATAAACCATGTCATTACACTAACTCTATGGTTCCCTCTACCACAGCCCAGACTTAGCTCCTGATGTCTCTCTCACCATTAGAGCGTCTGCTCTAAGGAAGCAACAGACCTTCAGCCAAGGGCTGCTTTGCCGCAGGGAATATATATCCCGGCACGAAGGGCTGGGGGGTGGGCTTCCAAGCAGGGGGTGACATGGGCTGTAACTGAAACAAAAAGCCCCCGTCCACCTGTTCTGCTTATGGGCCCTGCGGTCTCCAGTCAGCGCGACGGGACGTTTCACGCACAAATCCAGAATGTCAATTGTGTAATTCCTTACAGAAAATAAGCCTCTGGTCACTCAGATTTAGCCCCATCAAACAGCTGCCAGTGCAGCAAAAATAACCCAACGCTCCTGCAGAGCATGAAACAGTGAAGGTTATCGCATCGTGTTGGATCCTAAGCACCACCAGACGAAGTGAAACCAGAAACGCTGCAGCAACACCTTTGGTGAAAGGGTACGTTCAGCCATAAGTAAGCACTGAAACAGAATGCTGCTATTTAGCTATTGTTTAAAATGTCACGTATTTAAAATGCCCACTTTTGAAAGGTCTCCTCAGGGCATGATAAGAGGAGATCAAGTGTCTTGCAACGAGGTGGCAGTTTGGACGGACAAAAGAAAACACATAACTATCTGGACTCGGATATTTATACGTAACCATCAGTCCCATCGTGCAGCTGATACCTCCCCTTTTCAGTAAGTAAGGATGTTTAATTGAGAGTAACCTATGAAGAAACTGAAAAACTATCTGGGTAGGCATATCTGGATCCATGTTAACAGTAAAAAAAATACTCGGAAGTCATGCTGAAACATTTGAGTTTAGAACCTTGCTGACCTGTTACATTTATGACATCTTTTCAATTTAAGCAGTTAAGATTTAATGTCATAAAATAAACAGCTCACATCAGAACTTACCCATAACCAAGCTCTTACAATCTGATATATACCTGTTACTTACCAATTTCAGATGAAACCAATATTCAAACTCCATTGATGAAAATTCATCTATGAAATTCTCACATTTCATGAGACTCTGAAATCCTTCAAAGGACATTTCTTTTGTTTGGACATATATATCTAAATATTCCATTAAGTGGGTAATCAAGATTAACCTGCAATGGCTTATCATGACAACAACTTGATTTGAGCTCTTAAAGTCTTAAAGTTATAATTATTGCCATATTATCACCATAAAGGCAACACCAGTTGGGATTACAACTTTTCCAACTCTGAAACAGCTTGTGTACACTGACCATTTGAAGCTGTTTGCTTCATTTTCTAATCCTGCAGAAAATCATATAACTGCAGATGCCTACAGATTTTCCCATAGTTGAATGCTCTATCCTGTAAATTTGAACTATTTCAATTTTTTTGCTGTTTCTGTTTGGTTTTTTTTTTCCCCCCCAGAGTCCTTTCATACTTTTACTGTAATGACACATTAGCACACGGTTAATACAGAGAATTCAGAAGCTATTTTGGAAAATGTTTTCAAATACCTCGGCACTTAGAACAATAATGCTGATCGAAAGGTGAAGCTCCCCCAAACCAAAAGTAAGTTTCCACAAATGTTTAACCCTCCTCTCTGCCACAACACTTCCCCTGAAAACAAGAGGGACTCCACCGCAGCATGGGCATCCTGCAGTCAGGGAGCTAAACGGCACCTCCTTAGCAAGCTATGAACGTCACCCAGAAATTTCAGGTGATTCAGCTTTTGACAACAACGGCGAGACTCACATTGCATCTGCCCTTGCATTTCTGCTGATATCCGAGTAACTGCGCCTGTACGCGAGCAATGCTGCGTGCAGTTTCCACGCCTGAAGTTCTGCTAATGCTGATCAGCATTCAGTGCACATCCCTAATGACATATTTTTAGGACTGTTGAGAGCCTTACCACAACCCTGCTCTCCTCTGGTAGCCATAACACGGTACCACGAATAGCTTGGCAGTTAGCAGTGCTTTCTATGTCTCATAAAAAGTTACTCCTGGTCACAAACCAGGCTTTTCTATATGTACTATTCTGTCCAAACAGGCAAAAGATATTATGGGTGTAACGCTATCTTTCTGGGCAAATATCCTAGACATAATTTAACTTTTCTTTTTTTAAATAATTTGATCTAGAATTGCAGCCTGAGGACTCAATATAAAATTGCACCAAACATTTTGGTGTTACTTCTTTAATCTTGGCTTCTTCTGTATTCTTTAGACAAATTCCACAGCAGGGCTAAGCGTATCATTTGTTCTCATCACCTTTTAGGCTCCAAGAGTTATTTGCAGCACCAGATCCAATTTTTAGTTACAGTCTTCTCTAAAATCACTGCGTATCTGTAATCGGCCTTAGGTTTGACATACGGTCTGAACCCCCCCTCAGATGCAAGAGACTGACAGGAAAATACTGGGAAACTACCCAGGCACAAAACATTACTGGAAGGTAATCAATCTTCTTATTCCTGACCCGTTCCTTTCAGCCCTCAGTTACACACAACCTTTTGTCTTCTCCACCACCCGCAGCAGAACAAAGCCTGGGCACAGTTCAGCAGCCTTCCCCAGAAGAGGGCCTGGGGAAAGCCGCTCCTACAATTGGCTCGCTGTTCGGAGAAACCTGTCTTGTAGCCATCGTTAAAACATACCATCTGAAAAAGGCCAAAAAGCACCAGCCTGAAAAATTCACCAAAATATGTCTACCAGTAAAGTAGCAAGGTATTCCAAGATGCGTATGTTGATCATATTCCTGTGTTCTCCAGGTATGGAAATAAAAAACAGACATCTCTTATTTAGTAAAATACAAGAATACACTGAGAAAAGTTTTACCTCAGGGCTATAAATTATGAAAAGAGATTTTGCACAGCCTGGGAAAACGCATCAAACTGGCAATGCTTTCTCCGGCGCAATGAAAATGTGAAATGAGAGGACAGCCGAGGGGGGGGGGGGGGGGATGTGGATGGGGGTGGGCTGGGGAGGATTTACAGAAATACAAGTATTTGCAACTCCACTTTCCCACGTCCTTTCCCGCTCCGCGATTAACAATATATTGTGTTAAACTTACTAGAAAAGAACAAGGAGTCGTGTTATCCAGAAGGCCATGGGGTAAAGAGCTTTCTGTGCCAACTCCAGACTGGGAGGGACTGAGAAGAACAGGCTATTTCACAGACCAACCACCTACCAACAAAACGACTACCACAACTGACAAGAAGTAACCGCCTGGTTAGTGCTCTCAGAATACAGGCCAAGGAAGATGGAGCACCCATGGAGCAGGACATGCCTACACCAAGGGCCATCAGTCACCTCTTGAGCTGAAAGCTGGCCGCTGAATCACATTACCAGGATGACCTTGGGAACCCCGGTTCCCTCTGATCTGCAGCATTCAATATTCTGGGGACTAGTACTTCATTCCCCAAAGCTGACAAGTCCAGGAATGTTACAAACTATGCAAATTTTCAAACACATCTTCATTTGTAAACTACTTTTTCCTATTCGCCTCCACTGACCAAATTTTGTCACGAAACGAATAAAAAGTTCAAACATCTATGAACATCTTAACCACGTACTTATCAAACTCCTACTTGTTTCTATTACCTATTAAAAGCAAAACTGACAGTTCACCTGCAGTTTCCAGGATTTACCAAAGCCCAATGGTATAATAAAACCTGCCTGTAGGCTTCAGGACAACTTTCAAAAGCAGCAAAGTGACTTAACAGCCAGGGTCAAATTTTGAAAAAGCGATCTAGGATACGGATCGTAAATGCTTAAACGGCAGTATCAAAGACATCGTTTTTCTTTTCCAAGCTAATGATAGAGCTGAGTCAGTTCCTGGGGCTGACACAACTTTTTCAGGTGCTACGCACCCCGGCTCCCAGGGCAGCGCTGGATCTGCTGAGCCACGCAACATGTACCCACTCACCGCTGCCCGTGCCCAGCTTGTCGATCCCAACTTTGGGCATGTCTGCAATGGGAAACGGACACTCCAGCGTTCACTCAACTCTACTGCTTTCAGACAGGAATACCGTCGCAAATTCACTGATGCTTTGATCGACGTGTCAGAGGCAAGAGAAAGGCGTGTACATTCACCATCTCCTTCGCCCGAAGCAGGCAGCCCTGGGTCTGGACCCAGCCCCCAGGATAAGTTTCCAGGCTCCCTCCTGCTGTACGTGGGACCTCCAGTACAGTTGTGCTGTGCTCCACAGACATTATTAAGCCTGGTAATTTGAGCGTACACTTTCCAAACTCATGCTCTTGTGCACTCCTTGTTTAGAAAGTGCTTCCTCAGTGACACTAGACAGTTGAAACAAAGAGTAACAAGTTTTTCAAGGAGTTTCTGAAACATGTTACGTACCACAAGAGATTATACAGCACAGGTGGAGATAAAACAATAAATGAAGTTCTTTACCCCAGATTAGTCAGGAAGGGGACACGGTCCCCACAGCCCTCCCCAGAAGCTATGCAGCTCCACATAGAGACTCGGGGTGGAGACAGACAGTCACACCGCAATCAGGGAAAAAAAAGAAGATCCCACGCAGGAAACAAATGCAGTTGTTAAAGGTTACCGTTACATGAAAAGTGGAAAAGACATACAAAAAGCCTCCCAATATATAATAGACAACATTCTAATTTGGGGGGTTGTTGTTTTTTATTATTATTATTATTAAAATAATCATAAATAGCTTCACAGTTATGTTTTGCACTTACGACCCAGTTTCACTAAAACTATGCGAACATATGGCCTCAAAGACTACAGAGTAGTAATACAAATATTCTTGAACAGTAAGATTTACAGGTATTCTCTTTTTCTTGTTTGTCTCTAGATAATTAAGTCAAGGTAGTTTTTAAACAAACATTGACGAAAGCAAGGAACGTGCCTGAAACTCCTGCACTTCAAAATTCAAGAAAAGCCACCCTTCCAAGATCAAGAAATTAATAAAAATTCTTTAAAACGGTTGGTGCATCTCCAGTCATCTTTTCCACCACCACTTTACACACAAACACACACACCCCTCGGGTTGCCTGAGCGGCAGTCTCTCAGCTAAGAGGCAGGACTTCTCGGACCTCAGCTTCATGTAGAGAAATGGGCTGCTCCATTCCCACAGCAAACGCCAACCCGAGGAGATTACACGTGTAGTTAATTCCTGTTAGCAAATTATTTTCTAACAACACTAACGCTTGAACAGAGCTCTCACTCTGAAAAATCAGACAGGACTGCAATACAAGTAAATACAAGAACCTGAAGATTTTGAGGTTGAGAGTAAGAAAAGAAGCTAAACTGCATGAAAAACAATATTTTGCCAAATGAATGTCAACAACAACAAAAAAACCAAGGAGTATGGGACCTATCCATATTTTCTGCCTCTGGCTCTCACAAAACACTAGTTTTCAAGACTCCCTAGAAGTCTCAGCCCACTGACTTACAGCTAATATTAAAAAAAAAAATTAATCATTTTAATTCCACGTCAAGTGACTTGAGCACAGATGTTATGCAAAAAGACCATAAAAGGAAGAAAAGAGGTGAAGAACATGTCTGTGTATTTTCTAATTGCATTTCAGCTATTGTTAAACTAATTTTCTGGCACTTGAATCTCTGAGGAAAAACAATACTTACAGAAAAGCATGAAGAACTGAGCTTATTCAAGGAATGCTGCTCAGTTTACAAATCAGATTTTTCTTGGTACTGCTGGAAGACACACTGACTTGCAAACGGAAACAGAATGGACGATGTCTACTGATTCCATCTCAGCAAACCCATCTCAGCTCTTTAAGTTACAGATTGGGAAATTTTCACTTGCAAAGAAAATTAAGCTTAGATGGATAGTCTTATTTTGATATGTCGTCCACCTTTGTATTTTTTTTTCCACTGTATCCAATAAAATCTTATAACAAAATAAGATCAAGGAATTCATTTCCTTACCTCCTTTTCTCCATTAATGCTTTATGTTAGCAGAAAGATTATAATTTAATAACACTCCTCTTTAGTGATGGACAACACACGGTAAAAATCTCTTTTCCCTTTTGCACAGTGCTGCCATATTTGCTTTGAGACAAATCACAGACTCAAAGACCGTATCCATGGGACAAAAACATAACGTCAATGTTTCTTTTATATTTCAACAGCTGATTAAATGCCCGGGATAAAAGCTATGTGAAATTTTAATCAAGACTAAGCTGACTTACAGCAGTAGAGGCTCATGATGGTCATTTGGCAGGGACTTGAGAACTGCCTAGGCCAAGCTTGGCTATTGTACACTCTATCCGCTGGAATCCATTTCAGCCACCAAAAGGAGATGCGGGGCATGAAGCTCCTTGTATGCCACGCTTCTTATCACATACCCGTGGCTTGGTTGCTCAGATTAAGATGGAGGATAGCCATGTTGATGCCAGCATTTTTCAGATACACCTCTATCCTGAAAACCAGGTGGATACTTGTCCTATTTAAGGGTGGCTTCAGCACTGATACTACACAGGAAAAGAAAAAAACCTTGCATGGCCCAGGACTGTAAAGATCAGAATCAGCATTTTGAGCTGTAACAGGAAGATGCTGATAACCCACAGAGCGTTCGGAGCAATGATGGAAACCGATTCAAGAGAATCATGGAATACATCAAAAATAATTAGCCTCCATTAGCCAGGCTCTTTTCAGTGGTGTCAGTGACAAGAGGCAATGGGCACAAATGGAAACACGGGAGGCTCCGTCTGAACATCAGGAACCTGTGAGGGCAACCGAGCACTGGCACGGATTGCCCAGGGAAGCTGTGGAGTCTGCATCCATGGAGATGCTCAAAAGCTGTCTGGACACAGTCCTGGGAAACCGGCTCTAGGTGGCCCTGCTTGAACGGGGGGGGGACACGACCAGATGACCTCCAGAGGTCCTGTCCGACCTCAACCACTCTGTGATTCTGTGACTTGCATTTCCCTGTGTAAATGTCATGTATATCCTTCCGGACACACTGATGATTAGGTTCCTGCAAAAATTAAGACAATGGTAGGTGAAGACTAAGCACCAGAAATGCGGTTACTGAGCATCACCTGATCCAAGACCCAGGCAGCAAATACAGGGAAAAAAACAGAAGCAAGCACTGATACTTGGGCATGAGGCTTCATTTGTCAAGCTTGGACTGGGGCCCAGGCCAAAGAGCAAGAGTTAATATCATTCCCTTACAATATAAAAATTAATGTAATAGACCACTGTTGTTCTCATGTGAAAGAGAATATAAGGCAGACTTTGTGAACCAGAAAAATGACTTAAAAGTGTACAAAAATTACCATTGTGATCTGGACTAAAGGAACTCCAGCTAAGAACTGGCTGACGTGAGACTGATGGACAAAATGGTGAGTGAGGGGTGAGATATGGGCAGAGCAAGGAGAAACTCTGAAAGTTTAGGTTTACAAGGCTTACTGAAAGCACCCCACAAAACTTGTATAAACGTACACTTACTGCAAAAACCTTGCACACAAACTATCCTCTTGTGTTGTAAAAGTCGGCTGCTTGTTGGGCAATTCTATTTCAACCACCAAGAAATATAGGACAGGAAATATCGAGCCAAAGTCTGGCTTGTTGAAGCAATTACACAGACCTGCAGGGCTCTGCAGCCGAACAGTCACGGTCCATTAATGAAGAGTTGAAGGATTCATCCTCTAAGGTGACTAAAAACCCGACATAAATATAATGTCCCAACAAGCCACGACAGCAGTTATCTTAGGAACTTTAAGGATAATGCTCTATTACCAACCCTATTATGCACGCTGTATCAGGTAAGCTTTCCCAAAAGGCTGTACGCAGCAACATGGCTCCCACCCAGGACACCGATCACAACAGAAGATGAGGCAAGGGAACGCGCTGCCCTCTCCTCTAACGCCCAAGGGGGTTCAAGAGCAACCCAGAACCAAAAGTTTCCTTGCAAACACTCTTGGGAGGAGTTGAATGATTTTTTGACACATTTATAAAATTCTGTGAAGATGAACAACTGGCAAGTCACTACCAAAGCAAGAATTCATGTATAGCCTTACTGTAAGGCATCTTGAGAGAAGAGGGAAGGGAAGGGAAGGGAAAAGGAAAGCAAAAACCTTAAAGAAACATAGACTGCAATCACCCAAGGGTTATTCTTTCCAAAAAAGATTCAAGACCATATTCATAATGGCAATAAACACTTCAGTTATATGCTTACAGTATTTCATATTAGCAGATATGTTAGCAGTCTGTCATATAATAGCTTCAGGGGCCAAATAGTTTGCTCAACTCAAGTATCTACTCCGAGACCCACAGGAGAATAACAATTTGAGCCAAGTATTTGTGTAAAATACTTATTTTGCCAGCACCCTAAAGAAAATAAGCAGAAAAATCTCAAGTTGCAACTTAAACATGAACATCTATTACTGTTCCCTTACGGTCTATAAATCTAATCTTACTGCCCATACATCAGACTTAGCCATGCCTTCTGCAAAGTCTCATGTATGGGCTTTTCTTCTTCTTCATGTACATGAGGTGCAAAACTGGCCTTTCCTTCCTGCAATTATGTCTTTGAAAGACCTTGCAATCACTTTGATTTTCTCCTTTTCCTAATGTAATATATTAACATAAATCAAATCAGAGGAGCAGTGTGGCAGCTATCCTGTGACTGACTCCGATGATCAGCAAATTCATCACAAAGCCAAAACCAGAGAAGCTCACAGCGAGAGCAATTTCAGAGGCAAAAAGGGCTACCATCCCTTCTGAAAGTTCTTCAATTCTGCCAATGTCAAATTACTAAGAGATGAAAATTGGTTTTGATGTTAAAATTGTCCTTGATTTTAATTTGTTTTCTGCAATGTTAGCCTTTTAAAGCCATTTTTAGTTAAAATGGATAGGTGTCTCCAGTTGCTGGACTGCCATAGAAAACTGTTTGAAAAGTCCCTTCTGAGGAACATAGATAATGGGGCTTTTAAAATGGTTAAATTATCCATGTAGTATATCAATGCTCTGTACTCATCTTTATGTATTTATATCTTATGACCATATAAGTGCAAATCTCTAAATTTGAAACATTTGTGAAAATAACACCACAGTCTAGCAATAAAAAACCCCAGACTACTTAGCATCATTCTTAGATAAATAAGTTAATAATTAAAAAATAGTCTATAAATTATGAAAACAGCATCAACGTGACCACTTACTGCATCCTAAGCTGTATCCTAACTCTACAATTGGCCAATAATAAAATTCTTTTTTCCCTTATTTCCAGGCAATGTTTTCCTGTGGTCAACAAAGAGTACAGAAAGAAGGATTAGAAAGCTATCCCACAGAAAGCAGCATGAGTGCTTATTAACCTCAAAAGACTGACTCAGAGGAAACTGAATTCCAAAACTTGACACATCCTACTTCTCGTATCCCAACCGGCTCTGTGGTTTCCACCACGATTTCTCCATTCTCCAGCAAAAACATCAAACTATTTGGAACCAGATGCAGTTCAGACTGTAATGGAAGTCCCAAAACACAGCTTTTCTGAGCCATGGACAGACATCATCGTCCAAGACTGGGCTTACGCAGAGAGGCATGGTTAAATACAGATGTTATTCTACTGGAGATGCAATGGCTTTGAAGTTTTCCAACTCATCTTAAGAAAGCTGCTACACAGTAAGAATGCTGTCATATGCAACGGTGACACAGCTGCTCACAAAACATCCATAACCCCTTCTTCAAGCTTGTATGCCTGCACTAAGCCAGCAGGACACAAGGAGGGCATCCATTTTTCTGAATGTAGGATTGTAACTTCCAAGAAGTTGAATAATAAGAGCGAATTTGGTTTTTTTTCTAGGACACTACAATCCAAACTCCTGAGCTGGTAACATGTTTTTGAGGCTTCCTGCTTACTAAATCTAAAGCATTAAACCCAGTATATTTTATCTTAAAAACACGGGATAAATCACATCAACAGAAGACTTATCAGAAACCAATTAGTGAATCATCTTTTAACAAACACCAGCATGAGGAAAGTTGCCAGACTGAAAGTCAGTATAAAAATCCTTTAAACACAAGTACTTCAAAACTGCTGAACAACAAAACCCATAGAAGATATCTGTATGTTGAAATATATTGTTTAATATTCTACCATCTGTTCAGCAGCTGCTTACGAAAAATGTTTCAAAATCTTCTGACAGTTAAAATAATTTCATATTTCCATGGAATAACTGGAGAATATATCCTAAAATAAACAGATTCAGCTTCCATTATCTCTATAGTAGGAGCAGGAAATACTCAAGAATGAAGTTACAGATGGTTTTCCATGACTGTGCACACACCTATAAAGTTCACCACATTTCTAGAACGCACCTTCATCTTTTGCTTGAAAAATATGTGCTACGCAGTAAAAGCTAACAAAGGATGGCCACATTTTGGAGGTCAAATCATGAAGCGATCAAAGAATTTCATGAGAAGGTTCATCATGTTAGAAGAATTCCAGCTACATCAGAAATTGAAGATCATCCTTATCCATTTTAGACCTGATTTAAAAGCAAATCCATCCAAGTATTTTTGGGATTGAAAGTTCAGCATTCAGAAAGTTTCTGGTATGGTCAGAAATTTTATGTTCATACTAGCAATGACTGCCTTCTTTACAGTAAATATGTACCGCAATCTCCCATGGCATCTAAGCCATGCTGTTAACCACAGACGTATGTTGCATATTATTATTTGCGGTAACAATCTGTTTGCATTCATAGTCCCTTATTCTGGTTTATCAGTGGACCACTGTCACACAATGCATATTACCATCAGCGGTTTTGTTTTATTTATTTTTTTAGTCTTGCCTTTGTTAACTTGTTTGCTCCAATTTTCTAAAGTTTGCAGTTAAAAAAACCAACCCTCAAACATTCAAAGTTATAAAATAATTAAATCAATATGTAGAAACAAAACTATGCTATTGTGAAATTTCAAATAATTATCATCTAACACTCCTGATCTCGCTTTTATGCTCTCAGGTCCCTGGATATTCCAGAAAATAGTTTGGAACAGGTCTTGCATTTTTACCTGCACACAGTAATACTACCACTTTTTTTTAACGAACGTAATTTTAAATAACATTTAAAAAAAAAATTAGGAAAGGGAGAGAGAACTAATTCTGCACCAGTTTAAAACAAGCACGAATCCAGTCCACCCCTTTTCATCTTTCTAATGAATCGGCAATTCACTGAGGCAAACAGTGCTCACTGTCCTCCTTTCTGCTTTCCCAATGAGGTCTGGCAGAATCAGACTGCCACTTTGCCACGGTCAGCTAGACTTGATTTTTCTGACAGCAAAATCCATGTAGACTGAATTAAAGATTTCTGAATGAAAGCTAGCCAGATGATTAAAGCTGCTCCTGTTAAAACAATGAGACATACTTAATTGCCCTAAATCAGTACCCATGCACCAGCCAGGGAGTCCACCAACGTTTCACCCAAAGAGATGAGATGCAGCACATCTACTTAAATGCAAGCAAGTAGCTATCAGGGGGGTGGGATGGGGCAGAGAGCAGATTTGAAAAAGAGAGATGAGGGTGTAGGTGGAACAGGTGTCTGCCCTCAATTCTGGTACCACGCTCTCGCTGGATGCTTTGACCCAGACAGGGGGCAAAGAAAGTCAGAAAGAAGTCATTCAGCCTAATAGCAACCGTTTATTCTGCTGCTGCTTTGGGCATAAACGACAAACACTTACACCACCGTGTGTGCTAAAAATAAAACAAGCGATTCTTTTTGCGATGTAGTCTTATTTTTGAGTTAAATCACATCTTACACATTCCCAATGTCCTTTTCCATTTCACAGAGATTGCTTCCCTCAGCTTTTCTAATGGCATTGCTTTTGGAAGCAGCACAAGGTAACCTGGATGCTGTCCTGTTTGGCCTGCTATGTTCTTGCAGTAATTTTGAGAAAAACCACTGTCTCAGCACAATTCCAGAACTCGGGTTCCTTTGCAAATCACGGGTAGCAAACAATTTTGCAAGTTGGCAAAGCATTAGAAGGACATGCACTATAGTCAGGAGTTCAGCAGTTACTAATCAAACAGAAAATCCTGAGGACAGCGAGGGCTGCATTTCCAAGGGCACGGATTTTACCACCACAACCAGAGACTCGGTGCAGCTTTCTAAATGAGGGCCAATGGGATTTTTCCATCCCGTCACTCAATATTAGAGCTAGCAAACATTTTTAATTGATCTAGCTGGTTGTTTCTATCCTTCAAATAACCTCTGTTGACCTATCACTCTAGGCTATATACTGCAAACTTTGTGCCTCTGCAGAGCTCTGCATTAAAACACTGCTGGCTTCTTCTGCAAATTAACCAAAAGCCTTCCACATGGATTTTAGGCAATGTAGCAGCAACACAGGTGAAGTATTTTAGTCAACAACCTTTCACAACACACACTTTTTTTTCTGTCTCAGAAAGCGTTCTTTAAATCTGAAATACTACACCTCTTCTTTAAATCCTGGAAAGCATTCAGCTTCCCTTTGCCATCACAGTTCATTTATCTTGCAAGAAGTTTCCAAGTGCTTGCTATAAAGAAATTTTAAAAAGGCACAGAGAGCGAGAAAATGTCGTGGTGGCTGATGTTAGCCTCTGGACCTGACTCTGCACACAGACTGCACCGTGGAGAAGCTTGCACTCAGACCTTTACTGGAGTCATCATTTCAGTGCAGAGCACTTTGGCCGCTACTTTCATGCCTAGAGTCATGCAAGTGTAAACAAAGGCATCACAAAATTATATGCCTGTTTTGCTCAGGATTTAACAAGTCTTCCTCCAAAGAATGGTTTTATTTCTCCCCCACCCCACCCCAACATACAGAAACTTTCAAGAAAGCACCTACATACAAAAGACCCTCTAAGCTAAAGTTATATAGAACACAATGAGCACATCTGGACCCCTGCAGTTATTTTATCTTCCTCTCATTTTCACCTTAGTCCCATTTTTGAAAATAGAAATATTTGTGTTGCGTACCTCCTCCTGATCCTCTCTCCTCCAGGAAGAAAAAAAAGGATGCCTTGGGATGCCTGGCTTAGTTGCGGCTGGGAGACATCTAAGGGGCATTTAGGTACCTAATGGAGAAAAGCGTAAATACTGCTCTCTCCCCTGAGGCTGAATGCGCACACAACCTAGGGCTTTCTGTGGCCTTGCAAGTAAAATGTAAAACCAAAGTACTATCTGTTTGTGGCCAATAAAAATAGCGCTTTTTTTAGAAAATGCAAAGAAGCCTCCACCTTCCATGAAGCTGACAAAATTCTGCTTCAGCTTTTATCTCGGTCTTCAGAAACCTTCCAAACCCTGGCAACAAAAGAATACAAAACCTTGTAATGAACGTGCCCAAGTGAAGAAAATCCATGCAGCTCTAAGGCTTGTGTAATACTATTATGTCTTAAATGTAACAGATTACCACTGAAATTTAAAAGGACTACAGGGCAGCAGACTGAATTCACCATTTTTGAATGACTGCTCAATATGCACACATTTGGGTGTGAGACCCATCAAGGCGGCTGTGGGATTCAGATTTGAGAGGACCAACTGTTAATACTGGAAGGTAATGGAAAAGAAAAACTATCGTCTGGAAGTCCACCAAACACTGTGCACCTACAGCTTGGGTGCATCCCTCAGAATCTGAAATGCTACAAACCAAAACGAGTTTTGAGGACCTCCTAAAAATCAGCTCTTTTCAGTAAGACTCCAGATATGCATGTATTATATTTGTTCAATCTTTTCCAAATTTGCTCTTTAATTGAATTCAACTTTGAAAATGGAATTTAAATTTGAAAATCATTATCATTTACTTCTGTGGCCATAAGAGAGAGAGTCTGCAACATGTCATTTGTTACAGCAAAATGTGTGCTAGATGAATATGTATTACACTGCAATGTTTCTGTAATAACTAGTGTTTATTCTATTACAAGAGAGGGGAAAAATAGGGAAGTGAGCATACCTACAAATTATTTCTCTTCACCAGAATATTCTCGTAACATAGTGTCAGCCTACCAGCTCTGCCAGACCAAATTACTCAACTGCTTCCAGTGAGCCCACATCATTTTTTACTCATTTTCTGTTCTGTTGAGTGAGTTGTTCTTCTTTAAACTGCTTCTGGCCAAATACAGATATTTACACAGGTCTTGTTCTGCAGCATGATAATAAGAGAAAGCCTTTACATATGAAAGCTGTTTGGTCACTGATTATCTACAACAACATTTTTTCAACTTTTTTTTCTTCACTTAGCAGCAATTTCATTTTGCACCAGCAAGCCAGCCTCACCAGCCCGTGAATCATAATTCACTCATCACCAAGCACAGGCAATCTAATCCTTATCTCGTTTAGTCAGTACTGGTTCCGCAGCCTCATTTATTACTTGTTCTGAAATACTTAGACGCTGGTTAGAATGAGGTCTTAGTATGGGGAATTTTCACAGATGCACATAAACATTTAATAAGGCCAAGTGACGTGAAGACCATGGACTGGATCCAGTTAATTAGGGCCAATGTGTCGGCTTCTGCAAACTCTCAGCCTAAGTATTTGCTGCATGAAGGCAGTCTGTAATGCCTATAAAACACATTCATTTTCAGAAAGCTCAGGGATACTTCACACTCGTACGGCCAAAATCTTTTTTGCAGCCAGGTACGTAAAGGGAGCTGAGTGGGTTTTGACCATCCTGGTTCTAGATAGCCTTTCTTGTAAGCATCACCTTTCCTCTTGAGACAAAACCAAAGCCAAATGAAAACAGCAACATGTGCTACGGGCAGGCAGGGTCAGGGGAAGCTGGCACGTCCAGTGGTTTCTTGGTTTCTGGTCCACTTGGTTTCTGACCCCATGCTGGCATCCATCTGACGGATCACCTCACTGCGGGGCAGACTGGAGATGAACCCAAGCCACCGAACCTGGCTTCGTACGCACTCCTATCCTCCTTCCCTCCCAGAGATGGGCACCGTACAGATCTAGCACAGATCCCCAATGAGCTTACAACATGAATGTGTATAACTTGACAACGGGTGAAGTAAGAGCGACAGTACCGGTCCCCACTTCTAAAATCAGCAAAGAAATTGAGGTGCAGCTGGCAGCGCTGGACCATCTGCTCGGCCCACGGCGTTCCTCGTGCTTTGCATGGCCGTGTCCCCCAGGCTGTATTCCACGCTTGGGCTTGGAGGTGGCCGCAGGCGGGAAGGTCCTTCCCTCACTGCATGGGCAGGGCTGAAGGCAACCGAGATGGGAACGCTCTGGAGCCCGTCAGGATTATTTCTGTCTTTCTAAGCTTTCTTTTTAGATCAAAGGGAGGCTCTTCTTGTTTATTTGTTTCAGTACAGGGACAGACTTGACCAATTTGGCCAGGCTCTGGAGCATGCTACAAAAAGACCTTGGAAGATGACAGATCCATGTTGATGATGTGTGTACGGGCTTCAGAAGGTGTACAATTTAGGAGACTGATTTTTGTCAGAAGGTTTTGACAGGGGCAAAAGCCACCCTGAATGAAGCGACTTCAAAATTAATGCCGCAACAACCCTCAGGAGGAACTACTATTTCTAGAGGGGAGGGGAGGGAAACAGAAGAAAAAAAATTCATGCAATATAATACGGGAACTAAAATATTTTGTTTAGGAGGGATGAGCTGCACTTAGAATTTGCAAAAACATACTTTTTTCCCCTGAATTTGGACCCAAGGTGGGGTGGAAGTGTCTTCTTTCCAATTCAGGTAAGCTAAAGTTGCGCAAGGTTTTATCTCATAATGACAGAAAATTTATCTCCTGAGCTTTTACCTTTCAGTAGATACATGTAATGATAACTTGAAAAAAACTTTATAAAAACATGTCATGAGATTTAGTTGCTTTAGTTGTATCTTAAATCCGATCTCCAATTAGAGTATGTATCTAAATCACTAAAATAAGACCTAAACAACGCAGCTAGGATTATTTAGGAACGATAATTTCATCAAATACCATACCTGAACACAAAACCTGGTCATTCCAGTGTGCAATATTGTAAAATCACTGATTACTTCAAACATGTTTTCTCCTGTTTTTAATTCTTACAAGGGTTACTATGCCATTGACTATATATTAGCATTAGGCTTTGGCAACTAAAGGAGTTATACTATGCTATAGCATACTATAATATATTAATATATTATTAAGTATACTATGCTACAGTATCATTTTGAAACTCCTACCCTCTTAAAAGACATCTCTTGCCATCATCCTCAAAGTTTTGGTTTAAGTCAGAACAGTCAAAACATTCATTAAAATATAAAAAAAAAATTTATGAGAAAAAGGTTCTTAGTTCAACAGTTAGAAAATGACTGCAAAAACCCCACAAAAAAACAAAAAAACAAAGAGCATTTAAGGTTCACCACCCTGTTCAGCCTCACACAGCTCTCACTGAAGCTCACAGGAATTGTGTGTCAGCAGCTGAACATGACACTGGGTCCAGGAAAAGCCACTGTACAAGTGTGAAGGAAAAATGAAAAGAGCACAGAAAGAAGATTAATAGCTACTCCAAAAAAATACATAGTAAGCTACAGAACAGAATGTCAGTTCCAGAAAAGATAAGAAGCCATTCCTTTTTGGTTACAAGCAAAGCATAGTCTAAGATTTCAATCTAGCATATAGTTGCAAAAGAGCCATATAAGGCAAGAGAGCAGAATACGAACAAATTGCTCCACTAAATACATTTCTAAACGTTTCATGCACGAAGGGCTATTTAAGAAAAATGGAGTACTCCACATTTCAAGAGGCTTTTACATCAAGACACCATATATAAATAAGATTAGATTAGATTTTGAAAACTGGTTTTAACCTTGCAGTTCTGATAATGGCATTTCACACACTGACATGGTGCCCTGGCAGGGAACGCACACGGGCTGCGTCCTCCTGGGCTTCTCCAGCCTTGGCTTGTACGGATAATTAAGTACTCGTTTGCTAATTCAGCTGTTATTGCCTTAATTGCTTTTGTTTTCACAAGAAGTACAAATTCTGACTTGCTAAAAATAACAATTGTTACCCAAGAAGGAAAGCAGCATATATTAAAATCCCTCTCAGGGAAAGACATTGTTCCTGTGCAATCTGAAATGAGACCCAGTGAAGGAAGCATTTAATGAACGTTAACCCAGGTCCACTGAGTCTCAGTCCAATACCCATAGGTTTGCATACATCAGTTCCACTAAATTACACTTCCATGCCCATCTATCTTAGGTAACAAGAATGATTTTCTCTTCACCATTATGCTGCTCTGGTGAAAGTTATATTAATTTATGCAGATTTACTTTATATTCAAAATTCCTTCGGTCATTTGTCTAATAAAATACAAATAAAAAATATTCTGCAGAACATGCATGCAAAATAAAATAAGAGCAACTTAGCGCAGCTTCCACACAAAGCTTAACAAACTTTGCTAGGAACACTAAAATCAGAGACAGCAATAGGAGACTTTCATTTTCACTCCCCTTTAAAGGTGAACCAAAGTGGTTTTTCTTATAAACAAAAACTCGAGGACATGAGCCTTTAACTCAACTTTCATACGCTCTTCAAAAGACAACGTGCAAACGTGCTTAATAAATACGATTTCAGGGACCGTATTTAATTTTTTAATACCTGCTGCAACTTGAATCTGGGGTATGTATTTATCCCGAAGCAGAAAGGGAAAGCGCACTAATGCCTCATACAATGCAAGGAATGCTGCTGTCTGCATAGTTTACGTATGAATGGGGGGACACCAGCTCCTACCTGGAAAGCAAAGACTGCAGAGCCCACGCCTTGGCGCACGTACAAATACTTGACCCTGAGATATGCTGAAACCTCAGCAAGTACTGGCGTGGTCAAGGATGGCTGCGTTCTCAAGTGCTCAGAATCCAGCAGGCAGCAGTTGCTGACCCACAGCCAGCTCAGCTCCTTTGAGAAGGGGTCCATTTAGTCCAGGCTTTGAGCAGTACTGGAAGAATGAGCTCCAGGAGCCAGCGCCACGAGGAGCCGCTTGTCAACCGTGACAAGTCAACTGTCATCCTGAAAAAACCTCTAATCGGCAGGCATTTTATCGTATCTTTTAGTGGTTGTCCTCTACTTCCAAAATACTCTCCATACCTGCCCAGACAGAGCATTTAATTAAAAAAAAGTGCACTACTGTATTCAATTACTGTCTATAAATTCCTCAGAAATAACAGCAAACAAGCCTGCCAGAGGATTTCTTGCCAGCTCTATAAGAGCCCATCCAACTGGAGGGCCCAACTTTGCTTCAGATGTCACTCACTGACGTTTTACTTCTGAAAACCCAAGTTCATTTATGCCTTTAAACATCAACGGAGATTTGCCACATTAGAGCATGGCAGGCCACAGTCCTCTCTTTCAGCGTGTGTATTTCCCCATCACGTACGCCAAGGGTCATTGTGTAAAAACTGTATCAAAACAAACGTATTCTCGCTTCTTAGTGAAATGTTTCTTTACCTTCCAGGTAGGAAGAACATTCAAAAGATTACGCTATAAATAAAAGCTATTTTTCCACAACTTTCCCCTACTTGATCCAGCTTATTTTATATCTAAGAGAGGATTTTGCATATAAGTTTTCATACCCACCATTTCTTCTATCATTTCTGCATTTTTTCCAAGGTCAGCAAAAACATCTATAATTCTGGTGGAAGCAAGAACATACTAAGCTAAACAGCAGCAAACAGACTGGGGACAACTCACAACCTGAATATTCTAAATTAAAATTTGAATGAATTTCTTACCATCATCCCTTCGAAGTCCCAATGCACCCCTTGAAATTCACTCGATCACTCGAGAAGGGTTCGGCAAATGTCCACAACACGGAATGTGGAACCACACAGGATCAAACCACAGGAAAACCAAAAGCAGACAAAACTCCAGAGGTTTCACACAGTCCAGACAAATTTATCCTGTCATCTTTGCAGCCCTGCAGCCTTGCAAGTGCTGCTGCCGCCACTGACAAGGCCTGGGCAAACAAAACAAACTTCAACCCAAAGAGTTCTGGTGGCACCCAGCTGCCCGGATCCCTCGGCAGAGTCCAACCTTCCCTGGAAGTTCAAAAGCCAAGCAGAGGAGGACAGGAGCTTTGTCAACCACTAAATGTCCACAAAAGTAAGGTGTAAATGTTCTTGTTTTCATCAGGGATTCACTCAAATGTTAAAAATCAAGACACAGAGCTCAGCTGACTCTAGAAACAAGGGTTAACCTTGTCTTTGCGGTCATTCTCAGGAATTTCAGATTTGCACTGTCCTTTCAACACATCTGTGTTAAGGAAAGATTTATCAGGTTGGCAGGTGAAGGATTCAGGTCTTGCATATGAGACCACTCTGCAGAGATGCCTTCAGAGGAAACACAAAAGATTCCTCGCACACAGAAGATCACAGGAGCTTACCTTAACCCTACACAAAGCTCCATGATCTACTCACATAGTGAACTTCATGCACATGCATAATCCCCTTTTGTGTTTAAAATTAAGCACCTGCATAAATCTCTTTCGGATTCAGACCTAAAACATTTGCTGTACAAAAAGTGAGAATAATTTAAACGATCTGAAGTTTGCAAAAGCACAAGAGAGCACCACAGAAAGATTAACAGGCTTTTTTTCAATCACAACTTTCTTCTCACTTAGATACAGACTAGTAGAACAATCTATTTCATATTATTTCCAGTAACACCTGCTGTACTATTTAGACATCCTAGAAATGGTGCTTTATTTTAAAGAAGACATTTTCTGAACTCTAAAGCTTGTAAGAGTCAACTACCCACTGTCCTCTGTGACATGGTAGAAATGCTGAAAGAAATGACTGAGCAGTAATGGCTTCAGTTTATCAAATTCCTTCAGTGTGATTGAAAATTTTCTTCAGCACTGTATCAAGAATAACACAACATGCTATGAAGTTGGGAGATCAAACGATGAAAATCTAGGACACAGGTGTATGAATAAAACCGTAGTTTTAAGACACTAAGCCAAAAGGTCACCATTTCCAGGCGTGGGACCAGGGCTCCGTGCAGAGAAGACAGCCTGCAGTGTGCCAGCTGGTATCATGCAGGACAGCAAGCTTCTTCCATCAGGGCCCTCAAAGGTTGAGGAGCAGGTTCATCGTGAGGAAATTCAGACTCTGCCACTGGGAAAAGCCACTGACCCAGTGAGCGACCTCCAGCTAATCATCTCCTAATCACGATGCCTTGTTCCTTCAACACTCACAAAACAAGTTGCATTTTTAACTTGCGTGGTGCCACAGTGTATAGGTGAAAGCGTGTCTTACTCCTATCAATATATGTACGTCAACGAATTTCATGAACAAGCCCAAACAATTTACTTTGGAGGAAAGAAGAAATGGAAAAAAAGGATCTGTTGATTCAGTAATTGGAACAGATTATGTCATTTTGTTCCAGAAAGGCCTGATGGACTTCACTTTTTCAGCTTCATATCCTTTTCACCACCTTAAGGGTCTTATTTGAATGATACATTGTAATACCACATAAAAACATCAAATGAAAAACAAAATTGCAAAGCCAGTATCCACTTGCCACAGGCTGGTAAAAACCAGACTGAAATCAAATTTATAATTGAAATAAGATTTTAAGATTTTTACTATTAATTCTCTATCACTGACCAGACTTTCATCTCCTAATTCCCTGTGTCACTGTGCTCTTTTGTTGTTTGCTTGTTTGTTAGAGGAGAAGTTACATTCTCAAGCATCTTCTGTCAATCCTTGGAGAACTATTCCATTGCTCACCATCCTGGAAGACCCGTGGCTGATAAGAGTCAGAGATAGTATATATTTCCTCGAAGGGGAAACACGTGGACTTCTCAGGGGAAGCCTCACATAGCACCAAGACTGTAATCCAAAGTACCCTTTGACAGAAGCAAGTGTAACACAACAAAATATATTTTGAGAAATAATGTTTAGGTTATCAGTCCGCTGTATTTTAAAATGTTCTTCTGCGGGGGAAAAAAAACCCCCTCCAACGTTTAACTTGCAAGGCAGTGGGTATTTCAGCTCTTCAAAGTATCATATTATCTTACTCTTACACAAACAATCCCCCCAGCCCATCATGTTAAATATGGGAGTAATTTATAGACCAGACTTTGGGTCTGGTTCTACAAAAGCAGCCCCTCAGCAGATGGACGACAGTCTCGTTGACTTGGCCACTGAGTGACAACCTTCTCCCCAAAACAGAAGGAGAAGGGAAAGGGAGAAAGCTAGAGAGAAAAAGGTGAAAAATTATTTGCTCCAGTATTCATAAATGCTTGTCCTCGTTTCATAACATATACCTACGTAAAACTTTTTTTTCCCCTGGTTGTATGCAACATTCAGCAGGGAAAAAATGATGCTGTTCCATATTTTGCACGTTTTGAATCTCTAGGAGAATTTGAATAGAAATGCTAGACACCTATTCTCTTTCCAGTTTACATTGCTTTTCTTCACATACAGAAGAAATCTCTCAGATGATCGATGACATTTGCTCATCATCGAGATCTGACTCATCTCCCAGGGAGAAGGGTGCTAGGCACAAGCTCTGCTAACGCTTCCAAGGGCACATTCAGTCGGGTATGTTCATGCAGCCAGAGCGCCTAACCAGGGCTCAGCGCTGCGCACACATCCGTGGGCACGTACGTATACTCTGGACATCCGTATGGGTCATTAGAGTACTGCTTAATTGATATGGATCCCTGAAATGGGACTCAGATGTTATCACCCACAGGCAAAACAGGAATCCTTGAAGATAGTCTCTCCCCTGAGATCCCACAGCTTTACCAGACGAGGTCCCCGAGCACCTCTCCCTCTGCCAGGACTACCACCATCGGCCGCCAGCAGCTCCTCTGCACTACCATTAGCTTGCCAGGCCTTTCTCCTCCTCCTGTCACCCCTTCTAACAGCCACTGACAGAGATGAGGGACACACAAAACTCAGCAGCCCCCCCAAATGCAAAAAACACAGGAGGCTGGAGGTTCCTCCCCTTCTTTCTCAATGGTCAGAAGAGCCACCGAGGGCATCGGAGGCCATGCCCGGCGCTGGCAGTCACCTCCAGCCAGCTCTCAGCCCTTCATTTCTGCTACCACATCTTCTGCTGAGGGGCAGCTAATGGATTTAGCTGAACATGGACTTCCTGGGTTAATTTTCAATCGATTTGGTTCCGTGGTCCAGCTCACCACATGGCTGGACAAACACTGCTTGCTGGGAGGAAGATGAGGACAGAAACAGACTCTGCACTCCTGTCAGGTTGATGCAATTCTGGATCCAACCCTGTGCCTGCAGTCCAAGCGCAGCCACGCACACCAAATTTTAACTTCTCTCAGCGAACCAAGGCCATGCCCAGCTTTGACATGTTAGAAATTCGATTCAGATTACCAAATACAGTTGTAGGCAAACATTCAAAACAAAAAAGGAGATATTTCCATAGTACGTGATAGTTAAAAAAAAAAAAAAATTTGTTCAGCTGTTAATGCAGCAATTAAGAAACAGATGGGAAGAGAGGGTGGGGAAGACGAGCACTGCCCACAGCGGGAATGCAATGGGTTGTCTTGGGAGTTCCTCTGAGGAAACCACACTGAAAAGATAAACCTCCAACACGGCGAGCAGGATTGCTAGTCAGACCTCTGCTAACGTACGGAGTCGAAGGGCCAAATTAATTCCTTCTGTAACCCCAGTGACTTCAAAGGAGTTAGCCCAGAGACGAATTTGGCTAAAGGAATTTTGAAACGGACCCTGACCAATTCCCCCTAAGTAGGATTCAGATCTGTGGCTTCTTGTGTTACAAAACTGCCTTGGCTCTATAATGTTATTATGTCCTTTATCAGCATTTTTATTCATACGGAATGACTAACAAAGTCCAAACCAGTAGCACCACCTGATTAATATCAGCCACTCTTCAAAGCATTTGTCTTAACACCAGGGGTTGTTGTTTTTTCAAGCTGGTGGGTCTCAGCACTGATGACTTCATTGTGTGGTCCGTCTGGTCAAATTTGCTGCTGAAATCCAGCCTTTTGCAGCTGAAGGGTAATATTTTAAGCTAGTCATGAGCAGGGTTCGAATGCTAAACTTGACCTCTCCACCTTTTCCAGTGTGTGTATTTCTGTGCTTCCTCTGCAGCCTCTGGATGCCCATGTGCGGTTTTCTTCTTCTGGCTGCCAGAGAGACAAGATTAATGTTGCCTTGTCACATATTGATAGCCAGCAGCGAAATATGAACAGCCAAAAAGCTGTAATGAGTTCTACTTATTATCCTTATATAAAATGGGATTTATGGTGACTGATCACATTTCCAGCAGCCAAAAGATTTGTAAGAAGTGATTATACAGTCTAGTCTGACTGCTCCTCTCTGCTTCAGCTGCAATTGCACTTTTGGGTGGCTTGGACTAAGCACACCATTTTTACACATCTCTCCCCTAAACGTTCAAAAAGCAGCGTTTCTGCCAAAAAACACCTCTGCAGCAAAAAGTATGACTTTAATACTCATAAATGCATTGAAGAGTGCTGCACTGTTTAAGCAGTCCCAGTAACTTAAGTGGGGAGAAAGGTACTACGCAGCACGGGTAAGGGCATCACTGTTGGGCCCACGAGCATCTACACAGCCTTTATAATATGACCTATATGTTTCTTCTCCGAAGGTCTGAACAAAACCGCATTAATTCCAAAACCTCTGTCTTTCCCTCCTGGAGCTTTGCTGTGACAGTGTGGGTGGCTGAAAGAATTGTTTGCATCTGCTTTTTCTTCCACATTGCTTCTTTCATTGCAATTTTTCTACATCTCTTACAGGATATTCTGTTTTTCATCAAACACAGACAGACCTTCAGACTGGGTTGCTAAAGCCCGACACGGCCACATTTTAGGAGAAGAAAATATATATCAGAAAACTGATATGAAGGTAATGCCTCTGTTAACAACATCCGTTACTGGCTTAATTTCAAGTTTTATCATGTGCCTTTTACCACTCTCCTCATATAAACTCATTCAAATTCATAGCAAAAAACAGTGACTGTCAGGAAAACAAATCATTTAACGGGGAGCAAAAGGCATACAAAATACTCAGTTTCCATGCTCCAAGTGTACGCAAGTAGGTAGCTTGTGTGGCAAAGGAGCTATTTTCTATCTTGTTAATAAATTCATTACCTCCGGCTCATTGCTTTCATCAAGGAAGTACATCTGGCTGCATTAAAGCCATCATGCATCATGGCTGCATGACGAATATTTTATACATGATTTTGCTCATCATTTCAGAATTAAGTGAAAATCGGTTCACAATGCAAAACTGAAACTGAGGAAGACAGAAATTGCTATATTAAATCAGAGAGGAGGCATTTTCACTTGACAGATGCACAGCCCAGCTGCTCAAGAGCCAGCTGCAAGACCTCCATCACAGACAGATGTGGGATAATCAGCCAGCATCCTCAGGCACATCTTGATCTCTAACAGATAAGAAATTGGATTAAGACAGATAATGGTTTACTATATCTTCATGAACAATAACCAGACACAGATTTACGGGGGAATGAGGAGGATTCACGGAGCGGGGAGAGCTTTAATCCCATTCCTTGGGTATTTTCATGCGTCCAAAAGCTTAGTAAAAGCAAGAAGACAGACATTTCCTTCCCTCTCCCCTCCTCTCCAATTCAGGTTTGGAAGGAGCATAAGAAGAGAGAGCATCCTATGAATATGAGGATGTCTGAAAACTCACTACAGACCGAGGAGGGGGTATACATACTCCTATCTTACTCAGGGACATCTCTGTAAGACCTGTAGAGTTTGCCTTTTCTCGCCACATGCTCTGAAGTACTGAAGGAAAATGAAGGGTACCTTTAGCAGTGAGCTGAAAAAAACATTATTCTTGTCCTGTCTCACAAAATCATCGTCTAAATTACAGGCCTGCATAAATAAAAATTACCTGTAATTCTCACATACCTAACTAGGAAAACACACATGTGCCTCATTTCAGGACTTCAGCTAATCATTTATCAGTTGTTGTAGTGCTGTTATCTACTATCTAAATTACATGGAAAATTACCGCTATCAGTGTCCTAGTGCTGATATATTATCCCTATCAGGAGTAATTATTTGGTTTCACATGTGGAGTTTCAGTCAGTATCTGGGGTCTATGCCAATAGGCACTCAACATCAAATAAAAGGGCAGTCATGATATAAGCAGACCTTTATCATTCTTGCGATAACTACCAGTAAATCTCCAAGAGATTTGTGGCTTTTCTTTAGGACTTTTAGCAAACGATTCTCTAGAAAATAAAGAGAGAAAAAAAAATAAAAAAGAGAAGTCTTTCCAATGCTTATAAATTCCTGAAGAAAGCTGAGGCTTCTCTTTTAAACTAGGTATCTATTAGTCCATGGTCTTAGTAAACAAAACTTGTAGTGATTCATTTCAAAACACCTAAGTGCCTTAGAGCTTTTCCTAGTGTCCAAAACGAATATACTAGCACAGTTAATCATAATACTATAACATAAATAGGAACTTCTTACGTGATATGCAAACTGGAATGCCTCTGAATTCTTCAGTTCAATTAGCTTGACCTTCTGAGATTCCTAAATCAGAGCTATCAATAAAATCTATTTTCCTGCAAATTCAGTCTTTCACTATCATCTGCTTTAAGAAATCATAGCGGACAAAGTCAAATTTGGTTTAACCAACTCAAATTTGACAGCTATAACCCTGCCTTCAAAAGTCACAGGAAATTCACTAAACAGGGGACTAAATGACAGAAGTTTTTTTGGTTGACTAGTTGGTTTTTTGGTTGTTTGCTGGTTTGGGGTTTTTTGCACACAAACAAGTAAAATATTTTACCACTAACCCCCTCCTCACAAATAAAGGTAACTAACACCTCTCTCAGGTCAGCTAAGGGAATAGAACTGTTATTGGATAAAGAAATCTGAATAAAGCGGGTATACGATGCATTCATGGAAAAGCTGCGTCTCCAGTGACTCAGAGCGTTACCAGTCTGAATTTTAAATTTTTAGCCAAATTTATTCTGGGGAGTTGTAAAGTAGGGATGAGCCAAACCCTGTCCTCTGGCTCCCCCAGTCCGGGACCAAGCACCAAAGCAAAAATTCATTCTCACATACAGAGATATTTTATTCAGGCTAGTAAACAAGCGGAGGAAAAAACTGAAGAAGCCACGTGAATTCTAGTACTCAAGGCATCGAAACTAAGCCTACTGAAAAATGAAGCTTCTTTTTCTCCACTTGAAAAGATTTGCAAGATATCCTCAGTCATAGTGAATACAAAAATAAAGTGAAACATCCCCATGTTGGCCCTGTTACCAGACTTCAGGAAGGCAATCCAGTCAAAGGACAAAATACGCAGGCCTCAACAGCACGCTACTTGTCTTTTATGTATTTGGTCCTCCAGGAGACAAGCACCATATAATTCTTTCTCCAAATCTGAAATGCTATCTACAAGTTACATAAAGCAATCCAAAGAGATAAAAATAAATCCCTTGATAAGCATGTAACAATTATGATCCTAGATATTTTTCATACATTTAGAAAAGACATTAGGTTCTAGAGACTATTTATTGTGTCTTAATCCTCACCAATCCCCTTCTCGCCGTTTACATTACAGTAAGGCAACGGAAGTACTTATGGTTCTCTGAATCGGTAATTAAGAGCTGCATTCATATCAAGATATTCACCACAGCACCACCTAAGCCAGTGTCCCAGTTCTGCATCTATATTCTGCAGTGCTATGAGTTAACATTTCAGCTCGTAGCCTTTACTCTTTGCTACTCTCTGCTAGAAGTCTTCTGTCAGCTCCTCAAGAGGGTCAGACACTCAAATATAGCTCCCCTTATGAACTCATTCACTGCATGTAAGATTTAAATAAATATTTGACAGGCAAGTTTCATTAGTTACTTCCACTGAATCCTCACCAGGAGCATGAAAGCACTGTACCTAGAAAACTGAAAGTTAAGAATTTAGTGAAACAGAAATAGGGGGGGCCCGGAGGAGAGAGATTGGCTGCAGGAAGACAGAAAAATGAAGTATAGCTTACATCGCATATGATTTACGCATACATTTTACTTCCAGCAAGATGGTCCTCCACTCTGGAGAGATTTATTAATACCAACTTTCCAGAGAGGCATTAGATTTTTATGTTGCAAAATACACAACTATGCTCTAAGATAGGTAAATGCTAATTTTTAAGTTCCTAGTCATTAGTAAAAGATGATAAATTCAACTTTATACCAAGCTCCAAGAACTCCATAAGGTTAAGATTTAGGGGGAGAGACTTTTAACAGTAGTAAGGAAATACTTTTACTAAGGAATCTCTCCTCCGCGAGTTCAATCTTTCAAGTAATATATGTCAAAAGACCGCAAAGGTAGAGGTGTATGTTTATGTTATAAATAATGATGGTATCACTTACCAAGTGATACATTCTTCCGTGATACCTAACCAGCAGTTCCAGAAATCTGACAAAAACAGAGTGGCTGCTACTGAAACATGATTTATATCCAGGCTTTACCTGAGTGCAATTGTTTCATGATCTATTAATGCACGTGCTTCTGTGCATATGTATATGCAATTATGTAGGGTGTGCTCTACGTATGTATATATGCTCACGCACACACATTTTGTTATGAATAAATCATATACATTTTAGACTAAAACAAAATCGGGGGGGGGGGGGGTGTTTTGGGTTTTTTTTAAGGGAGTTGGTTGGTTGCTTCTGATTTTTACAAGAGATGGCAGCATATTGCATATCATCATGACTGGAATATCCAGGAATGAAATACCTCATACAGAATAAACCACATAAAACACTATTCCAGTTAATGTTTTCAGACTACAAAAAGTAGTCTCCAAAAACCCTGAATAATATATGCTGAACAAAACAAGATTCCCTAATGCGACATAAACTCTCCCTTCTTCTCAGCTGAAGTATTCTAATGTAAATATTGTTTCTATTGGAATTTGCCTGCTATTCATTATTTTACCACTTTTTTTCCTTAATTGTAAGCAAGACCTAAGATTGCTTAAGCAGCAGCACACTGATGCCCTGGTACTGTTAACACTTCGGTAAATCTGGGAAGAGGAAGGATGAAGATCACCTTATCAGCTTATAACAAGAGGGGAAAGAAATCTCGAATTTCTAGAAACTGTATCGCCTGGTCAAACATGGAATGAAAGATGAAAAAATATCACAATATTTCAAATACTGTGTTTAAGGAAGTCCTTATTTTGCAGGTCTTGTAACGCATGCCATTCTGGTACCATTTTCAGTATTCTCTCTCTGAGAAATTCTTTCCATTCAGTAAAATTACTGATAGCCCAAAGAGGTAAGTGATGCTGCTCATCTTTTTCACTCCAACTTGTACATCTGTATAGATTCAGAGCACATTTTGATGGCTTCTTACTAAGGAAAACAATACATATAATTTCTGATATTTCTACAAAAGAAATCTTTGTTATGTAGTCACTGACCTATGTCTAAGCTGCACTTTATTCTATAGCCCTTTATTCACAAAACCTTTTTTTCTGTAGACTGGAGCTAATGCATTACATGTTTTGATTTTTTTTTATGCTTAGGGTAGTAAGCATGACTCAGATTTTTATAAAGGTCGAGCATGTGACTACACTTGTTCACAACACTTAAATATCAATACATAGATAATTATCCAGGCTGCAAATAATTACATTTTTTGTCCTTTGGGGGATTTCCACAGGCATTAAAATTCAACGCCTGTCTCTCAATGTGGAGATGTTTGGGTTTGCTTGGGGTTTTTTTTTTTTGGGGGGGGGGGGGGGGTGCGTACAACAGATGACAGCTGTTTCAGCTTTAGCCACTGCTAAGAAGCAGCACTACTATTACTGGTGATAAAACAACATGCTGAAATATACTAAAATACAGATATTTACTTTGTAGTATGTAACTTGCTTCTGTTATTCCTATTTCTCTATGAAGTCTTCCCTACCATGACTTCTCTCTATGGTTCCTCTTGATGCCTCCCTCTGTTTCTCTGCCACCGTACTCCATCTACTTGCTTCTCTCCCCACTGAGTGTATCCCATAGCATGTGCTGGAGGGAGAGGACACTCAGTCTCCTTTCCAATTCAACTGCCACAGCTGGTGTTAGCACCTCCACCGTTGAGGGAAGAAGCCAAATTCACTGCACCTATGGCTCAAGGTACCATCAAATGCAGAGCCCAAATCAATCATCCTGACAGCTGCTTCTACAATTGATTTCATAACTAAAAAGCCAGATCAAAACATTAAACAAATTTCTTAACTCCTTGATCATCAGCCTTGCCTCCAATAGTGGGTCCTCCTGGTTGGCAGGACTCAAATTTTTTTCACCTGAATTTCTTATTTGTCTGGTACTTGAGGCTTAATCTATGCAGTGAAATTTATTACATACAGAAATAATATCCATGATTTTTAAGTGTGTAGGGAAAGGGAGAAGAAAGGCCAAACATGGGAAGACTCTATAACAACAACGAAACTACATGAACCTCTAGGCTGTAAGTCTAAAATGCCTCTCATGAAATTTAAAACAGAAAACTTGACCAAAACTACAAGAACCAACACCACCAGGCTGCTCATAAGTGACAAATGTAACAAGCCACTGAGTTTTCTGATCTAACTATTGTACTATGTATGGAAAAAGATGGTATCTGCTTGAACTTCTGCAAGGTAGATAGCATTACAAGTCAGAAAGTAACATTCATACAACAAACATAGCAGGTATGTGTACTTCAGAAAGACCTGTGCAAATATTGCCTGCTCTAACTTAAAAACAGTTGCACACTCCACTTCAGGATGACTCAAAAGGACATGGGAATTCATAGATTTTTTTTCACTGCTGAAAAATTCCTAAATTTGGTTTTGTGTTGTAATATAATTATTTACAGAATAGCAGCAAAATTAAATACATCTGTTAACCAAATAAAAGTCAAATAAAATAGTAAAAGCTCTCATACAGTATCAGATCATTTACTCCAACTACTCCTAAAAAGCTTATTCATCTGCTACTGGACACTTATGTCACCATACATTAAAAATCAACGACAAGTAAGAACAGTTTGGCTCCACTCAAGAACCAAGTGGGATGGCAGCTGAGTTCACTCAGAAGGAGCTGAAGCAGAAAGCAGTAATGATTAACAAAATGAATGAAACCTACACCAGTTTCCGTAAGCATACTGCTGATTTAAAACACACATATTGATATAAAGCACAAAAAAATGAACATAACGAACAAAGAGAGTTCATTTCACATTCATTATTTGACAACACTGACATTATTCCTTTATTAAGGAACAGAGATTACATCCCAGCTCCATTGCAATTCCAGCAGGAAGGATTTGCCTTTATTTCTAGCAGACCTTATGTCTATTCTTCAATAAAATTTGCTTTCTTTTGCTGCTCGTATTTCAGAGTCCTCACGACATAAAATGCATTCAAGCAGCAGAATTGATGGTTTGCAGTCAGAACACTAGCACACATTTTGATAGCTTGTTCGTTGTTTCAGCAATTTTGTCTCCTTTTTTATTTCTTAATGATATAATACTACAACCATGAAAATTGAAAGTATTATCATTTTCAGACACCTCTCTACCTAACTAAATGTCTTAGGAGGGGCTTAAACAAACTAACAGCAAGTTATTTTAAAAATCTAGATAAAGTCATTTTCCAAGAGAAATTTGTTGCCTTCATAGAGAATCTTTGCAAGGAATGAAATATTTATGGTCTAAAGATAAAATCAGTGGAAAGTAGTAACAAAAAGTTGGCCAGAAAAACTACCCGACACAGGTGCACTCCCACAATCAGTGCGTGTTATTGTAGTGCTGGTATGTGGTTGGTTGCAGTCGGGTGAAAACCGAGGAATGCGGATTAAGGCAATTGCAGATCAGAATTCCGCTTTGCATTAAGTAAACTTTTGTTAACACCACTGGACAAATATCTCGGTCACCTCACCCCTCACGTGGTCAAGAAAAAAAATTCCTCCAGCTCCTGTGTTCGAGACTGCAACCATAAAGGACCCTTGGCCCAAGAAAAATCAATGATCGAGAGCGATCTTCTTGTGATTTCAGCAACATTGGTGACTCCTAGCTGACTCCAGTTAGCCCCATCACACTCTCCTATCCTGCAAGCTCAAGAGGCATGGGGAATTAATATGGTTTTGGCTACTGGAATACCACTAACAAAAATTTGGTATAGGTTTGACACTCGGTGATGTTTTGACAACCAAAATTTCTTTTCACTTGCATTAACCAAGACAAAAATTAACTGGCCATGCCCAGGATGAAGGGCATCCTCCCCAGCCCCTATGGCTGCAGCTGGGGAGTTGGAGGTCCACAGCTCCCCACCCAGCTGGACACCTGTATTTGGCTTTACTTTTAAGGTACACAGTAACGTTTAGGAGATTTGCAGTGTTAGTTTTTCAGGACTAGACCAGAAAAGGTTAACGAATGGCTGAAACATGTCACCTATATATACATAAATAGAAAGAGCACCTACAAGCCAGCTTTCTGTACAGGTCTTTATCTGCACATTTGACACTCGACTAGAAACTTGGATTCAGTCCTGGGCTGATTTAAAAAAATAAAAAATTAAAAAATATCTGAGACCCCTCTAAAGTCTCCCCAGACTCACAGCCCTCCAATATTTCCTTCAGCCTCCTGTCACTCTCCTAGCCCCTTCCAAAATGCCTGAAGGCCTTCTGGCACATGGTCAACAACCTCAGACTCTGCAGGCCTCCTGGACTGCTCACCTGGTCTTCCTGTGACCTTCCCAAAGACTAAGCGTTAATTTAAAAGCTCTTTTTTCCTTCCATTTTCTATTTGCAGCCAGCTACTTCTCTCCCTGTGCCTCAAAGGAACTAGATTTTTTTACCCCTCCAACACAGAAGTGGAGTTGCATGAAATTTCTGAGGGAGCCAGCAGTTACTTACGCGTTCATCGGACCCTCATAATTCACTAATTTTACACAGCTCTATTGGTTCAACTTGGTTTGATTTCTTAACTGCATTTTCCTTTATATGCAGCTGAATTGCAAAAACAGTCGGCTTTTGCAAGCTAAGTGGCAACACCAGTCCCCACACTGCTTCGCTTGCTCTTGCCTCAGGAGACTTGGTGGAAATGTTAAGCATCCCACACCAACAAACAGAAAACGCTCCCAATGCATGGACACATTTTCAATACCAAACAGATATGGGATTTTTTAATCTCCCTGGCATCACTATAAGCCTTTGATATGGTTGCTGCCTTGTTTTGTAAGACCACATGAAATCCTGATAGGCAGCAAGTCCAAGAGAAAAACATGCATCATTGAATTGTATTCTTCCCACTTAAGCAATTCAAGTATATTAGTTTCAGAAGACACTATCTGGACACAAATAAAACTGAACTAATAAATAGGCTTGAGGCAAACTCAGAGATAAAGTTTAGTTTCATTGCAGTCAAAATTCAATGAGATGTTGAATGGCAGGAAAGAAAAAGAGATTGTCTTGGCTGCATCACAGTCATGAAGAAAAAAAAAACACAGAGACAGACAAGTCTGAAATGTGGTTAGAAAGAAACAGTAGGGATTGGTTCAACCTCTGGAAGCTGAATCAAATTTTCTTGTTCCGCTTTGAAATATGAGAAAGAGCAGATTCACTTTAAGTTGGTCCTAAATTTCAGCAACATAAAAAAAAAAATGTTTGTCCAAAAGTGTCTGACAAAATCATAACATAAATCTGAGTGTGACAAAGAACACTCCTCTCTCTTCTCTTCCATCTCTGTCTTTGTGAGCATTAAATGCAGCACGATGCCAACAGCTGGAGCAGTGATTAACTTCAGCAGAAGAATAATGCTGCCCCAATCCTACACTGTACAGTTCACAGCTTTCTGCCTGCCTAGACTCAAGGGAGTATAAGATTTATCATAGATTAATAAAGCTGCTGCTAAATCTGGCATCGCTGTGGCTCAGCCACACACCACCAAGTTGTCAGAAGAATGTTCCCACATTTATAGCCCCTGCTTTCTCTCTGAATGTGTGCTAACTCCGAGACCAGCCACAGGCTGCAGCCTCTTACCCTTGTTTTGGATACAAATACATGACAGTGAAGGTATTTGACATCTTCCAAGCCTGCCATTACCCAATGCTGTCAAACTCTGCTGCTCAGAAATTTTAAGATTTTTTTTAAAAAAAACAAAGCATCTCAAAATTATTAAATTAGGGGTTATTTTACTTCCCATTTCATTTCAAGTCTTGGGAGGCATTTGGAAACATTTTCACGTGAGCCTCCAAGACCCTGACAGTTAAAAATTTCCTTCTAATAAAAATTTACCCCAAATTTTCACCCAATCACCTCACTCCTGAGACTGGTTTTATTAAAAGCAACAAGCTTTATTAACGGACTTGTTCGTATTACCAACAACAAGTATCAATCAACTGTTCTTGAATCCTCTAGGAAGAAAGGAATTGGGACGCCGGCCAGACCCGGGGCATGCCTGGTCTCACCCCCCCTCGCCCAGGCTGGGGTCAGCAGCAGCTCCGGGAGGGTGAGGTCCAAGGTCTGTGGCACTTGTGCAACACCGAGGTTCTACCCCACCACCTTCTCCTCTCGGTTTGAACGAACGACAGGTTGCTTTAGGGTCTCAAGTATGGAGTTCAATAACTTTATTGATAATTAAAAATACCTCCCCTAGCGAGAGCGCAACAAGTCTGCAGGAAATTGCAACCTAGTGTGAAAGAACTTATTTAATGTGAAGTAATGAACCTTCCTGAGACTTTACAACTAGTCAAGCAGCTTTAGTGCTGAGTTTTGCACTGCTCTTCAATATTGTAGCATCATTTTTGTTTCTTGGAAACAAGCATCCCCCACAGAGCACCAGCCTGAGGGTAGAAAATAATAAAAGAAAAAGAATGCAAAAGAGAAGAGCAAGAAGTGCCAAATGCGCATTGGCTGTTTCTGACAAATGTATTATTTTCTGTGCATTACACTAAGTAGTGTTCAAGCACATTTCCGAGCTGCTGAGATATGGAGGAATTGTCTGTAGCAGAAAGTACTTTCCATCCATGTTACACGGTCTATATTACATGAAGCTACTTGTATTCAGAGGAACGAATGGCAGCGTCTACTCAGCATGGAGGTGGTACACGTACAACCACAGCTCCCCGTTTTCCCCAGAACAAAAAACTTCTATCACCTGTCCCCGGAGCGCCACAACTGAGCAGGGGCAATCCCAGTTACACGCTAAAGCACCTGGGCTGATGGCACAGACCATACGTAGCCTGACTCGCTTCCCATCAATAACACTTCAACCCAGGAACACTTCAACCCATTCCTAATAATGAGCCAAAGATTCATGATGTGTGGTTGCAGAGTTTAATTCAATAAACTCTATGAAGTTACTTGTCCTGTTTACTGCAATTTCCAGAAGAGTCAGAAATTAGAAAAAGATGAGAGAGATTCAGATTTAGTCACACCCTTGAAAGCCTGGTGTGATTAAAGTCAGTGCAAATTCTGGTTAATTACTCTAGTAGAACAGGCAGCAAATCTTGCTTTAGGTGTCTTGACTACTTAGCCAAACACACAAGAGATTTCTGAATGTAAAACTCAGTCTTAAACAAGAGCACCAAAATATTCATCTTTGGCAACTGGTGGACAGTCAAGAGGAAGAGGCCCACCCACTACACTGAACAGCAAAAGTGAAAACCTGATACCTCCCAGCCAAAAGAAAAGCTTCACACATTATGAAACAAAACACAGTATGTGAAGAACATACATGCAGAACACACAGAAAACAAAGAAAACCAACCCTCAAACACGGGACTGAAACCACAATGTATTGATGCACAGTAGCTGCAAAATTACTGTACATCAGGAAAATCTTCCCAAGTGTATTAACAGCCTGATTGACAGCTGCCACCGGACTTCTCACTCTACCCACTACTGTTCAGAAGTGGTAGTTCAGCTCTCCTTCAAACACCTTTCCATATAAGAAGAAAACAACATATATGCTCAAATGAAAACGGGAGAAGAACAAGAAAGCTGTTACGACAGCAGCCGTGGAAGTTGAAGGACAGGGACGGTGGTTACAAGTAAAGGGAGAAGAATATGGAAATTAAGACTGAGCTGCATGACATGGAGCTCATAAATAGCATAAAATAATAAACTCAAAAATACCATAAAAACTGCTTGGAAGTAAATATTCAGGAAAGCACAAAGAAGTAAGCTCTATCAAAAACTGCAAAAAAAAAAAACAATGCACTATGAATGCCAAAGTTTTTATCTTTAAGAAAAGAGTATTACAAATTTACACAACTTAAGTAGAAAAGCAATTTTCTCCAGGCTTCTATATACTGCATTCTCTTTGCTTCTTTTGTTCCCATCCTTTCTTACGAGCATACATGCCATACTGGGCAACTAACACCAGTGCTGAGCAATGATCCATCTGCTTTAGCCAAGACATCAATGTATTCCACTAAAACTTAACCTGACAGAAATTTCTCTATAATCTATACTACTTCGATCCATTTTAGCTCTACCAAAAAAATAAATAAAAGAGGTCAAAGAAATACCTCCTTTATATTGATTTAAATGACAAGTCTTGTCTGGAAGGAAATCAACTTTTCATACAATTTTGGGGAAAGGGGGGGGGGGGAGAGAGAGCGGATAAAACCCCCAAACCTCAAACCAAAAAAAACCCCAACACAAAACCACAAAAAACACAAACCCAAAACAAAACCACCCACCAAAACCCTGAGGATTTTCACTAAATGGCATTCCGACACATATACTTGACTCATTCCAGGCAGAGAAAAAGCTTTTGCAAGGAAATATCAAGTAAAATATTTATTAGCCTTCTCCAATTTGCAAATTTCCCAAGCTCCCACATTTTGTAATGTCAGGAAATTGCTACTATAAACAGCCTAAATCTGCCAAAAAATAAATGTGATTGAGGCCAACTAAAGGAGGGCCAGGCTTTTCCTCCCTCATTCCCCCACCCTTCGGGATGTTCCGGCCACGAGGACGGACCGGCCACCGGCGCTACCTTGGCACAAGTGGGGCCGGGGGCTACAGGGAGCTCACCTCCCCCTGCCTGGCACCCAGGAAGGCTGTGAGGAGGAGGAGGAGGAGGAGGAGGAGGCACGGCAGCAGCTGTGGGCTGGGACGAGGTGGGCACCCACAGCCCAGGGAGCCGGAGCCCCGGGGCAGGCAGGGCTGGAGGCCAGGGGCTCGTGAGCCCTGGTAGCCAGGAGCCTGTCGCTCACCGGGAAGGCCACCGAGTTTCCCAAGTACTTACTCTGCAGCTTTTCGTCTGCCCATACGCAGGTTTTGGCTCCTAAATGTCAGATGCAATGTTACTTTGATTACCTTAAAGACAAGAATAAAAAAGATTCTGCTTGCTTTTTTTTTTTTTTTTTAAATTATTTCTGGTTTTTAGCTAACTTCATCTCTAGCTCCAGGTAGAGGCAAGAAGAACTCCAAGCATTTCACAGTGGCTTCTTCAAAACTTCAAAGCACACAGGCTTAGTGGCTTTATTTACTCAACAGTTCAAAGTTTCATTTCATATCAACATTGCCCCAGACAATTCCTTTCATTATTTTAAGAAAAGCCGAAGATAGAAACTTTTCATGTAGCCTCCACTTAGATTACTGTGGCAAGGAATGGCATTTCCACCACCCTGCTAACACAGGCGCTTTGTTAAAACGTGGCCAGACAAAGGGAAGGGAACAGAGTGCTCATTGACTCCTCGCCGGAGCTATTTGGGCTGGCAGCAACGTTTGACTGATTGGGCAGAGGCTTCTCCAAAGACAAGATGCTTGTAACGCGCCAAGGGCCTCTCACACAAAAGACGCTGCTTTACAATGCCGATCAGCACTCCCGTTTTTTCTTCCTCAAGGATCCCAAGTCAGGCCAACATTTACGCTTACGAGAGAAGACCAAAGACTATTCTTTTCTTTTGGAGGCAATTACCCTAAAATATGTTCCGCAAAAGAAATCTGCTTTAAGGCAACTGGAAGGGTCCCACGGAGCTGGCTGCGCTACCACCCACAAGGGACAGCAAAAGCTGATACTGAAGATCAGAGGAGAGGCTGGGACTCAAAACAACATCTATGCCATAATACATATTTTCTCAAGCACTCAGTCATCAGTCATGGAAGCTGAAAAGATCCTTGAATCAGAAATGTTACAAAGCTTTCCCTCAAACAAAAATCTCAGAGGTGGGGAGGAGTCGTCAAACCTCTTCCTGGGCTTCACCTTGCAAATACAGTAATACTTATCCCTGCTCCATGCAACAAAACGATCATCTGTAATAGATAATATTCACTGGGATAACTTAGTCCAAATATCTAGCTGTTTTCTTTTTTAGAAATTACACTGGATAACTTATCCTTCCTTGAGAAGCAGACTAGGGAATCCTGAACCACCTGTATTTTTCAAGTTGGCACCACACCCCAGATGGTGCTCTCTTGTCTCAAAGGAGCTTATGACTCCCCACACACTAAGTAAAAAGTAGTTCTGGACGCTACAGCATCTTAAAAATTATTCTATTGCTACAATTTTATGAGCGATTCAGAAAGTCTGCCATTGTGTGCAAGCCCAGATCCGATCTCCATTAATACCTTTTATTTTCAACCTTAACCTTGCAATTTAATTGCCACAGGTTATACAGAACTTGAACTCATCACATATTTCTTGTTGGCCTCTTATTGGGGAAGGTAACTTACACAAGCACATTATTTCAACAGAGTATGATTGAAAGAAAAAAAAATCAGCTAAAACAGTCTTTTGAGTGAAATGATATTAAGACCTCTTAGTTATAAATAGGTCAGAGATGCTGGTTTATACAAATATAAGCAGCAACTTGATTAAAGTCTCATTTGCTCCTGCCTCAAGCTTTGCCTGGAATGACCGCATCAGTACGTCTTAGGAAATTCATTTTTCATCTTCAAACGCCTTTACAAACACTAGCAGATCCTTCTAACAAACACAACGGAAAGCCAACATCAAGATGCGTAAACGCACGGCAACTTCGCAACATCAACACAATGCATTGCTTTAGGATTTACCAATGCTTTTTCTTTTCCGATTCCCGATTTCCTCTCCCTCGCTTTCTCTATTTCCGACCCTCTCCCGGCTGTGCAGTTTGCTACCACCGGCATCCCCCGGGCAGCGTGGGAAGCTCCCGGGAGGCGGGTGGATGGCCGGGCCACACGCGAGGATTGCGGCCGACCGGCACGCAGAGCCTCGGCTTCCCCCCACGGGCAGCCCCGTCGCCACGCGGCCGCTCTTACGGCTGTCGTCCTGTTTCTCATTTCACCTCATCCTCTGCCGTATCACCTCGGTATCTTTGGCGCTCTCCCACCACCCTTCTCTTACAGTCTGATTTAAAGCTTCCTCGAGTCCCTAAAACCAGCATCCACTGACGGCAGCAATTTAGAGGCTCGGCTATGCTTTCAAGGAGGAACATACCTGCCTTCTTATTTCCAAGTTTTATAAATTACTCTAAAAGCACTGTGTACCGATTTACATTGCACCCTTCACAGCTCCTTATAGCTAAATCTACATTTCTCTGTCCCAACCTCTGTCCTCATTCTGTACAGGCTGCCATGAAAATACTCTGTAAATAACAGAAACAGACTGCCGTCATCTACAATGCTCTATGTTGTATCAGAAAGCAGACAACTTAGCTGCAAAACCTTCATCCACAATGGAACTAGCTGCAGGGAGCTATAGAGAAAGCGGAAAATATGAGCAAAGGACACATAGCAGATTCACAAAGGAAGATGCAAAAGAAAGTCAAGCAATGTGCGAGAGCAACGCAAAAGCAGGTAGCTGGACAGAGTCTGCAGCTGCATGCAAGACAGGATCATCTCTGAGAAATTTCTCCAGGAAACTGGAACTCTGCAAAATTCATCAACAGTTTAACAGAATACGTAATGAAAAATAAAATTTTAAAAGGGATTTTATTCCCATGGAGAAAAAACAATGAAGATTTTGGCCACAACACCCCCAAAAGAACAAAGAGTTTTATTAAATCAGAAGTGCCTACCAAGTTATAAGATTTCTAAAAAGAGGGGTATTAAAAAAAAAAAGTTTGAAAATAAGAAAAGGCGGCAATTTGTTTTGAAACATGAATCCAGCTGGCTTAGCATCTGATTGAAAGAAAATTATAGATCACAGTAAACATCATGGGTAAAAATAAAGAGTAATCAGAGCCCCTCTAAAAATGAAAAAAAAAAAAAAAAATCAAACCAAACAGGCTATCTATAAAACCAATAATTCTGAGCCACTTCCATGCCAGCTGTAATTGCCATATAGCAAAACGCATTCCTCAAAGATACTCAACTTCTTTATGAAGTTTGCCAAATAACTACTGGAAAGCAGAAAGAGCAGAACGAGCAGAACAGGATCGTCAAGAAAATAAGTAGCATTGTAAAAAGAAGCATTATCTTGTGGAATTCAAAATATATACCACATCAATGTTAAATGTTACAGCAAAAAAAGATACAGGACTGTACTGTCGCTTTTAATGCTGAAAACAGGTAAAAATGCCCGAAGTCCAATTTCAAGCTTACATCAAAAACTAACGACAATATTCAAATCCAAACATGTTCCATCTGCCTTTAGCATGAACAGGCCTCCAGAAAGCACCATGCGCAGTCACCTGGGGATAGAGAACCCAACCCATATGGTACCAATTAACTCTACAGTTCCCCATCCTAAATTAAATCAGAATCATCTAAATCAAGGTAAACATGAAGTTTCCTTTCTTTTTAGAAAGGACTGTATGTGCAGTACCAGGCTGAATAGATACTGCATTGTACATTTTAGCTGTGTAGCATGAGAATCATACAGCACTGAATTAAATTTTTTGAACCAAATTAAGACAGAATAAAAATTAAACAGACAGGAGTCAGCAGCCAGTGTTTCTTGGGATGTATACAGCCTACAGCTTAATTTCATATGACCAATGGCTGATTTTCTGTATGCTATCATCAGATACCATAAAGCTACGCATTAACACATGGCATACAAAAGGGTGTTCACAAGGCTTCACTGGCCCTTAGCAAAGGAGCCATTTCCCTGCTCCCAGCACGTGGCAGTAACCCACGCAAGTATCAACAATTACCTGTCAGCAAAGCTGGAGAAAGAATTTCATGCTCCAAGTAACATACATACCCCACATAAGTTTCTAGGAATACAAATTATGCAAAAAAACAAAGCACAGCACATAAATAGATATATGCCATTAGGTTCAAGTTAGATTGATATGCTTTCTACTATATAAATATTTGCTGGACATTTAATCCTCTTTCCCCTGCCCCTAATCTGTCCCCTTCTCCTCTGCCCTGACCTTCCCATAGTATCAAGTTTACAAACCAACTTCAGTGCACTCTTCAGAGTCCATTCCCCTTTCGGAAAAGGCTACATAATATACGTCAAGTTTGCCTAGAAAGATGCCGTTCTCATAATCGCTTTTAAAAAAAAAAAAAAAAATCTGTTCTACTGCCAACATTTTGTTCCTTCTCTACAAACTGCTCATTGTTTCTTCTAGAAAGGAGAGGGATGAGATGGGATACAACTAAAAGGGACAGAAATAAAAGGGAGCAGAAGGGAAGAACAGCACTGGCGCAAAACTCCCCAATCAGATCTTCCATTCAACTCTTGTATCAAAAGCCTGGTATCAGTCACTTGTTCTGCAACCATCACCATTCTCAGGCCTCCAGTGGCATACCACTTCCTTTTTACAAAACCTGCAGCAAACAGTTTAGCGTTGGTATAATGGCTTAATCATGCTTACGCAGATTAGGTACACAACACAGATTAGATAACACATATGCAGAAGACTCTCAGAGTCTCAAGATTAACATCTAGATTTACCATCTCTTATGTCTCAGGTGTTCAAACTCTGGGTTTGGTAAAGCCTATCGAAGGAAAACAGCTTCAGATCTCAGAACTGGGCTCAGGCTCTCCGGGTGGTGAATGTCTCCAGCCTTTCAGCTGGGACCCGTCCTCAGCTGCAAATGAAACAGCTGGAATTAATCAGTGTTTCTTCATATACAAGCCTTCAACCCCACAGAGGGGAAGGAAAAAAAAAAAAAAAAAAAAAAAAAACACACCACCAACCCACATGCAGGAAATCCAGCTTTTGTGTTTGTTCGCAGGGCAGATAAAACGAGCTGTCATCCTTTCTCCCAGCAGGAAAGAGTAAGGACAGCTCAGATGAAAGCACTGACAGCCTGGCAGCGGGCGCCAGGTGATGTGACTCTGAAAACACCGTGCATTTGCAGAGGACCTCCAGCCACCGAAATAAAACATCGTTTAACATCAGGTACATTTACAATGATTAAATACAACCAGTTTACCCAGCACTGCTCAGCTCCGGAGAATTAGTTCATTCCTTTATTTTATAAGGTATCACAAAAGAATAACTATAAAAACAAGAAAATAAAAAGCTCGATGTTTTGCCGACGTGCTCTCTCATTCTTTATATTATCTTTATATATTATTATTTTAGTGACCAGGAATCAGTCACAGGCTGAACTGCCCTTTTGAGCCACCATCAAAAAATATCCGTACGTCACATTACTTGGGCGCAGAGTGGTCTCGCGCTGCAGTGCCAACACAGTATAGAACATAACCAAAAATGGATTCAAACCAAGTAAAAACATCCCAGAGCATTAGCTCACAACTCAACATTTTCTGAGCTCGCCAGACTTTACATGGACTTTTTAGTCAATCATCTGAAGTTTATTTTCTGTTGCTAGAAAGCTTTGAGGAGAATATTCATCTGTGATGAACATTCATCACTGATGCTTTAAGCCCAGGTGGCACACAGAAGTCTGCAAGATGAAATGATCTCTTACCTCATGACATGAGATGAGAAAGGAATGGCTTAGGGTCCAGAAAGTATCAAAGAGTATTTCATAACTATAGGGGGAAAAATCATACATCAGCACCTATGTCTGCATACAAAGACTAAAAACCAAAAAGAAATACAAAAATCAGTAAACTCACATGTGAAAAAAATGTTGCATGAAAACTCAAACTAAAATTTCCCAGAGGATTAAAAATCACCAACAGTTTTCACTCTATATGAGCGGTACACTGTGGATTATTTTAGTTCCTTTTTGAGGCTTTTGCTCAGTTTAGGCAGATCAAAACTCAAAGCTGCTCATTTAAAAAAGCAAACAAAAATACAATATATGAACTTACACTCCCACCCTAAGCTGAGATCTCCAGGAAGAACCTGTGATTCCATGAGCTGGGGTTTTAGGAACTTCAGTTCCTCAACATTTCTGACTGAATGACAAGAAAAAGGAGGAGGAAAGTTTTTAAAGTTTAAAAAAAAAAAAAAATCAAAACAGAATGAAAAAGCATAAAGGAAAATTGCAACCAAAATTGTCAAGAAATGAGACGAACTGAACTTTCAAAATGCAAGACTGCTTGATTGACCTGGGTCCCAAATTACTGTCCCTAAATATTCTTTCCTCTTCAAACTAAACAATGCCTTCACAAACAAAAGACCAGTAATTTCAACTGGCTTAAAAGCAAAGTTAAACCACAATGAGTTGTTTGTTTTTTTGTTTTTTTTTAAAAAGCAAAGAGAAAGAAAACCAACAGAAATATAAGATGAAATATATAACTTCTGGGCTCCTTTGCAATCCAGACTTGATTCACTCCTCCTATAGGAAACAAGAACCTTTTACAAAGAAACATAGATAATAACAATAAGAGAAGTTCCACGGGCAAAAACTCTTCCCACTACCTTCAATATATTTAAAACCAAAAGGCTGCAATACTGAGATGCCCATTAAAATGTCTGCTGCCTCCTCTGGCGTGCAAATGAATCACCAGAGATAAAGGATGACCCTTCTCCTTCCCGTCCTTCAAAGCTGAGGCGCAGCAAAGTTCTCCAAAACTCCAGGCACGACAGGTACTGATGCTGTTAACCCACCTCGCCTTCTGCTTTACTGTAAATATGGGCCCGATTACTGAAGTGCTAGCAAGAAGCGCAATATCACTCAATTATAAGTTCTGCATCTTGTCTGTACCACTTAAAACTAAAACCTGTCAAATCTACAGTATCCAGCAGCAATCCCATGTGCTATTTTGACAGCCAGCATGCAAGACTATCAGACAGTTTTGATCCAAAATGTGTATTACTCCAACTGCATAAAAACTTAGAAGACCACAACTAATAAAGTGTAACTAATAAAGTATAAGTACCTGCTACTGTAAATACTTTATGTTATTACAAATCGTAGATTTAAGACAGTGATCCTCACAAGAGCTTTTCCAATGAGGCACAACCACATCTCTGCTTGACAGCATCTACAGAAGATGGCTGCAAGGACCGTGCTTTCTGAAGGCAGAAAGCAGTCACTCCAAGGTTTATTCTGTGGAGCCCTCTACAAAAAGCCACTATTTGCAATCCTGAGCTTCATCCACGCATAAGTATTTAGAATATAAACGCGTCTTTGGTGGATGCTTCAGTGTAACTGCCAGTGTATAGACTCTGCAGGCAGCCTCTCTTGAGTATGTCCAAACACCCTCCTCCTCGACCCCTGGACAGCAGCAGTTAAAAAGCAAACAGAGATTAAAAACCAGCTTCAAAACCGGTTTGAGAGTCCTGCCCTTTCCTCCCCAGGCTGGGGAGCATGGGGCAAGGGCAGCTCCTGCCACATCTCAGCCAGATGTCCCGCGGGGCTGGGGCTGCTGCCAGCCGGGGCTCAGGACACTCGCCGCCCCGACACCGAACACAGAGCGGTACCAGGCGAGACGGGTAGGACAACTGCTCTGTTTCAATCCCACCCATCTCATCATCTTTCGATCCCGTAAGAAGGAATTTGCAGCAGGGAGAGCTCCAGATCTAAGGGGAAACGTGGTTTTCGGAGCGGAGATCAAACGCACAGACTGTTACTTGGTTTCTGTTCTGGCTCTCAGCATCTTGTCCTGACAGTGCGAACACTGATTAAATCAGTAAGTTGAAAGGATGTGGTAAAGCTATGAAAGCCAACAATTTGACCTCTAAGTTAGATGGTGGGAACTTAAAACTTTCACCTAATTTCTTAAATCTTCTCAGTAAGATGATCTAATATTTGCTTACAAAATTTCTCATGTATATTTGTTTTGTTCCCATAGGAAGCTCGCACCCGCAACTTCTGAGATCAGGATTCTGGCTCATTTCATAAGAAACCTACCTCCCTATCTTCTTTACCCCTTCCCAGAATTTTCTGCCTTCTGATCCTAATAAAAGTAATAAATCATCATTAATTTAATCAGCAGCTTGCTTTTGAGAGGATGAGAAAACACTCTGCATGCTGCACATAAAAGAATTGCAACCTATTCTCACCCCTCAAGCCAGCCAAGGAGAGGACTGGCTGCATGCACACAGTTGCAGCAAATGAGAAGTTCATATGCTTCAGGTGGTTACTGCAGGGTATGATTTGAAACCTACCTCTAGTTAGGTATTTCTTTTATCTCCTGTTTCCCTCGTTTTTTGACAAAGCAATCAAAAGTTTGATGCCTATGGATTGACATTACTTTCAGAAGTAGCAGACTACACAAGCTTGCTTTGCTTTCTCCTTCCCTGGAGTTTACACGCAACTTCCGAACTGCATTAGGGACAGAAAGGAGTGAATTAATCTACCAAAACTATTTCCAACACTTACTCAGTTTTAATGTTTTCTTTTGAGGTTTCTCTAGCTGGCTAACCTGAGACCTGTTTCCCTCTGGAGCTTGTGTTGCGGTGCCAGCCCTTTTATTGCAGCAGGTTCACATCTAGCGGTGAGAGTGGAGGAGTTGGAACTGCAAGCTCCCTGCTGCTGCATTTGGTTAGCAACCTCCTCCTCCCACTCTTCAGCAGATGTTTCTGCTGTCTTACCACAACAGGATCTTTTTTATACTCTCTTGATTCCTGAAGTAAACAGCAGCCAAAATCTGAGAACCCATCTCCAAAGAGCCACAACAAAAGCACTGACTCAAACAACCACCACAATACAACTGGAATAAAATCCTTGGCCCTTGGGAGAAGAGGTTGTACACAACGTCACAGGGCCGGTGACTAATCTTTGGCAGCTCACGTGAGAAAGTCTTGAAGTAGCTGTAGTGACAGAGAACAGCATGAAAACAAATGGATGATTCAGACGTGAAAAATATTCTTTAGATGTGATATTATCAGAAGCTCACATAAAACATCCAGTCGTTTCACCATTCGGAAAAGCCAATGGCATTTACAGCCGACTTCCAGATGTTGTGTATTTTCAGTTACGTGTGTCTGCGTGCGCGTGCATGAAGTCAGTGGGTTCAAAACAGGTGGGATTTCTAGCATGTCCATTTTTAAACAAATTCCTTGACACCACTAAATGTACATCCCACAGGGTAGGACAAGTCGAGTTTCAGACAGTTCACACCGTGTGAGGCTCTCGCAGCTGACGCCGGGTCCACGCTAGGAATTTTCTCAGAGCAACTGATCCACATCTTGGGCCTGAAGCAGTTACTCTCAGCTTCCTCAAGTCTCTGTGGCTGGTAGAGGAGTAAGGAGGTTCATTCAGATTTAAGTATAGCCATGTATGCCAACTAGTTAAGCTAAATTCCCTTTAAATTGCTGACGTAGACACATGAGGCTCTGTATCAAGGTATTCCAAGGGGTACTTATGCTAGTTTCTCCCTATTCCCTGCCTTCCCTCCCCAAAATCATCTTAATTAAGCCTTACTTCAAGCAGTAAGTAAAATTTAGTCCTATTTCTACATGTAGAAATAGACATCACATTGCTTTGCCGCCTTAATTTGTTGGATGCAAGTGATCTACGGCTCTGCTGTGGCAAATGTAGCAAATCCTACATAAACTACCACTGCCGTGTATTTACTGTCGGAAGGCATCTGCATCATCCAGTTCAGATAATAAGCAAAGCTACGGCTGTGACTGAGCTAAGATCTTTGCTTGTGCTGCACTGCTACTATTGCCTGCTTTGAAGAAGCCACATGTCAAATGCTATGAGGTGATGTGAACATTAACCAGACCTTCCATCTGGTTTCAAACACTCCTACGGGCTGAGTGCATGCACATGTGTGCTCGTACGCAGATGTTCAAAGAAACTACACAACTTTGGTCGCCAGCCTGCTTTGTAGCGTATCCCGCTGCTGTGATCTCCGCTTAACACGTGAATGGCAATGATGCTATGCACAGGAGCGTCAGCTGAAACACTGCCCTTTCACTCCCTCCAAACCAAAAGCCCACTTGCTCTTAGCCCAACACCTATGCTTGCTTCTGCTTACCCACACATCCTTGTCTAGATATCCTGCGTTTCCTTACTCTTCCTTAAGTACCTGCTTCACTTTGATGCCCAGGCTTTCATCTATCGCAACAGCGAGGAATCACCTGTTTGGGGAAGAAAAGCGCAGTTCAAGATGCTCCTAGGAGAGAGCATTTGGACGCCAACAGCTTCTACGGTGGAAGACGACTGCATATCAAAAGCACTAGTTTCCTCCTGCTCTTTAGCCTGTAGGTGGTTTAAGGGAAAATGAATGAATGATTTCCTTGTTCTCGCACCATTCTGGAAACCCTGTGTAAACAAAGCTATCTTTAACAAAATCTTGGTGAGCCTGAGGTTGAAATAACAGTGGTGATGCCATTGCCCGGGCAGTGGTACTGGGTGCTTTTCACAGCTTCTGTTGAACTGTTCCATGAACACTGCAGTGGAAACTCTTCCCCATGTTTCAGCCATCTTACAAAGTCTGACACTTGATTTTATCAATTAAAAATACCTGCAAAGTTTCTCAAATGAGCTGTTCTTTACCTGATGATTAAACCCAGCATCGACAATTTCTGAAGCATCAAACTTTTAAAATAATATTGAAAACATGTATACTTAGTTGCAATATAAAATCATGAGTCAGTATGGGGGAGGACATTTATTCGAACAGGTTCAAGAGAAATGAGTTTGCATCAGTTGCATTGCATAGAGCTGCCAGTGAAGATCTCGATGGTATTTTCTGAACAAATGCACATTAAGTATTATTTTGAGAACTTCTGCAGAGAAGAATTTTGAGAGCAAATACAAATATTTACGCTATAAATGCACTTTAATCTAGTGGCTCTTCCTTTGGGGAACAGATCAGAGTACCACCTAATCCATGGGCTTTATTAGAGGTCAACAACACAGCTTGGGATTTGAAATACTGCTCTTTGCAATGAATTTCTCACAAACAAGCTGGAGAACAAGCACTACCTGCAGGCACTAAGCAGACCCTGCTTGCAGCAAATAATGGAAGATTAATGCAGTGAAGAAAATTGCAGATTACTTGCAGTGTGAACTGTTTTTTATTGCATAAATTCTTTCCAGAAGATTTATTAGTGTACTAATGGAACAAGAGCAGAAAAGCATGTCCACCACCAATAAAAGATAAAAGATAATTAGAAAACTCAAAAATGCCTTGAGGACTCATTAGCACAGAGAAATTAAAAGTGAACTGCTAGATGACAATGAAGACAGTAATTTGCATTCAAGCTATAAGCTACCAAGCAGGAATTCTTCAGGCTTCTTTAGAAAATTTGATTACTCAAGAAGTGAAAGCTCAAGCTTTATTCAGAGGATTAGAATAAGCATGGAAACATTTTGTCCAAAATTCAAATTCTTAAGTCCAGCATATCCCTTAAGATTTAATTTTTGAATCAGTGGTGTTTCTAGATTACAGAATTGGGGGGGGGGGGGGGTAGCATATAAATACTTGTGTCATCATCCCCATGTCGTGTTCCCCCCGCCCCCCCAAAAAAAAAAAACCAATAAAATCAGCTAAAGGCTCTTTTGGCACAGTCCTCACCATGGGTGCAGTTACATTAGTGTCATGGAGACTGTGGCTGGTCTGGTTCATTCCTTTTCAGTAAGGAATAACTCCTGGTACAAAATGACATTATTTCAACAAAATTGTGGCTATGTTTGGCAAGGTTTTACCACATTTAAGGAGCTACATGAGTGTGCTGTGGGGATCTTTAAATTCCTGACAGAAAAGAGGAGACTGGGGTTAGAGAAGGACTCAAGTACTTGTCTTAATGTATGTACCCTATATATGTACTAGGCAAGGCAGGTACCTCCAGAACCTAGTTGAGAGTTAGACTGGCATCCATTTTGCTCACAAGATTTTGTTTCAGTATTTTATCTTACATTTTAAAACCTATTTCAACTTGTGTATACCTGACAGAGCTGGAAAATAAAGTGAGATTTTAGGCACCTCAGTTTCAGGGACAAACCTCATGGGAATCAGGCTCTCAAAAGCAAAACGCTTAAACCTTCTGAAAATGAAATGTTTATAATTTCTTGAGAAATTTTTGAAGCGCCCAATTATTAGCGATTTTGCTGTTATTTTTCGTTTAAATGCAGTATATTGTTCAAAGCAGGGTTTGCAGAGAATGATAGCACAGGAATGGACTCAATTAGGAGACGCAAGGAAACATAGAGGAAATTCAAATGCTGCTCCAGGCCTAAAATAGAAGTAACAAACTTCCAAGATAAACAGCTTGAGAATAACTGCTTCGAGTTTAATTTGATAAACAACATTACAAAATTACTTTATAATGCTCAGCAGTTTGATGGCATTGGAGATATCCAGAAACAAGGAAAACGTGAGCCTCTCATGAGAAATCTTCCTGCTGTTTAACATTGTAAATGATGAAGGAAAAACAAGGCAAGAGCCCCTAATATTATACTTTGCATTCCGTCTTAGATCCCCTACCCCACTTCAGCAGTGATTAGCAAACTCTGGTCAGCAGAATACATGGTAAGGATTTTATAGAGATACTGAATTGCATTAAATGCAGTATATTTTAATAAAAGTCTCTGCATTTGTCGTAAACAGTGAATTTTTGAGACTCAAGTCTTGCGTATCCGCTGCTGCACACTCATGAAATCAACCTTCCCATTCTCTGTATTAAGTTACTGCAGCATGCAGACTATGTTTCATCTCCAGCATAATGGCATTAAAGCTACTTAACCATTCAGTGTTTTGCAGGTATGCCAAAAGTTCCTCCAAATATGTGTCCCCCATTCCCTATAGTTATAACCCTACTTTTTTTAATCACACTGTTCTACAGCATGCTTTTCTCAATACATCAAAATCCAGTTAACCACAGGACAGTTTTGTAGATAATGTTAAACTTTAAACTATCAGCAGTTAAAAAATATGCATTTCTTCCAGACCTGAATCAGACAAAAACTTGACACATGCACAGCTCCTCAGCAAATTAAAAAAAAAACATTACAAGGTAAACAACTCAGCCATGGTACAACTCAAACTAGCTGCCCAGTGATAACTCGTAAGGAAGAGACTTGGGAAAGCCCCTTGCCCATTCCAGATCGATACTGGCACTGCTGACAGCACCGACACCAAGAGTGAACATTCCTGTGTTTCTCAAAATACCATTGGTTTCTGGGTTTTGTGTCTATCTGAAACCATCTCAAGTACATTACATTTGAGAGGTATTAACCATCAGCCTTTTGGCAACCTCAGCCAGAAACAGACCTCAGATGCAAGGCAGAGTAGCACACAGTTTCATTATACATGGACAAGCTTGTCGTTAGTTATGGAAATAACTAGAGGCCAGCCTAAAGAGGCTGCCACAGAGCTGCAGTAGGATTTGGGTACTGTCTAGGTGTGCAAGGGTTTGAGCACTCTCACAGTGTCTCCACTGCTCCTAAATCCTGCCACCTAAACACGTCCTGGCTGGTTCTTTCAGGGCACACTCACTGCTGACACATCTGCTATCATGTAGTTTTAGACCATATTTCTTGAAAGCAGAGACCAGTTCAAAAAAGCTGTTAAATGAAGTCTTCCTTTTTTTTTTTTTAATTACATCATTATTAATGGTTGTATTTGTTAAAATATTAGTTAAGAAAAAGGAAATTGCAGCAGCAGCCTTCCATCTCTGTCTATGTATTTACTACTGAGTAGCCAAAACTCATCACAGCACATTTTCCCAAATAAGAACCAAAGAATATCATCACCTGGATAATGCAAAAAGATCCATGATATTTTAGAGAAAATACAAAGAAGGGATCTGAATGATGAAATTTCTTAAGTTGTGATGAGGTCAGGCATCTTTCTTTGTCGCCTGGATCTCAGAAGACAGAACAAGTGAAAATACAAAGAATATAGAGAAGTAGAAAATGCACTGTCACAAAGAATTAAGGCACACCCAGTGCCCTATTCTATACGATGACTGATGCAAGTAACATGTGAAATGCACCCGGAGAAAATTAAAACTGACAATAGCAAGCCTGCATTTTTTGAGCCATTCAGCTACTTAAGACGTTAACCAGTTTCTTTAGGACTTCTGTGCTGTTCATTATTTTAGCTTATTCTTTTCTATGCCTAGCTACTATTCACTGAGCAGCAAACAAATACAATAGCACACAGGAAGCAGCAAACAAAAGTCCTTTTAACATTTGCTCACACCACTTGCAGCACATGCCAGAGCTGCCCAGAGTTTACTAGTTTATACCCAGAACCAGCTTTCTTAAAAATATAGCACAACAGTGTCTCATTTTGAAAGTCAAGGAAGTGGGTATCTTAAACCTTGAGGGGGCAGGGGAGAAAACCATCAAAACCGAACTACTGCCATAACCGGCTTCCTTTATTTTTTATTTAAATGTTCTGACTATTCAGTTGAATTTTCACATATAGTTTCACAGGAGGCATTTAACAAACATTTGGCCTATATTCTCTGTTCGACAGTGTTCCTCTGCTAATACTGACTTTTCTTGCTATTTAGTCATTCTTGCAGATGAAAAGCTATCACAGATTGCCTGTTTGCTTTCTAGGCTGAGCTCAGGCAAAACTCAGAATCCAGCGACACAAAATACTGCCTTTTCTTTGTATGCAAAAGAAAGTAACTGATAGGTGTATAGAGCAGTCACAGAGCTGTCTAGATGTCCATTCTGCAACTATTGTCAGAAATTTGGTTTAATTACTTACTAAAAAAAAAAAATCTCTTCCAGAAATATTACTAAAGCTTAATAGTGACAAAAAGATGAGGACTGATTTTTCAGTTTCTCTCAAAGTGGCAGCACAGTCCGTCAATACTGCACTGCCAATGAAAACTCTCAAAGACCTTCTAAAAAGGTTTCATGAAAGGACAAATTTCAGCGAGTATGATTTGCAAGAATTTATTGCTTTAAAACTAAACCATCACAAAAATCTCTCTCACTACCTATACCCGAAAGTAACAATACCAAAGGCAGTTAGTCCAGTAGGCACCTGATTTAGGTTGCCATCCCATTCCAAATGCTTTATCCCTGCCATGTTCCAGCTACAAAAGCTGTCTGTCCTGCCCCTCGCAGGAGACAATGTCAGAGTCAGGAACAAACACTGTCCTGGTTGTGCTGGGTGAAGTTACAAAGAGAAAAAAGGCATTTGTGTAGTTTTTTAAGAATTGTTTTAACATCTTTTTGAAAGGGAGGGAGGAGAAATGGAAGAAAGAGTCTTCTATTTTTTGTATTTCTGTTACAGATCAACATGTTTTTTCTTTTTGTTGTTGTTTTAAATTAAACAACATCAATACAATGATGAAACAAATAGCAACAGCCTGGGATTCGGTTTAGGTTTTTTCCTCTCTGCTCTGCAGGCAATAGCTAAGCACCAGCAGTGCAAGTCTCATCCTTCCTTTGGGGGGAGCTAAATTCCTTGACAAAATCATGGGGGTTTTTGACAAAGGAGAAAATGAAGGAAATGAAAATGCTGATGGAGCCCAGTACCCCTCAAAGCAAGGAAAAGCAAGGAAGAATTCAGCCTCTAACACAGGACATATGTTAAAAGCAAGATCCAGGCAGGAAGACTAGTCACTCAGTAAATAGTCCCACCACCTTCCCATTCGTGATGCAAGACGCTATTGCAGCCAAGTAGCTCTGAACATATTCCACAACGTGCTATCAACAGAATAAGAAAATTCAAAAGGTTTTGCTTTTTTTTTTTCTTTTTCTTATTTTGTAGCTTAGTTTTGTCATTTGAAGGAATTTAAATAACCAAACCCACCAGTGCAGTGGACAAGGCTATAAAACTATGATATTAAAAAAAAGTTTCACAAAAGATCAGATAAAACATTAACACATTTTATTACTGTTTTGTTTGAGCAGAAATGCTGTCTCACATTTAACCCATAACATCTTGGTGCTCGAGTGAGGGAGAAATCAGGGAGAGGTAATACATGTCTCTGTGGGGGGGGAGAGACGACAGGGGACACGACACACAACACAACACCAAACCTCTCTCACTGGGCAAAAAACCCCAGTACTTTGCAGCAACAGTAAACCACGAAACATCTTACCAAAGCAAATTCTGGCTCAGTAAGACTACCTTCATTCAAGCAAGCATCAGTGGAGGGGAGGAGACAGGAGAAAAGAAATGTTTGCCTGATCCTAAGAACACAAACAGCTTTGTGGCAAGGCATATAACCCACCTTCAGGTTAAAGAAGTACACCTCTATTCACAGCAGGCACTCAGCCAACAACCCTCCCCAAATCCTTGTTATTTTTCAAGGTTATCTAACTAAGTAGGCAAAAAAATGTATTCCACCTGCTGTCTTCGTGCCAGATTTCCTCCCCCTTCAATCCCATCCCACGCCTCTCCCCCCTCCTCTTCCCTGGTTTTATATAGATCAAAAAGTCATGTTGCAAACCAGCACATTTATGTTAGAGTAAGAGGCATGGAGAGAGCTACCGCAAAGTCTTTAACTGAATTATAGTCATGTGTTTCAAATAACAAGGAATGAGAGCAAAATACACAGTTAGGCCCCAAGCCTCTTTCCGTAAACACAAGTGGAGCGGGAAGGATGGCGTATCTGTCTCTCCAAGACCCTACACGAACGTCTGGGATGGGAGGTACAGACAAGCAGTTCAGCTGGGACGCACGGACCCGGCACCCTCCCAGGCTGGTACCACTGGAAACCTCCTGGTAGACCTGCTTCGTTGCTCCCATACCAACGTAAGGACCAGGCTAAGGACTCCTTCACCGACCTCGGACAGAGTCACGGAAAACCAACAACAGTATTTATCTTCCCACTGAAAGGAAGATGTATGGAAAATTAAGGGATTTGTAGCAGATGGCAAGGACGTTTCTCCAGACCACTGGAAAGGCAGCTGCATCGGGAGCACCCTGAATCCACAGAAAATCAAAGTTAGCTGACGTGCAACAGTTCAGCCTTTTTCAAGAAGTACAACAAAGATCCTGGAAAAGAAATTCCGCAGAGAACGAATCTCACAAAATTCACATGGTTCCCTACAAAGGGTGGCTTCAAATGCAAGAAAGGTAAGCTTGTCCAAAGGCAAAGTCTTCAAAGTATTATGGCTTGCTCAGTAAATTATCCTTTTCCCTTCAAGTGAAGATTCTCAAAACACTTTTTGTGGCAACAAGTCAGCCTGCGCAGAAAGCCCAGACCCAAGCGGTGCCAACCCACCTAAATGCTTCCACACCAGCAGGTGAGTTAACGGGGAGGGTGAATGTCCAGCAGACATACAGCAGCTCCTTCCTTCTCCTTGTAATGTAAGTACACACAGTTAGAGAAATCATAGGAAGAAGCACAAAATATTACCCGATTTCATAAGTACACTGTAACAGATGCTAAACAGTGTCAAGAGCTCATTCTTTCTCTCTCTCTCGTACATACACACTACGGTAAAAATCTGCGGATTAGTTGGTTCTTATGTTTTGTCCTCTAGTCTCTATAAAGATGTTAAAGCACTGAGTTTAGCAGAGTTGCAGTTTGAAAATGTAACTTCAGGAGTGGTTCGTCCATCACGTATTGTAAATCCCAACTATGCATCAGGTTTTTCAGCGGACAAGTTTTTTCTGATCAGTTCCCCTTAAGCAGTGGCAGATACAACGTAAGCAGGACTTCTCCATACACCTTTCTTTCTAGTGAGAGAGGTGCAAACATTCATCAGCCTCCTCGACGCACAGCCACGCAGAGGGGAAAGGACATCCCAGCAATGTTGCTGAATTCCCTTCCCAAACTCCCTCTCTTCTCCCTGCCTTCACAATATTTCTCATCAGCTATATAGCAGGCTCATCACGTTGCCCCATTTTATTCCTCTACTTGCCAGGGAGGGAGAGCAGTAGCAACAGACTTATGATGTGTTAAATCTTGGCACATAATATTCCATTTTCAAGAACTACTTGAAATTGTAAAAGACCTCTATTGTTCCTATTCTTTTATCTTACTTTGTATTTGCATCTTTCTTTCTGCACAACAAGCAGACACTGCAGTTTTTGAAAGTCCAGTTGGATGAGCACAATTAAAACTGTTCCCATTCCCACACCGAATTACTGCAGGCAGGAAGATGCCACAATCAACTAATAAAGTGAGTATTCTCAGTTTCTGGCACCACAGAAATAAATGGAGCAAAGACTTCCAAGCTTTTTTAACTAAGTCACTGCATGTGAACAAACTGACTTGAGTTTTAATAATAAAAACATAAACACCCTCCTCTTTTCAGAAATGCATTTACTAAATGCGACAAGCCAAGTGGGAAAAAACACACTTAAGGCCAAACGGAGGTTCATTACAATCACTGCAGGATCATCATTACTTACTAGTATTGGCCTCTAACCACCCAGGAAATCTTGCCTAACATAAGGGACCTCCTGATAAACAGGACATAGTAAAATGAGGGTACAATAAGAATAAAGACAATAAAGCTGAACAACTGAAAACAGAAGATATTTTTTCCCAGGAATTTGAAGTTTCACTACTTCCCACATGATTTCTAGCAGCTAACAACACTTTCAAAAGAAAATACAAATTGGTCAAGGTTATTTCTCCTTCAGCTAAAATAGGAGAACTAAAAAGACATCTGAAGCAGCAACTCCTAATTATCTTCCCACAAGTCTTCTTGCAAACCAAAGAATTAACTATTCCTGGTATTCACATACAAGAAGAAGAAAAAAAAAAAAACAAAAAACAACAACTCTGAAAACAAACAAGCAAACAAAAGACTCTACCAAAATACATCGCACAAGTGAGCCTAAGCACCACATTTCCAAAGTCCTTTAAGCAGCCCTTTACTATCTGTAAACAGACCAAGAAAAGAAATGGCCACTTAAATGTTCCGTGTGCTATCTTACTAAAAGGTTACACAGCCCATTCAAAGGCTTGGAACCACTTCCCAAACATTTTGTTTATCCTGTGGATGGTGTAATTACCCACACCCCCCCCGCAAACACACCCTGCCACCTTGCAGGACATTTTAAACCACCTCTTGGAGAAGAAGTTTTAAGTGTTACAAGAAAAGCCTTATATTAATTGCAATTAACGTAATTGGGAAGTGGAGTAGTGTGCATCTAACACTGTGTCAGACACACAAAAATCTTCATCCAGATTGTCACATTCTCTTTCTGGAGATTCAAGACAGTTAGCACATTTCTGCTTCTTCATACAAATATTTTGAAAATCTTTGAAAGTTGACAAAGATGACAAAATGCTTACTACCTACTTAAAATTTACCTTTAAATATGTTAAAGGCATGGATGCAGAGAAGGTTATCCTAGATGTGTGAGCTTCAAAGCTAAGAAAAATACAGATGAGCCACATAATTATTAGAATGTAATCAACATATAAACACAGGCCCCTGTGAGGGTCTGACTCCATCCAACACTAAGAAAAATGGGGAGATGGATTTTTTTTCAGTTTGTTCAGAAAGGCTTCCCCTGGGTCAGACTGCTATTTTAAATACTGATTTTCACCCCAGCGAGCACTGCATATTGTGGAGGTGCAACAGTCTCTGAAGCAGGACTTTACAGTGGAAGTGCTTTATGAGTATAGTACCCCTGAGGACGATTAATCTCCAAGAAAGGCTGCTTGGAATCACTTCAGTCGTCATTTTGCAAGAACATGCATACATGATGCTGACCCAAAAGCCAAACCTGCATTTCATAATGGGCTCCAATCTGTGCAAAGCAGGACTAAATGAAATGAGACCTCCACAAGCTACTTAGAGACAAACCTGAAACTCAGGCCCATGGCTGTCACGACAGACAAAAAGGGCAAAGACACTTTCTTTAGTATTAACACAAGAACTGCTGCACAGATTACTGAAGGAAGCCAACAGCAACAAGACCCCATCCTTGTGCACCTGGGCATGAGTGATACACCTACCACCAATGCTTATTGCTCATTAGTACACCAAAACTTCCCAAGTTTGGGTTTTTTTGTTGTTGCTGTTGGATTTTTTTTTTAAGCAAATACGGGGGGAAAATGAGAACAGGAAGATAAAAAGACTTATGTGAAAACACTATGAAGGCTATACATACAGCACCAGAGGATGGAGCGATACTCGTGGTATGTGAAAAACTACTCTGCAACATGCAGTCTGTATTCCACCAGCTAACTGATCTGTGAAAAGCGATGCTTTTTTCATGAGGCATCCATATGACTTCAGAACCTCTTTACATAAAACCACTTGCAATACTAAAAGCTCTGAAGACATGGGCTTGATCGTGTATTTATGAAAGGGAGAACATAACACAAACCAGAATACATAAACAGGCCTAAAATTATGTTATTTCATTATCTCCCCCTTCCCTGTCAACACACACTACATCCTATGCTTCATCGTTGACCTTGTGTCTTCACTGTAACTTTCTCTCACAAGCTCACACCAAAATAAAATTACATAAACAGCATCTGCCTTTCTCCAAGAAGGCTTTTTTACATGGAAACTTTGGTTAGCGATATATCCAAGATCATAATTAAAGAGAGACCAATCCACTCAAAACGTGACCATTCCCACAGGAACGAGAAGAAATCCTTCCTATTGAAATAAGAGCAGGAAAATAAAATGGAATTCATTCTTGTTTCTGGCAAGAAAGGCATTTTCAAATCCCACTTGGTGTTGTATTTCTAACAATAGCTTCTTCTTTCAACACTACACTGAAGTACATTTTTAATCTTTTCAAGACTCCAGCTTCTTCATTGCCTTTAACACATTTATACATGTATTTAACATCAGTACATCCATCCCTACAAACATCCCTCCCCTCCCTTTTTTGTACATTCTACTTAAGTTTGTCAAATAAATAAATGGAACTAAATATCAGAAAAAGTTGTTAATTCAAAGAGCCCTTAAACTGCGAAATAAAACCTGCTGCTACTTGATCAAATAATGCTCGTGACCTAACATTTCAATCCCCACCCTAATCTGACTGATGCTAATTTTATACCAGCATCCAAAAACAGTCATGATTTCAGTTAGAAATCACCTAAGGAGATTTTCTTTCTTCTGGGAACTAAAGACACTTAACTCCTTTCTGACTAGTACGAACACCTCAAAATCGTCCTACCTTTAGCATCTCTATGACTTCAGCACCACGACCAACTTAAATGACCAATTATTGGCCAGCACTCAAAAACCACTCAGCACAAATATCATTTTTCATCCTTCCTGGACTTTGGGGCAAATGGGAGGATCTTTGCAAAGTGAGGCTCAACAGAGAATTAGGAATTAAAAGCAGCAAGTAATATTCTGGAGCTGACACCTACAAACTGTTGCCATTTTTATTCTTTTTTTTTTTTTAAATTAGAGGTTAATATTATGATAGAAATAGAGTAAAATGGAATGTATGATTTAATCTTCTTTCATTTTTCCCTCTGAATATGCTATAGCTTCACAATACTTATCAATGAAACAACTACTCAGAGAACAGATAGGACATTCTTATCTACAGCTGACTTCAACTGCTTACAACGTTAGCTTACAGAACGATTTCCAGCCCATATGTTTTTGTCATGTCAACGGTTTCCAAAGATAATAAATGCTCTTCAGTATCATGCCTGGCATAACTAAGCCTGTGAGCAGGCTGCTAAAATTATATGGAGAATGTACAAGCGAGCTCTTCAAGCAGGTCTCTAATGACTTCAACCCAAGAGCAGCACTCCAGCGAAACGGAGGGATTTGGGCAGGAATGCAGACTATACAATAGCCAGCTGTAAATAGAAACCAAACTTCGTCACAGCAAGCATCTGAAGCACGTCTCCGCGTTATGCGGCACAATGCGGGCTCCACCTCACCCAGCTCTAGCTAGCTCTTGCAAGCACAGGCACAGCCACGCTACGCTGCGTCGTAGTTACATCCTACTGCAAGAGCTCTGCGGCATAGGGTCTTTAACGGTTTCTACATTATACTGCCAATTTTCAAGCTTTGGTCCATGGACCATTTCAAAGGGGTGTGCAAACAACTGTTAAGAAAAGCAAGGCTACTGTCAAGCTTAAATTCACCGCGCAGATTACTGCTCTGGGCTCTATAGCATCTTCAGTTAGGGCATGGCTGATTCCTTGTCAGCAGTGACTTAACGTGTTTTGCAGGCGATCCTGCTGTTTAACTTACACATATATACACTAATCATGCAAGAAAATAAACCTATCAATTTAGCATAAAATAACATAGGCAGAAAATGAATATGTTGGGAACCCAGGTTTGCTACAAACAAAAATTTGGAATCATCAAAGATAGATAAACTTCTACGTACAAATAACTGTAGCCTTAGGCAAGATTAAAACTTAGCTAAAACTAACAGCACAACATTGCAACCCACTGAACCATAGTATTTCACTCTTGAAAGAATATTCTTTCTTGAAGATCCAGTTTCTGCAATCCAGAAATTGCTTACGAATTTCGGCTTTCATTTTTACAAGACAAATTTTAGCTTAAAAAAAAAAAAAAAAAAGAAAATCACCTCAATCACTGAACCCCTGAGACTGAAGATGTTTTATCTACTTCAGGTAAGGCATGAATACCAATCGCTCAGCTCCTGTGGAAAATGCCCGAGCAGGCTTATGTACATTTTATACACAACTTACTCTGAAGCCTTAAACTGGGCGTCTAAGGGGCACTCCAGTCCCATGAGAGGTCTTGTCTCAGGGCTGAATTTGAGCCACTGCTTACAAAGGCTTCAGAAATGGCTTTCTCCTCTGACAGCATGGTCTCCTTAACAATTTCTTAAGAGGACCCAGAAATGCAACTCCTTGCATTTCAAAGCTTTCTCAGGTTTAGCCTTTCTGAAAGCTGATTTTGGAGAGTCTGATCCAACGCTCAGGGAAGCAAGTGGAAAGACTCCAACTAACTTCAGTAGTCTTTGGATTGGGTTCTGCAGCTGCAAGAGCTATTCCTCATTAGGTGTTACATTAAATACAACACATGCCATAAGAAAGCATGTATAATCATACTGATCAAAATGACACAATCTAAAAAGACCTTAAGACAAAACAGCTACTCAGGTGCCTCCTTCCCCTGACACTTAAAGCATACAAAAATATATTCTTTTTTCCTTTACCCTTTTCCTTCTTTTCCTTGGCAAGCATCTCCTCTCACTACTTCTTAAAAACAAACAAACAAAAAAAAAAAACCACACTAAAAAACCCCAAAACAACAACAACAAAAAAACCCAAACCGAAGTATTAATTTAAATGATCTTAAGAGTTATGACGAAGCCAGTAATGTACTTTCCAAAATTCAAATTAATTGAAGGCAGGGTGAGGTCTTAAAATACAGAGGGCAATACTTGAAACCACTGACAAAGGTGGTGGACTAGGTGGACTAGGCAGCTGTCCAGACACATAAACTTACCTGTATTACAGTTCTGCTAAGAAATTTGATTACAGTACATTATACAAAGATACTAGGATTTTTAAATGTTTCAATGTCTGAAATGCAACCGTTTTCCTAATTTTTTTAAGACTTATGAAAATATGTAACTGCCTGTTGTTTTACTGTCTCACTTTCAAAATAATTGAAGTATTAATGGGCTAGTCCCTACAACATCTACAGGTAGGAGTACAAGAGAGCAACAGCCCATTCCACCTCCAGGAGGGAAGATAACAGGCGGTGGCTCCCAGAGGACCTCTGCTCCCAGAGCAGCATCCCTGCATCTCTTCAGGATGTTGGCACTGCTGCACTCCAAGAAATCATCCTGGGGGTTATGTGAAAGACTTAAACAAGGGAGGGGAACTAGGGAAAGTGACTCCAGGCTACCACAATTCTTCTCCTCAAGCCTTACAACAGAGTATCTTAAAAACTTCACTTTTGTCTGCTTCCCAAATGTTTGTACACAGAAATATTTTAAATATATATATACACGCATATGCTATAATTCCAGCATTTCTATTTTATTTAGACACCCAACGCTAATGGTAAAAGTCACATCTGAATTACAGGCTCCAATTCCTTCTTGTATTGGTCCAGCTTCATGTGCTAGTATATTTTCCAACCAGTTTCGGTGGAATTCAAGCACTGTAGAGCTATGCAACTTCACAGACCCGTAAGTCATCCCATAGGTAGCTTACAAGGTTTTTAGAGTTTCCACCCTTATCTTCAACCTAAACAAGCTGCATTCCCTTCTATTATAAACAGACCCAAAAATCAAACGGTGATTTTTTTTTCCCCCTCCAGTTTAGTATGACAATCTACAGTCAACTTTTTCAAATTGGAGGCTGAAAATTTAACCATTACCTGAAATAAAAGTTAACTAATTTTCAGAGACCTTCAAAATACACAGGTGTGTTCCCAAGATTTAACCAGAAGAGTGCATTCTGATCTTGCTTTGTAAATTAAAGCTCTTCTGTTTAGGTTGCTAAATAATGATGTCAGTATGTTAAATAATGATGTTCTGAAGCCTAATTTCAGAAGTACGGGAATACATAGGAGAGAATCTAGCTTAAGTAAACTGCAAGTTGGAAAAACCTGTGGAAAATACCTGAGCATGAAAGAGAAAGAACAGTGGGATCCAAAATAGAGAGCATGAACAGATCCTACCCATCATAGTGCCTATTGGAAAAAGAGCTTTCAACTATTCTCATTTTCCATACTTTAAAGCAAATCTAGAAAAAAATGCACATTATTTGTAAAACACTAAGAAAATTAATTTATTTTTTTCATATCCTATTAATTGTTTTTTCAGTCACTGGACTGAACATGACATGCTGCTCCATAACATTAATGCCAAAATCAGATGGCAAAACAAAATGTGACGTATTTCTTGGGATCAAACACTAAACACAGCTTTCAAAGACCACCTTTCTTGCTTGCTCCTGAGGTATATAGAGGAGATGCAAAAGTAAATGATACATGTGTAAATGCGTACACCAAACAAAAATCCTTGTTTATCGTCCACCCACACAAGTAACCTGCACAACGCTGCAAGTCACCTTAACCTTTCTATCACACCCTGATTTTTCCTCTAATTAAGCTTCATTTTGGTTATTTCTCACATTACAATTTTTTTCTGGATGGCAGAAGCTGGAAGTCAGTAGTGATGTCTCCATTTTCCCAGGGGTTAAAACTTGGAACTAACTCCATGACGGGGCTAAAGGAAGGAAGTGTGAAATCAGATGGACTGCCAGAGGTTGCACTCTCCTCTGCAGAAGCATCAAACTGTCAAGCTCTTCATCAGAACCTGCACTCCTACAGGGATGAGACGTACACAAAGCAAACTAAAGGTCAACATGAGTCAGAAGAAAATAAAGTAAATGAGCACTTTCCCTAGTAGCCAGGACCACTGGCAATTATTTACTAGCTCAAAACAAAAACTTAGCCTGACACACCATCTCCTTACAAGTACATACCTTTCTCTGCTTGTGACATGCTGCTTAAGGTAGAACATAAAATGTAATGATTGCAAATTAAGGAGATAGAAAATAACAAATGGGCCCATACACGGACTCTGCATGAAGTGCAAGCAATTATGCTGAAAGTCAAATGTACATTAATGATTTTGATGCATCAGATTAATCTTTCCAAAGACCTTAAAAAGCACAGCTTAAAAAGAAAGCCTTTGTAGTAACCTCTGAATAGGCAAAATCTTTCCCATTATTCACATGCATACAAGCATAAATATTTGATGTTTTGCAGATGGATTTGAAGGTCTAACATTTAAAGACAAAAGGGAAAATTTAAAATTAAACCACAGCAGTGAACTAGTCAGAGTTGTCTACGTAGACATTGATACTGTGAAGAGTGAGAAGCACTGATAACTAAAGATGAAAACTACTAGTGCCTCCTTGTTCAACACACGCTTGCTTATTTTCAAGTGACTTTTAAATTGTTCTTAGCATAATCAGATGACTCTTCTCTTTCCCTTCTGACATGAGCAACTAGTCTACAGACAAGCAAATCCCCTCTAATAGAAACCTCAACTCTGAAGTTGATTATAATTTTCTCATTGACTTGACTGGGATGAGGATTCCACTCTAAGGAGTCTCCTGAACTGCCGGGCCTATGGAGTCACCATCTATGAAAAATCTGTAGCATGACTTTCTTCCAAAAGCCACGGTGCTGAGAGTGCAAATGCCTACGGTTCAGAGGCTAAAACCTAACAGAACTGAACTGTTCTTTTTTCATTCCAAAAGCACACAGCAGACTACAAATCTTTCTCACCAAAAATGACAGCATTTTGGATGTACGCATCAAATACAATATTGCCGAGCAACTCCCCATTCACAAGAACAGGCAAGTGCACTTGAGTGTGTCTATGGGGGCCAAGTGTGTCACCTTTGCAGGGCAATGCTCCTCATCTCCCCTCCCATGGGTAAGCAAGCTACCTCATTTTTGCCTTTGAAAGGCAGTACCTACATATTTGCTAATAAAATAAACTGTGTTGATCAAGTTCACTTAGAAGAAATTTCTCCCCTTTTGTTTTCTCCCCTAAATTCAAACCTTTTGCCATCCTGCCCCTTGAATCCGACAGCTCAAGTCAATCAGTTTGTTTTCACCCAAAATACTACAAAAAAGCTGAAACTCCCCTGCAAACTACAAGAAGCCTCTAAAATTTTCTTCTGGCTTCTGCACTGATGAGTGCGCACACCTTGGTACAAGCCATGACACAACGGCACAGCTGGAAGATGCTTCTTCCAGGAGGGCTCCTTTCTGTACGTGTCCTTTGGACCGAACAGCAGGGATGCAGGAGTCTGGGAGCAAGGAGAAACAACTGCACAGGACTTGCATCAGGTAGGTATACAGAAGGGAGTCAAACCCAGGACAGTTGACACATCTCCTATGGGCTCAGCTCTAAACTGGATTTAACCAGCACCGCTTCACTGTCTTCAAAGGATCTGTTCTGATGGATGCTTGCTGAAGACCTGGCCTCAACAAATCCAGGTCTTTCCACAGATAAAAATTGGAAAACGTTCATTATAATTTTCCTAACAAGTCGCATGTCCCCACAAAGCACTTCCCATTTCCTTATTTCGTGTTCAAACGTAGAAGTTACAAAAAAGCATTTATCCAAGAATTTGCAGGTTTCCTTGTTTCTCCTAAATAGCTCCATCGTGAGATACGTTAACTCTTAATACATACATGTAATTACAGCTTTCCAGCACAATGCAACTGGATATACAACAGCATAAACAACTTTTATAATTTGCTACAAAACATGAGATTCGCCATTGCCAAATGCTCACTCAGTAGCAATTTAAGTATGCTAAATAAATCCTAAACATAGTTTTATTATGCACAGAATTTTAGCATCGTGTATTTGAAATGTTAGAGTAAGGACTGCTTTTTCTAAAACTTGAAGACAGCACAGAAGCCACAGTCTTAGGGAGCTCCACGTGAGCACCGAGCAAACCAAAGCAGCAACTTGAAGTGAGCACATAAGTACACCAGATCACGCTCACAGTAAGCAAGCAAGCATCCAGCCCCTGTGAATCATGTGCATATCTCATATTCGCTGACCCACGGCAGACTGAAACAGGTGTCTTCAACACTAAAAGCAAGAGGGAAATTTATTTTTCTTTTAAACCAAACCAAACTCCATAGGCACAAGAAAAACAAAGCTTTCTGGCGTTAGCTGTGACAGTCTCTCCAAATGGTAAAAAGAGCACTTGAGCTGCTACACAAATCAGCGTATTATGTAAACATATTACAATGGCTGGCTTATTTAGCTCTGTTCTTTAATCATGAATTATTTATTAATGGTAACCATGAAAGCTGGTAGTTTAAAACAGTTTAGTTCATTGCCAAAAAATAGGAGGCCTTGCTAAGATAAGGTGAAATTATATGTGCTACATTAGCAGCATTAACATAATTACAATATGAAATTCTGAAACAAGTGGAGCAAAACTATTGAATTAAGAAGTTAACAGAGTCCCCACTCCTACAGCTGAGTTACAGTAAGTTTTATTCAGATGGGTGATGCAGTCTTATACTTAATTAGTGAAAAAACAGGTTTTGCTTAAAACATCCGATGGATCTGAAAAAATAAAAAAGGTAGTTGAAGCACTGCAAGTATCCAGTGTAGGGGGGGGGAAGAAAAAAAAATGGCACCACAAGTGAAACTTCTTTCTATCTCCAGTCTTGGAATCATAAGCTCAGTTATGGAATCAGTATACGAGTTAACAAATTCAAGATTAAAGTGTTTAGAGAAATAGCACTGAATTATCAAGAAAAATAAAACTAATTAATTGCCAAATAATATCAAAGGGATAAAAAGTTTCCATGTTTCTGAAGACGATCAAAATAAAGTTTTTGTAAAATACAAGTTATTTAAATGCAGTAAAATAACGTAGTAAAAATAATGAGAGGACATAGAAAAACACCAGGAAGAAATTAAGGGCTAAGTATATTACAACATGGATCACTATCACAAGGAAAGAGGTCGAATTTGCGCCACTTCGTATTTACAGGACTGGAAACTTAACAAAAAGGGATGTGTTAAAACTGGCCCATACTGGAAGAAAAGCACCGGATTATTTAAGAGATTTCTTCCTTCCCAGTCGTTTATGACAGTCTACATTGCACAACTAGGCACCAACAGGAAAAATGAAATAAGTGAGAATGCTATACTTAACTCAGATTAATAATTCATATCTCTGATTAACTCTGCACACATATTCATAGTTACACAGTATCACACAAGAAGGTGGGTGGTTTTTTTGTTTGGCTGGTTTTGCTAAAACCCTTAATTTATTACACAAGGTATGGTTAAAACAGCCATGCTAAGGTGGTTTGGAAGGACAGAAAATAACCCCCCATATTTTCAGAGAAAAATTGCTGTCTTCATCTCAGAGTGGTACTGGTAATAATAAAGATACGTAGAAGGCTAAGGAGAATATGAACACATTAGACATATACTTAAGACCAGAAACGAAGCGTCTGATAAAACCTCGCCATACAATTGATCCAATGGCTTCTGATCTCCTTGAAAAAAATACATTAGCCAAATAAAAGAGTCTGGTATTTTTACTTTACAACACTCATGAAAAGGGCTAACAGGTGGCTTCTCTGGAGTCCCCCTTACCAGCTAATCTTACCTCCTTACAAACCACACTCTGTGTCTGCATTTCTAAAGACTTATTTCAATGTCAAGAAAAGATCTGTCGTGATCTGGTGAACGACATGGTATCTTCCCAATGTAATTTTGCAATTCAGTTCGCAGTTACGGAGAGTAACCAAAGGTATTAATGTAAGGAGAATGCAGAAAGGACTCATATTTTAAAATCAGAAGTTACTCACAAACTTAATTTTTATTTTTCACTCGCCCTGAATTTTGGCATGGTCAGGGACTACATATACAGTTTCCTTGGCCATGACTTTGCAAAGACTGCTATGGAACTCGTATCCTTTATTCACCTCAGATGCAGCAAATGTAGGTTGGCTAGGGGTTTTCTGTTTGCCTTTTTTTGCATGACATTTCAGCCTCCAGCTTTCCACAAGCTTCATGATTGCTGGACTTGGACATCACATTAACACTGTCAAAGCAACGCGTAAAAATAACATTTTAGACCTACAAGTAAACTTATCAAAGATGAGGAATTCAAAGACCTTGACACTCTGCCTAGGCTTCACAGTTCATATGAGTGTATATTCCTGGAAGGGAACAAATATATGCAAGTCCAAATTCACTCTAGATTTACAGTCACCAAAAAACCAGCCAAACAAAAAAAAAACACCACCACACCCCCCCAAAAAAAATAATTAAAAAAAATTGAAGTGTGCGAGAACAAAGCAGGTACAGAATTTAGGGGTGTAGTCTTTTTAGTCACAACTACTACCTCATTATAATACAATTTACAGTGGCACATTTATACACGGTGCAAACTGCGCAGCCTAAAAATTAAGACACTAAAAGAGAGGCAACAGTTGTATTATTCAGAATAAAAGACACAGTAGTTGTGAAATACATGGTATATATTTTTCCTCTAGAATAACAGGAGTGCTTAATGTAATAAAGCCCAAAACCTCTCTCTGTATTGTTGCACACCATGTGAAGTGGAATTCTGGGGAGTCGAGTACAAATCCTTTATGCTCTCAAGTTTCTGACGACAGAAAGGCACAGCATATTATAGAGTTGAGTGCTATATAAAGGGTAGTATGGTAAGCATTTTAATACTTATATTGGAATTTTTTTCAATAAATACACACAAATTACTAACAAGGAAAAAAAATGGGAAATAGGAAGACTGTATTCTTCATTATTCAGAAGTATGCTAAACACCATTCAGGTTTAGGCATTGATGAATGCTACAAAGTAATACTTCTCTCTTGGGAGGTGCAAAATTATTGCAGTTTACTGGCATGTTAACTCCTCCAAGACCCTGGCCCAGAGAACAGCAACTGCAGCGTAAGAGTGCACCGAGTAGAACTACTGAAGTCAGTTCATATGCTTAAAGTTATTTATATGCACCAGTGCCCTGCCGGATTAGACTCATGACATAGATCACTTGCAATCAGATTAATTATATAGCAAAATGATGACAACTAGTTCACTTGGAACACAGAAATTTGGGGGCATGTTCACTACAATTAACCAACATTAACTTCTGTCTTCTGGCATAAAACTAAAAACAAGTATCTCACATCTTGTTCCAATTTTTTAATCCTTTAATAATGAAGTTGATATGAAAATAGAAACGTAAAATAAATTCAGTGTGCTATTTTGAGACATTTTCCCTGCAACTCCCATGTTAATACAGAAAAATATATGGAAGATAAATATACATAATTAGAGACCTGCTCTGTTGGATACATGTAGATTTAACAAAAAAATGAGGAGAAAAAACCCCACACAAACATGGTAGTTAACACTGCTTTCAAGCATCTTCTATAGCACAGCCAAAATTAACCAGAAAACAAATTAATCAAATGCATTGAAGACAACTTACGAAGAATAAATTGCTATGGCATTGTGAAAATAAAATAGTTCAAAATACTCTTCTCAATTGCTACTTGAAATTAAAAGCAGAAGTATCAGACTTCTTACTGCTATCATAAACCAGCATTTATGACTCAGTAGCCAAGCAGAACGACTGATCTCAGGTTTGTTCGATTCCCTAACACCTGCTGGCTGATGGTAACCCACTTGTAGAGGATGGGTGCTGACATACACCCAGGTTGCTTTTACATAGCGCGGTAAGCATGCGGGAAACCCCAGTTCTGAAATAACACTCCAGTTTGTATACTTGCACTTCCAGTCATGTTGCCTAATCAGCAAACACAGCCCACTGCCACAAATCACTAGAAATAACAGCCTGGCGCTAAAAGGTACAGGATCCCCGTTTGGCCAGGAGCCTGACAACAGCTGTAGCCAGAACTGTAAGTGAGCAGCACTTCTCTATTTCACTCACCCAATGGTACCACCTTTAAGACAGCAACAGAAAATCCGGCCAATGGCAAATCGTTACCATACCCCCAGAAGGAAAGACTTCAATGGCAGTACTTTGTTGAACTGCATTTATTTTTAATTCGTTGCATAAGCGATGCTGCTAGACACAACAGGCTAGATGGAACGCTACAGCAGAGCATTTCTATCAGTTGAATTTCTGGAACCTCTCTTGACAGCTAAATTAGCCTTTGATAGCAGCTGCAGTTTTTTTTAAAGAAAAAAAAAAAACAAAACACAAACCCCAAACCACAAAACCCCCACTCATTCCCACTAACTATTCACTGGTTTGGTCTACAGAGCAGTTTTGGTGCATGCTAACATTCTCCTTCTGGAGATAAATTAAACTAGAAGCCCAGCTCCAGCCACACACCAAATATGTTCCAACTCCTAAGGACAGAGTAAGAGTTGCAGTCAATGACTTGTCTTTTACACAACTGTGACACACATACTAGAGTGAGACAGCCCAGGGGACTGACTAAACACAATTTGAAGACTCCAAGATGCGTATAGTATAGAACTAGAGGCCTCAACACCAATTGTAGGAGTGTCCAGATTTGACTGTATTGCACCAAATTACTCATTAATTTGCACACATCTAGAATCTGGATTCTAGAGATCCATATGTAATCAAGTAGGAGTCAGGACTAAAAAATTTTTGCCTTTTAAATACGATATCTTAAGGTAAGTCATATGCGTACTATAAACAAAACCTCCTGCTCAGATACTCTCCAAAATTTATTGATAGATCTCAAAACACAACAGGCCAAGCTTTGCTTAAGTTTGCCCCAAATCTTACAGGATCATGACCTTATATTTTAAATAAACCTGATAAACAACTCATACAGAATCAAAGAATCTACTCTAATACCAGTTACGTGACAACTCTAGATTAATTCTACTGCAGTATATAGAAAAAATAGTCCAATATCCAAACTTTGCTATCATTTTATGAATATGATGCTTTCTGATATCATAAAATTAGCAACTGATGAAACAATCATTACAACAATGATCAGGGATAGTGTATCCCGCACATTATCAAAACACTTGTATTTAAACACTAACTCATTAATCTCTAAACAATGAAAGATTACAAAGTTGCACTACAGAAAACTCTTAAATGTTTTTTTTCCTCGCTAGCACTGAGAAGAAAGGTGGCACGGACTACACGTTTCCTCACACCGCAGAATGCTAAGCCTGTTCTCATTTTCAGCAGTGCAACCACAGGGGACCCAATCCAAGCGAGATTGGAGTTTTTGCGACACAGAGGACACATCTCAGCATGGCCAATTTTGCCCTATATACTACTGAGAGCAGTAAAGCCGCCACTCTGACAAAACTCTAGTGTTCAGTAACAGCTTAAAATTTAAGCTCCTGCTTACTCAGGACAGTACTACAGAACTTGCAGCGCTGACCACAGGAAGGAAGAATGAGGGCCACACTCCAAGGCTTCCCTTTTCCCACGTTATTGGGCAAAAACCCATGCATCTCTCACAAGTTCATAGAAGTGGCAACTTCCATGGAATTTGTCCACATCCGTAAGTGAGGTGTTGCAAAATCTTTTGAGAAGAACAGCTATCAGTGTGTATAACTTCACCTCATTTCAAGTACTAGAGAGATTTTAAAGTTACCAGGCTCTGTTTCCAATTAGACGTAACCTGTTCCTTGCAGTAAGCAAGATGCTTATCTGCTTTCATTATGTTTTCTTTTGTATTCTAGAAATGAAATACTTGGCAATGTGTGCTTCAGCCCTTCACTAGGCTACTTTCAGTTGCCAGCTGAGGAATAAATGAAGTAAAGGACATTCATTAAAATCCCTACACAGGAAGGAGCATCTTCAAGCATACAACTGCACAGGATAAATATGGGTAACCTGAACTTGAGTGCAGGAGGTGCTGCTTGTATTGTATCAGATATAGAACTCAATCAAAGTAAAATCTGGTAGTAAAGCCTAATAAAATCTTCACTAAACGGACAGCGTTGCATACAATTTATGCAAATAACTCTGTGAGAGAACAAATTCTCAGTACTTTCCAAACCAAAGGAGTTTTCCCACCAGCTGCAACAGATCTAAAGTTAAAAATCTGATCTTCTGCTACCTTTTTATTCCCAGCAATAACTGGCGGCTAGCCTTGTAAATCAGGGCATTGGGATGACCAATTAAAAAAAAAAATTTTTGGTACAAATTCTAGTCTGAATCATTATCTTAGTTATCTCTGTACATTCCTCTAGGCATGCTACTGTCCTTGTCTACTTCCAGCTATCCATTGTATTCAGCGGGGAAAATCAAAAAAATACTCAACACAGCGTATTGTCCCCCACTCAAAAGTAACAATTCCCCTATCCATCAGCCAAATCTGTCCTTGCATATTTACACCCCATCCTACAGCTCCTCAGTCCCATTCTGGAATCCTTTGGGGAAAAATCGTAACTGTATATCCCAAGTGTAAAAACATACGCCCAGATCCCCCCAATTTCTTAAACCTAAAGAAGAAAAGAAAAAAGCCCTGAAGCCGTTTTCTCAGCAAAACTGCGTAGGCAACACTAGAAACTCTTTGACAAGTCTCCCGTTACCCAACTGCTCTACAGCTGGACTCACACTACCGAAAAGTCCCTGGGGACCCCCATGGCAGTACATGAGGACTGCCACCCACACCCGAAACATGTGCCATGACATCCTGCAATTGTCCTCTCATCCCACCCCATACGTAGTGCTCTCAGAACAGAGACTATCCACGTTTAAAAGCGAAAATGTTAAATGTGAAAATCTTGCAAATTAAGGATAGTTTCTGGCTGAGTTTTTTTGGGGGGGGAAAGGCTAGATACTACCACCATTGTTGCTTTTTTATACAAACCACCAACCATTTTCCAAGGGAGATACTGATTTTGTTTATTTTAAAAGAATACACAAAGGTACACAAAGCTTCTGAAAACTCCACCACTAGCATCTATCTGTCTTTGCCCCAGGCCGGGCTGTGCCAGCCTGGCAGAAAGCAGCCTTGAAGCAACAAAAAAAATGCAGAAAGAATCAATTTCAGGCCAAATGGAAGGAAGCTCTTAACCATGAGTAACTTGCATTTCATGAGGCATTTAGAGGTTCCCAGACCACGCCAGCAGCAAAACCACCATTTATTAGCTAGCAGTGCTCAGATGAGACAAGCAAGAAAAATCACACTAGCATTTCTTTGATCTATACTTTTCTCCAGTGTAGAAGAGAAACCTGAACCTAACTTTCAAGCAATACTGAAAAGAACTACGTTAGCATCCGTTCATCAAAGACAGAGCTAGGACAGCTACTGCCCTGCTCTTTTTTTATAACGCATTTCTAGAAAGTGTTACACACCTGGTTGCTGGCTTGCAGGTTACTAGCAATGCTTCGTACCATTATTTTTCCTCTTCATTCTTCTATTCCAGAAGACTGCTTTGACCCCTTGTATTGGGTTTGTGTGGTGGGGTTTTGGTAGCAGGGTAGGGGCTGCAGGGCCGGCTCCTGTGAGGAGCTTCTAGAAGCTTCTCCGGCTCCAGGTGGGACCCGCCCCTGGCCCAGGCTGAGCCCGTCAGTGAGAGTGGTAACACCTGTGGGGAACAGGTTTGAGAAGGGGAACCTGCAGTGAGTGAGGGGAGTGGGGTGTGAGAGGAACCCCTCTGCAGGTGTGGAGGTCAGGGAAGGAGGAGGGGATGCCCCTGCAGCCTGTGGTGAGATGGCAGGCTGTCCCCCCCAGCCCACGGAGGGGAGTGGGGGAGCAGATGCCCACCTGCAGCCCGGGGAGAGAGGAGCCCACGCCGGAGCAGGGGGATGCCCCCCAAGATGGCCGCCGCTCTGTGGGAAAGCCCGCGCTGGAGCAGTTGGTGCCTGGAGGACTGCAGCCCAGGGAAAGGACCCACGCCAGGGAAGTTTGTGAGGAACTGCAGCCCGCGGGAAGGACTCGCATTGGAGAAATTCGTGAAGGGCTGCCTCCTGCAGGAGGGACCCCACGCTGGAGCAGGGGAAGGGTGTGAGGAGGAAGGGAGCACAAGGTGTGACCAACTGACTGCAATCCCCATTCCCTTTCCGCCTGCGCAGCTGGAGGGTGAAGAGGTAGAGAAAATCGGGAGTGGAGTTGGGCTGGGAAGGAGGAAGGGGTGGGGGGAAGGTGTTCTAAGATTTGGGTTTACTTCTCATTATCCTTGTTTGGATTTGATTGGTAGTAAATTAAATTTATTTTGTTTTTTCCCCAAGCTCAGTCTGGTTTTTTGTCCGTGACCATAAGTGGGGAGTGATCCCTCCCTGTCCTTGTCTCAACCCATGAGCTTGTCTTTATATTTTCTTCTCCTCATCCCACTGGAGGGGAGGAGTGAGGGAGCAGCTTCATGGGCTTAAACCACAACACCCCTCAATCCCCAGCTTGGGCATGAAGTTATAGCTGCAGTGTGACAACAGAGCTATTTCTTAAATCAAGTGATACAGCACATCTAAAGACAATAACAACTTGGGATTTAGATGTTCCCCTTCCTTTGAGAGGACTGGAAGATGGGAGACAAAAACTGTTTCGCATACATTTCAGTTAAATATGTATACACACGCACACACACGCCAGGAGGCTACGCTTTCTACTTACCAATGTAAAGACAAAAAAGAAAATATATATTATGGAATAAGCAACATAACTTAAGTGTAATGCTTGCACTATACAGGAAATAAATATTCTCAAAATTTCAATATGGAAATTAACAACTGCAGCACACAGCCCAAGATATTGTCTTAAAAAAAGAAAATTACATACAAAACTCCTGTTGTTGAGGGCTGCCCATGTGTCCCTCCTGTGGTCAGTCAGAAGGTGCTAGTAGGCAAGCTCTTGCCAGCCCCCTAGGAGCAGGTCCTTCCCCTGTCACTACCCCACTGTGCATCAGAAGAGAAGAATTATCCCTGCTTCATACCTGGAAAAAGCTTTCCCAACCTGCTGACCCCACTTCACCACCACGGGTGGATTTCAGCCTGTGCATCCCGTGCACGCGGAGCACCCGAGCTGCAGTACGGGCTGAGGTTTAGTTTCCAATAACCTAGACACAGTCTCAGCCACTACAGTCTCGTTTTGACTGTCATTGGCAGCACCTGAAGGTCTCTTTGCCCTGAAGGAAGACCTGACATTGAAAACTGAAGTTTGGGCAGGGCTCTGCTCCCAAAAATGGGGCACTGGGACACCAAAGCACTGTCCTGACTTCAGCTCAGGAGGGTGAGGAAAGATGTTGTTGCTGGTTTTTAAAACCTTGTTCGGCCTTTTACCCAATTCCTTTAGATAAAATTAAGTACAAGCTCCCTTGTCACTTCCATATCCTTTTGAGCTTTGAGAGCAGTTGAACCTGGCAGGTTTCAGTGACTGTTAATACCAAGGAAGAAAACAACTCCCTTTTGTACGCAGACCACCTGTACAACCTGTTAACCCTTATGGCAGTTCTTCTACGTATAAGCTTGTGAGCAGTCACAAAGAACAAACCTATCGTAAAAGATTATGTAAGACAACATCAGTGCTGCATCCAACTTTAACTGTAATAGCACTGTCCTGCATCTAAGACCTGTTTCTACTTACACAAAAGATTTGATTTCCTTTGACAGACAGATCAGCCCACTAGTACCCAGCTAAATGCTTCAGCAAGGAACCAAATCTGATTACCTACATTTGCTATCCAAACCCTAGGAAAGCAAAAGGGGTTCAAAGGAGAAAATGTTGTATTAACTTGACTATTTCTTTCTGCTCACTCTAACCCAGGATATATTCCACTAGTCTTCTGAAAAGCTAGTAAGGGAGGAAGCAATTTAGCTGTAGCAGGACTCTCTTGAACTTCAGTAATATAATTAGCAGGTAATTAGGATGCTGATGTACAGCATTGACAAAAAAAATAATTCCACAATGCTTTAGAAAATCTAGTTGTTGAACTTTTATAGAGCTGTTGCAGTGCTGCGGCACACCAGTATATAGCCACTTCAAATTCAGCAGCTCATTGATTCTCAAGGAGCAACAAGCTCTCTGGTCTATTTAAAAAAGAACGAGATATTTCAGAAAACAGAGACAAAGCTTCACTTGGCATAAGGGTCTAATGACCCATCATAAAGTTTGTCAAAATTATGACACAAACGTATCAACAGATTTTACAAAAAATAATGTACAAGATAATCAGAGTTGAGATGTAATGATGTAAATTTTAACATAGTTTATAGTAGTTACTGACTCTTTACCTTTTAGCTATCAGGTTCTCTTACAGTAAAAAATGCTTTTGAAATTTATATGCATTAATAATTTTTTTTTAAAAAACAATGAAAACAAACAGCAATGCCACTGCCTTACTATTTCTTCTAGAAGAACCTCCCAAGGAGCTGAACTTGGCGGCTTAGGTTGCTCAGCTCAAGAGAAACAGCTCAAGTGCCCCCAGCTTCTAAAGACAAAGAAAAAGGAGGCAAGGACCAATCCTCCTTCAAACACTGAAATTTAATTGATGTCCTCGCTTGTTGACTTCTTTCATTGTTGCCCCCTTCTGCAAACAAGAGTACAATACTTCCCATAAGGTTGAACAACCTCCCACTGCTGAACATGGATGTACACACAACTGTGCATGCTATGTGCGTACAGACCCATGTGAACAGGTGATCAGTTTTTAAATGTCACAACCCTTCCTGTAGGTGGATAAACAAAAATGCTACTTTAATAACTTTGTATTTTCTATCTTATTCCCAAAACATGACCTGCAACACCATTGTATCCTACAGCCAAAGGAACTGAAACTGTAATACTGTAATTGAAGTGTGTATAGCATAACAGCTTCACTATGCAGTTGCCAGCATAACATCCAGTTGAGTAAGCAGCTTGGGGATCCCCTGTCCTGTGGAGTTTGGTTTTTATTTGTTTTTCTCTAAGTTGTTAAGACAGAAATAACATGGGCAGGGAAAGCAAGCTACTTGGAAGCAACAGCAGAAACTTATGTGCCAGCCAGACTGACTGCACACATCCCCATGCTGTGAAGGTGGTCCAAGAAGACACTTAATAACGTGATGCAACACACTCTGCCCCTGAGGTATGTACTGGTCCAAAGAGGAGTAAGTGGTAGCTCAGCACATAGCAGCTCACGCGCTATGTGCCACACACTTACAAATACCATTCGGCAACCTCAGACAGGTTGCCAGTCTGGTCACAGTAATGGTTCAAAGCTCCAGCCCAGCTCTTTAAAATCTTTACTCACTCGAGCCCCTGGAGGACATTTGCTCTTCCAGAAACGCAGCCTACAGCCCAAGTGAGGAGCCAGCCCGAAGGCGGCTGCAGAATGCAGGAACACGCAGGACAGGCACAACAAGTTGGCCTTAGCAGTGAAAATTAAGCTTTGGAGAAGTAAATGGGCCTCATAATGCCTGTAACCATTGGACTGCAATGCAATGTTTTGCATTTCTCCCAGCCTCTTATTTAAGACTTCTACAGAAAACAGTTCTTTGAAAGGCTCCATAAGGTGTCTAAATTGAAGAAGTAAAAAGGGAACGCATGTACACGCTACTGTGTACGTCACCTAAAAAGGGGGGAAAAAAGCTGAACAGATACTTTTTTCTGAAGAATCAGAGACCAAAACTATTAGTGAGCTACAAATACCTAAATACATAAAGTCATCATATAAAAAAAAAAAAAAAAAATTGAAGTAATACAACTAGGTCAAATTTAGGCAAAATCCTTAGCAATATCATTTATTTATATTTAACTAGGATCACATACACAATTTCACTCATTTTATTTCAACTAACAATAAAGGCTCTTACCTTCTCAATGTTTTAGCCATCTCTAGAAAAGGGTATGAAGAAACAAACAGATGATATTTTAAATATACCATCTCTCCACTCCTAGCTGATTTGCTGTAGAGCAGAGAAATGGTTTGGTGGGGTTTTTTTTAATTAAACTGTAGAATATTTTGACTGCCATTTTTGTGTATCAATACAGAGAAGAAATAGGCTTGTACACTGCTTTAGGTTGTGACTATAATAGTGGGGAAGTGATGGGGAATGGAGGAGGAAAAGTAGTAAACAAGGTTAACCTGAATGGACTTCTGAGATGGCACACAACACCTATACAATGGCCACACAGAGCTCCAAATAGGAAGACTATAGTCCACAATCCAACGTTTGGCAGCTGAGGTACTTAAGTTTTAACGTGGCACTTTTCCTGCAATAAATTACCTACTGGAGGTACTGGCAGTCACGCATGGTCTATCTCCACAAGAAGTCCTTGGCAATAATCTCCTTTTGGAAAGATATTCAAACAGCTGAATGTGGTCTTGAAAGTAGACTCAGAAAAATAGCTCAAATACATATGCTATTGCTAACTTTTCTTGCATAGCATTTCTATCAAAAGATATAAATTATCCCACTGAGTAACTACTGTCCTAAAAACAAAGTGGGGGGGGGGGAATTTAGTGGTGTACTGCAACAACCAACTTCATTTCAGTAACAGAAATGTAAAAAAGTTAAAATTACATTTGTTAAATTGTTAATGAGAATCTTCTCTGTAGACCTACATGCTGATTAAAGCAGCAGCTGTTTTATCAGTCAACCTTAGCAACCTCTGAGTGACATTTCTGGCCCAGAAGAACATCAGTAGGTTAGCTACAAGTCAGTCTGGTAGCTTTGCCTCCTGTTAATGTCACCTAACACTTGTTATTGTAAGATCCTAGTCTCTGCTGTTTATTTTTTTTAAGCCAAACTTCAGCCATCTGGTCTGCTGTCTCTCCCCTCTTCTCTCCCTCCTGGGAGGCAAAGACGGAGTTGAGGAAAGATAAGAAGGGAAAAAATGGTTTATTCATGGAACAGAAAAACATCGCTTTGTCCCTTTTCTCCTCTACCAGTAGTTAGAAAATCAAGCTACCAATACAGAAAAACTTGTGGTTTCTAAAGCAAATTCCCTCCAGCACCTGAAGCTAAATCTGAGTTTATCGACATCAATATACTTTTGACATCAGCAACTAACTGAGAAAACCACTGGCAAAGTATGAGTTCCTGCAGAGCACCTCAGCCTTCCCCTGCCATCCATCAGGGCAGCACCAGCAGTGCCAAGAAGTCCATGACACAGATTCACCTAAGACTCCCCAGTAGCACTGCACCCAGCCTTGGGTGCCATCCCACAGAATTTGTGTCAGAGTCCTTTTCACAAAGCTTTGCAAGCTGAACACAGAACTCCTCTAACATTTCTATGCCATATTTTATTTAATATAACGCCGCATCTGTGAATTGCGCTGCCCACCATTGCTCCTAGGGCGTGATTAGATCTTTCAGTACTTCACTACTGCCCATCAATGGCCTGCAGGATGTGAGAAGCGTGCCATGACCCATGGTACGTGCTTCACGAGTACATGCTTTGCAGGTCCTTCTCACCCAGCACCTAATGCACACAGGGGCGTGAAATAGCGGGAGCTAAACTCCATAAGCAGATATCCCCATTCAGTCTTTCTTTTTTTCTATAGTGTGCATAGCCAAGATGACAGATACACATACAACAGCTTTGAAATATACCATAATAAAAGCTTTGAAGTCTACCGCACTTCCAGTGTTTCCTAACTTTTGAAGGTTTAACTCTTAACCTTGATTGTTTCAAATATTTTCTGGATGTGTAATTAGGCATTTACATTACATATACTTTCCTTATTTAGTTCCCCTTCCCCTAACCTCTGTCTACATTTCTGTAGTCAAAAAATGAGTGCTTTGAAGCAGGGATTATCCTTTTCAAGTATCTGGAAAGTACCTTGCATGTAAGCCTATAAAAGAAATCATAATAGAAATACTGCTTTGTTTCCACTTTTATACTCCTTCCTTTTGGTGTCCCAGCCAAAGACCTCCAGGAAGGTAACTGTTGATTCTAGCCCTAGTCAATGTATGTAGTGTCATGTAATACGTTTGTCTCCTGCCCTAATTACCTTACTCTATTTCAATCTCTTTTCCAAGCAGTTGTCCATCTGTTACAGCAGTATTTTACCTCTGCTCAACTGACCTGTCATCTAGGAGCGAGCCTGTATTGAATTAACTCAGTTTCATTTCAACCCAGGTATCCGTTTACAGCAGCATTCAGGGCTTCTCAACCAGCCCTGTCACACCTCCCTCCAGTGACACCATCGTTTTTTCTAACCGCAATGAGGAAATCCAAGTGTTCATTTTGGATATGATGGTGACCAAGACCACTGTAATGTATATATACACCCACTTACACATTCCTCATCCTTAGAAGCAGGCATTCCCTTAGGGATTAGGTTGGGGTGTGGGGGAAGAGAGGGGTTGGCTGGGTTGGGGGTTTTTTTGCCTTGAGTTAGCTTAGCAGCCTTGAGAGTATTTCTATATCCTCATATTTCATTGTCAGTGCCAAATACCCTACTGTAATACCAGGGAAAGTCTTCAGTGAATTTAAGTGCCTTCACAGCTGCTCCTTTGGAAACCTGCAGGGTATGCAACACAGCAGCATCCAGCAGCAATCCCTACCACAGTTTGCTCCAAATAAATTGCCTAGATTCAGAAAGTCAAGACTCAGCTACCAAGTGGTAATCTCTTCCTTCCCACCACCCTAGAAGTTTGTCTACATGTTTCTAAGTTGTCAATATTTAATGAACACATGCCACACACATTGCTCTACTGTTTAAAATCAATGCAATGAGAATATACTCAGCATAAAACAAGCTCTGCAGAATCCCTTAAGGAGAACTGCTGCTGAACATAAATGTCCAATCTGAAATTTGAAGATGAGACCTTAATTACTCTTCGACTGTTGATCTCTACCCCAAGCACATCAATATCGATTTCATTCCACTCTGAGATTCCACCTTGGAAGCTCCTTGCTGCTTTGAACTCAGGATCTATAGCACAGTAACAAAGCTCAGCATAAATGTTTTGCATCTATACGTGATAGAAATGACATACAGACTGTACCAGCTTCTCAAATGACTTACAGGAGAATTAGTTTGCACAGGCTGAAGATCTGATTCAGCACACACAGCTGTTCCCAAACTTGGGATGCCAAGTGAGGTCAGCAGTAATTAAATCTCAGGCTGCACGGCTAGCAGAAATTCAATTTTATCCAGGATCTACGGGGTGAACTTAGCAATTCATAAATGCAACTGAAAGCAAAAAAAGTGGCTATTGCTGTGTTCATGTATATTAGGTAGCAACTTTATAGAGGAGATTATGTAATGCGGGATAGCAGAGGACTACTCTCAGAGGATGCCCTTTCCAGTCTTAAATTCCTGCATAGAGACTATCGGAAAAGAAATACTTGTCTAAAGTGATTTTTTTACTAGATGTGATGTAGTAAACTGACTTTAATACAGAACAGTGCAAAATATCACTGATTTCCCAGAGCGCATTCTTTATAGCGCACAGTTTTGAAAACACGCACGAGTTTCCAAATTAACATCCATAAACACCCTTGTGCATAAAAACTAAAGCTGCAGAGGATTCTTTTTTTTCTTGGGGAAAGCAAAGCTTATACCTTGCAAGTAGCTTTATATTTTTGATATATGTAGCAGATTTGCAGAGACTTTTTGTGAGTTTCCATGGTAAACCGACCTCTGCGTACAGGGTACATCAGCTGCCCTCCCCACCCACTGGTAATTGCCTTCAGCACACTCATATGTATCTGTGCCATTTTGGGACAGATTTACATGTGAAAACAGACTGTGCACCTTTAGGATTTTCAACCAATTTCAAATGGAAATTCACAATTATCAAGTAACTAAGTAATAAAACTGAAGTCATCGGCACGTTGCCTGCTGGTGAACAAGTACCAACGACTGAAGTGCGTAGCTCTAGGAAACTGCAAAGCGAAAAGGAAAAAAAGCTAATCTTAAAAATATGAATATTTGACAAATCAAGGGACTGATTTTCAGACAAGCCAAACACCCAGAGTTTCAACAGAAATTAATTCAACTGTTTCCAGCTGGAAACTTGAGAAAAATCTGTTCAGAGAGTATAAATAACAGGAGGACAAAGACATTAGGAGATTTAAAATGTGTTAGATAAAGCAGGACAAGGAAAAAAATTCTCTCAACAGAACATTTTTACTGGTTTGGATGACATACTCCCAGTTTGCACAGATGATGCAGATTGCTTTTTCTTAATCCTCATAAGTCTAGCATCTACCGGAAAAACACTTATTTTTTTAAAACAGGAAGCTTATCTTTTGTGGTTAAAATTGAGGAGTGTATCAAATGTCTTTTAGCACTAGTACACCTTTTCTTTAAAAATAGTTCTCCTTTTTAGAAAAAAAAAGGAGAGGAGATTTCCTGTGTTTTTCCACTGTTCATTTCAGGACTCCTTACGAACAGTTCACTCATTTTGCAGCTTAAGCCAGCAAGGTCCGGGATAACCAAGCATTGCACTGGTGGCAATGCTGCCCAGAGTTGGGACACAGGCCTGCAAGCAAGATTTTTATGCAAAGCAGAACTTCCTCACAGGATGGTAGAGAAGACATGCTTTCTGTTTTCAGCTCTCCCATTACATATGGACTCTTCATATGAACCAAGTTTATCACCCTCAAGAGTTTAATCAAAAGGCTTTGGCATCTCCAGAAGTCTCTGACCTCTTGCTTAATCCCAACAGCAAGATCAACAAAACCTCATGTAAGTGCGGTCCTACCCAGTCACAAACGCCTTGAAAGTCCACACAAAAAACTGTCCAGGTGGTGTGATTAAACTCTTGACATACCAAGTCATCACTTCTAATGCCTCATCATTGGAAGCGTTCACAGTCGTGTTGGACGGGGCTTTGAGCAACCTAATCTAGTGAAAGATGTCCCTGCCCATATCAGGGAGGTTGGACTGGATGATCTTTAAAGGTCCCTTTCGACCCAACACACACAGGGTCCTCCAGCTCCTCCAAAACACCAAACTGACCGCAAGGTGGAAAGCTATTGCTGTATTTCATTTTGCTCCTCATACGTGCAAAAGGCATGACACGAGTGGTTGGGACACCACTGTGACCCTTCTTAAAACCCTAATTATTAAAAGTCAGCAACAAGCTCACAGAATTGCTGGACATTTCCAAACACAAAAACTCCTCAGCAAATATCTGCAGAAAATTCTTGCATTCAGGCCGTATGTATTTACCACCATGAGGAACAAGAGAAAAATCATCCCTGCAAGTGCTACATCTGCAGCAGTTCAACAAGAGGAGGCGAAAGCACAGTAACAGAGGAGTGGTGTTATTTCTGATACGGTAATGAGCTCATATAGCAAAGACCTGTTTTCTCTCAAATTATAGTCATTATTCTTACTAAATAACATTAAATAAAATTCACCGCTCATGTCCAAGTAAATTTTTCTCCCTCTCAGTAAAATATCTCAAATTTCAGCCAAATATACTGAACTTTTTTTCTTGAGTCTGTTATGGATCCATGAAAAATGAGTGATGAAGAACAAGCAGAAAGAGGTATTAGTTACATTTTTATTAGAATGAAAAACAGATGTGTGGTGATTAATCACATTCAAGTTAAGACAAACCCACCCTGGCACAATGAACATAAAGGTTAGTTCTGACTCCTTCAATACACCTGAACGTGCATCAGGTTACGCCTTTGTTTTCACATCAGAATAGATTTATTACAGCAAACTCAGACCTTCATTAACCCCTCAGAAAGAAAGAACTCGGAGAACCGAATGTCTAAATAACCAGCATTCATTTTGCAGGTGCCCAGAGGTGTTCATTCATTCTCTGTGAACATAAGCAGCACACCACGGCCTTCCTACCTGTGCAGTTCAGAGCGGCCAAAGTACCAGGCAGTTACCTAATTCAAAAGAACATGAGACAATAAAGGTAAGATTGAGAAAACTAGGCTATTCACTAACAGGTCCTTAATGGCAGTCTTCCAAATCAAAATGGAAAAGAAACAGCCATCCTCAGGAGAACCCATTTTCCAAGAAATTTAATTGCCTTGTATTTGACCAAGACCGTCAAGGAAGTAAGCCTGAGAAACACAATCCTAATGAACATTGCCTTGCTCTCCCCAGCACGCGTTTTGTTCAGTCTGATTAAAACCCCCGAAAGCCACAAGCAAGCTGCCCGCTTTATCAGCCCAGAGGCAGTGGCTCGGGAGACTCGGGTTCAGGGGGAAGCAGCCAGGTGCTCAGCTGCACACACACTTCCCTCTGCCCCGCGTGGACCACGCGATCGACTGAAAAAGCACTAGACCGACAGAAAGAGATGGACACAGCTGCCCAGGCCACTTCTGGACAGACAAAGGCAGCGGTGAATGCTGACGGGGATGATCTACACCAGTTTAAGTCAGCTGAGAAACTGCCTTCTAACATTAAAGTTATCAGATATGGTGCTCCAAAATGACAAACACACATCTGCGAGCAAATGCTCCATCCGCAACAGCTACTTTTATTCAGAAATTAGAGGTTGACAAAAGTAAATGTAAGAGTTTCCCTGCATAATTTTGATGCTACTTAACCCCAAGAAATTCATGAAAAGAAAGGGCGGGCAGACAGGAATTTGGGCTTTTTGTCCAAACCGTGCTACTGTTTTTCTTCCTAGAGAAAACAAGCTATCCCTGATAAGAAGTGCTAAGGCTGTAACACACCTTCACATACTATCAACGAGGTAAGAAAGAGAGGAATATTTAAAGCAATATTGTCACGCACGCGCAAGCATGCGAAGAACAGCGGTACAAAACCCCGAGAGATACGATGAGGTCACTGGGACGTAGTTGGGTTGCTTTAACGCTGGCTGCGATAGCGCACAACGAAGGCAGAATTGACAGGTGAAAGTCACAATTTCACTATCTAGCAAGAAGCCAGCATGAAAAGGGTGAATGCTGACATGCGCCACAGCCGCCTACAATAAGGTATCACATTTAAATGCCCAGGACACACAGCTGTCCTGAAAATGGAACCCTTGTTTTCACGGCAGAGGGCACGTACGGCTGCAGCCTGCGAAGTGTCTCTCCCTTCCTTTTCCTTATTATTCCTAGGAAACACAAAAAAGATCTTTCCAGCTGGGAGTTTAATGCCAAAGTACAGCTGACCTGACCCTCAAAGGGATGGGTGGGCGAGAGCCTGCGTGCGCGGCGCCTGGGCTGCCTGACCGCCTGCCATCGGCCCATCTGTCAACAGGCGGCACAGGCAGCGGCCGCCTCCGAAAACTGCCGACTGCACGGCATCGGGCTCAGAAGAAGATCAGGCAAGACGAAAAAGCAACAGCAGCAATGGGAGAGACACAAAGAGGAAAGAAATCCTCCTCTTCAGCGTTGGCAGCTCGGCATGCAGGCTCCGTAACGCGGGAAGCAGCCCACTTGCTCTCAGGGAGGTCTTGTCAGAAACACCGTGCTGGGAACCAGAGTAAAACTGTAATTTTCCACTTCTCCTGGGAAGGGATGCGCCTGCACCTCCGATCCACAGGAAACAGGCTGGTACAAATTATCAAAAAGCAGCATCTCATTCGAGTGCAAGACTGGCGCTCCGTAAAGGCAGAATGGACCAGCTCTCACCCCAAACCGTCTTATGGGAGGTGAGGATTTGCCCAGAAAGAGCCTTGTGCTCCAACACCCAGAATTTCTGCCTCAGTCCTAGCAAAGCGCTTGGGTACAACCGCAGAGCAGACACCGTCTCCATTTTCTTCTGCCCATACGACAGGCCTTAGAGCCAATGGAGGTAACTCAGCCTGAACCCCTGAACCTTACTTGGTCTTACCAAACTTCATTCCAGAATAACTTCACAGGACTTATTCCGATAAGTAAATTTACTTATACAAATTACACTTTAGATCCTGATAGAACTAGGAAAGAAGAAATCAGTGCAACTATTTTCAGAGCTTGGCAAAGACCCAGATTTCACTCAAAGCTGCTGTCATCCAAGAATGACTATCAGGACTCTGAAGACAGAAACCAGGAAGGGACAACAGATAATACACGTACCTCTCAGCCAGGCAGTTCCTCTCCCTCATCTGTTCCCTTTATGGTCAGTGGAACAAGAGCAATTCAGGGCAGGAACATAACTGAGATGCTCCGAAGTGCCCTCTGCTCACCGCTGACAGAGCGCGCCTCGTGGCTAACACAGCCGCCAAGCTGCATGCCTGGCGTGACTCGGAGACCGACAAGAGGACGACTCGTGGCAGGGATGCAGCAGTAAAGCTTCACCTAGATATTTTATGGTTAAGAGCAACTCAAGCAATACGAAAAAGAAGTAAGCCCAGTGCCTTGAAGCTCCCTGTCAGCTGAATTAGGCTTGTAAGGCTTCTACTCCTTTCCTGCAACAAAGAGGAGAAGAAAGCAGACAAGAGGGAGGAAATAAGTCCATGCTGTTTTCTTCTTGTCGGGTTTGGGTTTTTTGGTTTTGAGGGGTTTTGCTTTTGGTTTTGGGGTGTTTTGGTGGGCACTTTTTTTTTTTTTTCTTCTTAGAGAAAGAATTGGGGTTCTCAGGCTTCATCAAACAGATGCAATTACAAAAATCCTTGTTCTGTGTAGCACGTGCTTTTCTGTTTGGCGTTTTGTTTTTCCCTAAAAAAGAAATTTAGGAACTGTTTGGGCATTTCTGTGTTTGCATTGCTCATGCTTCCTGCCTCCCCAACAAGCATTCCCAGGGGCCAGCTGGAAATGGTACCCCACACCCCAGGGTAACAGGCAGCTAGTCAAACAGGTACTGCCAGCTCAGAGACAGTCCTCCAGGTCCTGTTAGCTGGTATCAAATTATAAGTATTTTACTGGCTTTAAAACAAAAAGATTCAACCTCACAGCTGTTCAGGTTAGGAAAACTCCCCCTGCAGTCCTAGTAAAGATATTTAAATGACTGAATGTTGACTAAGGAGTCCGAAACATGCAACATACAGAACAGAAAACCACACACATCACCTGAAGTACAGATACACAATATAAAACAGAGAGACTGTGGTGACAGTAATGTGCTGACCACTAACCTCAGAGTGAAAATCCAGGAGACCCAGTCACTGCTACCAGAATACCCCACAGCATGTTGTCTAGGGTAACCATGGGTGCTTGCGTACTCATCACTTGTACTAACCTTTGGAGAAAAGCGCAGTGTGTGCTCACACCCAGGGCTTTAGGGAGCTGTTCAGAGCATCCCTGTGGCTTCCCTTTCCCAGGGTATACCATCCCTGAGAATATTACAGTAGTACCTGGCTGCTCCAGCAAAGATGTAGGGAGGATTTTATTTCCTCACCCACTTTTTTGGATCTCAAATATTTTTAATATACTGCAAAATTTAATGTATTGGGATTAATTAAAAATTAATCAATAATTTTTAATATACTGTTGTTGAAGTGAACAGCAGACGGCAAAACTCCTTTGTGAGGGTTTTAACAAAGATTTTCAGATTAGTTACCTACGACACTGGATATTGCATGCAAACATACCCACATTTTCTACAGCAAGTTTTTCCTCAGTGCAACACCAAGCATTTCAGCATGACAGCAAAAGAAAAGAAGTAGAGAAGCCTCCTGATGTGTTTCTGATGCAGTTACAGGGAACTACTCATGCATGCTCCTCCAAGCAGCAAGAGGCAGAAAAGCACTGACAGCTGGCTGCCGTCTTGCCAGCATCGTCACCATCCTCCCCTGCCTGGAACAGCTCATCCAGCCCCCACACCCTGCAGAATAAACTCTACTGCTAAAAGGGCCGAGGAAAACCCCAGCCCTCAGGCACGGGCAAAATCTATCCCAGGCCTCCTCCCGTGCCCAACCTGCCGAGAAGCTTTCCACACTCTCAGCTGTCCCTGTTTCACGCGAAGTCAAGCAGCGAGCAAATCTCTCCACCGGCATTTGGTGCTGAACAGGCTCTTAAATGGCCGGTGAACCTAAATTTAGGATTGTGGAAGAAGTAAGGAGGACATCCAACATTTATATTTTCCTCCTCAGCACAGCAACAAGTTAACTTGATACACCAGTTTTAGACATTCTGAAGTTATAACTGGCCCTTAAAGCTGAAGTGAAATCCTTGTCAACAGCCATGAGGAGAAATAAACCCACAGACACAATTTTTTTTTTTAATTTTTTTTTAAAGCACAGTTTACCAACACACTCCTCTTCATGTTTTAATAGTAAGACCACAGCTAAATATTTAATGTCTGAAAGGTTAAAAGAAACCTGATACATAACTTTATACATACCAGACTCATCTCAAACGGCTAAATATGAATTGACATGGCTTATGATATCCTACCACTTACAATAGCGTGCTGCTCAGTCACAGTAACTTCTGCTGGGGTTTTAAATTAAGAGGTTGTAACTTTATCCCTTTGGAGCCGAAATTTTTATGTCCCTTGTTGAGTCTTAAGCAGGAAAAGGGAGACTTAAAGGAGCTGTTATCATTATTAAAATACAGACGCTGTACAAAAAACAAACAAATGAACAAAAAAACCACCCAAGAAAAACAAGAAAAAGGCACCTCACGATTAAAAGTAACACTTGAAGACGTGAAAAGCTGTGAAATAAACAGGGTATACAAATTTTGCTATATGCTAAAACTCTACTCTTTTTGCAAGGCTTCCACTCAAAAGCATTACATGTAATGGATTCATTCTGAAGAGTATAGTAGCATGACCCCTTGCTCTATGAACTAACACCACTTCTGCTCTTTTATTACACTAGAGGTACGTTATAGAAAAATAAACATCACTAATCTAGTTCTCTCTCCACCCAAGAATTCTGGGAACTGGAGAGCCACAACTTGCATTACAGCCACTTCCAGGATCATTATGCAGCTCCTTAAATTTCAGCAAATCCAGAGCTAAAATCTACAGCTGGGCAAGATGAAGAATGTCACATTTCTAAACACAAAAGCTAGTAGACAAAAACTATACATTTTATGTTAATGCAGTCTTTAGTATACAAGCTTAGAGACTGTTGGCAAGTCAAAGCAAATTTTGTCCATGCATCTTGGAACATCTCAGGGAGGTAGGAACTATATTTACCCTAATTCCACTTGGACAAAATCAGCATCCCTCTGCCTTCCTTACAAACATGGCTAAATCAGTGGCAGGGTTGAGAATGACATCCCAAAGAAATACCAACATTTCCTATTCCAAACACACAGCTTTTAAGTAGCAGCTCCTAATTTCTCTTCCATAGTTCAGGTGCTTAATTTTGTTTTATTCTAACAAGTTTTGCAGGGTAAAGCTTAAAACAGGCCTGAGTGGTGCATGGTTTCAAGAGAACTAATCTGAAACCAATTCATTTGTTTGGTTTGTATCTTCTGTACAGAACAGGTTTAGATGGAGGCAGGAAACAAATCATTCTGTTCTTTTCTGAGTGTAACACTAATTTATTTGAAGATGTTTAATATGAGCTTAACTTTTTTCTCCTAGTTAAGGTCTTGAACATGCTGTGCTTCAGTCTACAGCAAAACGAGTTCAACTGTCTGAACACAGACCGTAAGAGTAAGAACTGCATTGTCTGTCAGTACAAAGATCTATAAAGTGGAAAGTGCAAATAGCTAAAAAGGGAAACTACATGAAAACTAACAACAGCTACTGATGTAAGAGGTTGCATTAAATTTGTTATTTTATTTTCCTTTTAAGGAAACTACACTAACTTCTACACGCTTAATGAAATTTAGGATACTCCCTTAAAAATTTGGGGACTGTTATGATGAAGTAAAAGCAATTTTGTCACATTCATACCTAGCTATACAGCAGTAATGATTTCTATAGATTCCTACCTTAGCAGGATGCCTAAAGCCACCCCTCAGCAAGCCACACAAGTCCCAGCCAAGTGAGAGAGTCACGAGCTGTGATTTGGGAGAGACTGATGCCCGGACAACCCCCAAGGTGAGAAAAAGGCCGCATTAAGTACAAGCGATGCTGAAGAGGAGCTTCGCACCTCAACGTGGACCTGCAAAATCCCAGTTAGGCAGCAGCATCAGTAGCAGAACAAGCTAATGAGGTTGCCTTGATCATGGAGTTTTGCAGCTTTGAAATTGATGTGATTCTTCTCCAACCCCCCCCCGCCTGCTGCACACACACACAGAGACTTCTTGAAACATTTAACCACAAAGACCTCCCACAGGTCACGGAGGACCAGCCTCAGCAACATCTCCTCTAGAATCGCAACAGGAACATCTAGAGACAATTCCTAGGTTGTGCTTATTTATTTATTGGGCAAGTATTTCTCAAAAATTTAACTGAAGAACACGGAAACTGTTATAAAATGCCTAAATCATCTATTGAAATAATCAATTATTTGCTTGCTTTTCTTTAAAAAAACAGAGAAACACACCCACAAAAAAAAATCCAACCAAAGCCACAAAGACCTCATCATAGTAGATACTACTGTTGTTACCAGGTATTTCCAGAGGGGTCCATTTTTGGCATCCTTTATGAGCAGTTATGAACAGTTTAGAATGGTACAAAATTCTTCTCACTCATCTCAGAGGTTAAATTTACCATGTCTGTTTCTCTTTAGATTACAAAAAGGTGTTAAACCTAGTCCTAACAATAGCAACATGACTCTTTTAGACATGAAGTTTTAGAAACTGCAATTGCAGTATACTCCAGTAATTCCAAGTTAATTTGGTAATTAACTTAGTCCTCCTTTTTTGTGAGATTTTATTCATCAGCAGATGTACAGTACTTTCAAAGCACTGGGCAGATGGTAATATGCAAAGAATAAAAGCATTGTTAGATTTTGTTAGAACTTTTGGATCTTCAAAAAGACATGTGCGTTAGACCGCATGAAAAAATACACTTTCAAAAAAAGTCCACGTATCAGTAACATGTTACTTCATAATTCTTTTTAAAAATATCTGAAACAAGTCTAAATGGGCTTGTGTTGGGAGGTAGGAAGCAAAGTATCATACTACTTATTTTCCTTCCTGGCTTTAAGAGGAGATGATTTCCTTTAAGGTACTACTGAAGATGATTGAGGATTTATGTTTATTTGGAAACAAGATTTGTTTTAAATCTCATTGGTTTAAGAGTCAAAAGTAGATTCCTTCTCCCTTACCAAGTTTTACACATTGTAATAAGAGGGAATTATTATGGAAATCTAAGTTGTCAGAAAAGAAAGCCAGAAAGAGGATATCCCAATTCAAAGACATTTCACTCTATTTCTGCAGTTCTTCCCAGTGCAAGTCAAGTCAGATAAGCTTTCACATTTTAACACAAAGCTTCCCAAGATGAGAAAAGCATCCCACTAGCACGCTCCACAGCAGTCCTTTCAAACCTGGGACAAGCCCTTTTAAAGCAGGAATCCACCACTTTAAAGCAACAACCCACTGCTAATGGAGGCTTTATCTGCTCTACAGCTTCTTAGTCCTTCTTGCTGCAAAACCTATTTTAAGGATTATAATTGAAATGAAATATGCAGAGACAAATCTTGGAAATTTCCCTACTTTGTCTCAAAACACCTTCTGAAATCCTACGGGACCAGCCCAGAGGTTTCTCAGCGAGATCATGGAAGGCAAATCACAGGTTACGGGGAAGTACCGTGGTTCATCCCCACAAAGGAGGCCGACTAAACGCATGCATGAGGAGTAAAACAAAAGTCTAACATTTCAGTTTAAAGAGGTGTACATTTTTAGAGCAAAACCACAAGTTAGTTATACGGATAGATTTTCACAAAGCAATCTGATCTGGGAACCAGGGGATTTTACTTAGAGCATCTGTGTTCCACATTCGCAGGAAAGAAAATTTAAATAATCCTAAAAAGCTGAAAAGGGTATTTTTATCACAGACTTTGCAGCTATTTCATGTTTCAGTCAAATTGAAAGAGAGCTGAACCAGATATCTCCAATCACATCTGGAAGCAGGGCCCAGAACTGTGTGCACTGTCTTAACTAGAACTCAAATTATTCTATTAAAAAAAGCCTAACCCTTAAAAAAAAAAAAAAAAACAAAAAAACATCCCCCCCAAGCTCTGGTATTCCTTTTCACATTTTTTCAATTTGTGTGATGTCAGTTTACATCTAATAAACATGTTGTTTATTATCTTCATTTAAGCCAGGACTTTTACCAAGTTACAGCAAGAGTCATAGGAAGCACATCATGATTACAAATCCCTAACGCATGCAGGATCCTTGTGCAGCACCATTAAATCCATTAATCACTGTCTTTTCTGTCCCAATTATGCTAAGAAGATATTTGATAAAGCAATTTAAACTCACCTCTCTCTCTCTCCTGTTACCATCAGCACAAAGAAGGCAAAACCACAGCAGTTCCAACAAATTCTCAAGGCACCTCTTTTTTTCCTCTTTAAATTAAATCCGAATTGGTTGCACGTTTTGCTGAACTGCTAATGCTCTCCACATGTTCCCTCCCTCAAACTGAAAATGTTTTCTATTAGGAATGCCTAACACTGAACAGAAAACTGTAATATGCCCTTCAAACAACCCGAAGTACCTCTCTTTCTTGAGACTTTCATTGGAACATATCAATCACTACTTGCCCAAATGAAGAGCTCACAGTGAGTGCCACAATTAAGCTTCCTTTAGGAAAACTTTTTAATTAGACTCTTTCTCTTAGTGTATTCAGAAACTCCCTTACCAAAAGAAAGCTGATTATTTTAAATTCAATAAGTTATTCCCTTTAAAAAAAAATAATCAGAAAGTTTTAAAGTATGAGCTAGAGGAGCTTCAGTGTCCATGGCTATGAGAACTCTACTCCGGCACTCAGCACACTGCAAACACACATATGCCAGACAGAAGCAACAGGATAATGATATTTCTAGGGAGAAGCACCTCAAGCGAGACAATACCAATAACATGGGTTGTAGCCACAAGCTTAACTCTGCCCTCGGAGAATGAAATACAACATGGTTTCACGTTTCCTTAACCAGAATCGTACTGGTTTTTCTACACTTGTATACCATACTCATAAGAGGACAAACCACATTTTTTCCCCATTTCTGTCCATGTACCTTAACTTCTCTGCAACAAAGTGCCAGGCACAGTTATAGACTCAAGACATGACTTTATCTTCACGAAAGCACTGTGGTTCCACTGGGGAGGAACTTGCATCTCAAGCACCTGGACGGACAGGTCTTACCAGAAGGTTCAATAGATGCATAAATAGTTGCAGAACCTAATCATATCTGCTGTAATACATGCAACAAGTCCACATAATGGATAACAGAAGGGAAAACTGTACACGGAAAAAAAAGGACTAGCTGCATACTTCAACCATTACAGGACAAATAAAAACAGCTGCCTTCTACTAGCCTCCTAGGTACAACTAGCTTACAGCTTCCCTCAGGTATCCCAGAACAAGAGGAGCTCAAGAAGATATTTACAGCTACATTTCATAAAAGATATCAAGAGCGAGAGGACATCAAAAAGACAATCCAAAGAGCTGTGTGGAAAGGCTGGATTATTGGTGCTAGCACCGCTGATTAAAGCGGATACCCTAATAACAGGGGCTAGAAACAGCCGCCGTGCGGCATGGCAGCTATCGTGTCGCACACGTGGGAATAATCCGCTGCTGAGCACCCATGGAAGGATGGGGAAGGGCAGGCGCGCTGTACATCACTTAAGCACCGTGCCCTGGTAAATCTGCAACTGCCCGTGTGCAAAAGCCAATAGAACAGGATTATAAAACGGTTATAATGATTAACAGTGAAGCTGTATTGTATGTTTAGCAAGACTCTTGCAATAATATACTTGCACACCGTTTAGGGACCTCGCTGGATCAAGCTAGCAAACGTAATACACACAAATATCTATGCAAATTATTTTTAATGTATAGACAGACAAAAGAAAGGCTTTGCATGAATACAGGAAGGAGCTATAACCATACAGAAACTCAATTTTATAATGCAAAAACATTTTAAATAACCGATTGAGGGTTGGGGGGGGGGTGTTTGGATTTTTTTTAAATAATAAACTGACACAAAGGAGAAGTAAAATTTAAAATACACCTTGCAACATTTGCTGACCTTGCAAGCTACGGTAGTATGAGCAATCCCAGGCCAATACATGTATTCAGAATTACATCAACCTTTGTTATTTGCATTCTTTTTGTATTACATTGTATTAACACCTGAAGGTTATGTCAAACTTTTTTTTGGCAGAATCATTCTAAATCATTGTCATGGGTCCCTGTCCAAACCTCATTCTCCGTATTGAGGGCAAGACTCCTGATTCCCCATCACAGGCATAAGCATTTTAAAAGAGGACATGGGACTCTCTTGGGCTAGATACTGTGTCCAGATATGCAAGAGTAAATGGTGCCTTTTCTCTCACAGACCACCTCAGATTTTGAGAAAAAACTACCAAGAAGCAACAAACAGACAAATGCTGCAGCTGCAAACAGAGCTGTCCGAGCAAGGACACAATGAATAAACCAAGTCACTCTCCAGGAAGAGTGGAGCTTTTAAAGAGCTTTAAAACTTAACTGTCAAAGAGTTGTTCTGACTAAAACCTTCCATTTATTTTTAGGGGCCAAAGTTTTTGGCACTGTTGGTATTCACCCTGTAAAGCTACACCCTCATTTACATTGGACTTTATCAAGGCTTCAGCTGAGCCCTGTAATTGTTAAATACATACAAATTAAAATTACATTAAGACACAACCAAATACAAACAAGGAAAAGTCATTCAGCTGCCAAAAATACCAGAAAGACTTTTCCCACAGGGTATTAACTCACAATAACTCTAATTTGAATAAAAGGTCAGATTTGACAGATTGTGGAAAATAAAACAAAACACCAATTGACACTGTGATTTAAGGATTGGTCTTCCTCCATTAAGGGCTTTTAACATTGACAAATACAAAAGTACATCTATAATTTTCAATTAGTTATGTTCTGTGAACAAAATTGGTTTCAGCAATAAGTCTTTTGATATAAAAAACCATTATAAATATTGCAGTTTGTATTAAAAAAACTTAAATTTTATTTTTTTAAATTAACTTTTAATTAGTCCTGACAGTTTAATCAGAATCAAGCCAAAATGGGAAAAGAAGTAGAATGATATTCAAAAGAAAATTTGTTCCTCCATGCTGAAAGTCCTTAGTGTGAACATAAGACAAGAACGCAAATTGAGAGAATAAAAAAAAAAAAAGTATTAATGAATTGAGTGAGATGCTTAAGAGTGACTGGTATGCAATAGGGCAGAAAATACCACTCATTAACGACTTCCGCACTCAAGTTAGTAAGCTTTATTTCTTCCCTGCCCTGCTTAAAAGCAAAAAACCTCACCCCATTTGACGTGGGACTTGCTAAAGCTTCCCAAGTCTCATAAAATATTGGCCTGTAGTCAATACATCCTCTGACACTAAAGCCAGATGAATTCCCCAGAGATTTGAAGTCACTAATGATGGAAAACTTTATCTGGACATCTGAACATAAACACTTGTGTACTTCCCACAATTTAAAAGTACATGTTAGGGAGAAGAAAAAAAAAATATTGGTCCAACTTCCAAATGGGAAAGTTTAAGACAGAAAAGCTATTTCTTTACACCGCTCAGCTCTTCAGAGCAAAGTAAAACCTTGAACGCAAGGACGACAGGAGGCTCTGTGGCAAGGGCACTACAGACCAAACCACATCTTCCCAGAAAGCGGTCCTACCTATCTACTGGGGACTTTGCAGAGTCAGTAACATTGCTAACCACAGTGCTTTCCAAGGATGTTGTGAAGACCGAAAGAAAACAGCCAAAGCAAGACGGTTTTATTCCACATAACACCATCTCAGATTGCTCTAGCTCCTAGCTTCTACTCCAAACACGTAATACATCTTTTAACCTCTAAACCTAAGGCTTATATTTCAAAAAAGAACTTAACAGGCAGCTGATGTGAAAGTACGAGCAAGACAAAGAAAAGTACCCACTGTGTCAGTGAAACAAACTTCCTATTCTGTGACAAGTTTAACCGCCAGGCACAGGTCACCAAACAAGGCCAGTACTAAGAACTGCAGAATGTCCCTGACTCTTCCGAAGTATCCCATACCAAAAAATAAGACACATTCGATATGTAGAAATGAAAAAGAAAAGAAGAAAGAAGAAACTACACTACATCAAGCTATGGGCTGAAACAAAAACTTACCCTAAAAATCTAAACTTCAGCAGGGAGGTTGGAAATTAGAACCAGATCTTGCGTTTGGCTTTTGCGCCTATAATGAATCAAGCCAAAAATCCATATCCAAACACACCTCTGCTCTAGGAGTTTGAAATCTGGACTCAAGTTTTGCAGCCTGGCTTCCTCTGTACTCACCACTGAATGCATCACCCCTGCCAGAGAGTAACAGCACCTGACAAAGGAACACACCTTCGTACAGGAACAATTAAAATACATGCACAGTAATGCGCCTAATTGCCCACAGTGAGCTTGAACGCAAGCAGATAACAACAAAGCAGCCACACGTGGAAGCTCAGAACCTGGTGTGCTCCAATTCCTCGATGACTGCATTCTGAACAAAAATTTTTACATGAAAATTGTTTTTTATAAAACCTCAATCCAGGAAACATACGAAATCTTGTCTTGCTGCACTGGTCTGTTTTGCCAAATATATTCCCAGACCTAACAAGAACAAGCTTCTCCAAGCTGTTCTTAATTTCATTCGCATTTATAAAATCCGCCTAGACTTTGCAGCATCTCTGTTTCTCCCCTAATACTTAACGCGTAGGCTTGCTCTACTGTACTTCCTGAAGTCAACTGCAGTAGAGGAGAATCTGTTCCTGCATGAGGCAGCCTAGAGATTGCTCTCAATGGGAGGTATTTGAGGAATTCTGTAGGTTGCTTATGCTCAGTTCAAACTCCCAGAAAGGCCGTTTCATAATGCATCCTGGGGGCAGGGGAAAGAAGTTCAGTTGTATTTAAAGCCTGAACCCTCCAACAGCAGTAGCACTGTGGAAATAATACAAAAATTTTACATTCTTCTCCTCCTTTTAAGGAAAATACCTGTATTTCAATGCTTCAGCTGTGATCCCTTGAAGCAAGACCAGCAACAAGCTAAACATGTTAGGGTGCTGAATCTGCTATGAAGAAGTTGAAAACGAAACAGGTGACCGGCACATATATATAGGATTTTTTTTTTTTTTAAACCAGCCACCCATAACATTTACCATAATGTCCCCAGAACATGAGCATAGCTTTGCCCCTAACACTCAGCAGAACACTCTGCTCTGCAGAACGCTGAAGAACATATTAACGCCATCACAGCACATCAGCGTTTGTTTATGCAACCTTAAAAGCTCTTATGACACGCACATTATGACTTTCATTAGACTTTTCCTCATGACAGCATTGTTTTAACCAGGGGTTTTAAGACACTGACACTGTGATAATGACAAATACACAGCCAAGATCTGCAACATGTGAAGTAATAAACATTACATACTATTAAAACGCAGTAGTTAGCTGTCAGCCAACAATTCGTCAGATCCCCTTCCCAATTCAGAACACAGTCCTCTCCAGGCACACACAAAGGCTGTGGCAAGACAGATAATCCAAGATCTCCAAACCACCCCCAACCATCACACTTCACTGTCAAATGCTATACTTCCCTGGGCTGTTTAACATACTTTAAGGGTAATGTAATTAACACAACCTAATTTTAGCACGCAACAAACAGAACAAAGAAATCAATTTATTGGCCATTATCCTCAACTTGGAACACAGCAAGTCTGATTCATACTGCCCAGATTTGCTTCTCAGAGATCAATTCTGTTTATTTGTTCTCTTTCAGGCATGTGGAACTTCACTTACCAATGCAGGCATGGACTCTCACCGACAGCTGGGTCCTCAGAATTATACTATGCTTCTTGCCCCTCCTAAAAAAAGAAGAGAATAAAAATATATAAAGGTGTAGGGAGGAGGTAGAGGAGTTAGGAGTGAAGTTGAGCCTAGGAAAAAAGGGTGGGGGGTGAGGGAAGGCATTATGAGTGATGCCTTTTTTTCTCATCATCCAACTATTTTAATTAGCATAAATTAATTTTCCACAAGTCAAGCCTGTTTTGCCTACGACAGTAACTGGTAAGTGTTCTCCCCATCTTTATCTCAATCTACGAGTTTTTTTCATCTTATTTTCCCCCTCTTCTGTTGAGGACAGGGAGCAAGAACACGGCTGGTGGGCAGCTGGCCAAGGTCAATCCACCACAATGACTCTCTAGAAATCCATATTAGAGAAGTACCAAGTGATGATCACACATTTGAATTTTCACAAAAATATTTTAAAGCTAGGTATAGTTAAGCATTAAAAGAAAACGCAAGGTCAAACAAGAGGGTGCTTAGTTTCACAAATCTGCTCACGTACCCTAATCGGTCTTTAAAGCACAAAGATAGATGTGTTTTTCAAGCAAAGAGGCAAAACTGAGTCCTTCACTCTGGCTCTCAGTTCCATCCTGGTCTTAAACGGAATGACTTTATCTTTCTGTCAGCCATCTAGCTGCTACATTCTTCGTTTTTCAGACAAATTAATATTAGCTGAATTTCTTCAATCTGGACAAGAGCACTGTTCTTGATTTCTAGGTGCTACAACTGCAAACTGGCATCAGGACACAGCCAGCGCCTTGCCTCTGCCCCCAAACCTTCTCACCTGATGGAAGGTGGGAGAGCAAGAAAAGCCAAACGTCTTTTCCATTTGTACAGCAGCGTATTCTCCCTCTTTTCTCTGAAACTAAAGATGCAATTCCTGGACAAGCGGCTCTAGGTGGCCCTGCTTGAGCAGGGAGGGTGGACCAGATGACCTCCAGAGGACTCTTTAAGCCTCAGCCATTCTGTGATTCCATGAATTTATCGTGGGAAAACACGCAAGAAGCAAAACTGTTTTTAGAACACACTCAGACGCAGCTTAGTTTGTGTCACGCAAACCCTAGATCCACTTCTATATACGAGTTAGAGGCAAATGCAAAACCAGCAGAACCTTCCTCAGTTATATACTTTATGACCCTGCTGAGAGATTTCAGGGCCAAACCCTTCACATAGACACTCAGCAGAATTTTCCACTGGCTTTAAGTTAATTAGAACAAACCTGCTATTTTCCAGATAAAAAAGCTTCTTCCCCATCTTATTGTTTTCCTGCCCACAATTGTTTTGAGGAACAAAAATATTTTTCATTACTTCCAACAAAAAAAGAACATATTATATCATCTCCCTGAAAAAATTTGCAGGGGAAGGCAGGGCAGTGAAGTAGTGACAGATATTTTCAGAAAAATATTGCTCCCAGAAGAACATAGGAAAAAAAGCACATTAAGAAACTGAAAAAAGTGGTTAACATGGAACTGTGTACCTGCTAATAGAGGACTTAGTTCCAGTTTCAGAATGGCAACCTTTCTCTATAGATTAAAAAAAAAGAAAAAAATTTTTAAAAATTGCCAAACAGCAACATGCTATTCCCCCGCCAAGAGTGGCCTGCAGTCTGGATTTTAAAGTTTCCTGGAGCAGTTCCAGGTTTAGGACTGACTCTTTGCCCACCTAAACTGCTCCTGCCATTGTGGTTGGACACAGCCTTTGCCTGTGCTCACGTCCTGGGGATTTTTAACAGCTGTCCTTCCCACAGGGGTGCCAGGACTCCTCTGGAATACTTAATTTGCAAAGGTAGCGAGGAGTCTTTGACAGGGTACCAAATTTAAAATACCAATACTAGCATCGCTCGTTGATATATCACCTCGCTTAGACAAGAGTCATTATATTCTTACTAGGGTACACTGTAATTATTTGAAAGACAATAAAAGATTTCTAAACCTCTCCCCCTCCATTAGTACTTGAGACAAAAGGAAGAAATCTCTCCTATGGAAACAAAAGAGGAACAGCTCGGGGATTAGGGTCTCCATCTCGGACAAAGACAGACCCCCTTTCAATTTCCCTCTTGCCACAGCTTCCCTGCACAGTTGTGATCAAGTAAGGCCAGGCCACAGAGGTGTCAATGTGCCGCATAAAAAGCCAGACCTCAGCTACTCTGAGGGTCTGAGCTTAGTTTCTCCTACGCCTTGCATCCCCCATCTGCAAAACAGGGACCGCGGCAGCTGCCCGTCTCCTCCTTCTGGTAGGAGTCAGGTCTTGGCCAGCCTTTACACGTTGCTGTTACTTAAGCACCGTACAGTCTTCGCAGGAGGTCTGTACAAGTGATTTTAAAGAGTGTATAGATTAAAAAAACAGTAGGTGTGAGGACCGAAATAAACAGCCGTTTAGTATTATTTTTTTCAGAAGACAATCTACAGTATAATATTTTAAGTAGCTGTAAATGTTCTCTCTGCATCAAACACTTCAGCAGCAGAGCATGTCTTCAAAAATAAGGAAATGAAACGTAGCAACAAAGGCTTCTAGTTAAACAGGTCTCAAAAAGCAAATTTACCTTCTTTTTTTTTTTAAGTTCTTAAAAATCAATTGTTGACTTACAGGGAGAGGTTTCCAGTAGAAGAAAGCACAATGTATTTGCTACTGAAAGGAAAGCACAGCCACTCTGCCTGCCGTGGCCTCACAAGCGACCTGTTGCTCCGCAGGCTGCCCACGGGCGGTGGGAGCAAACTGGCGACTTACTCGGGACCAGCCGCCGTTTCAGCACGGGGAGAACATTGAGGCACTTCTTCTCAGACCTTCACTGAGCAAGGAACACCAGCAGATTCACCCTGGGTTTTGCAAGCCCCGGCAACCTGCATCACCCATGGGTATGCCTTCCACTCTCTGTTTTTCAGATAATTTCTCTTCTCTGACCATTTTATGACCGTATTTTTTGCTCTTCTGAGACTGCAGGATGTGGAGGACTTAAAACTTTCAGATAAGCATCAGCTAGACATCCTCTATAGCACTGGAACAGCAGGTAAAGCAACATAATAATGGTATAGAAGAGTCAGTACCTATCTGACTATTAAAGTAAGCGCAAGGTCCTTGGGCTCCATAACCAGGCTGACTAGGAAAGAATAAAAACGTACTGCGGTCTGAGCTGTGCAAAGCTGTCTGCAAAGACCTCTGTCAACAGCCATAGAACGGGACAGACAAGGAGGGGTGTGCCGTGGGACAGGCAAGGCATCTGCGTTAAAAAGGTTTCAAAAATATCCTGCAAAAAATTATTTCAAAAGAACAGGCTTCATTTATTAAAGCCAAAACCTAGGCATGTAACAAAGCCTGTAATCTACTCTTAACTAAGGCTTGTAGTTTTCTTGGTGTGACTTTTTAAAAAACAGTGTATGTTCTAGTGAGTGCGACTGGCTAGTATTTATTAAAAAAAAGCCAAGAAGTATTTAATAGAGTTAATTTAATAGCTGCAATTTAGCAGCAGTAGAGTAGGTAAATTTCACATATTGTGCTGACATCACATTCTGTTGACATCTATGTTGATATCAGAATCATTATTGCTACTAGACTAACTTCTAGTCTTTGGAGTTACCAAGACACAGAATGTTTCAACTTCTCTAGTAAGTTCATGTAAATAAATACACGCCAACAGCTCACTGAGTGCCTGTCTTCTGCAATATAAATGCTTTATTTTGTCATTGTTTATGTATATATTACAAATAGTTTCACTCAATTATATATTTCCAAGACTTAATTTATATGACATTTTGAAAGTAGTACCTAAATTGGTTGTCTATAATAGTTATTTTTTCCAAAGTAAAGCCTATGTTTGAGCCTAGCAATTCCTTGACCAGAAGAGAAATACTGAGAATGTTGCATTAAGGAGAAAAAACAAAGGAAGACAGACAAAAAAACCCGACCAACCAAACAAAAACACACCACAAACCCAGTTTTCCCCTTCACGTTTCAAGGAAACTTTGAAAGGAATTTTTATGGGAGTCTATTTTATTAGGACACAGACACCCCCTCCTCCTCTGACCTATACTAAAGAGTTGCTGGTATCAAAAATGGGATTTTTATGTAAATATCCAATTACAAGTCATTATCATTATTAGCAAGGAAGACCACAGTCACTTCCCTGTCAAAGTTCATCTTTGTAAGACAGGGGAATGCATCAATTAACATACATTTTCTGTATCAATGTTTCCTTTTTTTCCTGATGAACCTTTCTTTCAGGACAGGCAACCATTCAAACTTCCTAATATTTTGCTAAAGGCCTAGATATTTCAATTCAATAAATTGTTTTAAAACAAACTAAGTCTCATGCTTCTGAAAACACATTATCATTTAAAAGCAAAGTAGAAAATTACTTTTCAAGCTTTATTAACGATTAATGTCTCAATAAAAGATCTTTAGATCGAAGGTGTTAATTCTGCAAAAGGTCATGCTACAACCTTCTGGGCTTCTGTTTTGCTTTCTACATAATACTTGACAACCATGGGAAAAAAACACAGCTTTATAGCACAGCAGCAGATAAGCTGCAAGGGTTTTAATAACACACTCTAGGAACATAGTTGGATGTCAAGCAAACTTACTATTCTTCATTATACTTGCTCAAAAAAAATCTGTAGCATGGACACCTGAATCATCAAAAGGCCCTCACAAGCAGCAGCAAAGTATGGTGCTGTTAGAAGCCATGATTTTAGTTCACGAACAACTTGGGGCCTTTCAATTAATGTAGATAAGAGACAGAGCGTCTAAGCTCTGCTCTTTGCTAGGGTCTGTACATTCTTCCATTTTTTAAATATTTAAGGAATATAAGAAAACTTAGGCCCATAATGACAAACTTGGATCTGAATCTTCCGTGAAGTACTACATACATTCATACTGCTATCAGCAAACAAGTGAAACCCCCCCAACTCTATGATCTAGAATTTGGATTATACCACTAGGCCAACCACAGTGGTGTCTGGATTTTAAGTGATGCATCTTGTTGGGGTGATTTTGTTTTGTTTAAAAAAAAAAAAAACTAATTTGAGTTTAAAAAAATAATACTAAACAATCATATCCTACCCTCACAGCAGTTTTAAACTAGCATATTCCCATGACCCGATCCTCACTTTACTCTGTTCCAAGGAAGGATTTCATCCTTTAATATTAGTGTTATCAGTCAGTTCTAGATAGGGATAATTCTTGAGGGTAACTCGGAGAGAAAAGTAATTCACTGTGCTAGGAAGGACAATTACACAAAACCTCTGAAAACCAGAGCAGTTTGTGCGTGTGTGTATGTATTTTGTTTTTTAAACTAAGAGGTATCATTTCCTTTAGATCCCAGGGGTGCTTCTGGTAAGACAGCCTAGACATGGTGGAAAACAAGTTCTAAAAGATTCAATTTAAATTGGCAACAGCAGTAAAGGAAGTCTAAGTCTGGAGGTCCAGAGCATGGACCTTATCTTTCCCATTGCCCCACGACACTGGGCTAACAGCACAGCTTACGTCTTCCTTACCCTGCTTCCGAGGAGCACTGTAAAGAGCAATCGGCTCACAGCTGCAGCCTGCATGTAACTTGTGAAACTCTACATGAAAACCTACATATTAGATAAAGGTTTGCCCTCTTCAGTTTCACCAAATCAGGGATAATAAAGGTGAAATCAGATACTGGCAAACAGTATAGGCACCTTGCATTTTTATTAGTTTCAATTGCTATTAGACAGGAAGGTTTCCCACCCCCCAGCCTTCAACACACACACCCCCCCCCTCAGTCTTTCACACTGTTATTAGGTTCAATATCAGTAAATCAATCACAGCAAGGCCAGCTCTGAACCAGGTGGTATCAGATCAGCCAGGCATCTGTTTACCTTGCCCCAAGCCTCTCTTGAAATATCAGATATTTTCATCGTCCTTCATGACCACTAGCAAAGCAAACACAACAGGTTACCGAGTCAAGCTAAACTAACACCGTGGGCTGTTGCCTCTCTATCCCAAAGAGGGCATAGGCTGGATGAAAACTGAACTCAACTTAGTAACATTGAAAAGATTTTCAGACTCGGCCAGCATTTAAAGCCAGCCTAACCTGACGACTTATCCTATAAAAATTTTGCATCTACTTCTGCCTGATGTAACAACCTAACCATTATGAAAACCTAACACAAACGCTGCTCTTCACGGAAAGCTTTCAAAGCACACATGCACAACACATGCTTCACGTTTTGTTACAGCCTCTCATAGCACTCAGGTTTCTTGGTGGACCATCAACCTTCTCCAATAATCACACCCGTGTTTTTCCAAGAGGAGTAGCTTAACGAGAACAACATCCAACAACAATCCCTAAGCTCAGGTAGGAGCCACTGATTCCCACAAGAGAAGCCTGGACAATAACATGCCAGCAGAAGCAAATGTGTGGCAACAGGCACACTCTGAAGTGCATTATTTTTGCAACTGGCTTCCACATTTTCATTTCAGCACCTATGTATTTCCATCTTCACTGGCACGCACCTTTCAGGGAATGGAAAATGCTTCTGCAATGGGGTATTGCCTCACAGTCAGTCGCTTTGTAGTTTAAGGTACTCCACATCAGCAGTGGAAAACAAGCAATTCCTTGTTGAATGCATAAGAGATGAAATTTTTGCCAGAGTTCACTTGAGCCTATCAGATTTTCCCTGAAAAAGATCTGCAAGCCAGCACACACACAATAAGCAAAGTGTTTCTTAACCTGCTATTAATCAGACAGCATAAATCATAAGTTTTGATTTCAGTGTTGTTAAGATAGGGTTTGACTGCAGTTTCAATATGATATGCTCCTCCATTTGACTGCAGATTCAATAGATGCCAAAAAAAATCCTGACACTCTAAAAAAAAAAAAAAAAAAAAAGTTATATAAAAGCCAAGTCTTTTGAGAGAGAGCAAGAGCACACTCGTGCATGGAGAGAGGAGTTAAGAATCTCTCTGAAAGTCACCCGCAAATCTTACCCAAACAAATAACCTTTTTGAAGTTCTTCACAGATCATCATCCAATGATCCAAGTATCATGTTCAAGTTCATGTTATTCTCATTGAGTAATGGAAACAAAGGAGCTCAGGAAATAAATAATTACAAAAACAGTCTTTTAAATGCTAAGATTCACCTCCAGTACACTTCAAATGATTGACAGCACTGGTAACCCTTTCTGGTACATGACAGGCAGTTGGAGGCAAACACACACGCTCATTTTCAAATGAAGTCAGTGGACTTTCCTTTCCTACCTCAGTTTTTCCATCTAAAAACTTAGCGTGAAGTCAGAATGTGTCCGCATCCTGTTCTTGCAATACACTTGCAAGTCATCTAATTGTTTAACATGGTTGTTTTATTCAGAGCATTCCTGGACCATAATACATTTACTAAAGTAACAATCATTTAACAAGAGTGGATAAAAATACGTAAACAGAGACTATTCAGATGCCTGAATACATATATATAAATAAATAATTAAAACTTGACTAATCCAGTAGAAATTAATCTCAACAGCATATTCCCTAAACAAAAACTGGGCAGGCAAAATCTTGCAAATTATTAGTGTAAGCAACAGTATGCAAAGGAACAAAGTATGCTGAGACTTGTACAGGTTTTTTCTCCTGCAAATTATTCCAATATGTTCTGTGTTTGCCAACATGAATTTAAAAATTAACTACCTCATTCCCTACTAACAACCTATATACCATGCAAAAAGTTACATGTGAATGCTGATGAGAGGAAAAGCACCCTGGCTGACACACCCTTGCCCCTGTAACAGTGCAAATAAGGACTACATACAGTCACTACAAGGTGTTGGGTTTTCACATCCACCTACTTACTCTTCCCAAGCGTAACATTTACTAGGCAGGGTTTTCATCTTTTTCTTCCTCTTTTTAAATAGAAACGAAATAGGATGGAAGGAGAAGAGGGAAGAAAATGAGAAACTCAAAAGGGTCGAGTGAAACATTCAAGGGATTCACCAAGTATGCGTTATAAGCCACATTAATAGTGCCTAATTATTTATTACTAATGTATTCTGAGTACGTGTCAGTAAAAGTCTGGGTGGAGTCTTCTATGTACCTCACCACAAGGCAATGATTTTTGCCAGAAGACAATGAATCACTTTGACACACTGTGAAAAGCAGCAAGTTAAAATGGGGGAACATTTGTTCCATTTGTCCTTTTTGGTAGTTTATATGCAAGCAAACCTCAGAAGCTGGAAAATGAGAATCCCCTCCCCACCCCCTTCCCCTACTTTCTGAATCATCATGCTAGTTATTTCTCAGTTCCTAATAGCTCAATTTCCACACTTTAAAACAATAACCTTCCAACAGCCCATAAAATATTTGAGGGCTGACTGCTGCCTCTGCAGTCAACAAGTGACCATTTTTCAAGAGCTGTCCTTACTCATGAACAAAGCTGTGTCCCTTCCCACCCCAAAAGTTCAATCCATATGTAATTGTTTTCAGCAGGAAGCTTACCCTGTCATTCTGTGAAACACTGATAGCATGATCAGTTAAATCTTCATCTTATATTTTTGCATTAAGAAAACACAAACTTTGAGTTGGCAAATGGTGAAGAGATTTACATTGGAAGTGCTATTTTAACAATAATATTGCTTCTGGGTAAAACACAAAAACGGAAGGCTCGTTTCCTCACTTCTTGTTCAACCTTGCATCACATTCTTCTGCGGAGATGACACATCACTTGACCAATGCTTTCCAATTGTCAGGTTCTGTATTTCCCACCACTGTCAGTAGCTCTCAAACTCTGGCTGCACATTCCTCCCAGGAATCTTTGCACCAGGTAATTTCTGGTCATGGGGTTTTGCTGTCACCTGCACTTTGAAGTTCCTGTTACGTTAGGATTTTCATTTTGCACTTGGAGAAGCGGATGCCTTGAAATATCGGGGGGGGGGGGGGGGGGGGGGGGGCCGAAATCAGAACTGAGAACCTACAGGACAAGGGCAGGGAAGTAAAATAAATTAATATCCCCCAGTTGGGTCACTTGATGTTTCCACTTCTTCAGGCAATGGGTCCCTCTGGTGCTCCCACAGTTTTGGTTCCAGGAAAACAAAGTGCCAGACCAACTTCATGAGAAGTTCCGTAATTGCAGAGCAGAAGCAGAGAGCACATGCACAATCGTTTTCATTCTCATAAAGGCCCCTGCTACCTGACCCAATTCTAAGTTAGAGTACCAAAAGAGAGCTCTAATTTTTTTCATAATTATTTATTCATAATTAAAAATAAGCAAAAAACTGACTTAGTTTGTAAAAAATGGTTTTAATAACTTTTTCATAAGTTTTTCCCTTCTACTAGAAATCTTTCTCTAACACCTTAAAGAAAAAAAATCTCTCTTTTATGATTTTCCAATTTCATTGATGATACTAAAAAGATAACAACCTGAAGAAAAGATTAACCAAAGCAACACAGAACACATTTCCAAGCTATGTCCTACTGGCTTAATTGGCCAATTAAGCTCTTTCTCAGGATGTGATCAGTTTAACTTGACTCGACACGAACTATTTTAAAACTGTCCGACTTTGCAGTAGAACATGCATGCATGTATGTAAGTACATAAAAATAAATTCTACTTTGCACTGATCAACATACTTCTTTGGGTCCCTTTCTGCTTTTTGGAAGTTTTCCATTAGCATCATATTTGGCAAGGGCTCCTTCATAACTTCTCATACAAGTTCTTAAATATAACACGCTGCCCTCAGGCCACTCACTTCTCCATATTAATTCTATTTAGGAAATTGGCTTTGCATTTATTGCTGGGCCATCAATGCTTTTGCTAGCGAGCACAATTACTGAGCAGCACACGTGAAATAAATTACTATTTTGCTGTACTGCTGTGGTCTTAAACCTGGCAGAAGTCACCAATTTTCACAGCTCCGTTACTGGAGATCCTGGGCTAGTCACAGATTTGCAGTGGTTTAAACTGCTAGTTCATAACTGGAGGTTAAATTGGAGACACTTATTTTATCAGAAGCAGATTATTACCTTAGTTTAGTCAGTGGTAAAACAAACACACACACACACCTCACACACCAAGTGCGTAGACAGATGAATTCCCACAGGATAAACAGAGTTTGAGCTTGCTTATACACATCTACTTTCTGTTTACCCCAGGGTAGAGGCACACACACAAGTAATTGCTGTGGAATAGGAAGTGTACTAAATTCACAGCTTTTACTAATTACCCAGCACAAACTCACTCACTTGCCCACCCGCCCAGGGCAATTATGCTGCAATACTACACCAGTTTGCAAGCTGCACCAGCAGACGGTGGGTGTGCACGGTGCTGCTGCTGTTCGAGGTTTGGATCCTCAAATGGATGGTTTTACTCGCAACAGGAATCACATTTAGAGCAGTCCTACAGCACTTTCTGGCAGCCCTACCTGAAGTCCCGCAGATGATCTGTTTCTGGAGAGAGGAAGGGATTTCCTCCTCGCAAATTGAAGAGAAACACATTTCCAAGCCCCGAGAGCTGCTCACTTAGCTTATAACCTCATCATCGATGAGGAGGGCAGAGAGCAAATGCAGCTATTAAGGACCTTCAATGTTAATAAAATTAAATGTTTTAAAATAAAACATCTGGCATCAGCTGTTTCTATAAGCTGTTTTCATTTAAGTTTCCATCCTAAAATATTGGAGTCCTCAGCTATTTTCACATGTAAACCTGAATGCCAAATTAGACTATCTTTAAAAAAGGTTGTCCTAGGAAAAATCGTAAAAATTATTCACACACTTTTTGGTTTGGCACTGTATTTCGTACGTAATGGCCTGGGAGAGAGCTAAGCACAACAGTATTTTTGAATACATTTTGCAATGGAAATCGTTTTTGAAGAAAAGCACTCATGGCATTCATTTGCCAGCAGTAATCACTAAAATTCAAAAATAGCAGATCTTCAAATGTTTCCACAGATACCTTGGTACAGATGTAGATTTTTCCCTCAACAACAGAGAGCTATGAGTAAACTCTGAGGCAAAGTGGGGGAGAAAGAGACACAGCTGTTTCGGTATTGACAGCCACAAGCTATAAAATCATGAGTCAAGCCTTAAAAAAAAAAAAAACAAACAAAAAAAAAACCACCAACCACACAGAAAAACACCCTCACCAAAAAAAAAAAACCCACAGAAAAAACTCCACAGGACAAAACCAGACTGCAGAATATTTTAATGTTTGGGATTTGAAGTGCTGTCCCACACCCCAAAAGCCTGCATGAGCTTTTGACACTACTCTCGGACGATGGGGTAAGATGACTGGGTTCCTTCACATTGCACAAGCATCACCTGTAAGAGCTGCCCATGACCCACCCCAGTCAGGTCTACCAACCGCCCAGGCTCCTGCTCCCCCAAAACCAAAACTGCGTAGAGGGGGAAGAGCTCATGAAGCAATGACCTGCCTCCTCGTCCAAGTTGTGGAAGGCACCACTATGGACGTTGGCTCCTTCTTGGCTGGAAGGAACGTGGCTCAGCTTGGAAGACTGGGGGCACTGGGAAAAGAGCAAAACCAACTCTGCTTCCCTTTGAAGGGCACGTCAACACATCAATGAGAGTAAGACTATGCAGTATCTCAACTTTTTTTGTAGGCTACTTGCCTGAAGGTTCTCTATCTAGACTGGAACAAAGTTGTAAGGTGCACTGAGCGCAGCCCCATTTGATATCCCCAGGCTTCAACCACAGACCACAGATACTAATACAAAAGCAGAAGCATTTGAGTCACTCTGTCGCTCAGGCCCACAGAGCATCATGTTCCTCGACAGTTCTGAGCCTTTCGGCTCAAAATCTTGCACTGGACAGATGCATGATACGTGACATATAAACAGCACCTGAAGCAAAACACAAGAAAATCTTCCACACCCCACCTGCTCTAAGTGTGCACCAATTTCCTGAACTAATTCAGTCTTCTTGATAGAAAGAAGCTTGTTTTGACCGGGGGTTTTTGTTTGTTTGGATTTTGGGGTTTTGGTTTGGTGGGTTTTGGGGGTTTTTTTGTTTGTTTGCTTTGTTCCATGTTTTTATTGTGACCATCCATTACATTTCTCAGATTCAGCATTTGGACAGAGTAATAACTAAATATCACAGAAATCAAAATATTCAGGTGGACTAATACATTTTTCAAAACATGAGTAAATCATTGCAATAAGCAGTCATAGTCTCTACTGTCTGCAGCAACACCATGACAATCTCTCACAGGCACCTCCCTTATTTTTCTTGCTGTTGGAACTGAGAAACATTATGGAAACAACATCAAGACAAAACATGGAAAGAAAGCTGTCATAAGTTGAGAGAGTTTTCCAACAGTGAACTAATACAAATACACTCTGTTCAAACTAATACAAAATCAACATACAATCTGCTAGTTGGCAGTACTGCTTCAAGAAATGAGCCACATCATTTTTATTAGACAAAAAACAGGTTAACCTTATAATGCATCCCCAACTTCCTCATGTAAAAAAGTGACGAAAAGTTTTCATTCTCACAATTGTGCTAATCAAAGTCTAAGCAGTTAAAAAATACAGTACATAAGCAGGAAAAGAATATTAAAGATCCCTGCCAGACTCCATTGCCTTCAACAGATTCCGAATCAAGCTCAGAATGAACAGCAGCATCAAGAGGGAAAAGGTCTGGCATCTAACTTAAATGGGACTCACCTAGCCAAAATGGCTTGGGACAGGGTGTCTAGAAGGAATGCAAAAACATTAGCGCTGAAGTGATTTGTCAGAAGTACTTTAAAACAATCTTTCTGCTGAACAGAAGTCTTGAAAACGTATTCCCTGAGGAAATCTCCATTGCTTACAGAGTGCTGTCTGAAGAAACTTTTGTGTTCTGTGATTTAGGACTGTGTTACCTTGTGGGCTACCATTAGGGCCTGTTAAGACATGCCCATAAAAAGACCTTGGGCAATTATATGGTAATTTAAATACATAAATTTCTTGACAATTCTTGCTCGCTCTATAAAATCTCAAGTAAACAAAGGAAAAGAGCATTACCTGTCACAGGCACCTTAACAAAACAGCCAGCCCACCTAAACTACCTCCACATTACCTCCTTACACAATTAAGCATCCACAAAGTAACTTGTGTTGAGAGCAAGGTGGGGGGGAATAAAAACAAACAAACAAAAAACCCCAACAACAAGCAAACAAACCATGAATACATGCCAGACTTGAAAAGGAAGGCAGTTTTCCCACATGCTCTTACTGGTCCGATTCCTGGTTGTGACACCTTCTGCAGGTCCAGCCTCACTGCTTGGCCAACTGTTCATGCTGACTGTCCCCCCAAAAAACCCCCATATAAAAACAATCCAATTCTCCTGAATCCCAGAGCTATTCCCAAAGGTGCAGATGGCAGCAGCAAGAGTTGTGGACACAGGAAGAGAGTCCCATCCCTGTCCATGTTTTGCTCAGTTAGCTCTACAGGCTAAGAGGGCACGTGTGTCGGGTTTTCTTCTTCTTCCCTAAACAGAAGTTTAGATTCTGCTGGAGCGGACAGCAACTACCAAAAGCCTCTTTTCATTATATTCAGTAACGGAAGAGGATTCATTTGAAACTGTGTATTAGTGCGTGTGTTTCTTATACCTGTTATTTACAGATACACATCATAAACCTCCAGCCTAACTGCCACCATCCCCTTCTTTCTTCTTGAAGAAAAATCATTCTCATTTTTCACTATACTCATCCAATCCTTCCAAGCAGAAAGAGATACCTGCAGCCTCTCATAACCAATAAAAATTTGTAACATTGTGTCTCCTGCACAGTTTGTTTATTTATTTATAACCCTTTCAGCAGTGTATTTAAAAATAAAAATCTTCATAGTTTTGTCTGGGCAAACAGGAACATTTGGCAAAAAAGATGCTGAACACAGCCAGATTGCAGGACATTCTGGTCACTCTTAATAGGCGTTTCCACAGTCGAGGATCTAAAATTTTAAAAACGCCATGAATATCCAGCTACTAAATCCTTCATTCAGAGTTCAGCAAGCTTCAGTGACCCTGATGAGCACAACAGCCTCAGCGTGGCAAAAAGGCAGGTCCTGAGGAAGCTTAATCTCAGAAAATTAAAAGCTTTGAAGATTAAGAGCAGGACCTTGAAACGACCCAGAGAGAAAGAGAGAGACTAAGTGGTTTCTGCGGCCAGTCGCTCCCAGACAGCAGGCTGCTGCTAAGCACCCAACATCGGCAGCCAGCCGCTCCAGCTCGGGAGCACTTCAGCTCAGCACCTTGGTCTCTGCAGGGGCAAAAGATCAGAGCTGCAAGGCCGAAAAATGGAGTTTAGTTTGCTAGAAACCTGGGATGGAGAGAGACATTACTGACTGCATTTGCCACCCTATGTCTAGAATATTCCTTTTCTCTGGATAACATCACACAAGTTGCATTTACCCTGAAGTGACAATGTTACTAAGTCATAGGGGGAAGCTACCGCACAGATTTCTGAAGTTCTGGTTGTTCTTGTTCATCATCTTCCCATTCTCTCACAAAATATGGACAAAAATGGAATACAGAAATCCAGGTGAATCCTCACCAGTACTGAAGACACCAAGTTCATTGCGCTTCACTGGCTAAATTCCTGCTCCACACCCTAGGATGCCCCTTACCTTTTTCACAGCACCATAACCACTGATTTGCTTTCACAGCTCGCAGTTCCCAAAAATGTCAGATCCTTTCCTGCCAAGCTACTTTCTTCATTTTCTGCCTGACCCGCACCTGATTTACTCCCCAACACCCCTCTCATTCTTCCTCTCTACATTCTCACCACTTCAGCCTTTTCAACTACCACCGCCTACGTAATTTATCATGAAGGTAAGAAAGCAGGGTCTGAAGGAGGACTGTAGTAGGAAGACATCAAAGAAAGATGGGTCACAACAGCTACAATGGCAGCATCTAACACAGCCTGTCCTGGTGTTGCACCCAAGGCAGGCAGCCGAAACGTGAAAACACAGCAGTTCCTACCGGCCCACGATTACCGGAGAGACAACTTCAGAGAACAGGGCAAAGACCAGTCAAGGTGAGACACAATAGCTGTTCTCTTTCGTTTCACAAAACCCATTTCAAAAGATAATTACAATAATAATTCGTAGCCCAAGCTTTTGTGATGCACCTTAGTACACCCAGTTTCATACCTCCCTATTCATCTTTGCAGGGGAATGAAGGACTTCCCAGCAGACTTCACATTACCTGGCAGGACAAGCCATTGGAAGAAGCAATTTACTTTACTCAACTGACAACAGATTGCGCAATTAAGAGGAGGCCTGCACACGCATGCAAAGTACGTAAAAACATAACCTGATCTTTGAGCTCAGAACAACACAGTAGACATGAAATTCCAAGCAGCACAGTTAGTTCCACATGTTTTGCGTTAAAGGTTTTTTTCCCCTTATGATAGGCACCACAGAGAAAATTAGAATTGCGTTTCAGGAACAACTCGTATCATTGATTTTATGTGCCCAAAGGAAGCAAAAATTAAAACAAGGTGGACGGTAGCTTGCTTGCCATTTCCAGTGCAAAATCTGGCAAGAAAAATACCAAGTCATCCCTGGCTTGCCGAATTGCGTGGCAATGCTATTGTGGGGTATCAAAAGCAATGAAGTGAAAATTATTAGAATTATCACGCAGACATCAATGGAAGGGAAAGAAAGCGTGACTTGACAAACTCACACATACTACTACAAAAAACTATCAAAAGAGAAGATTTTTCCTTCATCTTACTTGCTTTCAAGTAATAAAAAAGTTAGCTGGAAATACAAACTTGATGTTCTTTGCAACAATTTTTATCACCTCTGCATAAAACTGAACACTAGATCAACTGCTACACTCAACACTCCTGTTACATAGGAAGGGAGGCTCGGTTTAGCTGTATTGGCTACTCTGTCTATTGAGGAACTCTCTTCTAACTAATTTAATTTCCAACAGAACAGTTTCTTTATTTTCCAATAGTAAAAACATGCCCCAAAATTGGTATGTATGAAGACATACACAAATGCACACATATTTAAAATTCTTCTCCACGTAAAATAATCTTCAGAGGCACAGTTTAAATTTCTAAGAAATATTCATCAACCAAAGGCAAGACAGCTGTCACGAAGTAGAGAAACCAGTATCAGCAAAACGGCTGCATCTCTTAGTGTTAACAAGCCCTGACCAATTCAGAATGCAGTTAATTTCCTTCTGGCACAGCTATGTTACTCACATGCATGAAGCCCATGCCAAAACGCACCCATAAAATTAATTACAACTATCCAGTCCAATATAGCAAGCAGCAAGGCAAAAATAGCTCTAGACTGTCTGTTCATTTTATATCTAAAACAAGACAAGCACCTAAAAGGCCTAGAAAAAAAAAATCTTCTAAAAAGCAAATTTTATATGTGCATTCACACAGACACACATTGATGCTAACTTTTGTTTTCACTCTCAGTTCTCATCAGAGATGGTTTATGGAAAGCTGTAACACAGCAATCCATGTGTGCCCTCAATAATAAAAAAAAAAAAAAAAAGGCAAGAGAAGAGAATGTTCAAACAACAACAACAAAACACACACACACGCACACACCAGGCTGGCTAAATCAATATTCCAGGAGTAAAAAAGAAATCAGTACAGGTCTTTTTCTCCACGAATATAAAAGGAGGACTTAAATCTCAAGGCACAAAGAAATTAAGTTTATAACTTCAGGAGCACCACCCCAATATAATCTTCTATGCTGACTACTATGGTATAAGAAAGAGCTCAGAGTTCTCAGAACAAACCACCCGCAAAAAGAACTATAAAAATTAACTAGTCAACACATTCATCTTGATAGATTTCTTACAGTCTTCTTTTAGAGAAACCGTAAGAGTGAATGTAGATAAAGACGTCATAAAATTCTTAATCACAGAAAGGGCGAGACATATGTGCATACAGAGGAAAGAATTCTATGTTTTCTGTTCCTATGCTGACGTGAACGTACCAAGTTAACCACATATACTCCCAAAACCTCAATGCTTCTGGAAAAATATGCCTATTTATCTAAATTTAGTAAACATTTACTTACCCAGCATCCTCCTGGAAGCCTTCCAATTCATCTCTTTGTTCTGCTAAGGTGGATTCGAGATCCAGATAGGTACCATTGTGAGACAATTGCAGGGTGCAGTCATCAAGCTGTAGAACAAAATTCAGATCATTAGATTACAGCAGTCATTCTCTCTAACATACCTCTAACATCGCCTTCACATTTTCCGGGTCCTCAGACAAGATCTCCCTAAAACAAACCATATGTCGGGCGTGGATAAGAAAATGGGTGCTGTTTGGCAATTTTATGCAGTCCCAAATCCACATTCACCAGGCCATGCTCAGTAACAACAATATCAATGCAACTAACAAACACAGAGAAATGTATTTATTTGAACATGTAGAAGGAGATTAAAGGGTTTTATCACAGTGCCTTTAGAATCCTATAAGGAAAGAGAAGTTAATTCAAACGTATATCTAGGATATGACCGACTGTTCTCTGTTCTTATGGTACATTTAAGTAGAGTTTCCAGGCCTCTGGATGGAGGTGGAAGGAAGAAGCAGCTGTTTCGTGAGCTACTGAACATGCCCTATGAGGAATGATCCAGCCAAGGGACAGCGCAAGGTGTGGCGGCCGAGAGTTGGGTCCTGCAGCGAGGGGCAGTGCAGTCAAGCAAGACCCAGATTTTCTGGCGTTCTCATTTCAGGGCCAGGCACTAACCGGCCTCAGTGGTTGCAGGGAAGACTTTCCCAGGCACCAGGAGGGAGGACTGGACACCCGTACGAACTTTCTACAAGGGTACCGAGGTAACCAAGGACCAGACCTGAAAGCAGGAACCTGCCTGCAGTGACGCTGAAGAGGGAAAGAGCGATTAATAAACCCTCTTTATTTCCATCCTGTCTTCCCTCATCTTCAAGTTTTCCATTAATTGTTCCAGTTGTTGTTAAAAAAAAAGCCAGATTTGATTAAAGTTAGAAAATTGGTTTTCTCTTTTTTTTACAGGGAGCTCGTCACAGCAGAAAGTCTAGGAAGATCCACCCCAAAACTGTGGCTGACTCATTGCACAGGAATACAAAATAATTACCGGATCGAGAGGGGTAACTGAAGATGCCTGAGGGAAGAGCTAGAAAGTAACACGAGCTCCTCTCTCACCATGAGATAACCCAGTGTCAAATCACAAGAAATGAAGAAAAAAGCCTTCCCAGGGCAGGGAAACAAGAAAACACCTACCAAAGGACAGGTGAAAGTACAGGGTTGTCCTGCCTCACCACTAGAAAGGTAAGTGACCATCTGCTCCGAGAACGCAGCCCAGAAGCAGAGAAACTGCCGTCACTGAGCCCAGCTGGACAGGCTGCTCTGGACCTTCATGTGTCAACACCACACCGGGGGTCCCTTTTGTAACTGGTTCCAAGTTCACAAATATTGTAAGCTCCAGATGCGTTGTGCTACTAGATACAAAATCCAGTCTGATAGCCAAGCAGTCCCAAACAGAAGATGTTTCATTCCTCTGGATTTGGCAAAACAACTGACAGGTCCTTTGCATGCCTCCATCTACCAAAAGGCAACTGTGACAACGGCGGTGTAAATGTAAATGGTGGTCCAAATGTAAATGCAAAGGCCACTTTGGGAAAAGGAGAATATTTAACACCATACTTCATACCGACCTTCTGCCACAGACGGCAGCCAATGACTCTTTGAAGGGTCTGAAACAGCCAATGACTCAAGGAAAGAAAACTGCAACCCTTCATCACATACATGGATTTTTCTTTCCGCTCTTTTTAACACTAGGAAAGAAAACCAATGAGAATCCATCGTTGATGAATTACCTCTTTTAACTTTCCATCAAAGTTATGGTTCAGGAAAGCATGATAAGCACCCACACTTCTTATCTGGCAGTCAGCACCAAAACTTAGTCACCCAGTTTCCTATCACTGATTTATATATGCAACGAAAGAATACAAATAGTCTTTGATTATTCTGGATCAGCTGTGTTGGAAATACAGCAGAAGAGCTCATTTATAATTAGCAAGTGATAGAGCATGACTTCTGGGTTAGTCCTCAGCACTATGCTTTGCGCTGTTTGCAATCCAAAAGGAAAGTTCATCCTCTAGAGACAGGGAAAGGGTGGAGGGAGGAGGTCAAGTTGTATTTCAAACCTGTTCCACTTTTTTTTTTTTTTCTCCTCCTTTTTTTACCCCTGGGGAATGAGCAAGTCATCAAATAAGGTGACTAAGTTTTTACTCTGGCTCCTGAGGATTAAAGAAAGCAAAGCACCTCCAAGCGCAGCCCTCTGATATTAAGAATAACAACGGTATTACAACTCTGTGTCTTTCCAGTTACAAAGGATATCATTAACCTATACTAATTCAGAATACACTCTTGAGAAGAAACACTAAATACTACTCTGGGAAACTTTTTCCCAGTAGCCCAGGGTATCTAATGAAATGCTAATTTACTCAAAGTAATGCCAAAAGGCAAACTACTAATTAGATAAATGTTCTGCTGTCACTATGGAGATTAGGAGATTTGCCCACAATTTCCAATTGCTGCATAATTAGGGAGAAGGAACAGTGCTTTACTACTATCTTATGACTTTAGTGTATAAAAAGCATGATGAGAACAGGAAGTACTTCATGTACAAAATAAAGAATAGTGCATTCTACCTATGTTCCTCTCATCTCCATAGTTTCAGCTGAACATAGTATCCATTCAGGCTTTAAAGCACTGTACATCATACGCTGTATTCATTAATAGGAGTTAGGGTAATGGGAGAAACGGCAATATCTTTTATTTCCATTACTTAACACTGAGTCTTGCCAAAAAGATTTTTTTCTTCTTTTGCAGGTGTACACACAGAGATGGAAAGGAGCAAAACAACACTTTTAAAAGGAGCGTAAGTATTAAGGCAATGAACTCTAAAACCCTCCTTATATAGGATCACTTTGCCTCCAAGCTTCACTTGTGCACGTTATTTTAGAGGGAGAACACAAAAAGAGAAGCCACCTTATGAATTATTTTTCATTAGTAAATTGCCTGCCTTTTTCAACACAAAGAATGGCTGATGTTCACACCTTAGTGCTTATTAGTAACAATTCAGGATGTTGGTCTCTCCCCTCTGCTCAATGTTAATCTCATGTTTATCTGCTACACATCACTTCTCCCGCTTCTGGAGACCCTCACAAACGGCCCCATTTAGTTCATTAATGACATGCTCTTCCCATTGATCATAATTCACATTAAAATCCTTATTAACAACCATCTTCTCTTAGGACAATCGCAAGGCAGAATCTACAGACAGTCTTTCAAAGAACATTTAAACTGAGCTGTTTTCCATAATCATGAATGAGACTGCTATTCAAATTTTTAGAAATTAATTCCATTTATTTCACTTTGTTCTTCACAATTCTGTTTAACTCTTCAGTAGTCCTTCCTGGTCCAAAAATTCAGATCTGCATTTTGTTATGAACTGCATAACTCATTTATACTATTGCCACAAGGTCTGATTCTCCAAGATCTTTTCCTAAGCTTACAAACCCATTTGTTCCAAAAACTCTCTTGCCAGTCCCTTCAAATCATTTATCATTTTTTGTATCGCACTTTCCTGTATTGCTCAAAAAGAGCCAAAAGATTGATATAAATCATTTAAATGCAACTAATACTGTAGGCTTTACAGCAATTTTCCATACTTTCCTATAGTCATATTAAAAGAACACTACAGGTATCATGGAATCATGAACAAAAAGACACACAGTCAGAAGGGACAAATGTAATGCTACTTCTTCGAGTCAAACACAGGGTTACTCCATTTTCAGTCTTCTGCAAGATTTCAAGTTTTTTGATTCTAGCTTAAGCATCAAATGATATCATAAGCCTCCGTAAAGGTATAAAAAACCCCCTATGTATGCATTTTGATTACATTCTCATCTTCTCAAATTAACAGTTTCTTGAGAAAATATCCAGAGCTTACTTTTGGATCCCTATGGATATTCCCAAATTCTCTTGTCTCTATAAAGAGTGGGTCTACCTAGGAGTAGTCTCTTTCACAGGAGCGAAGGAACAAAAGCAAAGGTATTTGCAACAGTCATCAAGTGTTTTAGCCAGAATCACCAGCTGTGGATAGCCAGAGCTATCAGCAGCTATCCCCCCACTGGGTTTACATGAAGGAAGCAAGGAGAATAAGACTGTCTTTATGCAAGTCTTCCTCACTAAAAATTTAATTGAAGGGCTAATTATCATCTTCAGTTTTGCACTGAAACCTCACTGAAATATTAAGATCTGTACTCTGTCATGACAAGATAGGTACCAAGAAGTAGGTGCTTAGGTGCTGCTTCACTGATCTATAGCTGTCTAGTTTGGACAAGAGGAGAACCTGGAAAAGGCATCTTAAGCAGCACTGACCTCACTAGCTCTTCGTTGATTTTCCATAACTGACCAGAAACACAAGAACAGCGAGAGAACCAGATGTTTCTATAAGACAGCCTGAAACGCAAGTAGAGCTACTAAATTAAACCAGTTTTTCTGTAATAAATGTTCCAAAACAGGAACCAAGAGATCTTTGAACTTTCTCAGATCATAGCTGGTATCTGACCCGCACTGTCCAACCGCTCTATAGTACCTATGCTACAACCATAACAGGCACAGATGGAAAACCAGAAAAGCGTCACGCACACACACAGACCTAAACACCACCATCCCAACAGTTTCATACATGTATTTATGTATGGGTATATACATGCATATACATTTTAGATATTTTTCCTTGCAGTTTTCAAAAAAGTAACAATTGCCTGAATCTGAGGGTCAGATCCCTGAACCAAAAGTTGAGCCCTCAGAAGGGAAGGAACAGCTTTGTCTGAGAAGCTAGAGCCAAAAAAGTGCAGATAAACACCAGAACTTCAGGACAGCATCACCCACTGGCTGTAACCATGAGGTACTTTTCTCTCCTGCAGATTCCTGCTTCATTCACTTCTCAAACATCTTCAGGAAACCAGACGGGTCACACACACCATTGTGCAGGCATTCCCAGAGCAGAACCACGCTGTGCTTTCAATAAGGCAAAGCATGAAGAATTAAGAAGTATGCGATCATATCACTAATGACTGAATCATAATGTATGTGTCCAAAGCCGGGGGGGGGGGGGGGGGGCAGAAATCGAGGTTACATTCACAGTTTTTATTTTGTGTACGACAGATGTTTGTCTTAGGTGTTGGAATCATCTCCACGTAAGTATTTAAGAATAGGTTTTCTAAAAGTGAAACAGAATGATAGTTTCAGCACAAGAAATTTTACTGATGTCCTTGTGAGTCATCACCACAGTTAGAAACTCTTTAAATAACCCTGAAATAGAATTTTCCACAGAAAAATGGAAACGTAAGCAAATGTAAGAGAAACATAAGAAAAATGAGCAGCAAACACATGAAAAGACCATAAGATTACAAATAATATTTATACTGTTGTAAGTTTATACTTACACTGTGGTAAGTCTCACTCTGAGAAGTTGAGTACAATTCATTATGCAAAAGCAAACAAACATCTGATTAAAAGGTTAAAATATCAGAACATTTAAAAGGAGAGCTTCCTACTCCCTCATCCTGTGCCATTCAACCCATTACAGAGTGAACCTATACCACGCAAGAAGGGTGTCCCAGCTTTGATTCTAACCAGGAACAGGCACAGCAAGGTCAGAGCTGCAAAGCTTGGGGTTTCCCCTGCCTCGGGGGTCATCCCCACCTCGCCAGAACCCGGAGAGCTCTCAGCGGCAACGTGCCCGTCTGCCACGTGAACACACGCAGGCTGGGGAAAGTTAAGGCAACCAAATCAAGAATATGGGGCAGAAACTCAGTTTGTTGTCATCTTTCACAGGTAAGCAAATCCAGCTAGTAGAGGCTAGTCCCTCAACCTGGGGGGCCAAAATAATTTGCACTACAAGGCTACCAAGCTTAAGAGGACTCGAAATAGGTTAAACAGTTTGATAATAGTACACCAGTGATTATGTTTCAAGCACTGACCCACAGAAAGAGGTAACACCCATTTCTCTTCATAAAGAAGCCTTGTTGCTGCACAACAGGAAAGCTTGTCATTTCTCTGAATTTCAGAGGTGAAGCCCATTACCAAAAGGAGCAAGGAACAGCAGGCAAAAAAAAAAAAAAAAAAAAGCAGCAAGAAAAGGTAATGATCAGCCAGTTACCCGATGCCAATAAATGACCACTGCCACTTTCAGAAATGAGTTGAATGAAGGAAAAAAAAAAAAAAAAAAAAAATCTGAGTTCAGTCATTGTTTTCATCTACTGCCTTTAGCTTCTTACAGTCCAAGAGAAACACCTAAAACCCGAGGGTGGAGGGTGCAAGGAGAGAACAAAACATCTGCTTCCACACACACACAACCCCCACATCCACCCAGAGACCAAGCACTGCCACCGGCTCCTCCTGGCACACGCTTGTGAGCACTCCACGCGCACACCAGTCTTCTCACTCAAGAAACCCAGTGGGTAAATAATTCAATGCAAAGGCAACACATGCCTTACCATGCCAACAAACTCCTGCAAGTCTGTTTACTCTTCCTCCAGAAGGCTTTGCTAGATTAGTACACGTCCAAAGTGGACTTTCCTTTGGCTTGGTTTAACTTCTCTATCCCAAGGCAGCAGTAGGTTGGCAGAGGTTAAGGGGGGGAAAAACGCCAGAGGCACCCTCCTGCCTTTTCGAAAAGCAGAGCCACAAGCTTTTCCTCTTCCCTGTTTGTTCAAAGACCACAGAACTGTATTTTTCAACAAACGATCACAGAGAAATGCTCTTTCCTCAGCCCCAACCCCCAGCCCTGAGAATCCATTCAGAACAACGTATTTTGGACAAGTCTCTGCTAAAGGCCAAGAAAGTGTTAACAAGTCAGCAGCCAGTGTGTGCAAAGACAGAGCAAAACATCCTCATGATTTTACCTTCCATTTAAATAAAGGTAGGCACCGTTCAAAAATTCTGTTCAGATAGTGGTCAAGGATCACATTCATAGGATGAAGGGCTCTACATTACGAGATAGGAGGATACGCTCGTTTACTGGTGTTACTACAAATCACCAGAACCACTTGACTTTGTAGCCACCAGCTGGAAGTACAACTGACTCTCACCAGATTTCCAATAATTCTAGATGGAGCTACTGGACAAGATTATTTTGCTCATTTGGTTGTTTCCAAAACTACAGGGAAAAGGAATGAGAGAGAGGGAGAGATTAGAGTAATCCAGTATCAAGCTGCAGAAGTAAAAATCCCCCTTCAATTCTGGCTTCTGGCACAGACTTGGAAAATCCTTATCTTACTCAAGTGTCTTAGCTCATGTTTCATTTAAACATTATTGGATGGTAATTGTTCTCATTAGTGTTGGCATGCTCCTTACTCACCTACAGGATGCTTTGCAGAGTAGGGTTGATAAAAAGCAAAGTTCCTTTATGCTCAGTTTTTCCTTTCTAAATCCAAAGCCTTGTTTTGCTTTACACATCACAAGCCTGACACATTCGCACACTCCAGCTACACAGTTTTTAAACACGCTCCCTGCTGGTTCAGCTGTTTCTAGTGCAACTGCAATCCTGTTACCAAGGCCAACAAATGCCAGTTTTCCCTCTGCATTGCCATCTTCTTCGCTTCTTTATTAAAACCAATTCTACTCAGGAAAAAGACAAAAGAAACCAACAAACTATCTCTGCCTGCTTACCAGCCCAAACATATATCCGTATTTCTAAGCAAACTGCACAAACTGATTTGTGCAAATAAATATTTAATAGTTTTCCATCCAAGGCCAAGTTTCAAACTGAGAACGACCATGCTATTATATTCAGAAGGCCTCATATTTTAATGCTTTTGAAATTTTTTGAGTTACAGATTAGGAGATGCAAGTTTCCTGAACTGGCACACCGCTGGCCCTTTAAAATGTAACAGGATTGCCATCACTGTTAGTTTTCACAGAGTAACGAAAAATGGGGATGGTCTAATTGCATCCTACAGACCACAGCCAACCCACCAGAACAGTTATCTGGCTTCAGAGCCATCACCAACTGCCCCCTCACCAAGTCTCTCCCTTCTCATGTGAGTAGGTGCTACGTGGTCTGTGCCATGGTTATGCACGTTCCAGTCATCATCACCCTGGGCAACGCGATGGAGAAAGACCAAAGCACCTAGCCCAGGAGTGGTGCCACGTGACCCATCTCAGGTAAAAAGCTTGACATTAATGAGATGAAAAGAAAGCAAGTAATCTGTATGTAAGACAAATATCAGTGCCCAAAATTAACAGTGTACTCTAAAAACTGCTCTCAGCTTAAAGTATGACAGCAACCCAACATACCATCACCGCGTCTTGATCTAAAAGTCCCTATGCTCCAAGTAGCTCCATTGCAATTGCTTAAAACAAAACTACACTCCTCCTCCCCATGCTTTTTTTTTCTTTTTAAATATAGTTTTGTAACTCAACGTATTAAAAATTCTTTAAAAATTGCAATAAAACCAATACTATTATGAGGTCAGAGTTTTAAAAGTAAGGTCAAGCACATGCTCTATATGGAAGACCATTTATGGAGAAGGCATCTGTGCCACCTTCAGTCATCCATGCTCACAAAAGTCAGCAAGGTTTCTGAACTTTAGCAAACTCGCTCTTCCATACTCATTTAGAGGCCGAAAGGGAAAAAAAAAAACAAAAAACCAAAACCACACAAAAAAACCCAAACAAACTGTTTTGCTAGATGTGTGACTTTATGTTGTAAAAAGTAATTTAGCATGTACAACAGTGTTCCCCAATTCTACAGCTCTTCAGGAGCGATCAGCATAGCTTGTGGGAGTACTTACTAATGCAAATGCACCTCTGGTTTATTTTTAGCACAGTAATTGCTATTGTCAAACTACTTCACAAACTTTGTATGCTTTGCGGAGCTTATGTGCAATTGTATTGATAGAGCCGTGCCTACACACAAAGTATAGTCCAAAGGCTTGTGCAGTTGGGCATAGGGCCATCGGAGCACAATTACTTTAAAAGGAACTGCTACTCTGATATGAAAATGCTGGTATTTTGAATGTAGCCTGCACTCCTAATCTTAAACAGCAGCTTTTATCTCTGGCCTGGCAGACGCCACAAAATACTCCTGGGGTCAGGTAATACAGTGCATGAAGTGAAACATTAATGCCACATTAGATCCTCAAGAGCCACTGGAACAATACACTGCCAATAAAAATATTCTGCTGAAACAACAAAGACACTGAAAACAAACACCGAAAGCTGTTATATTAATATTATGGGTTTGACTTAAGAATAACAGAAGGAAGTTCAGAGTTCAAAATTCTGAAACTGCTATTTCAGGGGGGCTCTGAAATACAGGCAACACACCACAGCGAAAACATAACGCGTAGATGCCTACCTGTTGCTATTCTTAGACAGTTATGTCACTGACTTGCAGACCTTTTATTTCACAATTCCCTTTAACACAGTGCTCCACAGGGAGCAATTTAGAGTTTACTAGAGTATCTGTGTCCAAATATGACACCGTGGCTTCCAACAGCAGCCACACAGGCATTGTTAGAAAGTGCGTGAGTGCTCAAAACGTCAACAACCATGGAACAAGAAAGCCAAATAAATTCATCTAGAGATGGGAGTTACTGCAATGTTTAATATGAACTTTAAAAAGCTAACTGGAAACATTAAAAATAATTGAATTTCTGCAAAAAAAAACTATGCAGAATTTCATGCTGCACAGGAAACTCACACACATTCTTTCTCCCCCACCTAATTCAATTATTTTAAGTTAAATTAGTTAAATTTGAGATGACATGCAAACCAAACAGCCAACAGTAGAACTTAGCAAAGTCAAATTGTTTAAACCAAAAACTCTCCAGTTCTTTAACCCCAAAAACCTACTCCATTTTCTAAGTTTCTCACAGTAAGCACAATGAACCTGCAGCATGAGAATAACCTAACCTCTGCATCCTGTCATTAACTTTTTGGTACCTAGATTCTTCCATTCCCTTTCCCCATCGAGTTCAGCTTTTCCTAACCAACACGACAAAGAGCTAGCTCTTTTCACCTTCGTGGTTAGGTACGTCTTCAGCTGAACAGAAAGGAGAGCAGCCATAACAGCATCCTTTATTTGGAAGGATACACAGCTTTTTGGCTGATACACAGGGGATGCCTACAGCTGACACACTCTCATTACCATTTGCCTGGAATTGCTGTGAAGGTATCCAAGGAAATGGAAATAATCTCTAAGAAGGAGATGGGTCAAGAAAAGGGAGAGGAGGAGGGAAAGGATTAGCTTCAGTGGAGTTTATCATCCGAGGAATCTTTTGTTCAGAGTATGTGTATGTGTGTGTAGGAAAAACGCTGAGTTAAAAATCTCAAAAAACATTCATTTAAAGGTAAGAAGTAGTCCAGGAAAACAAAAATTGTCAAACAATTCCATCTGGTTTCTTTCGTACTTCTGTTAAGCTGGAAACTGCGAAGTAGCTCATTGAAAAATATTTTTTGAAGTGATGTAGCAGAATGAACCTATGACTTGCAGCCTTTTATTCTTAACGCACCTCCCTGAGAACAAGCTTTCTATTAGTATCCTCCCTCCACCCTGCTTGAACAGTTAAAAGACACAGGTTGTTCTAAGGTTTCCACCATTGCTACTGTATCTGCATTTGGGACACTGCAGGTTGCTCACTACCCTATCACAAAAACTAAAATACTGGACTCCTGCAGAACCTCCCACACCATTTACAGAGGTGCAGCAAGCACACAGTAAGCAGTAAATGCAATCTATCTTCAGCCGCAGTGGTTTCACTGACACAGTGGTTAAACACCTACTAGAAAATATACCACAAAAAGTAAGATACCCATCCTTAACCTAACATGCAGATTGCATTTCCATCCATATAACTCACATTTGCAGCCTTTTAAAAATAATGCAGCTGGAATGCCAGTCCCGAGATAAGCTGTACTTAAAATCAGTATTTGAGGGAAGAGGTTATTTGCATCTATGATCCCTCCTCTACGAAAAGTCAAAACTACAGAAAACAGGAAAAGTAGAGACAATATACCAGGCCATCTGGAAACCTGGAGCAGGGAGTTTTTAAGGAAAACAAGACAACTTCAGAGGGAGAGGAGTGGGTAGTAGTTCTGAAACGACTGCAATTCTGGCAAAATTCACAATCTTTTGAGGGCCAAAGCACAGGAAATTTGGAGCTATGAGAGTCAAAGATAGAGTCAGTAAAAGCAACAGAAAGCCCAGGGTAAATTGTCTTTTGTTATAATCAAAACTTGATTCAGAGGCTTCTGGTTAGTTATCTGAAAACAACAACAAAAAAAACCAAAAAACACAACCACAGAAAACCCACACTAGCACAAACCCATGGGTTAAGATACAGGAAAATACACTAAACACATTCACACCAAGGGTTTGTGTGAAATACAAAAGAAAATAAAGCATGGCAGGATTACCAAAGAGAACATCATGCACTTGTCAATAGAATAATTTTACAGACACAGCCTGAATCTTGGAGGTTTAAATGAAAGATTCTGTCTACTAGCAATATTCTAATGACTACAGCCATCAATTCTTCCTAATAGTTAGACTGCCTCTTAAAGGCTTAATGGTTTCAAAACCAAACATCAATTGTAAAGTCATTAAAAGAGCATGATTAAAAAGTTTAAGAGAATGAAACTCAATACAAGAATGCTGAAAAAAAGGTGAAAATACACATACCCTGCAGACTCTCTTCTTAACTACGACTTCCAGATTTATAGAAGCACGAGGGGTCTAAAGTCGGATTTCTTCCCTTGAGCAGAATTTATTTGGCACTTATGCTTCATCATTTAATTTCTTTTTTAATCATTCATTTCTTGCTTGTTTGATTAGCTGCCAAGCAGTTTCAACCCCCAGCTTTGAAACAGTTGTCTAGACTAGAAAAGGCAAACAAAAGAGAACCTCTGCATTCATTAGTATCACATCTGAACAATACTGAAACAGAAAACCACACTCTCCAACTCAGTTACAAGTAAAAAATAAGTTTGTAAGGAAAGAATGAATGCAGCATTACTAGTCCTCTCTCAACAGTATTCATTCCTCACACTCTGATCACCCTGTTTCAAAGGGCATAGAGAGAAAATAACGAGAAACAAATGGCTTCAGTAATAAACTCCTGATCTATTTTCCTTGGCAGCGGACAGGCTCTAAATGGTATCAGCAAGGACTAGATGATGCCATAAGAGAATAGAAAGACTGAGATAGGTTGACAAAAAGCAAGACAGGATTGTGGTATTCGAGAACAAAAAAAAAGTCAATTATGCTCTTAACCTTTTTCAGAACAAAGGAATGAATAAGTGAAAGAAATACAACACTGTTTAAAAGTGAGCCTTAAATACAGTGCATAATGGGCCAATAAAGCTCATAATTAGAGGTCAAGGCTTAGAGATCAAATGCAATTAAATACTTCTAGGAATAGGAAGGCTAATTTCTTTTAATTAAAAGCATATAAAACATGTAGGTTTCAAGACATCAGCCATCCAATATCTATTATTTGAATTGGTCCATTAGGGTGGTACTCAAGTATCTCTTCTAAACTATCTGGTATTAGCTACTTTAGATCGCTGCCGTAGTTATCTCTTTCTTCTATGCACGTAAGAACCACAATGTACCTGTACTTTGCCATAAGCATAAAAGCTCATATAAACCAATTCACTTGGGGCCCTTGTTTTCAGTGCTTGCTCCCAACATTTTTTTAAAAACATTTGACTAACCAAAGTAAAACACACAGAGTGGTTTTCATAGGTAACATGGGTCAAACCCACTAAGACTGAACATGGTTTTCTGCAGTACTTGATTAAACAAACTTACAGATGTGTAGCTTGACGATTCCAAAGGGACCTGCCTGCAGAAAAGATGTTGGGAATGTGCACAGACACTTACAAGAGCAAATGTACATGGCACCTAAATGCCATCGTCAGCCAAGTTGGCACTTGCCAATTTTAGAGCCAATAGCATCGTGCACATGCTTTAGTCCTCTGTCCGGGAATTGCAACAACTTTCTTGTAGTTACTTTTAACATAGATCACTTTGACAATCTACCTCATGACAAATGGTTGGGTTTCCCTGCAATGCAGCTGGGCACCAAGCTCTAAAAACAGCCCAGGAGCAGCTGTCTGGAACTGTTTGATGCTGACTTGCCACCAAAGCCAGTGTATTATGGAAGAACAAACCCTTAGATATCTGGCAATTAGTGAGGAAGGGGAAGACACTGTGGACATCTTCTGGAGACTAAGCTGTCAAAATTATTTTAGAGATGCCTAAGTGGATTGGGGGGATCTGGCCTTTAGGAGTATGCTCTAAGGAGCTGGCCTAGACTGCACGTGGCTCTCTACTCCCAAATTAATTGGTGTAACATTTTGTACTATAGATAAGCCTTGATAACCATTTGGTTGAATTCAACTGCTCCTCACAGCTGCCTGTAGCAAAATAATTTGGAATACCCTATCACGTACACGTATGTCCTGAAGCTGTATGGACTAGTTGGTTAGGTATTTCCCAGAAGGTGCTGGAACAGCATACTCTTTCGCCTCACAGAACTAGGGACTTCCCAACTCTGTGGTGGAAGACTGTTCGTTGGCAAAAAAAAAAAAAACCAAATGCAATAAACACACTGATTTATGTTTTTGAGTTGAACAAGAATGTGGATGTGGTTTATGAAGGGAACGTGGCTGCATGTAGAGGAGACACCTTTAATACTAAAAGTTGAAAAGAGTGTGAAGGTTTTCACATGGAGAAACATGCCCAATACTTGCAGTTTGGAACAAAGCTAGGAGTAATTTTAAAGCAGTGGGAAGAGTCACACTTCCCACAGCAGAATCAACCCTAAGGTGGTTAACCCACAGTCACACAAGCAAGCTTTTGGCACATTCAGAAAGACCAAATGTTCTCCCAAGCCTTAGATCAAGGCATTCATCACAAGCTCATCCCTCCTCTCCAAACATGGCCTTTTGGGTACTTGCTGCATTCTCAAAAGTCTAGAAACAAAAGTATATGCTTTCTTCTGACACAAAAATTAATTATATACTACCTTATACTAGAAAAAGCATCGTGTTAACTAATAACAACTAATAAAATAGGTTTCCCTTCCACAACATAGCTTTAATCTCATTGAAAAGTATCTGGTTCAAATAAAATGTAAACCCCTCCTCTCTGATAAAAACAGCACGCATTTTGAGCAACTAGTAGGAAAGGGAGAGACAGGTATGTCTCTCACTTTCCATATTCCCTCTATAATCATGACAGTCTCTCTCCACTGACTTAAAAAAAAAAAAACACAAAACAGTAGCACAGCCCTAAAATACAGATACAAGTAAACAACACATTCAAGAAAAAAAAGCATAGCCATTACTCTCTCTCCCCGCAGTACTACTGGTACTTCTACTATAATTTTACTACGAATTACAGCAAGAACTAATTTATTTTCAGTATGAGCTTAACCGCTATTACACCACAAAAACATAACCAAGCTTTACCTTGGAGCTGTACCTATTCATCCTTCCAGTTTCATTCACTATGGGGAAACGTCTCGCATAGCCCACACACTCCAGCGAGAGTGAGCTACAGTCAAAAACTCTGAAATACGAAGCGCAAAGTTCTGTTTTATTCATGGTACTTTTGTTTGTCAATTAATTTGAAAGCAATTCTTACAGTGGGAAGAGTAGCTTGGCTTAGTTAAGCTGCCATCTTATACTACACAGTAAAAGGATGGAGGCAAAACCCTTATGTAAAAAAAAAAAAAAAAAAAAACAACATAAAAACAATTGCAGTTTGCAAAGCATAAGGTCTTTGGTGCTATTCTAACCTCACAACGCATACACCGGTGTAACTTTATCGGCTCCGCAGGGATGATGTCATCTTCTCCAACAGTGTGTCAGTGAAATAAGAAACAGGTCCCTTCAACATGCAAGAAGGCCCAAACCTTTTGTTTGGTTTTCAGTGCTTAAACCCTCCCCTGTTGATAAACTAGCCCTGCTCTATTTAAAAGAGGGGAAAAAAAGGACTGAGCATTGGGGACGCATTCAAAAGGCAGTCCATGAAAGAGGAAAGAGTTTTGAAATTCTCTGCAGGCGCTTTGCTGTTGTAGTTGGATGGTGCATGGCCATGGCAACCCTGGGCACCCCAGGGCATCCCTGTGGCCATGGAGACCCATGCTGCTCCTGACTCTGTCCCTCTGGCTGAGCTTTCACTTCCTGGAGCAAACCATAAATTTAAAAAAAAAAAAAAAAAAAAAAAAAAAAAAGGCAAGAGGCAACATTGAAACCCATCCTGGCAGTGGTCCAAAGGAAAAAACCCAAACAAAACACAAGCCAACAACAAAGATCCACAGATTGGAAAACTGCTGACAACCTAAGTAGTAGGAAGTTTCTGATGATCCAAAAGCCATTGTGAAGCCCAATTAAAAAGAAAACAACAGCTATGGTTGTTCAGCTTGGCCAGGCAAGGAATAGCTGACTCAATCATCCTAAACCAGGAGAGGAATGCACCTTTTTGTCATGCACGAAGAAGGTTCAAAGAAAGAAATTAAAAATACACTTTTCCCCTCCACAAAAAAAAAAAAAAAAATATCAGAAAACATTTTCTCTAGGCATTACTTCACTGCAAAGAGCAACCATGCATATGAGAAGACATTCCTACTCTTTCTTCCTTTTTTGAAAATGGTACTTTAATTTCTACAGCAGCAGTATTTCAGGCTGGTTTTTTTGTGTTCTTTTTTTTCCTGAAGCATTTCCTTGCTCTTCACTGGTAGAGTGAACATCCTGCTAGCTTTTAAGTTTAAACACATGCTTCAGACAGTTTTCAGGTTATTTGGGTTTAGACAGAGAAATAAGCCCCAGATGTTTCACCAAGGTGGTTTTCCACCAGGAAATTCGTGGCCCTTCCAGATGTCTCAGAAATCTAATAGACCACACTTATTCTTCCTACATGGCAGCCACGAATATTTTCTTACCAACAAGTTGCTTATGGGATTATTATAAATGTATCCATAGGTTATGGGTGCAGACTGCACCAGATGGATTTAGGATCATTTAACAGAGTGAGCAGCAATTAAGTCTTCCTAGTCCTTGCATCTTAGAAGCATTTTGCATATTCTCTGTCCTTGCTTGGCATACACTAAGGCAAGCAAAATTTGACAGAATGAATATAAATAAAAAATACACAATCTCTATTTGCAATTACATGAAGTAGGTCAAAACAAGGGCTTGTTTCCATTTCTATAAGCCTTGTAAATTACTATTTTGAGTAGATGGTCTTGCTGTAGCTTTAATGATGTGAAGACCTATAAAATATCTTTTAAGTAATAAGATGCATAACCCCTGACGCTTATGATTTTTCAGTAGCCAGTACATCGTGTCTCTCTGCTTTTCCTCATCAACAGGTAACTTTCCAATGTCTTGTAGGCAATAACTGCTGCCTCTTTCTCCCCACCAGCACAGGGACTAACTGCCTTTGCTAACACTGTCTCTGTACCACAGTGATCAGCCATCTTCTCTCCCAAATTGTTTAGCATGTTAACAAGATCCAGTTAAGGTATCAGCAGGTGTTCCCAACATTCAGGTCCAAGAGCTCCTACTTGTATTTCAGACCTGAGGAAAGGCTCACATACCCATCTAAGAAAGGAATACTACTTTTCTTTCTAACTTTGTCTTTTGCTTATTTTAGACTTTTCTTTCCTCAGAAAGCAGCACAAGAATTTTAAGCAAGCAATGCTGGAAAGAAAAATTAGTATCACATGCTTTTTCTTAAATAGGAAATATGTCAGCTGCCATCTTGGGCAGCACTGTACAAGACTGGGTTCACAAGTTTATTTAACATACTCTTGCCTCATTATTCTAGTGGCAACATCTCCCACGCCTCATAGATATACAGGCACAATTTCCAAAGAAGATACTGGGACTCCACATGGCCACCTGTAGGGACAGACAGATTCTGTGCAGACAGATTTCTCAGATTGCCAAAAAAATATATTGGGAGATAGCAAGCAGGAAAAGATGAAGGTTCTGATGTGTAGGAAGCAAACAAAAAAGTAAGTGTCCTCTCTCACTGGAATGAGACACAGATCTCATCATAATCATGGCTCATTTTCACCATAAGCCCAGCTCTTTGACAAATCTGCACACACAGTCGTCTTCAGTACCTCCTGCATCTACCAAAGTAGAAAGCTCCGGCAATCTAGCTTACAAGGATTTGCTTAGAGTACGTAATTTTGTTTAGCTCTGAAGGCAGTTTGTTCTTGTCTCAATTAGCTGTTTTCCCTGAAGATATTCAGCAAAGGTCATCTTTTTTGAACAGAAAACAGAACGACATCTTTCTTTTTTTCCTTAAAAAGACTAACTGTAAGAAGTCATACCTTGAGCTGTTACTAGCAAAAAATTTCAATGTCTTGATTTTATGTTTATTGGGGCACAAAACATTTTTAGTACAAGAATGAAATCTACGATATTTCTCCTTTACTCTCTTATTTTCCAGTTAGACATAATGTTTATGATATGAAATTGCACTATGTTTGTAATAAGAAATTGCACTGATGAGTAACTGCAAGCCCTATGCACCAATAGAAAAGTTAATACACGCAATTCATTTGTCCTGACTGCCCTTACAGAACCATATGAAAATATTGATTACTAGTGAATAAATATAGTCCTTCTTTAGAAACAACTTATTAAATCATCGGAGTAGGGGATTGTAAACAGCCTTACAGTATAGATCTGCAGTCAATTTCTACTTTAATTTGCAATTGTTATATAAGTGGTAACTTTGTCCTTACGCTGGAGGGGAACCACGACACAAAGTTCAACATTGCATACAAAAGCCAGCTACGCTGCAAATACGTGACAGACAGAAATCCTGCAAGCGAAGCTTTGCTATTTAAGCTTACATAGGATCTCTCACCCCCAGCATTAGGCTCCCACCATTAGCTTTGGCAATGCTGGTTCTCCTGTCTGTAGTAGACCAGGGGAGCAAAAATCCTCCTACAGTGTTTGCAATCTTGTCCACCACAGGCACTGGATCCTAACTTTCAGGACCTTACCCGCTCTCTGCCCGCCTCCCTCCTACCCCTTTGCTACAGTCAGCCTAGCAAGATGACCTGTGACCACAGGCACCCAAAACGCCAGAAAAGCCGAGGTTAGCGGGTCCTGGCACAGACGGTCCCTGTCCCAAAAGCAACTTTCACGTCTCTAGTCTCGCCACAGGCTGCCTGGGCAGAGGCCAGAGCAGCAACCACCTCATCCTCTGTTAGGTGACGATCAAGCTGTGAGAAACGGTGCCAGGCTATAGAGGCACAGCTGGTGGCAAAGGAGAGGAGAAAGCCCACGAGAAGGGTGTAAGGCCACTTCAAGCTATGTAACACCTACATTTTCGTTTGGGTGGTTTTTAATTAATTTGAATTTTAGCAGACTCACTTCACTAGCCTGAGTTTTGCTTTCAACAGCTGATGTGGACGCCGGCAACCTCCCGTTGATTCTTACAGGAGAGGCAGTCAGAGGCCAGCCTGCACCACAGCCAGTGAGACCTAGGGCTCCTCTGGAGAACTAAAGCATCAGTGGATTAAAGATTTCAGCCATTGGGCACATGCGGTAACTTTTTTACCCCAACAGTACTGAGATGGTCTAGATTTTAAAGACGCTTGTGCACTTTAATGGCCCTGCAAGGTGTGGGGGGAGCGGGGTTGCCTGCTAAGCAAAGGCAACCGTCCAAGCAAGGGTGACAGAAACAGCTCTCAGTCACTCGGTTGGGTGAGACGCCGAACCAGAAAACTGAATCCATAAAACAGCAACAAAGCCTACGTAGCTTTAGGGCACAGAGGGTCACGTTGCAGAAAGGCCTGTAAGAGCACCTCAGCCTATAAATGAAAATACAGCACGTCAGGGTCTGACCCAGGCATCCCTGCTTCCCTCCCACTACAGCCTTGGCTGGAATTCAGCATCAGGTGACACAAGTCACACTTGAGAACAGTGGTACATTTCACACAAAATATTCAAGAGATTTTTTTTCCCCAGTCATAGACCTTTTTGGTACGCTATGATCATCTTCCAAAGAGTGTAATCAAGTCATTCAGTAATTTCCACTCCTGAAGCGTCAGCCCCGATTGCTAAACAACGGTGTCATGATAACAAGCTGACCCTCCTTTGGCCAGAAAAGACCAGCGGTTGCTGAAACCTCAACAAGATGCTAAGAGAAAGGAATCTATGTGCATTACTGTCTATGGTTAAACTTGTGCCGAGAGTACTTTCGGTTTACAAACTGCTCTGCTGAGTTACCCTTAAACATGTCAAGCTTTACATAGCTCTGTAATCTTCAGTAACATTTTGTTTGCTTGCAAACCTAAAACAATTTTAAAAAGATGTAACAAATCCCATGCAAGGCCTATAGCAGTTGCAGACTGACTGTTATACAAGCCTAAATGACGGCTCATGACAAAACAGCCATTCCAGTACCAAGTAGGGTGTATTTTTTTTTTCCTGGAAAGACAAAAAGCAGCAGAACTATCAAGTTCAACAGACAAGTACAAACTAGAAGCTGTTTAGTCTTATATTACGAAGACTGAATAATTTGACAGCATGATCAAAACAAGCTAACGAAGGGGTAACAGACAACAGAAGTGCATAATCGCAAGAAAAAGCAGGATAAAGGATTAATATCAGCTGTGCTCAAAAGACACTAAGTGTCCCTTCGGTAATCAAATAATATCTACAATATGTTTGAAAGAACTACCTTGGCTTTGAATAATAAAATAATTACTGTAATTTACACAAGGATAGCATTACCACAGAAACTTACTGCTTAAGCCATTGCTTCACTATAAAGAGCTCTTGGAAAAATAACATTCAAGAGTCCAGCGGAGCTGCACATTAAGGCCATACTCATGGTCTACTAGTCCACCGCATCCACTTCAGATGACTCAAACTTCCAAGAAAAATGCCTCCTCTGACCCATATCCAGAAAACCTCAGTGGCGATAGCTAAGCAACTAGGAAAATGGCTTCCAAGTACCAGTCATCCATCACTGTGCTATGGAGACACACAGGAAAATACCAAAATTACTTATGGTAAGGTCTGGTCTGGAGTCAAAGTATTATCCAGCACTGTGTCATCAAGAGCATGGAGAAAATATCCTCACCTCTGACAACCATCCCATTACAATGTAGTAAGAAAGACTAAAATTAACTAAAACATATTTGCATTGAGAGCACCTTACACATCAAGAAAGTCTCCCACTACGTATGCCAACATGGTGTGTTCATTCAACAACAAGTATTTTTGCAAGCAAATCTCTTCCCATCATTCATTTTCTATGGTCTCTCCCAAAAACTAAGGGTAGATCAAAAAAATCTTGAACTAGTATATTAAAGCCATAACTTAAACATGTTTCATCTAAGATACATTAAAAGACACTGTTTTCCTCACAGCAAATTTAGACGCCTGCTGCTATGACACTGATGAGACTGAGACATAAGTATTTTTCCTCCAGACCAATAAAATAGCTGGATACCGATTCATTTGTGAAATGAGTTGTGAAAGTTCTCAGGGCCTGGCTCAGGTATAACACTTATTTCAGGGAACCTGGAAAGACTTGGTATTTTTTGTTCCAAGCAACAGACATACTTGAACCTTATTTTCACTTACAGAAGCTTGAAAAATTTAAAGACAGTAAAATAATTCCCCTGCCCCCAAATCATAAAATAACACAGTAAGTACAAACCTATTTTCTCCTGGACAAGAACAAAACAAGGTGCCAATAAAAGCTTGCTCATCAGCTTAGTACTTTGTTTTGCTTTGTACAGCTACAGGAGACTATGCTAAGGGCACAATATAACACCCAAAGGAGAACTGCATAAACAAAACATTAACTCTAAAATCTGCCAGCAGCAACACTGGTATTTAAACTTCACGCCAATTTTGCCATTAGGAGACATTCCGCTGAAGAGCTTCTCCTGGAATCCCAGGCGCCGCTCTCCTCCGCCCACCCACCCGCTCCTGCGCCCAAAAAGCTGACAGCCCACGCTCCAAAACCTCTTGTGTTTCTGAGAAGAAGGAATGGCTATTGTCCAAGAGTTAATACAGGAAAGAGAATATTTATTTTGCATTCCCCATTCCACCACAAATGTACGTGTGCGTCCAAGGGCAAGGTAGGCTTTGTCTGTATTACAAAGGTTTTGTTTGTTTTTTCCTTTTGCACTAGTGTAGTAGCTCTACCAGTTCTATCCATCTGTGTATAAGGGCTTCAAAGCTTTAACTCTGCTCAACTTCAAACAGAACTTCTCACTCAGTGACATCAAAAAATTACGAGTCAGATTTATGCTTCCCAGTGCAAGCATCTCTGCAACTAACAGTACATGTTTCCCAACCGTAACTAAGGAATACGGGCATGAGTACACAAGGCTTTGAATATTGGGTTGTAACACACAGCTTAAATGTAATTTCATTACTAGCTTATCTTTTTGTTAGCACTGCAGGTTACAGTGACACCCGTTTCACAGACAGCCCTCCAGAAATTGCTCCTGAGAATCAAGAAGTTACAGTACTATTATTTCCAGGTTTTAAAGTAAGCACTTTTTTGAAAAACTACAGCCTCTCTCCAGGCTACCTCTCTTCCACTGTTACCTACAGTGGAAGAAAGGAGCAGGCCCTGGTTACTTGAGACAGTTGTCCTGTGCACAAAATACCCATCACAAGCAACTAAGTAGTTATCATCAATGGCCAAAATCTGTCTCCTCGAGGAGGCTGACTCGCAGTGACCTGCAAACCACCATCACTTGTAAACTGAGCTTCAGCCTTCTGCTACGGTGTAGGCTGCAATACTGACAAACAGCAAGGGGAAGGGCAGGAAGAATGAGAGGTGGCACAAACATTGCTTTGCTACACAGGCCTTTGAAATTGCCCAAACACCTCCACGTGTTTGTATAAACATTCTGTGACTGGGGATTTGCACTCACATCCCTTCTCCGTAACAAAACCAAACACAGTCATTAGCTTCAATAGCATCTGATTACGTAAATAGGTCTTTCTGTTTCCATTAGTAGCTCATAAAGATGGACACTAATATGAGCACCACTCAGGTCATTGCCCACTGGTGACAGCTTTACTATCAAGCCAAAATACGTTCCACTGCAACAGCAAATACAAGAGTCAAATTCCCTGGTAGGACAGGCACAAGGTTATACGAGTATACTGGCTATGGTAAGAACACACATGCCAAATCACTCATACACTTCCACAAGCAGCTAATTACAATCTCTCACAACAAATCCTATCAATATTTAACAGAGATACCTGAAAATAAACAGGGGTTTCAGTTTGCTAGAATAGATTCTCCTGCAAAGTGTCTTGACATAACACATATTCACAAAGTTACAACGGACAAATTGCAGCCTACAAGAGATACTAAATTTGGCTAACAACCTGCTCATGATTGTATTCCTGTTTCTGGGCCAGGAAAACTTTATAGACCTTCCCTCTTTTTTTTCTTCTCATGTACAATCACCCCAACTGCATCAGCCTTTGGTTCTCTTAGGAATCTGCTTTCAGAAATAACTCAAACCATAGAAATACAGCATGAGATGAGTCACTTTTAAATTGTCAGCCAGCCTGTTAAAAAGTAACACACGGGCATGACTTCAACTTCAATATTAACCTCCCGTGACTCACCTACAGAACACACTTCAGTCTCGAATAGACTTATTTAGAAGGAATGGACAAATAACAAGCATGAGGCAGGTGTAACATTGCTTTGATTGCATCTACATATACACACAATCATCCAAGAAAGTAATCTTTTTACAGTAATTGTTTGTAGTTTATTCTCCCTTCCCTGATTCTAACATCTAAACACAGAGACTGAGTACTTGGCAGCCTGCATCCAATGCCACTTCCTTCAGAAGAATTCACTGAGGAAAAAGGTGGGGGGGGTTTTTTGAGTATTTCTTCATTCTTCAAACTATATTTTATGAGTTGATGCTTAATTATCTCAGATTTAGATTATTGTTTTTATTTCAGGAAATCTAATTTGGTGGATGAAGAACATGAGAGCATAATTTTAATCAATCTCCCTTGAAACTTCTTAAAATAACACTAGCTGATGACTACTCATGAGATAGCAAGCTATTCTCCCCTCGTCAGCTGCATATATCTTTCTGAAATAGTTGCTGGAATATCAGTGACAAACCATAACGACATAAAGGAAGTAAATATAGCTTAGCTTACACTTCACTGAAAAATATTTCTAATCTCCTTTTTGTCACTCAAATCACACCTAGCTGTAATGATTTCCAAATGCTACGGGCTGCTACCAGTGGCTTTCCCACAGAAGCAACATCAATCTAAAGAATGGTTTTAAGGCAAGAGCATTCTTTCAGCAGCCTACCAGGACTATCAAAGAATTTAATGCAGTAGGTCATTTATTTGAGGTGTAACTATACTAGCCAACTTCATCAAGTTAAGGGAATACCTCGCTCAAGATAAAATCCTAGAAGTAGCTAGACAGCATTCTGCCTATTGCCTTTGTCAACTTTTAATTATGCCACGTCACCAACAAACTGTCAAAGAAGAGCACAACTGATAGCATACAGCACATCTGAGTAAAGCCTATTTTTAGCCTGCAATTCAATCAGCACTCTTACACCAGCCAGGATTAAAGCCCAAGACAGCCACGTTACTGTATATAGGCCAATGCAATTACATGTTGAAACATGTTGAGAGAACGTGATGGTAAACTGGAGTCGACATTGGGAGGAGCAGCACTAGACAGACAGTTGCTCTGTGCTAGCGGATGTCTTTATTGGCAGAGCATACGCTTGCATCTCACCCATCTCAATTAATAGTCCACAAAGGAAAATATTAAAACAAATGAGAGTTTCATTCCAATTCCTTTCAATACGATTTAGCACTCATGAAAGACAGACAACATTTTGGCAACCTTGAAAATCAATATCCTTTTACCTTCACCGGCAGCTGCTCAGATGACTTAGCTTTGTCAACACTAAAGCAGCCCACTTCAATCCTGCCCTGAAAATACTGCCAATGAGGAGACAACTCAGTCCTCACCCTGCATGCTCCTCAACTCCTGTGCTGAGGTAGCAGTTACAGGACCTGTTTTGAAACAGCATTTGCAAGGATGCTTTTCAATACCTGTCTTTCGTAACACTGAAAAACATAAAAAAAAATTTTAAATTCTTTTCCTCAAGCCAAGAAATTTTTATACATTCAAGTGTTAACTCTTTATTAAAAATGCTAAGCTCTCACTGTCTTTTTAACCTTGAGGAGTCACATTTTCAGGCTTTTCCCCTGCAACTATACAGACGTTTTTTAAAAATGAATACACTAATCTTGCTGTGTAGCAGACAGCTTCAGACTTAGGACCTGTAAGACCTTATGTTTTGAGACTATCAAAACAAAAAAAAAGCGACACCACAATGTCCTCTAGGATATAGCTAAATGATCTATCAAACAGTAATGAATTTCATACACTAAAACTAGAGCTGAATTCTAATCAATGATGTGAGGAAGAGTAAGACCGTGTTTCATTACCAGTTTTCCAGGACCATTAATCTTTTTTGACACGGCTTCTGAACACTAGCCTAAACAGTATTCTCTTTCTCTTCATCTTTGTACAGATGAACATTAGGAGATGTTTTCTTCAGACCCCTTGACAAGAGAGAGAGAGAAAGACTACAAGGAACATGTACACATTTTGAAGACTTGCAAGCTCAACACACATATAAATTAAGGAACATCTGATTAGCAAAGAAAGAATATAGAATATCTGCATCTTGAGATAATTCTCTCCATTATTGCAAGCTTCCACATTTCAGACTTACTACAGGTGGGTGTTTCTCCAAAGGGCTTTTGAGTGCCGATCACTTCTCTTCAGCAAGTAAAATAAACGCACCAGAAAAACTGAATTCTAAGAATCTGAATAGTAAGTTCAGAAACTCAAAGATATGGGCATAGCCTAGGCTTAGCATGAATTCACATTCATAACTGTGGTGGCTTTTTTCATCCACATTTCAAAACCAAGAAAAAAGTCCATCAAGAAGATGGGAAACCTAAAAGCTTAATTAAGTAGCATCTGAACTGAGAAACACAGCCTGAGTCTCAGAAACTATAGCCCTTTACCTTCTAAACAATCAGGATTTCTTCCACCACTTCCCCCACAACATTCAGCTTCATCAGAAAAATGGCTCATTTTCCTTAAGCCAAAATTCAGTCTACAAGAAGCTTAACTACAGTAACACACACATAAGGCAGCATAACACCCAGTAAAACCACTATACAGTAGCTGAAACGATGCTGCAGACAAGTTAACTTTTTAATTAGGCTTAAAAAAGCAACAACTGAATTCAGCATCTAAACAAGAACACATTACCATCTACGAGGCAAGTATAACAAACCTAAACACATTACTTCCAATAATTTAAGCTCACTTCTGCTCAAAAAAGTGGAAAGGGGACATAAACAAGCAAGTATAACATATTCCAATCTAAAATGAAGGTTGCGTAAGACAGGAAGGGAATGCTTGGGTCACAGGCAAACAAACCAGTGCATACTAAATCCAGAAGAGTTGCACTTCTTTCTGCCTCATACAGCCACAAGACAAAACGTCTCATGTTTAATAATCAAACCAGAACAAAAAATTTTCAGTGAAATGAGAGTCCTTCAACTGTGACCAGCAATGATCATTGCAATACACTAATCATTTAGAATAGTAACACACATTAAGTCAGTTACGTCTATCTGAAATAAAATACCATGTTTTACTTACACCCTGCTTTCCCACTTCTGAATAAAGCCTGCCTACCTTACTTGTGGCCACTGGAGAATTACAGGCCTTCTGTATTTGTAAGAGAAGCTTGACTCAACTGGTAGCATGATACAGAGTACTTGAAAGAACAATGAAAACAAGGAAGAAACACATGTAGAGATTGAAAAGCACAAATAGCGTAATTTGCCCTAGCAGTACCTTTTCTCCCTCAGGCACACAGTTTTTCAAAAAACACCCATTTTCAGATCACATTACAGTTTCCTATAAATACACCTAAAGGATTTAGATGAAGTGTGCTTCATGAGGGAAACTTTTGAAATTCAGAAGGCACTAGCCTTATGACCAACACACTTTCACAGCCAGACACAGGTGATTCTGCAGCTCACCTGCTCTCCTTGGCACTCACCACTCTCAGGCTTCTCAGTCCTTGCACCCTTTTGAAAGAGACCAAGTTTTAAAAACAAAAAAAAAAACAAAAAAAAAACAAAAAAACCCACAACAAAACACACAGAGAATCCTACAAATCACTTACTTTTGATAGGCAATGGTCAGCCACAGAGGCCCTCACTGCCTGTGAAACAGAGCAGCGCAAATGAACCTCACAGTTTCAGGCATCTCCCCTTTCTTCCAAGAATCACAGGAAATGGCACCGTTTTCTTTCTCCCCCTTGTTGCTTATTCCTTCTTCTTCACCAGCTGCTCATCACCTTTAATTGCTCAGGCCATGCAGGATTGCTACACCTCTCAGGTGCAAAGAATAAAGCTCAACAGGTATCCTTAATTCTCTGCCTGGCAACCTGGAAGGGTCTCCCCCTCAAGAGACACCAAGACCTCCCATAAAGAGAGCAGAGGGCTCCAGATTTTTGCGAGCCAACTCCCTCGCAACACTAGAGAAGAAGAAGAAAAAAAAAAACCTTTATGTGTGGAGCCAAAAGCCATGCTCCAGGGACAGCTGCTGGAGTATTGTAATAAACAGAGGGTAGATATGAAGCTCTTTCGATTTCTCCACTTCCCATAAAATGCCAAGTGTTTCCAAGTTCTAGAAGTCTATTTATGTCTACCCCACAGCTAGAATGGGGTCATCACTGGTGCTTTGGAGAAAATTCAGAACTTCTGTTCCACCCTGACAAAAAACAGGCACAAGTCCCCATTTGGCATTTCACTAGCACAAATGAGATTCCAGTTGGTGTTCTGGTTGCACGCCCTGCTATTGTGCTCTTTCCTTGCACAAAAAATTGTTGCTGTAAAATAGCCTTGTAGTAATGAAGTAAGAAAACAGACAGGATGTGCTTTTTCAGCTAATTTTAACTTGCATATGACCCTGAGATGAGCAACCTAGCTGGCACAGCCATGAGAGCTACAGCTACCTCCTTTGCCAGCCCCCAAATCACGCCAGGTGGTTCGCGATGAACATGCTGAGCAGCCACACCAGAGAAAGGCCAGGAACTTCATCTTCTTGCTGATAACACAACCATCAGGAAAAGCTAGACACAAAATCCCCAGGCAGCTCACCAGCAGCTGAAACAGCTACTTTACTTCTGAAGCTGTTACATGTGGCTGCAATAGTATATTTACAATTCTAAAGAAAATACTTATTTTCTCAATTTCACTTACAAAGGTTGAAGGGCTCATCAGTAAATCTAAGGCAACTAGCTTCAAAGAACAGCACTGAAATGTCTTGTATTTTTATTTTTAAATCAGTATCAATGTTACTTACAATTATCTTTTTAACTGGCATAGTCTGTAGTTTCTAAAAGCAGAAGATAGCGCAGAAACCAAGATGAAGGCATAACTTTCTTTCTTTCCTAAATAGGGAAATACAAGCTATCTGCAAGTGCTTTTCATTCCAATATAATCATGCATGTTATGTACAAAAGGAAAATTGTATTGCTTTATCTGTATCAATAGAGTTAAAGCAATACAACTGGTTTACCTACACAAAGCACAAAATACAGCTTATTATTATTGTGGCTGATGACTATAAAGCTTCAAACCATACACACCCCTCCACTACTGCATGTAATCACACGTACCTGACTTGACTTTGTATTACAACTTGTTATTTATGCAGCTTTTTCTCATCTTCCTGATATCAACAGTTTAACTGTTAGTAAACACAAGGCAACACTGTCTAAGTCTCATTTTCTTTGCCTTAAAAACCACTCCAGAATTACAACTGAAAGGAGATGAAGCTGCTTTTCCAGTCACCCCACTCTTTGCTAGTCAGCCTACTGAGCACTACTATGTAAAATGATGACTGATATGACCAAAAGATGAATAATAATGCATTGCCCTTGTTTAGCAATAGTGACTAGGCATCCAGGGTCACAATTAGCAGTCTTCCAGGACTTTGTAATTCAAGTAAATATCCTACTCACAAAACAGATAGAGGGTCAGTTTAGAAGCATGACTACTAAAGTCAAGTAGTCATACTGAAAGCAAAGGAAAAGGACTAAGCCTTTTTCTTTTTTTCTTTTTTTAAAGCATTCTTAAAATGCTGGGAATGACAGAATTACTTCTTCTTAAGTGTTTGGAATTGGAAACTGCAATGCATTTTTTTAATATATATGTGTTAAGCTGATGACATGTGGAAAGTGAACTTTCAAGTCTGTCTCACCTTTACTTCAATAGTTTCATATGCCAGATGGTTGCAGATGTTTCTAGGTAGCTGGGCCTACTAGAAAACTCACTGCTACTTTTGTCCCAACTTGTTCCTCTGCTAAAAATATGTAACAACATTCCTTGCTGTCTTATTAATAACTGTAATACAATATAAAGTTAATATTAATATAATGCAATCCAGGTGGTGTGGAAAGTGATGACAGAGGTGTAGTAGCTGGCACTCTTTCCTCTGAGCCGGTAATGAAGTAGTATCTTACACAGCCTACTGAAGCACTGAGTATAGCCCCAGCCCAGACCACTCAGGTTCACCAAAAAAATACATGACACTTTTTGAAAGAGTAGAGGTACCAACCTGTCCTGGCTCAATTCCGGTCAGAGAAGTGGACTGTAAAACCAGGTAGCGTTGTCATAGGTGATAACGTGACAGATGGGTGACTTGCAGCCCGACTGCCTCGTGTACAGTTGCACAAGGGTTGTAATACTTATCCTCACAACCCAGTGAGTGAGATCAGACAGAAACAAACAGGACTCCCATTTAGACCCTAATTACTGGTGAGGTAGGACAGCTGTGCAAGAACTGGAAAGAGAAAACTCTTACTCAAAGTTTTTAGAACCTTTGTGCTTATTTAGGACAACATGGTAAGAACAGGAGATTGCAACGTGCCAGGTCTCACATCTTTGACCATTCCTCCATCACCATAGATACAGACGGAAGTCATCTTAGTCTCTTGCCAACTGAAGCCATTAGCAATCTTCAAACAACAATTCTGGAAGAATTTGGAAGAAAGGAGGTACCTACACCTGGTTTTGAAAGAAAACATCAAAATTTGTAACTGCAAGTACAAGACTTGGCGTATGATAACAGCAAGGTCTAACTTCTTCCTATTCATCTCCTTTGATTACAAACCTCCAAGTAAACACATGGTGATGCAAGTTTCCAGAGGCTGCATCCGACCAATCTGTGATTTCAAAATTTAGCAGTACCCTGAGAACTACCAGCATGCTTGCTCCCATCATTCTTGACACTGAGCTCTACAAAGACTCTTGAGCTATGAGCAGCCAAACTGAGAGACTTGCAAGAGAGAAGTGTCAAACTGAGGAATTAGATCTCTGGGATAGGTCTGCTCCCCTTCTTTTACAATACAGCTTTTAAGCCAAGATCAAACAACTGAACTGAACTGTAACTTGCCCCAACTATAACTTGTCAGAAGAACCTTGCAAGAACTTCAAATACCTCTCATGTTAAACCGCCAGAGATAAAGCTCAGCATTTGACAGTCACTTTGTATCTGCTGTACGGGTATCTCTGCTCCCACACCGCAGAAGACAATAAGCTGTTGCAGACTGGGCAGCTTTTCACGGTTGTGCTTTTGGGCAGGAGTTTATGCTCCCCCAGAAGAGTTTGTTTCACACGGGCTCTGATGCAGCTTGTGCTTTCAAGTCAGAAGACAGAGCTGCATCCTGCACCCTCTGCCCTCATAAATACTTCCCTAGAAAATTCAAGCACACACAACCACTACAGGGTCAATCTCTTGAAGCACGGGATTTTGTCAGCTCCAGAAATACTTGGCTAGATCCAGAACACTTTGGAAACCTGTTGGAAATAACTGTTGCGTGAAATCCCCTCTTCTCTTGAAGGATGAGAAAGGGCTGATGTTCACCTGCCTGAGAGACAATGTGAAAAAACTAGGTGTCTTGACAGCCCTCAACTAAAATATTCCCCAGTCCTCCACAGCGACACTTGCAGAAGATATCAGCCAGATTCCCCTGCCTGCAGGGGGTTCATTTTCCCCAGGACAATGATGATATTCCAGTTTCCGTCTTCTATTCTTCAGCTCCTGTGAAGAGCATAACAACTAACCCAAAAAATGCTCTCTTCAGAGAACAGCTGCTCTATTTACCGCTACTTCCAGCAGGAACAGGATCCAAACCCTCCTCCCTTCTTCTGCTTCTCCCTAGCCTCTGTGCACCAAGGCATTTCTTAATGCCACTGTGCTTCAAGGAAACCCAGGGAAAAGGAGCCAGTTGGTAGGTTTTCTGCTCTCAGAAAACCTGAGGTTGATGCCAGGATACAGCCTGGCACTGAGTTCAGTGCCAGAGCTGAGCTCCATGCCAGGATGCAACCTGGTGGAACAGCCCCTGCTATCAGTTTACATCACACCATCCCCCCCGCGCCAGCCCTGGCTTTCATCTAGGGCTAAATCACAGCAACTGAAGGCGGAAATCTGGATGGTTTCTTTATGAATGAAACTCCCGAATCCCTCTAGTGCTCACTGGAGTTATTTGCTCATACCACTGTTTTTTGAATGACACTGTTCCTAATTACAAATTCTTGGAAGAGATTTAAACGCAGAAGTTGCCTCCAGTTTTCTCAGAGGGAAGAGGAGGTCAAACCAACTGTCCTTATAGCACTATATCTCCCCTCTCCACCATGACCAGCAGCACCCCCTATGCACTGTGAGATTTTTTTGGTTTTGCATTATTACACAAAGTATTTCAATCACATTTTCTTGATAAATTCGACAGTGTGATTTCCTATATTATTTTAAACATGTATTTCTTACAGAGCTGCCCCAACGCTGAGCAGTACTGTGGGATGTGAAAACAGAATATGGCAACATACTCAGCATGCTGTAATTATATGAATAAGTTATAATGAAGAAGATCTCTAAAAAAAGTATACCACTTGACATCGGCCATGTATATATATCCACTCTCCTTAACGGCCCTGTGTCAGCAAGCCAGAAGTATCAAGTAACTCAAAGCAATTCAAAACCAACAAACCCAAAGTACCAAATTAGATTCAAAGAGCATTATTGGCACTGGGCCTGAGCCACAAATTTAGATCCAGTTCTGAATTTTCCCAAGGTTCACAGAAATGGGCAAAAGGGACATCTGAATTCAGAGTCCAGACTAGATCCAGTTCTCATTCATACAACGGACAGTAAGAGACACCTAAAATCCTCAGGAACAAAGCAGTAAAAGCCAAATCCAAAGTGGCACCTTGGGCAATCGAGTCAACGTAAGCAACCCGGAAAAGCTCTGCAATGTGGCTTAGTTACTCAGCAAGAATTTGTAGATGTGGCTAAAAATACCGTAACAGAATTTGTGGTACTTCATTGCATTGGCAACTAAGATGGTGTGTCATCGTCTAGCACCTGAAACCACGGGGGATACCCAAAGCAAGCGTTCCTGACGGCAGTGCCCTGCCCCGGGGGGTTCAGTCCGGCACACGGGCACCGGGCACGCCTGCTGCACACTCAAGGCAGAACTGAGCGCAAGCCAAGGTACGGCAAGCTGCTTCATCCAGAGATGAGGCTGTAGGGAAAGGTGTGTGCACAGAGAGAAGCGGGGAAATAAGGGGGAGGGAGGCGGTTCCAATCACACACCTAATTCCAAGTGAAGGAAGGATTGCAGACACCTTTCTTCTCAGTTTTCCCTGTCAACCAGTTTAGGTGCTCCCCCTCATCCAGATACTTGACGCATTCAGGGCGGTAAAGCCCATCCCAGCCAGTATTCATGGAACTCCGTCGCCTAACTTCACTGGGCTCCTCCACGAGGATCTAAAAACGCTGTCAATCAGAAGACACTTTATGGATCTAGACTTGCATCCAGACTGAACTGTACTTGTAAGTTTAAAGAGAAGAAGTAATAAAACCAACATATGAAATCAAGTGTCATACTTCCAAAGAACTGGACTAAAGAAATGCTGACCTTTGGAGTCAAACTATAATATTTGCTGGTTACAGAAAAGCTACTAACGACATGCTATAACAGGCCATAGCATTTTTCATTTGAGTTTTAAATGGTTTTCTTAATAATTGTTTATAATATTTAACTTACAATGACTTGCAATATACAAGTTATTTTATTAACTACAAAAAGACCATCGTCACCACAAATTTCAACTCAGCAATGGTGAAATCTGACACCCACTGAAGTGAGCTGGATTCTCGCTACCGACTTCACTCTCTCAAGTACATCCCACAACAGAACACCATCTATGAGGAGAGGTACAAAGCAGCCCGTGATCTGAAGGCAGCAAGTTGGCACCTCTGTTCAGAGAATAAGCGAATATTCATCCAAGTCAAACGAAGATAACTTAAAAACTGATGAAAGAAAACTAGCATTGATCATTCAAACTTGCTGGCAAAAAGGCCAACACTTTATAAGATTTCAGGAATGATTTAGACATCAGCATTACTATGTATTTGGGCTATGAGCTCCTACATCTGTTTCAAGACATTTTGCTCTAGTCACCATCAAGATACTAAATGGACCATCAATCCACTAGCTCACTAATTTTCAAAGCAATTAATCGATCAAGCCTCAAATACGTCAATGTGAACTGACACCTGAATTTCCGCCTATGCTCTGCTTTGACAGCTGCATTCCTCCAAGATCACAGAGTTTGTCCTGATCTCTGGGAGAAATGGAGCAAAATCCTTCTCAGTCAACAAATGTGGTGATCTTCTAGAGAGCAGGTAAATACAGTCTTGAGGAAAAGCTGCAGAAAGAATATTCCCACCTCCAAAAAAGAAAATGGAAAGCCTATCCTTAAAAAGCAACAAATCAGTTGGTTCTACAAAATCACACACACAAAGATGTAATGCCAAACACAGAAAGGTTGCACTAAGTGCAAGTGCACACAATGAACTAAGCTTTCAGTATAACTAGTAAAGGTAAACAAGTCTAATCAACCCTTTTTTTCCTCCTTCTTTGTAGAAGCTAAGAGAAGGCCAAGAGAGGTAATTAAGGCACTCCAGAAACAGGCCCTGGTTCTGCAAACACAAAGGTAACTGTAACCACATAAGCTGATTGCAGTGAGCCTGCCCACATCATTACAACAGCAGAAACAAATGTTTGCAAGAGTCAGAACCTCAGATTAACACATCACTGGGCCAGGACTTGCCTTTAGCAGAGCAGCTATCTTCCATAGCTGGGTTTACAGCACCTCTAGAGACTTTGGCCATCTTTCATCCAAAGTCTGCAATCCAGTTTCCAAACTAATTAAACTTGAGAAACACACTGCACACTGAAACACAGGGCAGGAGTTAAATGTGTAGAAGTGGCCATGGATTTTGGGTGGCTCCTAAGACACTAAACCGGAGGGGGGTGGGGGGGTGGTTAGTATAGGGTTATTACAAAAAAAAAAAAAAAAAAAAAAAAAAAGAGCCATGGTTATAAAAAAAAAAAATGCCAGGACGGTATTCAAAGCAAAGTAAAAGCAAAACACAACACAGTGGAACATCCTTGAAAATGATGTTGAATTAACTGTAAATCTAGATTTTAAACTATCTTTTTATTTACTTCATTAGGTGTCAGAATCCATCCGGCCCTTCTTTTAATTAGCTCTGACTCCAAAAAAAGCCTCCCTTGAAAACAATGGGACCAGTCTCTGAATTGGGGACGACTGAGCACATGAAAACAGAATTGACCCAGCGCACCAAGAGCTTCCAAAGGTTTTGTGCATTAGGCAGAGCTCTGCTCGCTGGATGCTGTATCCTTGGCAACTATTATGCGAGAAACCGTTCTCCAAATGCAAAACTTCTGTCTGCTCCAAGAGCTTTTCTCTGACATACTTTTATGGGCTTCTGGACACCCTTAAATCTAAGGGCACACACAGCCCTTTGTCATCTTCCCGCAAGCTCCCAAGAGCAAGATATAATACAACAAGTGATGTTAAGAGACCATTTTCCTCCCACTTTATCAGCAAGCAAATAAAAGAGTTTTACAACTTTTACTTTGGTTTTTTTTCTGGGAAAAAAAAGAAGTGGGCATTTTTCCTTTTTTCTTCGGTGCGCTCTGCAGAACTAGTGTGCAGATACAAGATAGTAATGAAAGGACGATTATTATTATGTCAATCAACGGCGCTGCTTTGAAAATTCAAGTATCATGCCCGGGTGCCCGACTTCAAGGGCGGAACTACGGATGCCAGCCTATGTATTAGAAGAAGTATGCGAGAAGAGATAGGTAAGATTTGACAAGGGCCGTGGCAGTAACGCGCAGCAGCTCTTTGCGAGAAGGACTAGCGGTACCAATCGTTTCGAGGGCAGCAGACGCACTGCTATTTTTACCAAAGCCCTGGCTGTAACTGCCTAGCTCGTTAAACCTTACCACAGCAAAGCTCGGGTCCTGCCTGCGCGCTCCTCGCAGCTCGGCTGTCCCTAAACAACACGTTATTCCTCAGCATCCCCCAGATATTCAGAAGTCGCTAGCAAGGGACGGGCGCGTAATATTCGATACCCGACCAAGGGCTTCGGTTTGGCGGGTTGTTGGGTTGGGTTTTTTTGGTTTTTTTTTTCCTCCTGAGGAAAACGGAGAGCAGCTACACCTAACGCAGAGGCAGTAGGTGCCCTTGAAGGCGTTCGGGAACACACGAGAGCAGCGGGACAGCCCCCCCCCCCCCGGGGGGGGCCTCTCCCCAGGATTTAATGAAATTATTGAGGCTGCCAGAGCCACGGCCAGCGGTCCACGGGGCGGCTTTTCGGCACGTCTTCCCCGCTGCCTGCCCTTCTCCCGGTGCCCCCCCCCCCCCCAGACGACCACCCCCCCCCAGTACCTTCTGCGGGGCGCGGAGCAGCCGGTGCACCCCGGCCAGCTGGGTGGCGAGGGGGATGTCTTCCCGGAAGGTGTACAGCGGCGGCCGGGTGGGCTCGGGGAAGTTGGTGCTGTTGAAAGGGTCGGTGTCATCCAGCAGCTGTACCCGGCACACCAGCGTGGCCATGGCGCATCCATCCACCGCCGCGGCCGGGCGCGGGGCGGCGGAGCGGGCACACACCGCTCCCCCACCCCCCCCCGCCCCTCTCCCCGCCGCCTGCCTGCCTGCCTTGCCCGCCCGCTCCGAGTCACCGACGCTGAGGCGCTGCCCTCCCGGCCGCAGCCCTCACCGGGCTCCCCGAGCCTCCGAGCAGCGCCGGCCCGCCTCACAGCCGCCGCGCCTCGGGGAGGCGGCCCATGGCCCCCTTCCCCCGCCGGGATCCACTGAGTGCGGGCGCGCTTCAGGCCGCGGGGAGAGGGCAGAGCGGCGGCGGCGGCGGCGGCAGCTCCTCCATGCCCGGCCGCTGCGCGCCGAGCGGGCAGCGGGACTGCCGCTCACCGCCGCGGGCAGGCGGGCAGAGGGCGGCCAGCGCCCCCCCGCGGCCACCGGCCATGGCGCCGCCCACCGCGGGCACACACACACCCCCCCCCCCCCTCTCCTTCGCGTCCTGAGGGGAGAGACAGAGGGCGGGAAAGAGAGTCCGGCCGCGGTCCACCGGCGGGGGCAGAGAAAGCGAGGGGGGGCCGGTGGCCCCTCTCGCTGCGGCTGAGGAGAGGGAGGGAGTCTGGTTCCCCCTCAGGGCCGAGAGACCCTCGCCTCAGGGCGGGATAGCGGTTGCCGGGCGGGCACCCCGTCCCGCCAGCGCCGTTCTGTGAGGGAAGGGCTGCCATGGCGCAGGCGGGGTCGGCCCCTCGCAGGCGCGGGGCGCCGTGCCCTTGGCAGTACGCTTGTAGGAAGGTCGGTGTTGCTGTCGCAAACGCCCCAAGTGTCTTAAATCTGTGGCGTGATGTTTGGCCAGTTCGAGAAAAAGGAAGCTTTAAATAATAACCTGCTTAAAAAAAAAAAATTTTAGAAGCTGACCTGGGTATTCGACCGAGATTGTTGGGTGGGCTTCTCCGTATTTGCAGCAAACCCTCTTTGCCGGTAGGGTTGTACGTACCCCGGGGTTCGTTTGGCTTACGTACCCCGGGTGAGATCCGCACCGGGGGCCGCCTGGCCTCGCGCCTCATCTTTCATCTCGGCTCAGGCCTGGCCTCGCGCCTCATCTTCCATTTTGCCTCGGGCCTGGTTTTCCCTTCCGGAGGGGAAGACTGGGACAAAGCGGCGGGCGCCTGGGGCAGAGCACGGCCTCGCACGCTTCGAGTCGGCTCTGCGCCGCGTTTACGGGGTCTGCAGCCTCGTCCGTGGGGATGGAGGATGCGCTGGCCTCTTCGCTCTTCGGGGCGGGAGAAGGCACGTGAAATCAGTTTACGGGTGAAATGCGGAGAAAGAAGGGTCTCGCTGTCCCCCGGGGGGACAGCTGCATTCCCACAGGCTGAGCGTCTACCCCAGGGGATGCGCTGTACTTCACGGCCGTGGTTCATGGCTGACTATCCTTTCGTCCTTCGTGGAGAGGGCTGTGGGACAAGAGCTGTAGCACTGTGAGAAACCGGGGATTTATCACAGAAATTATATGTCTTAGGCAAGGAAGCATGACCTTTAGATCATAGTGTTCGCATGAAGCAACTGTTTCCTCCCCAAATGATTGCTGGTTTGGGAGTAATTGTCAGCACTGGGACAAAAGGGGATTTCGGTCCACACACGGTCTGTCCTTCTGTTCCCATTATTCTCAGGACTAACATCATGATTCGGTTTTGCCTGCAGTTATACGTATCCTCAGAAAAGAGCATCCAGCTTAAAGATTGCTAAAATCAAGAAGGATTTTAAAACTCAGAAGCTGTCTTGTGGTTTCAGACATTTCACAGCTGATGTTTTGTCCACTTCTTTTTTTCTTTTCCCTCAGCTTGGACAAGAAAAAGGGCTTATGGGCTGTCTCACCCCCTTTCTCATCTCTCTCTCTCGGCTGTGATTCTCATGAACCACCAAAAGTTACACACGGTGAAGTCCTGATTTTGAGTTTTGTATCTAAGCAATTGAAAATTCATATTTTACAAAGAAATTTATTTTTCTATCCGCTTTAGTACTGACAATTTAGCTTCTAGAGAAAACAGTACTGCTGCATATCTGTCTGCTTATCTATGTTGTGTTTTTGTCACCATGTAAAGTCAAGATTAAACAGGATGCTTTGGGCTTGTTCATCATAATTTACTTAATTACCATTTATATTAAGCTTCCAATTTTGTGCAACAAATTTGTACGTTTGCTCCTAATCAATGATCTGTATGAGGTGGCGTAAGATTGCTAGTCGTTGGCTTAATCCTGACATTTCCTAATTAATATATGGCACTTGTCTCATTGCAGAGGCATTAATGCTCGGAGGGAAGTTTTAAATAAATCAAGGAAGCCAAGATTTTGTATCGTGTCTCTGTGACAGCATCAGCTATCTTTCCTCCAATACCAGAAAACAAAAATAAAGGATGAGTGCAATCCTTGTAGAGATCAGATAACTCTAAGGTTCAACATCAAAACGTCTAGCCACAGATTCTAAGTCCCATTAGGAAAAATTAGACATTGTACGTTGTGATCTTCAACTGGATTTCCAAATACGAGGTGGCCAGTGGAGATAGATACTTCTTTTTGACCGGGGTGCTGGAGAGAAAGCAGAACGATGCAAACGTGAAGGGAACCTGAGTCAGCCAGAGCTCTGAGTTGCAGCTACCTATACTTTTTCCATATTGTAAACATCCCCAAACCACTACAGACCTTTGAATTTCCGAAGCTGGATTTTATTTGAATTTGAATTAAAACAATACAGGTGGAAATTAAAAACACAGAACTGCTGGATAAAACAGAGCAACACTACACGGTCAGTGCATGCGCATGCGCGCATGTGTGTGTGTGTGTAGAGGGAGAGAGAGATACATCTCTAAATTCCATTTTTGAATGGTTTCCCACCTTTCTACATATTCTTCAGAGACCTTCTGACACAGCAGTCTTTTTCCATCAGCCTGAGCCAGGCCTCTGTATAGTCTGCTCCCTCCTTTTCCAAGCAGTCACCAGTTTCTGCTCCTGCTGCAGAGCCATACTTTGTCTTTTGAGAAGTCCTTCCTCTGCCCCCGGTCTGCTTTGCAGCCTGCAGCAGAGCACACTTTCCTCTCCTCTCCTTCCACAAGGTTGTATTTCTCCAGCGCAGCAGCTAAAACAAGGCAAGCAGGAAACTTTCCTTCTTTCTGTCCCACTGCAGCCTTTTAAATGAACATAGATGGCTTTTAAAAGACCTTAACGCACAGTAAAATGCAAATCAACAGCCCGATACTGCCCATCAGAGGTACTCGGCATGAGGCACCACGGGCATTGCATCTGGAAAGACAATCAGAGGCACGACAAGAACAGCATATGTGGTTGTCTCACCCCATTCCTCATCACAGAAGATAAGGCCTCCTCCGAGAGAGCGACCGCGTTTTCCTCAGTCATGCTGAACACAATCAGCGTTCAGGAGCTCTGGGGAATCCTCAGCAGAGTCCAGGCTGTGGTCCTTTTGCCTTCAGAAGTATCACGGACTACTGAGTCCCCTTCCCGGGGCAGGCAACCGAGATGGCCTGTGTAAATCCCTCAGCTTGGGGTTCCCGAGTCCATCTCAAGCCTTTTCCAAAAAACAAAGCTTGAGCATGATCAAGTAAAGCTCACAGTTTTAAGCTCCCAAGTTCTTTTTACAAAAACATAAGGGAGAAATCCTTCACGCACACATATTTTTCAGGAACGAGACATAACTTAGGAGTTTTCATTTAGGGCTGGTTTATTCTTCTTAACTCATCCCATTATTGGCATTTCTTAAGAATACATTGTTGAATGAGTTAAGATGGTGTGTCAAGCTTAAATTTGAATTTCATTATTGTTGAAACCTGAATGTTAAAATAACATCGGGTTTTGTCTTTAATTTCCTCTTTTTTATTAAAAATAAAAAATATATGTTTGATGGAAAGTTATTGAAAGCAAATTCTTTAACCCAAGGACCACCCAGACACAACGTAAATGTGTATTTAAGCAGTTTTAAAAAATGATAGAAGGTATCCAACCAATTGGAAGAACTCCAGAGGAATATTAGTTTTTCCGGTATATCATCACGTCAATACAGATCTAGATGCATGATCATGAGATTACAGCGTAAGCATGTGAAGTGGCCACTCCTTTAACTTCGTTCTCTCTCTCTTTTGGACAAATTGAACTGCTCTCCACATTTCATTTTTTTGACTTCAAGCCAATTTTAGTTATGGGAGAACAAAAACAATTTTAAGTTCCATGATTTACTCACTTAACATTAATAAAGCTGAAAAATAGCAGTCTGTTTGGTAATGGTAATCAAAATGGGCTTGCAAACCACTGGAATTAAAGTATGGTAATGAAAGTGCTGACAGATCCTTTACTGTAGTGATGGGAACAGTATTGCTGCCTTATCCGCACTATAATCTGTAAATAACGCTTCGTTCTCTTAGTGAAGTGTGGAGAGTGATTTATTGTCATTGTTAGCGTGGACAGGCAAATAACATAACACACTTCTCAAACTAACGGTGTGTAAGTGAAATCCAGTCTGTCACGAGACCAAGAATAATACCGTGGATTTTGGCCTCCTTCATCCAAGGATCTCAAAGCACTTTGCTACCATTCAATGTTGCCTGCTTATTCCCACCCCGCAGATGGGGAAACTGAGGAGGTGGCAGATCGAGGATACGATTCCAATACGATTTTTTTTTAGAGAAGTGTTTTTCTGCTGATTGCAGTGGGAACTGAATTGGGTGTCGTATGACTGGATCACAGAAAATGGCCACAGAAAAGCCCACCTTAACAGAAAACTTTTTCTTTGGCAGCTAAGGACTTGTGATGCCCCCGAAGATTGTCGCTGGTCTGAATCAAGCTTTAATTGCAGAATCACACGTTCAAATTCAGTTGATTCTTACTGAAAATTGTTCTCCTGTGGTGGCTGACTAATACTGTATATGAAGTAATACTGTAGTTTGGTGGTGAAGGTCAGTTCGAGGTACACAATTCCAGAATCACCCCATGTCCAAAGATCCTGCACAGATCTGTAAAAACCAAGCCCTGATCCATGGATCATACCACCCCAGGAAATAATCTGTTAGATGTTCTGATGGTGGTCCTACAGAAGTTCACCTTCTTCTGTGCAAGGTCTTTTCCTAAGTTAGCCGGGTCTTAAAGATGTAACCACTGCTGAAAGGGCAGAAAAGTGAGGTTTCTATGACGTGCACACTGCACGGTGCCATTTAATACAGTCTTTGGTTACACAAGCACACTTGCAATCTCTTAGAGGACTCCCACCTCCTTCGGCACACAGGCAACGGGGCTTAATTCATGCGCACAGATACTTTATTTCAGCTTCATTGTTTAATGCTCAAGGCCTCCTCCTGCCTTATCCATTGCACGCCACTTAAGCCCGGTTCTGATGACAGAACTAATTTCCTCAAGAGATTTCCTCCAGCGCTCAGTAGTATAACAGATGAATGCTTCACAACTATTTATTAATTTATTTTCGCAGCGCTCCTCTGCAGGGAGGAAGTGATTTTACTCCCATTTTATGGATGGAGTGTTACCAGACAAAATGGAGGTGAAGTCAAAAGTAACCACCGCTGTTGGCTGTCCAAGTCTGAGCCGCCTACAACCAGATTTCGAAACCTCTAAGAACACTACGTGTTAAAACCGCAGCCGACAGTGACCTCAGCTTAGGCTGGTCGGAGGTTCTGCAGCTAACACCAGGCTGTGCAGAGGAAGAGGAAACACGTGCGGTGAGACTCTGAGAAAGTCACTGGGAGTAACTTCCACGTTGCACTGGAACTTTACCGTGGCAGCATTTACAGGGCTTAATCATGAGATCCCCTCGCCTCAGTCCTCAAGCCACTGGATTCATTCACTTTAAGTGCCTCAACAAACGAGGGGGTGAGCTTGCAGAAATCAACCTTCTCTGCTACTCAGTCCTGATTCTTTCTCAGAAAGAAAAGACATGTAACACATGAAGTCGTAAAGTAAAATTTATTCTGAAAATAATTTATTCTGCATCTGTGTAAGCACATATATACGAGCCATTTTCTCTGATTCTAAAGGGAACGCATCCTGCTGCTTTCTCTTGATAACCCGACACATCAAACCTCCAGCCAAGAACCATCCACGCTTTATCAATTTCCAGTTAACTGTAACTGCTCAAGCTCTCAAGCCCATGGATATCAGTGAGGCCGCAAACATGTCTAAGGACATAGGCGTGAGACAATGGGAACAAACAAGCATCATTTAAGAGCTATTTCTGCTTGCGGGATCCTTCACCATTCGTAATGTTACAGGGCCGTAACCATACGTGATTTTTGAAACGATGACTGATTCTCCAGGGCTGGCCATTAAAATCCGACAAAAACTCAAGCTTCAAATCAAAGTCCTCCTTTCATCACTGTGGTGTGTCTTTTATAGATTTTCTGTCCATTTTTCATCATCTTCCTTCAGAAAAGAAGCAGCTGGGTGGATTCCTCCAGGGGACGTGAATGTTGCTCCTTTCCTGGCAGTGGCTGATTAGGAATGGGGAGAGGAGGTTGTACAGCTTGAAGAGTACAGCAAGATCATGCTCAGGTGGAGAGGCTGCTGAGTTAGGCCACAGAAGCACTGGAAAGAAAAACCTGCTAAGGAGCAGTGGGGAGGCTGCCGAGTTTGCTGCAACTCAGAAAGTTACTGAATTGACTGCAAATAGAACTGGAAGCAAGGTCTGATTCCACGTTGCAACAACATCGCAGCAGGAGTTGGCTACAAGCATTTTCTATTTCTGTTCTGGATTCCTCACTTTGAGTTTATTGAAAATATACTAGCCTATATTCTAACACAGTCTGGCTTTTGAGTTGAAAAGCCATTTGATCGATTTTGAGAAGTTCGTTTTAGGGAAGGGCATACAGAGAGCTCACCTCTCTTCATTTTCCTCCTCGTTCTGTGGTGCATGCTGTACACTAACGGGTAACAGCACAGTGGTTACAAGGGTTTGCTGAACTCTGTCTTCAGAGAGGATGTGAGGCAAAGGCTGATTCCAGAAGCAAGATGAGACTATGACGGACCAGTTGTCTGTCCTGGTATGGCACATTCTGTAAGGACCCCAAAAAAACTCAAGTTAGTCCCTGCCCAACAGTCAGCTGAAAGCATTGTTCAAACTGATTTTTTTTGGCTCGGAGATGGAAGCTGGTAATTTCATTTCAGTGGGATGAAGAATAAAGCACAATCCTTCTTCTCCATTATAAAAGAGCACATGAACTAAAAAAACCTCAGAAGCAGCAGTGAGAATGGTTGGTAAGATGCTGCTTATTCTTTGACGTTTGAATTTTGATATAAATTGGCATTGATTTTATCAGAGATAATGATATCTTTCTAGTATGAGATCTTACCATAAAACACAGCTAATCAGTCTTTCCTGGAAAATGGGAAGACACTGACATGGATTACATCTACTGGTGCATGCAGTTCAGTGGTGTGAGGACTAATAAGGTTTACGTTACGTAGCAAGCAAATAGTATTTTCAGGTGGAATTCATGTCATTGCTCTTTAATTTTCTTCTAAGCCGAAAAGCTCGTGTTTCACACACATTTGTACTGAAAGCTTCTATCATTAAAGGACTGACAAGAAGAAGGAAATGGGGATAAAGTAACCTGCTTACAGACATGCTGTAGCTGTGATGAACTTTTTTGCTTCTTCAGTTTAATAGAAAAAAAATGCCAGAGTGGGCACAAGCAGCGCAGACACTTAACAGACAACAGCCAGGTATGTGGTGGCCATTTGCCATTTGCTGGCACATGACCATAACTGACAACTTCTGAAAAACTGTCAAGACTCAGTTCAGTTTTTAAAGTATTTTCTAATATAAGTAAGAACAGCCTTTCCCTGAGGGGAACAGCACACTTGAGTTTAAAATCTGAGTGTCCAAAATTTGCTTTAACCATCAACATTAACCCACCGATTAAGAACTTGTTATCACATCGCTTTCTATCTCATAACATAGTGCTGAGTTTTGCCTTGGTGACTTGTATAAACTAAACTTTGCAGGAGAAAAAATAGTTCGTCGTTTTGCATTTTGGGTATTCACTTTGCATTGCGGATGCTCATTTCATGCGAATTGATCTAGAATCTAGGAAGGTTAAAATAAACATGTTTCAAGGAGAAAAGTGTTTACGGGAAAAGACCACAAATTCTGGAAGGTGTGCTTGACAGTTTATCAATCCTTTTGTCAACAAAATGAGCTTCTACAGCATTTAAAACTTGTCTTCATAGTGGGGCTTTTGCACTTTAGGTTAGTTAGTTGCTAATTAAGATACTACTTAAAATGTATTTTCCCCAGTCAGTGTGTACACATCCAACAAGTGTATTCCAAGCTTGGACCAAGAATAAATATTTGCGGTTTGAGGAAAACACAGGGGAGTGTTCATATCAACTTTTATAAACATGTGAAGTGACTGTAGATAATCAAGCATTATTTATTTTGACGTACAGAGTCCTATGCTGATATAAACATCCTCAATGCAAAATTACTTGTTACTAATCTTGTAAACACAAGTTCATAAACAAATTTCTGGGGACAGTAAAATCAGGAAAATATTAGTCTTAGTAACCAATATCACCTACCTCAGGGTGAAGAGCAAGAGACTTCATCGTAAGAAATTGCGAGATAATTTGTACATACCATCTTCATGATAAACACTATTTAGCAGATGATTTTGTATATTCCACAACAGCTTTAGTTTTAAATATTCTTCTTTAATACACTTTTCTAAGTTCAGATGTTCTTATCAGTGTAAACACTCCCTCCTTTCTTGAGTCCCGGCATATACTTGACCTCACCATGGTCTCGCAGCAATGAATTCCACAGGCTAAATATATATTTTTTTAAAGCGTTCCCCTTAATTATATTGGAATTCCCCTATTTTCAATTTTCTTGAAAGCTTGCATTCTAAGACAACTACACAGATATTAATATTTTCCCTTTTTATAGCATTCATTGTTTTAAATAGTTCTATCATCTTCATTTTTATTCACTTCCTTTGTAAAATAAATGCATCTAATATTTTCTTCCTCCCTTCAAATCAAAGTTTTACATTCCTCTGCTATTTTTTAGTCCACCTCTGAACATGCTGTATATTTGGTTTATATTTTGGGGAGTGGAACAATGAAAATTGGACAGAGAATTCTAAGAGTAAAAAGAAACTATCTCCATAAAGCCATTGTAATATTTTCTGTATTAGTTTTCATCCCATTCTTTATGCATCCAAATATTTTTATTAATTTTTTGCCTTTCCAGCCCCTGGTGTACACGGAGCAGGAGTTTCATCTAACTCTCCCCAGTAAAATCATGATATTTTCCTGAAACGGGCACAGTTACTATAGAACCTAATAAGACATTGTAACACATGCATACTGCTTCTTCCAATGTATAGCAGATACTCATTGCATATTTTAAGTTTTCTGGATAATTTGTCGGAAAGACTGGTCTTACCTCATCTCTCTTGTGTACATCAATGTGCATCTAAATTTGATCATAAATATTTCTGTGCATAGGCAAACAGAGAACTCATGCATATCCCGTGCTTATGGGAGCAATTAAATGTCTCTCTCGGGCTGCAGGTGGCCATTTTGAACACTGGCTTTTTGAAGACTTGCAAAATAGTTCCTTACTAGGATTCTTAGTTGAAATCTCCTGCCTGAGGGCTGACTGGGACAAGAATCCTGTTGCCTTTGGGCCAGCAAGCTGTTTTCTGTTTTGCTTATTTAAAATGTCTTCTACCTGGGTTGTAGCCTGAGGTTGTGGCTTACAACTCAGAAAATGCCCATTTTTCTTTCCTTGAAGAAACATGAAGGCATCCCGATGTAATCTGGATGGATAGAAACCTGTTCTGCTGGTTAAAGCTTGCAGGCCTGATCCTTGGACCTGTGCCACTTGACACCAGTCAGCTAAGGAGTTTGAGTTTTGATTTTACTTTTCGGCTCAGTCCTTTGGACTTCTGCTAAGTGGTAAAGAAAAAAATCAACAAGCCTGCAGAGAGGTTGCTTGTCTGTCTCCTTGAACTGTGTTAGGTAAAGAGGGAAAACAGTCGCACTTCTCCAGCAGTTCCCTTAGAGGCATTGGCAGGGCCAGATGGTCACAACCAACAGGCTCTTGACTCTGCAGCCCTTGCCTAGGACAAAAGGTGGCACGTCTTCCTTCTCGGCTTGGGCAAGGACTCAATATTAGAAAGCTTTTGATATGCTCTGCGCCCAAAACTTGGAACTACTCTATTCGCATGAGCAGTCTTCTGTCCTGGTGAACTACACAGGCTCTGGGCTAAACACGGAGGCAATGTTTGCAGTAGCAGTGATGCCAAAATTCATCCCCTAACAAGGAAGACTGATAGCAAAATCTAACTCATCTGAGCACTTCATATGCACGGAAAAAGATCTCACACTTGAAACTAATGCCTGATTTTTATCATACAGTCACAGCATTTTTAATCAAGAGAAAGGAACGCCCAAAGGAGCTGTTTGTTTAGTTCATGCTATTCCTAAAAGTCCTCTGGGTACCAGCATATCCAGTTTACCACTTGAACTGTTAAGTCAGAAGGGACTAAAGCCTGTACTTTAATGTGACACAGTTTCCTCCTTCCCAGCTTCTGAAAGCACCCCCAAAAGAAAACCACAATGTGTAATTCTGCTGGGCTATCCTCTCTCCGTGAGTGCAATCTGCCAGCGTCTGAGGCAAGGGGCAGAAACGGGCATACCTAACTTAGGAAGAGAGAGGGCATTTTCTTCTCTTGTCATGAAACATTAATTTTACAAAATACTTTATTATTAATATTGAAAACGTCCTCTGGTTGGAAACTCGTTTGCATCAGCGTGCTGCCCTCTGCTTGTTATTCCTTCATTGTAGAAAGGTACTTCTCAACGTTATCTGTACGAAAAGCTTTTAGGTTTGCTTTCTTTAGGTTTGATTTTTTTTCCCCCTTAACTGCTGAACAGTGCAAATAGCCTGTAGATCTCTGCTAAGATAAGGAGTAGCGAAGGGAATTTTTGCTCAAGGCCACTGTGTTCAAACAGACTTGGGCAGCTCCTACTAAACCATGTAATCAAGTTTCAGAAAATGACCTTGCCCTACCTCTCCTTTTGAGCCCCCAAGTAGGTGCGTGTTAGACTGTGGGTATTGAAAGTTTATGAGGCTGCAGCTAGAATAAGTCACATGTAAGATCATGGATGAAGCACAGATGGCTGAGGAGGATCACAGCCTGCTTCCCTGTTAGAGAGAAAGATGCGGAGCTGGCAATGAAGTTCAGCCAGGACCTAGATAAAGAGGGGAAGCGTCCCGATTCCCACAAATGAGGCTGATGAGCTCAGTCATGAAACTGCACGGAACTGCGAGGGGCAGTTAAGCACTGCATTAGCCATAAAGACTGCCCCAAGATCTGCACTCCCGGTGCCAAATGCTGCGGCGGTCTGGCCATCTCTGGACTTACCCAGATGATGAAATACAGCACTTGCACAATCTACAGATCTAATACAAATTAGTATGTTGCGCTGGGGAAAAGTAGCGGGTCAGCCAGATGATTGATTGATCATGGACTATCTGGCATTCAGCAGCCGAACAGCAGAATCAGCGACAGTCCTTTTTAGCTCTTTGAACTAGGCTGAATCTGGGTATTTACTTAATACTGGTTTTCTTTGATTAAAAAATTCCTTGAGCTATCACAGACATCCTTCCCGCCTTTCTGTCCTCATCTTAACTTGAACTGGCTATATACCAAAAATGAAAGCAACAGTCAAAATCCATGAAGGACTAGTATTGCAAAAGTCCGGGGGGGAAGAAAAATTATAAATTCCTAATAATACACAGTTTGTTTCCCTCTCGATGGTGAAACTGGCTTTCATACCTGCAACGTAAACCACTGTTTTGTTCTGTGGCATTCAGGTTAATAGGTAGTCCATCTCTGGGGTTTTAGTAGTCAAAACCAGTTTGGAATACTCGCCTTGACATGCTTGTATTTATTCCAAAAAAGGAAAAAACCAACCTTGAATATGATTTTGTAGTGTTAAAAAGATAATAGGCTTGTTTTCCTTTCTTAGGGCACAATCTCAGCTCCATGTTCGGAGGAGACCTGCAATCAGATTCCATGACAGCACAGTTCAGCCCTGAAAGAAAAAAACCAGGAGCTTGTGAAAGCCTTCTAAGGGTTACCTTGTCACAAAGCTCAAGCAAAGCAAAGAACAAAAGCTTAAATATTCATGTAAAAGTGATGCAAAATCAATAGTATTATCAGTGTACGGATATAATTTTTTTCTTTGAAACAGGCAATTATGATTTATGACCGATAAATTCTTATGCTTGCCCTCTCTGCTGTTTCTTAAAGTAAAGCAAGGTTAAACTCAGCTGATGCCTCTGAAGACAAAAAGCCAATCTGTCAGCTGAATTTAAAAGTATGACAAAGCAGAGGCATCGTATTAAAACAATCAGAAGATCCACTCCGCTTAATTATAAAGAATGTCCTTATAACTGAGCTCGTGATCAGAGAGTATCGTAGCATCCGTGCAATCACACAGCAAGTGATACATCCTAGCGGGCTTTGTAGCTAATGAAGAATGACACAAAATGCAAATCTCTTCTTAATCTGGATTAAGCAGAGAAAACAAACTTGCTTTAAACCTGGTCTTATAAACAGAAGGTCTAATCCTGAGCCTACTTATATAGGGGTGTTAAACTAAATACAGTAGAAATGCTGTGTTTGTTCAGTGGCGGAGAGCAGAGCGGGAGGCAGCCCTACGCACCGCCGGCGAGGGGGTTGCTCTTCGCAGCGAAACACGGGTCACGGGATCGCACACACAATTAATAAGCCAAAATCAACACAGGCGGGGAACATTAGGCTCATTTGTTTAATTATTCACTACAGGCAAAGTCTGTTGTTCATATGATTTCAGAATCTGGGCAGCACTGTTTTGCGCTGGATCGGTCCCCGTTCAGATCTGCCTCTAGACCAAACAAGGGAGTTTCTGATCCAGCAACGGCCACATCTAAGAACTTTGGATAAAGTAGTATTTAGCTTTTGTCTAGGACTTACGAACTGTCTGCAAGGTATAATGGCTTAAATTGACACATGCCAAAAGATCACTAAACTTTCAACAGCTGTATTATGTATCAAAAAGCATTCTTATATAGAACATTCATGAGGAAAACAATAACAGACTAAAATCAGATTCATTCAAACACTCAGGAATTCAGCAAGAATCTTGATTATTGTTTCTTGAAGAACGTTTATGTCATTAAAATATGCCATTTCGGCTACATGGAAACATTTCATGCAGACGTGTCAGTGTTAACAGCAGTTTAAATGGAGTATTTTATCGCACCTCATATGAAGCTTTTGGAAAGATGAAGATGGTTTTTTTGATCATCAGAATTTGTGTGGCTGGAGAGAATTTTGTTCTGCAACATTCTTCCAAAGACTTGCGTTCAGTCCGCTATGAGCGGAAATAGATGCCCAAACTTCAAAACCTGTCAGGAAACTGAGCAGTGATCCATAAGCCATCCCTACAGGGCAGTAATTATTTTGCACAAAGGGAAACTAAGGTATCGCTTATGTTTTGACCACGAAACACTGACTGATAAGAAATGAACACTGAATTTTATTATTTTTTTTATATTTTCTAAAGGAAAGGTGAAATCAGCCAGTGTCCCTCGGGTATTAACAGTAGGATCTGGCCACCAAACTGACTCAATGCTTGTATGAGGAAGAGAGAACTGACGGGGGATGTCAGGCATCAGCTTTTCTACAACAATGGAGAAAATAACAATTACCTAGATAAAACGGTTTCTAACTCAAAATATACAGTAGGCAGAATTAAAAGGAAAGACACCGTACTGTGTTCCTGTGAACATATTCAGGCACTTAGTGCATGTCTGGATGTTCAGGAGTCCTGACCTCTCTCAGCTGGTCCGTGGATTTCAGTATTTAAGTAGCTGAGCAGGAGCTCGCAGGCTCAGCACTTTTGTTCATCAGGCCACCTGTTGAAGCACCTAAATATAGTTCTCCAAGCTTAACCTCAGGCTTGGCAACCTTGGCTATTATAAACTGCTATTGCACCTCCAGCAGTTATTCGAAAAGCAGTCTGAGGATCCCGTGGGTCAGGAAATTAACAGCAAGACAACCCCAGCTCGCTCTGTGCGGAGAGAAAGGCAGAGCTGAACGCATTAGCAAAATAATATAATGAGATTTGGCAAATAGCTGAAGCATGAGGAACCACCATGTTATCACTTAGCACTAAAGCTGATGCCCAGCTGAAGCTTGCGACTAAAGAGCTAATGCAAACTGAGCTGTACCCACTTCTTTTAGTGGCTGTATCATGTTTAGGCTACCAGAGGATAAAAATTGAACTGTGGTACATAACTCAAATGTGGAAACTTGTAGAGGTTCTCCAGTACTGGATGCATCTCTTTGTCTCTCCTTGTAAACATTGATTTGTTAGGGGAACCTGCCAAAATGATTGGAGAACAGGTTTTAGTGATTAAAATAAATCAGGTAGTCTCTAAACTCTAAAGATGTAATTATTATGCAGAGGGATGCTTGCATGTGACCATTTGTATTTTCAACAGGATCATTGCAGCAGCATATATAGATAGATCTGTGTACACAGCTGTGGTGTTATTGAGGAGACTCACACCACTGGAGTCATTCCACTTCTGCTGAAATAACCGCTTTGGTCTTGGAAAAAAAACCCTTATATTGCTAGATTTGCGGAGACATTACATTTGTGTACATTTCTGTGGATATTATGTAAACAGCAGTGCTACCATTTATGTGAACACGGCCCTTGGGTTAGCAATTTCCACAAGATCATCAGGCAGCATCTTGTCAATAGGATTAGCTCGCCTCACTTGCAGGGTAAGAGACAAAACAAAGATCTGGGTTCTCAGCACACTTGGTAAGCATAAACAAAAATACCGCGGAAGTACAATCACTTCTCAATCAAAAAACTAATACTGTCTTTCTGTCCCGAACGCCAGAAGACCCGTTGAGGAACATACGACAGAACGCTGGGGAAGAACGCGGTACTATAAAAGGAAAAGCCAGTGCAGTTGCGGTAATCGATGCGCTGCTCTGCTGGGGGGACTTGGTCAGAGACCACGAGTTCTGGAGAACGCTTTCAGCCGGTCTTGATTAAACAAACCCTGACAGCACAAGTACCAAGAGCTATTTCCAGTGAGATCTTTGAACCTTGTTTATGGCTAGCTGGCCCCCAACAGCAACCACCTCACGGTCAGCGATGTCCCCCAGCAACTGCCGAGCGCTCCGGACGCTTCGTGTCACACAGCTGGGGAAGCACAGCTTCCAGCCGGGAAACTTCCAAACGCTACCGCCGGCATCAAGCGCTAGCTCCCACGCGATGCGTTTGCGTACAGCTGCGCGCCCCACGTGCATCTCCACCGCGTTACCTCTTCAGACTGGTTGCAGACCAGTAGTACTATAGCTTTGGTTTTATACCCTGGAGATCGTTATAGCTGGAGAAAGTTACTCCTCAGAGATGCTTGGCACAAACAATCAGATGCTGGACTGTTACACAAATAACTTCTTTGCTACCGACTTTCAAATGCTAATGTTTTTCGGTGAACCTTAAGCTTAAGCAGAAAAGATGAGGATCACGCAGAGTCAGGCTGCAGGACTTTTCTGTTGCCTGATGGATTGCAATATGCATAGGATAGAGAGTTTTGTCCTATATTACCTCAAGTTAATTGATTACCAATTAACTTGAGTTAACCGAATTCAACACTAAGTGTTGGTCTAGACATGCCACAAATGTTTGTTCCAGGACATTCTGAAGAAAAACCACAAGTATTTGAGCCCTGGAAGAAAAAATGTGTAGAATATCCAGACTAGCGTTTGCAATTGTGCTTTTAGGTCAAGTTAGCATTGCAATTAATTACCATGGGGTAAAGGGTACTAAAAATGCTGGCACTGACATTACCTAATAAATTTGGTGTTCCAGATCGCAACTGCCAGAAAATTAATTCTTTCATGTCATGCAGAGCTGGTTGGTAGATATGTGAGAATTCACTGATCTCAGGGTATAAGGTTATAACAAATATGTAAATGCTTTGGGTAAAATAAACTTAGCTACACAAATATTAGCAACTTTCTTGTTTGTAATTTCTACGTGTTACTTAAAACACTAACAATGTATTTACATTACATCTTTGCTTAGGTATGTTAATTAACTGAAGCTTAACAGTCATAAACCACCAGGAATGTAATGAAGAAAACTAGTATTTACTTTACTACCTTTTTCCATACTTTAAAATACTGATGTAAGCTCAGTTTTTACATTCTTACGCTTTTCCCATCTTTTAAGTCTCCCCCCTTTGTCTTCCTAAATCTTTGTTCTTCGTGGGTGGGAGCAAGCAGCTCCACATCTCAACCCTTTCCAATTAAAGTAATACGAAAACCAACATTGTAATATTTTCTTTGACTGACATCTTCCAGAAATAAGGGTTATGATCAAATGATAAGCCAGTTCCTGCCCCATGCACAGCACATTTATGGTCTTAGTCACAGCCTCCCACAGCTCTGCTGCCAGCCAGCTGGGATATCTTACGGTATTTGCAGTTTGCACCTAATATTTTAGCCCCTGCCTTTCCACAGGCAAACCTCTCGGCTTCCTTGTGTTACATGAAAACGCAGTGGCAGATATCTGGCCTTCGGCTCTGCCAAAGACACGTAAATCACGGAGTGGTGGGGAGGAGGAATGAGCATTATGCTGCTATCTGGAGGATGGATCTTTCAGAGAGTCCCTTCGACTATTGGGCATGAAGAACCCCAACGGCAGCCACAGCTAAGGGGCACGGTACCTCCATTCAGCCATCCCGCGCAGCGCTTGTAGGGTGGGAGCCGACCATGCGAACCTCATGCTCAGAGCACACGAGATGATGAGTTTGGGAGGGGAGGCTACCAGAGAAGTTGCCTCACGTCCAGGCTGACCTTCAACAGACTAACTCACGCATGGAGATCCCACCTGTAGCACCAGCTTCCAAAACTCACCTCTGTCTCTCTCCTGTACATGGGACAAAGCATCTCAGAAAACCCCTGTACTCACAACACCACACATAAGTCAGATGTGTAAAGAAAGAGATGACAGCACATACAATGACAACAGGATTCATCAGGTAGTGGTAGGAGCAAGGCTACTCCATGAAGAAGAATAAACCGGGACCCAAGACTGACCACAACACAGACAAGGATTTCATCAACAAGGCGCAGCCCTTGAGCAAAGAGGAACAGAAAACAGGATAACCACAGGCTTCACCAACACCCTACTGAACAATATAAGCTGAAATAAAAGGTCAGGTCAAAAACCAACTCAGGAAAACAAGCAGCAATTCAGAAAAACCAAGAAGCAACACCATAACAGGTCTACCTACAACTCAAGAAAAGATAGAGAGCCCCCTGAGATTAAATAGAGCCCCGGGCCCATGGGCAGGGCTGGGGGGGCAGGTGAGCGTGGTCAGGGCCATCAAAGCCCATTAGTGCCCTCGGGACCCTGACCGCAGGCTCCCCTCCCATCCAGGTGTGCCCCCTCCTTATAAAAGTGTGGGCTTGGAAGAAGGTTTGCTGTCAGAAATTTTGGGAAAGCATGTGGGATGTTCCCTTGGGCTTGAGTGGACTGGTTAATGCTATAGCCCTACCAGCTGCTGAGGTAAGAGAGCTTCTTCTAAAATAATTTAGAGTAAAAAAAATTTAGTTGTATTTCATGTCCTGGGTGTTTCTGCCTGAAGTTTTGGGGTGTGTGAGCTGGGTTGGTGATAGAAAAGGTCTGGATGATAAGGCCTCAGCAGGGAAATATGGAAAGAATAGATGAATTTCCAGGGACTATGGGTGTTTAAGGCAGTTGGTTACTGGGTTGATGTGGTCAATAGTGGGAAAAAGCCTTAAATATCAATGGCCTGGTTTGGTAGATGGTCAAATAGTCAGGCTGTGTCTTCTAGAAAGCTGAACCTGGCTGCCTTTAGTAGAACTGGCTAGGAGTGTGTGCCTGCTTGTCTCTCACAGATACTTCTGGTTTGTTTTATGAGGAGAGTATGAACCTGGCAGAACTGAGCAAGCAGGCTGTAGGAATGTGGGAAGGGGCTGGATTACTCTAGTGGGGGAAACTGAAATTAGCAAAGGATGGAGCCCGTGGGATGGGTACGTGGATGTTATTGCTGCAGGCAAAACTCTGCCTATTGTGGGGAGGCAACCCAGCCATCTTGAAGAAAGTTGGTGTGATGTTAGAGGTCTTGTTACAGTATTTCATTTGTTCTCTTTGTGACCGAAACAGAAATGAGGTGGAAACCACTCTGCCTGCCTGCTGGTTTCACAGAATCACAGAACACAGTTGAGGTTGGAAGGGACCTCTGCGGCTCATCATCTCAAACCCCCCTGCTCAAGCAGGGCCACCTAGAGCAGGTTGCCTAGGCCTGTGTCCAGATAGCTTTTGAGTATCTCCAAGGAGAAACGTGGTTTGGGGTTGGTGCAATGAGGACAGGTGGGTTTACACTTGGAGGAGACCCACGAGCTCCTTCCAAAATCTGGCTTGGGCCTCCCCAGTCCTTGATGATGGGGCAATTACTGCCTATTAGGACAACTGGGGCACTGGCAAGATTCTGGGTTTCCCCGGAGTAAAATGATGGTTATGAAGGAAAGGTAAATGATGCTGATGGTTCTTTTTTTCCAAAAGTCAACTCAGAAGTGTTATCTGGTGCTATTCTTTAAGGCTGTCATGCTGAAGCTGTATCTGTAATCTGGGTGGTTCCTCCCCCACTGCCACCTTTGAGCCCATTGCTATGTTTCTGTAAATTCAGGGACATCAGCTCCCTTGCATTTCCTCAGTACTGGTTTCTCACTAGGATGTGAAATTTATACGTTAATGATTTTGTTTTAATGTTATGCCTTCCATGTGGTTCATATTATAAGGCTGGAATAAAGGCGATGTTCTCAAATTCACTCGCAGGATAAAAAGCATGGATACGCTTGGCTGTTACATCTCTGACAGCCATAATACTATCCAGGCTAACTTGCTACTTTGTTCCTAGAACTTAATTTGAGATTGGTCTGCAAAAAACCAAATGCTTCATTTAAAATACAGAGGGTGAGTTTCTTGTTGTCATGCCTCTTACTGTGTCCAGATCAGGTTACCTGTTTGATAACATTTTCATTATATCAAATTAATAGCTGCAAAAGCCTTCACATCCTTTCCCTTCAACATATTTGCTGCTGTGTATTGTTAACGGTATAGCTGCTTTTCATTGAAGTGAGCCTCTTTGAGAAAGAGAAAAAGGACTTCATACCTTCGCTATGAAGCTTGTAAACTTCTTCATTGCCATCCAAGGTTCTTATTCAGTGTCTGAGTTTGTGTCATGTGATAGCTGTGCTTCCTGGAGGCATTGGATCCATATAGATACACTTAGTGCTTATTTTCTATGTGACTTTTTTAGACTCTGCTCTACTTTGAATAGCAGGTTATCAGAAAGCAGCCTCTCACTCTTTTATCTGGATTTTGATTTCCTCAGATTTCATTTTACCTATAGAATGGTAAATTAGAGCCTCAGATAGCCTCAGCTCATTATGAATCAGCTTTTTTTTTTTTTTGGAGAATAGCAAAAAAGCAAAGTTAGGGAAACATCTTCTTTCCCAATTATGTTGTTATTGATAAGCTTTTCATGCTTAGTTTCATAATAATGCCTAGATATCAGTGGGGAATGGGGTCCCACTAGTGTAAGGCTTTTTCCAAAAATGTATCAGAGTGCCTCCACTGAAGTGATTACAACATAATAGCTAAAGTAGACACAAAATGAAAAATAAAATATAAGGGAGCAGATGTTTTCTGGAGCTCAGCAGACATAGGAAGTCAGCATGCAAAGGGGGTACTGAGAAGCTGTTATATCCTCAGGTAACTACTGTACGATGCAGGAGTCTGCCTACCTGTAAGACCTGCCAAGTAGCCTCCTTATTTAAACTGCTAGACCCTCTGCCCTCCAAATGTATGAAGAAATATTTTAAAAATCTGCATACTTATATAAAGATTTAGGTGCTCCCAAAGCTTCAACTCCAAGTACGGAAGCTACAGCTTTCTTAACCTAGTGAAAACAGGTGGACAACACTGAGGGCAGCATTTCATACATGTTACTTCAGATCAGGGAAGCGCGCAGAGTAGCACTGCATGTGAGAAGGCTGTAAAAAATTATTCTTTTTTAGATAAGCATCATTATTTGCTCTTTAATGAATTAAAGACAGGCTTTATGCAGCTACTGTGCTGGGAAGAAAGGGAGCCGGCGAGGCCTTACTGTGCTGAAGGCAACCGATTTCTTTACTGGGTGTAGGGTGCCACCTGCAGCACTAAGTTTGCAGCTGAAAATGAGGTAAAATAAAACCATAATCATAACTGAAGTGAATGTAATTTTATTATTTAAACAGTGTAATGGACAAATCCACAGGACAAATTGGAGAACCTTTAAAAAAATCAAGGTGCCTCTTAATTGCCTTTAAAATGGCACTGAGAAATTAATGAATAATCAAAATTAGTAAATGAATTGACAAAGCCAGTACATCGTTTACTAAGAAAATATTTTGTGCGTTTTTAGGTGGGATATATCTAGAAACATATGTGAAAAGGCATCATGAATGTCAAATACATATTGCAATTAAATTTATTTCAAGGAGTCCTTAAGAGTCCTTTAGGACTCCTTAAGACTTGGAAACTTACACTTTGATTACTATTAACTTAAAAAGTATATTTGCAAATATGTCATGAGTATTAATGACTGAAATGGGTGGAAACTCCTTAATTCCTAAGTAGTTAGATGGGATCGGTGCTTTTCAATAGATTTCATAGTTGTTTCTCTTTATGTGGACAAACTACCATCCCATATTTCCATACAGTTGAAATCTGAGGAGATTGCAGCCTATTACAGATCCAGACTGTAAAGCTCACTTTAAAATATTTACAAATCAATTTTGGAAACATCTCAAACATATTTTACACTTTAACAGAGTAGTGCATGCAGTCATTAAAATCATCTGCAGGTGGAAGCTGATCTTTCAGGAACTTGGAAGAACAGGAAACCTGCAGTGGAAAAGAAAAAGGCAGATGGTGGTACCAGCTCTGGCATCTTTAGGGTGGTGCCTTGTAACGATTGCATCTCCAGCTTTGGATGCAAAGCTGGGGTGTGCCTTAGAAAAGCAAGACAGACCAGTAATGTTGTATATGTACATTGGGCTGCAGCTGTGGATCCCGGATGCTGACAGTGTATTGCTAAGGATTTACACAAGATGTTACAAGGAAGTGATCATGCTAACCCTGAAAAACCCCGGTGACTTGGGAATTGCTCTAAGTGATTTTGTTTTATTTACTACCAACCTGAGCTGGAGATAAGGTTGTTTAAAGGCCAGAGGTTATTTTATTACCAAGCCTCAAGGACAAAGTAAGTAGCCTGTGTTTTAGGACTGAATGGAATCATAATTTCATTTTTTTAGGCAAAACAACTTCCTTGAGGCTGTACTCAAAGGGAAAAAAATATCTGAAAGCAGAGTATGATACAAAAGTACTCAGAATATTACTCCATTTCAGAGGCAAATTGCAGCTTCAAGGTTCAGGGATGTTTGTAAAAATATTTGCTGTAATCCACTAGCCTGAGTGACACTTTGTACAAGTTTCTACTTTTTCTGAAATACCTTTTGCAGCATTTTAAAAGAAAATAACACCCAAAAAAGGACAATATTTCTGCTGGCTTTTGGGCTAAAAAAAAAAAAAAATCTAAGCTGAAAAAAACCAAAGTCATTAAGATCATCTTGGGAGCTAGGTGTTGTGAATAAGTCAAGAGGACACTGGGGACATGGGTGTTCTTTTGCTTAGCAATTTACTTTTTCAAGTTGAGCAAAAAAAGTTGAAAACTATAATGGAAAATTAAAATGGAAGTATAACTTCTGACATATGGATTGTTTCTGAAAATGTCCTCTATTTCTTAATTTTACTAGGCACAGCCAATTTACTCAGAACAAGCCAGTCACAGTTAATGTGGTTATCAAGAATAGAAACACATTTTCTAAGTTCAATTAGTTAGAGGACAGAATGAAGATTCTTAGGTTCTCATTGAAGGATCTGGAGGGGTGATGTCACTTTTCAAAGAAAACAGTAGGAAAATAATTTTCTGTCACTTCTGAAAAAAAGCTTTGAAATCGTAAGAGTGGGTCTTCAGCTAGTATGAAGTAGTGTAGCAACTTGCGTTTCTGAGCCCTTATCAATGGTTTTCAATTGTAAAAATTCCCATTATGCACTAAAGGTAGATTTGCAGTGGAAGGTTGCAACACTTACTGGTTTTCCCTTCCTGTACTTTCAATGATAGCATAATGCTTTTTTGTATGTATGCACTCTTGCATTATGTTGGGTAAATTCAAGGAACATGACATTGCAACGTTTGGAAGTCTAAGATAAAATATTCCAGTCTAAATAGCCCATAGTAGTGTTATAGCTCAATCTCCTACACTGCTGGTGGAGAAGCGAAGGGGGTGGGCAGAGACAAATGCAAGTTGGCAAGAGTCTCTGTCACTGGAAATACTGATAGGAAATTACTTGAGGAGCCTGGAAGGAAGCTCTTTTTTGATGGTGGATTTCCAGAGGCAGAGCAGGAGAAGCAGCGGCTGGTGCCAGTACTTCTAGTAGCTCCTGCCCAGCCTGGGGTCTGGCTGCTGTGGCTCGCCTCAGCCAGGGCAAGGGACAGGTAAGCCAGGAGGAGTTGCTACCTCTGTGTCTCTCTGCTGCGATGGTGGCCCCTGTGCTGGGGTGCTGGGACCACCGTAGGTGAGCCTGCATCATGGAGTCAGTAGGGACTGGGTCCAGCTGGTGGCCTCCGAGGTGTCCCATCTGAACCGGGATTCGAGAAATGCCTCCTTAACCTTTTGAAGGATATTTTTATGAAGGGGATTGTATGATATAATGTGCCCTGAAACACAAGAAATCCCATTTACCCCTGTGGCACCTTACAGAGAAAAACCTAGATTTGCGATAAGGACATTGCAGTCATGTCTGACTACGGTATGATTTGTACGTGTGACTTTAATTCCAGTTTACTCCAGGGAAAGGCCGTGAGTCTGAGGTAGGCTAGCAGGCCAGCAGGCTTTTCTGTTTCTTTTTCCAGAAGATGCATGCTTTAAGGACTGGCCAGGCAGGCTTGGGTAGCTTAGACCACTTAGGTCCACGTACCACAGATGGGGAATAATTGGCCTTTATGCCACTTGGCCTTCCCAAACCCACAGCTCGGCAGCAGCGGTGTTGCCATCTCTTCCCTTCTACGTTACCTGAGGCGCAAGGTGTTCCCAAGCGTGTGTGAGATGGAGCCAGGCATTGCTGCTGCAGGGAAGTTTGTTGACTGGGTCTCTAGGGGGGAAAAAAAAAAAAAAATCCCTCTGAGAACAGCTGATTTTGGGGCTGAGTCCTAAAATAAGAAAATCTAATATTAGAATCTCCACAAGAGGGCATTTATAAATATTAAAATAGCATTAGTATCCATGGCCTGCGTTTGGAGGTGGTGACAATATGATTCATCAGATGCAATTTATTTTCACTCAGTTTTTCATACGGCTACCTGAGTTCTGAGATAAAAGCTCTGTAGTCTGAGATAAAGGTAACAGCAGGCAGCAAATATCAATCCTCTGTGTTATCTGTAGCGCAGAATGTGTGCATGTACTATTGCCAGCTCCCCATCATCCTGGTGGGATGGAAAGAAGATTATGAAATGAGATCCTGGGGGTCAGTGTTCCACAAAAACTAGCTCCTGCCTGGTAAATGACATGAGACTGCTTAATATTAGTTAGCCTGTTAGAAGTTAATGGCATTACTCAGGTATGTAAGTATATACTTATACGGCTTGTACTCTCACACTCAATAGGAGGGCAGTAGGGGAATTTGATCTCACGTGGTAGGAAAAGCTAGAAAAACAAAGGTAAATGGAAGGAATAATAAGGAAAAGTAGGTTGTGAGGTGTGGGAGGGTATTGTAGCAAATCCTGAACAGCCAATATAAAAAGGGACAATTAAATTGCTGAAGAGAGTTTAAAAGAAAAATACAATGAAAATAGCTCTCCTCTTGTTATTGCCAGCTGCAGAGAAGTGACTGTGTCCTCGACTGCGCTTGCTCCAGGCGGTGTTCAGTGATGGGCACGGGCCCTGGCACGGAGGACAAGGTCATCCTGGGTCCAGTCAGCTTCCCGATGTCTTCACAGCCCTGTGCCCCTCCATCCCACAGGCTCCTGTTTATTTGCCAGGGCTGTGCATTTGATTGCTGCACTGATAGCACAGCCATTTCAAAGGGCAAGAACTTGGGTATTATAGGGAGAGGAAATAAACAGAAATGATTATTATAAAGAAAAAAAAACTCTCCTCAAGGGGCTCGTGTTTATAGAGACTTTACAATTTAACCATACGGTGCATTCTACTCGTATCAAATGCTTTTTTTCCATGCGATAAAGGTTGCTTAACCACCAAGTTTCAGCCTGAGATCTGCCACAAAAGTTTTCTAAATTGCAATATCTTTTCCCATTACAAAAAGTCACCCAGAAAAAGCAAAGACATGGAGCCAGATGATTTTCCCCTGCCAATGAATATATACAGCACAGGGCTGGACATATCTTGTTGATCTGGTGGTTTCTTCTTTAGAGTACAGTTAAAGCCACTAACAGGCTGACAAAACATGAAGAAAATATTCCCTAGATACCATATCACAGTACCATTACATCCAGTTGTGCAGAAACAGCTCCCTACTAGACTTTGCTGCTGGCTCTTTGTTAAAATACTTCCATTTTCAGTGCCCCCTCTCCCACCTGATCTGTTTGTTCATTTGTTGTTTTGTTAACTTGGAAGATTTAACAGCTTCTGGTGAATATATAGGGCTGACTTGAAGTAATTATTTTTCAAATGAGTTTTCATGCTTGAATGATCCTCTCTTGCCAAGAACTTCCTTTGGTGCTGAACTTTCTGTTACTTAAAACACATTAGAAAAACAACTTGCAAGAAATGATCGCACCTTTCAAAACTGCTGTTGTAATAATGCTTCTAGCAAACTCGCTGTGGAGTGAAATTGTTAGTATACTTCTGAAAGAATTTAAGTGTATAAACCAAACAGGCTTTTTTTTTTTTTGAAGGATAACACTGAAGACCCTTGTAACCCACCAAGGGCCTCTAGGGAGTGCATCCCTTAGCCACAGGTCATGTTCAAATTGTCCTGGGGATGTGCATGGGCAAACGGGGCCTGAAGGCGGGAGGTGGGGATACCTCTGGCACCTTCAAGGAAAAGATGGGGCCGGATCCAGCCAGAGGAGTAATCATCACCTTGGTTGTAAGCAACCAAGAATGGGTCAGGCAAAAAATAATTTTAATAATCATCTTGATTCCAGAAGTGTTATAGAAGGCAGAAGCCCCTAGGCCTTCCTCCTCTAGATGAACCTTGAGCATCTGGTGAGCTCTGACCGCAGCAGGTTGGAGAAGGACACTGAGGACCCACTGGGCTGCCCCAAGGAAGGGATTACGGTGCTGCTCATTGCTGCTCTCCTCCCCCAGGGGTACTTGGAAGCTGTGATGAACTAGAGAACCGCTTAAAAAGTAAATGCTTTCTGCCTTCTTTTGCTGTTCTTGCACAATTTCTGGTGCTAAACCTAGCACCTTGATCTCTAGAGGACCTCTAAAGTGTCTACAATTTTAAAAAGAAAATCAATGAGTAACTTTTCCTCTTTTTCCCTTCAAAATATACATATTCTTTCAGTTCAGCTTCTTTAATGTCCAAGGCTGAAATTATTCATTCTTGTGTTAGAGAGATTTTTCTACATGTAAAATGTTGCAAAGGTAAAAATGATTCTGCAAAGTTTCTAATGCTAGAGCAAGGAACATTCTACCTTTGAAAAGGAAAATTCTAGCTTAGTGATGGGATTTGCTACTTGGTTCTTTTAGTTGTGGTAGCAGTCATGTTCAACTGACTTCTAATATGGAAATGCTTGCATTTGTATCAACTTATTTTGTGACTTTTTTACCTTCTCTAAGCACCATTCTTTGTACGATAGCCCAGGCACCAAAAGTAACTGAAGAAAGCAAGAAACACTTCCAGAACCTATCTTAAGCACCTGATCCTTCACTGGTTTTTTGCCTATTCAGTGCTTACACATAGCAATATTAGTACAGTCACTTTAACCTGGAACTATTCATGTATAAATTTAAGTTAATACACAAATGTTTGCGTAGTAGAAATATGCCTTTGGCAGTTATGTCACTCATTCACTTGTGGCCATACTAGTAGCCTTTAGTGACATACATGTTTTTTCCCATTATATCTGAGTAAGATGCTCAAAGGTCCTCCCTTTTGTTTTCAGCATGATACAGATATATGAACATATGCACACATACTGGATTTCAACGCCATGACTGGTTGTCACCATTGCATTTTTTTTCCCAGGATGGCAAAAGATAGAGTCACCAAAGTGTAAAGGTGTTCTTATATTCAGAGCATGATCTGCCGTGCTTGGAAGCTTAGTGGCAGGCAGTGCTGGCAGGATCCCCCAGCATTGCCAAAGAAATAGCCATTTTCAGGGTCATCAGACAACCTGAAGATTGTGCCTTCAGGTGAAAGTCTGAGAAATTATGCTTGGTCTCGTATCACCTACTTGCTAGGTGATTGTAGGGAAATTCCATGCGGGGATGGATGACAGCACACCAATATGATGATCCAAGTCGCCAGTTTATTGAGCATAGCAGACCATTCTTACACAATTCTAAGTTCCTCAAAAGCTCTGACTGGTTGCTGCATGCAAGCATACAGTGTCCACACGCATAAACATAAGGCATAATTGGTTATACTACTCTGTACATGTGCATAAACATAAAACATAATTGGTTATATCAACTAAAACATGTGAAACTTGTCTCAATCTAATTGGTCAAGATAAACTGCTGAATTGAGGTTGTTTGTGCCAAGTTCCCTTTATTGTGGAATGCACACCTGTGTTCTTCTAATTGGTAACTTTCTTTTTTTGTTGTCTTGTTTATTCTGTTCAAGGCCTTCTAAAGGCATCTGGAACACTCTTGCGACTGTTAGCTAAATATGTGTCCGCAACAGGTGATTTTGGAAGTTTCTTTGGGCTTTTTTGAGAGAAGGCTTCAGTAGGGGCAGACCTCGAGGTCTGTCTTGGGAGCTAGGTGTAGGTGTTGGCTGCATGAGCTTTCTTGTCAACTTTGCTAGCGAAGTCAGTCTATGGGAGTAGCAGTGATATACATTTTTACTGAGAGGGGTTATATATGGACCCATGTGGTGCCATTAGATGTATTTTTTTTTTTCTGGGCATATTGTAGTACTTATGATCTGAGTGTAAAATGTGTGTGCAAATATGTACAAGGAAATTAGCAAAAATGTTGGAGTAAGAGGAAATTGTTATTTGTTCACTGTACAAACTAAAAATTGGAAAGGACAAGAGTAACTAAATAAAAAAGGAATCTAAGTTGCAGAACATGGACTGGGAGATGAGCTTGCTCTTGGTTAAATCTCTTGTCCATTGTAGCCATAAAAGCCAGCAGTAAATTTCTGAATTGTCTCTGGGGGATATATCTTCAGCAGAAGACGAAAGCTGCGGTTAATTCAAACAGCTTTGGATTGAGGGAGAATGGGGAAGGTTTTGGTTTTGACCACAGATTTGAGGCTTAATTAATAAGTGAGCAAACCTAGAAGTGGCAATAGGTGGCAGTGTCGCCTCAGAAAAATCCATTTCTTATTTTTTTGCTTGTGCCTGGGATTTCCTCTTTTAAGGGGATGGGAGGGAATAAAAACCCTTTCTCACTGTGGAGAGCATCAGGAGTCAGAAGTCAAGACTATTACTAGCTTTCATCTGAGGTTAATTTTCTTCCCAGCTTTTTTTTGCCATCATCTTGAGGATTTGTGTGAAGATTTCGTACTTGGAATTGACCTTGAATCCTACAGTTACAAATGCAGACCAAAAGGTAGTTTTTTTAATACTTGGTTTGTATGCTGGGATTTGAAAGCCTAAGGGGCCCAATCAGCTAGAAAGCAATTCAATTGATTAAGGGATGAGTTGAAGTGGTTTAGGATGCTCTGCCTGCCTGTCAGCTTTTCTGATGATTCTTTAAGGTTTCATATTTCCTGGCTTTGCAAACGGCAATCTTTTCTTCCCTGCTGCAGCGTGAGACCCTTGCAAGCAGCAGCAGTGGGAAATGTCACTAGGCAGATAAACAAAACTAATCACCAAGTTGATAAAACCTGAGAAACAACCTGCCTTCCAGGCGCACAGAGGTAAAGCTTTCCCTGTCCTTTTAGTTATAAGGCTAAAGAAAAGCCATGGTCTGCAGCTCTGAACCGGGTTCAAGGCGTCTTGGCTCCTTATGCTACCACAGATGTTTTCTTATGTGACCTCTGGCAACTTGCCTAATCTCCCCCTCTGCTGCTTAGTCTGTGCACTGGAGATAGCAGTTTAATTTGCCTGTCTTCAGGGTAAAGCTTGTCTCTCGCTCTGCTGTCCTCTGCTAGAGGAGTTCTGGTATTGAATCAGACTTGCTAGTTGTGTAATACGAATAAAATTAGCAGTATTTGCTTAAGAGTTTCTGGGTTTGAGGTGAGCAACAGAAGCAGAGTAAAAGTAGCATATGGGTGAAGTCACTTCACATGAAGTGCTTCAGTGGACTGGGACCAGAGACAGCCTGATCCTAAAGTGGAAACCAGCAGATAGATCACTGAGCTAGAACATGGAAAGATCTAGATGAAATTTTCTCCTTGGCCAGAAAGCATCTGAAGCTTCCAACTAATAGGAAAGAGCACTAATTTGCAGGAAATGGGATAATTATTGGAAAACAGGGCTTGGAATCTACTAATATGCATTTTGTGCACAGGAAAGGGAAAATTATAATTTACTTCCATGCTTAGGGCACTCAGATGAGTAGTAAGAATTGCAGCACAGATCTTACCTGCTCAGGCTGATGTAAGGAGTGCTGCTCATGGCTAGGTAGCAAAAGCACCTAAACAGGGTTGAAACTCCCCCTTGTGATCTCTTCTGAGGCAAAGAACTTGGCCTTGGCTGCCTTCCCCTGCCAGTTCACTGCACAAGTCCTTTTTTTTTTTTTTTTTTTCCCCCAAAAGAATTTGGGCACTCAGATTCTGCATAAATTTTTTTTTTTAATTTTTCCTCTATATTACTACTGGAACAAGTGGTACCTTTTTTTCTAGATACCTCCTGGGTTGGGGCTAGGGTCAAGGTACAGTCTCCAACATTGCCCCTCAGGTATATGAGACCCTCTACTTTCAGTGGGCTACTTGTTTGGTACTGCATTCTTAGTACCAGATCCGCATTGATAACTGATGCTGGTATGACGGCCAGTGCTTGGCCGCTAGCGAACACTGAATGTGTTTTGACTCTGAATCCTATGGTGAATTTAGGCAAAAGATGTTTTGCTTCACTGACTGACCTGAAAGCTGTAAATTGCCACTCCGCTCCTGTTGTGAAGAGCTGCTGATCTGCATGGCTAAAAATTAGACTTCTCATATGTTCCCCTTTCAGAGTCTTAAAGCTGCTCAGTGTGCAAAGGGAATTAAGTCTCACTGTTGACACAATTGTTTTGAAAAATTACCCTGTGGAAACTTATTTGCTATGCAGTTAGATGAATTCTGGGAAATAATTGTGTTTTTTCTCTGGCTGCAAGTGTGTACACTTGTTACTTTTGTGCTTACAACTGATCTTGGAATTGTTTGGCAGGGGGAATTGGTGTACCTTGGTGGAGCAAGCTGGTGCTCCTGTGTCACCCACACGTTCCACCCTCTGGATCCTGCTTTGTCGGCTGCGCTTCGATCTGTAGGAAGGAAGTGTGTATGAATGTATATGCCTTTAATTGTTGCAAAAGTAGCTCATCTGTAGGTCACTGAGGCACGCAAAGGAGAGAATTCCTGTGTGCCAGGTCCCTGGCAGATAACCTAGGACAAAAACCCATAATAAATAGAGAATGCAGTTACCCAGCAACTTTGAACAGCAGTGAAATGTGGGATGCTGTTAGAAGAAAAGGATCACTTCTTAGCTTATGAATTTGGGGCAGCTAACTGTGTGATATTTTAGATACAGTATGATCACTATCCAGACTAACAAATCTTTCTCTGTGCCTGATGCTTATGGAAACTGTATCTCCTGCAGACAGGCCTCCTGAGCATTTGCTTCCTTTATATCCGTATATAGGTAGAAGTCTGTAGAGATTTGCTGGGTGATTAACTGTTGTCAAGAGTCCCTGCAATATGAAAATGCTTAAATCCCACACCACTGAATTCAATAGGAATTAAGTATCTAAACATATGCTGGGTGTCTGGGTTCTCAGAATAGTATTTTTTAATTAAAAATCCCAGGTGTAAATATTCAGGTTTGAATTAATATGAAACTAATATGAAATCTATGGTTATGGTATGAATTATTAGAATAGATAATATATTGATCTGTATATTATAATTAATATCTTTATTATAATTACATATTAGTTATGAACATGGTGTGGTATGAATTAATATGAAATCTACAGTTAAATTTGTACCAAGCTCCTCAAAGTTGGGTAGCTGTAAAAGAAAGATGTCTCTGCCCTATTCTAAGAAAAGAGGTAGCAGAAGATATACCATGAAAATGGGTATTCTCTGGATCTTATTTCCTCATCTGCTGCTGTTCAGTTTGTGCTGCTGCATTTTCCACCATGGAGTAGCTACTTGCAGAGGATGAGCTATTTCCTGAACTGTGTACTTGTAAAGCACTACCCAAAGTAAATGGAGATGGGGAAGGCTGTCCCACATGGCTCTTTCTACATAAATGCTGTCAGCTATTGAGATGAGTTAGATACTCAAGCTGGCTGCGGGAACTTGGATGTCTACTACGTATTCCTGCTGCATAGCACTTAAGAACAATTTTGTGGGTTTTATTGGAATAGAAAAACAGGAGTAAGACAGCACAAAGGTGAACTTGCTAAAAAACCCCACCTCGCAACCTTTAAAGATGACTGCAAATAGTCAAAATTATCTGATGGTCTGGCACTAAACAAATGAATTATTCCTTCAGTGTTCAGTTCAGTCCTTTATGTCCCCATTCTTTTACGTTATTTTAAGAACATATTATTCTGCTTTTTCTCTTTGTATTAAGTCTGAAATTGCGTTTACCATATCTGTCAGAGCTGGCCTGGAGCACTTCTAGCCCTATCTAAAAATCTTTATATATAAAAGGAGAATGTAACTTTATTATACTTTCCTCAGTGAGACAAACGCCATTTTATAGGTTTTCTTTTCTCTTCCTTTTCTTTTTAAGCTGGGGAGTGGGGGGGGAAGGAGAACCGAACTTCTAATAGCAGGCTACATTGTGATGTGTATTAAAGCAATATCATTCATGTATTAATACGTGTTCTGTTACTAAACACAAGTCTTTCAAGAGCTAAATTAAAGCATTCATAATACTTTCTTGGCCTAATACTTTGAAATATTGGTAAATGATAGAAATATTCCCTCATGTAGTTCATACTGCTAGCTGATAAAGCTTGGAAATCTCCTAAATCTTTACCTAGTCTTAAGAGAAGTAGTATTGTACTTAAAGCAGTGAGCCTTTAACTGTCATCTTCCCTCACTTATCCCTCACTGTGGCCACCATTATACCATGATAACGTACTGTATTTGGAAAAGTGAAATAAATAAGGCCAGTATACTCCTGTTTATGTGCAGTTACTCTATTGATGCAATTGTCAGCAAAAAAAAGAGATGGTAAACCTTTAACTGATCTATTCGTGAGTAAAACTTAAGTGGCAGATATGGTAAAATACATGTATATGTGCCTGTATCTCAATAAATTGATGAGGAAAAAAGAGATATTAAAAGCTAAGTTAATTTTTCCAGACTTGACATGTAATGTTTTATCTTGGGTCCAAGCAAAAGCAGAACTAAATATATGGTCCGAACTAACCTGTCTCAAGCCCAAATACTGATTCTTTCAGATTTCCATATGTCCCCTTGTTCCTGATCTAATCTACAAACACATTTCCTGCCAAACTACTTTCTACCTAGCATTTGCTTAGCAATGCTTCTTACTGTAGCAAATTTATTTGCTAATCTGAGGTACTGATTGGCTATATTCTATAAAAATCTGCCTAAAAGGCCTTACTGTATGAATTAAGGGGGAGAGCCTGAGTGCTGGAATAGCAGTTTCTATTCATTAATATTTAATTACCTTCTCAGAGTATGTTATAGCTATACGAAGTAAATAGCTAGAGCTGTAATTTCAAGCCTGAAATACATCCAAATATAGTTCCAGGAGAAACTGCTATCAAACCTGAAGTGTGTGTACAAGCCAGGTTATGTTGTCTGCCTTCTGCAAATACAATTTTTTTTCCTTCCATGCTGTTTCCAGTCCCTATTTCTCTTGTTTGCTTATGAAATGACATGGGGTGTAATTACAATCCAGTAAGCTTTTCATATAAAAGAATCTTCAGCATTTTGTAGAAGCAGAGGTGGTGACACTGGAACTGAACTAGCCTGCCTCTAAAAGATAAAATTTAAATAAAAGAGAAATACTGGCTTGTAGTAATTGCCAGCTCCAGCCAAAACTACCAGGAAGTTGTTTCAATTGTTAAATGCACTATTTGTATGGATGGGGAAGAATTTTTTGTTGCTTTGGACAGCCCTAACAGGCTAACTATTTTCCTGCACCCCAGCCCCCATTCTTCTGAATGCTTTTGAAGAAGTACGAGACTCTTGCTTTTATGTTTCTCTTCCCTCTTCCCCCATTTTGGCTGAGAAGAAAAATGGATTTCCCAATGGGCTAAAGTGAGAAGAAAAGAGGGAACTCTGGTTCAGGAATCAATCTTGCTGTCTGCCAAGCTTAGTAAGTGGCCTTGTATATGAATGCATGCAGATACCGAATTACTGTTTTGCTTAAAACTTGGGTTTTGGCCCACCAGGTTTTGGATGCTGTAGGGAAGACTTTATCCTTGAATTGAGTCTCTAAGCTACATGCAGAAGTTGTGTAGTAAGTGTAATGGAGCTGTTAATTATCCTGTAGCATACATGCAGTTATTTAAGTTCCACATGGGACCAAGAGGTGAGGTACTGAAAATGAGCTTTTTGTTTTGCAGGATTATTTTGATTTCCTTATTGTAAATACAGCTCTTGATCCATCAAGAAAGACGCTCACAGTAGGGTTCTTCCATGTTTTCAAAGGCTGCTTTCTCCTGCTGTTTCCTAAACAGCTATTCTTCAAGGCCTTTCTTGAGCACCTGTGCAAGAAAAAGGGAAAGCTGATTTGAAATTTAGTTTCCTGTTCAGTGGGGAATGGCAATGGCAGGATGGGAGGGGGAAGGAGGGATTAGTCCTTGTCACTATGGCACTAATGAAAGTATGCTTCTCGGTGAAAGAAATTTGTTCTGCTTTGAAGTTGGTGGAAGGACTAATGGCATGGAGGAGTTGACTAGTGATGTGTAACACTATGCAAATATGTGTATTTTCAGCTTGAAACTGAAAGTAATTAGTGTCTTCTGTCACTTCCAAGGAGGTATTTTTCTGCCACCTGCTGTGGATATTGTTCCCCACGCATGCCAAGTAGGCATAGCACTTCATGCTAACATAAAGCCTTTTGGTCTGAGCATGGTCCCTGCAAGCCTAAATTCTAGTACGTGTGACTTTTCCTACAGAATGGAGTTTAAATGAGGCTAACAATGTGCTGAGAGGCATATTTCCAAAGGAGTGCATTTTCAGTCTTGGGTGTTTATCTTCTCTTTTGTGGAGGTAGCTGATACCAGTCAGATGGTTTAAAGCCTGCTGGGACCACTAGAGGAGGAAAAACCCCTCTCTTCCATACCAGTTTTGAGGAAAATCATCTGAAGTAAAAGGCAAAAAGAGACACTACAATGCAAAGCATACTAGCTGTGCTTCTGGCACACTGTGATGCTTTAGCCAGCTAGATGAATACCTGCTGATTGTCACTTGTTTAGTGAGCATTCCCTCTGTTCCCTCCACTACTTCCTTCCCCATTGGAATGACTGTGCAATTATTCTTTCAGTTTTATTTTTGCTTTTTGATAGAGGTACCAGAAATACTTCACTCTGAACCTTTTTTTTAAACAATTTGACTACATATCTGTATGTGTCTCCCCTTTGTTTAGGGATGAGTTTTCTTTAAAATCTGTCTCCTAGAGACAGATTTTTACCCCTGCACAGATATACTACTTCTGGTTTTCTTTAAGTCTGAATTTCTGAACTTACTTTCTCTGAAAGCCTTGCTTCCTTTTCTGTTTAGTACATATTCCAAATAATTCTTTATTGAACTTAAACTCTCAGCTGGGCCTAAGTTTAAGCAGGCTTATGAGACTGCCTTTCTCATTTAAAGGCTTTAGCAAGATTTTAAGGGGTTTAAAGTTCCCTCACAATGGGGAAAGAAGAATGAATTCAGAAAGTCTAATTGAGCAGCCAAAGAGTACTTTGGGGTAAAGCAATCAACGAAAGATGACCATTTGTCTTGAAGAATCATAGGCCTTATGCTGATGAGAACTACAAAAAGGTGGCTGCGGTTTCATATAGTTTTTGCTGGTTTTTTGGCTTACTAACTGATTGCAGCCATATTTACCTTTTCTGTAGTGGGAAAATGCTTCAACTGTTCTTGATGATTATTTTTTAAATGCTACTTTCTTGTGCATTTTAATGTATGTTTTAAATAAGTGCATCTGTAGTATTTCAACTGAAAAGCTGTTTAATGCCAATTTGTGGCAAAAAAAGTTTGTTCCTCCCAGCCTCTGAAACATTCCTTCCAACATGAATATTTCCACTTCATATTTTACTCTAAGTAGTCTGCCAGTCTCTAGATATTATCCTATGTTTGTCCAGGACTCTTTCTAGCCAGATCTGTGTCAGAGGAATCGCTGATTCCTGGAAGCTTCCAGCTGCCTAAAGAAACAGGGAGCAGATTTTGTATGTCTAAGGTCAGGAAGGGAAGAAGCCTGAATTGAATTTAGTCTTTGTTACTGACTTGAACATAGTGTGGGGCTGGAGAAAGGTAGGATATTTCCAGAAAAGGCATCTTGCAGGTACTTGTCAGCTCATGGTTCCTGCCTGCGGTGCTCAGCTTGGTGAAATGCAGAAACCGAGCTATCGTTCCCAGCACAAGAGAGAAACATATGAATTGCTCTTCTACATGGCAGCTGGGGTGTTGCACTCGAGGACGACAGTGAAGTTTGTACCCAGCAGCTGGTCACTGTCCGGGAGCGTGTCGGAGGTGCCTGTTTGGATGGTGGGTACGTTGCAAGGCGTTTCATCTGCATCTGGCAAGGAATACAAGTGACTGACTAAAGCTCTTCCTACAACCCAGACACTGCATGACATGCAGACGGGGGGGGTCAGTTGTCTGCAGCCACAACGCATCGTACGCAGTTATTGGGGTCTTCAGCTCCTGTGAGATTGATGACTTCGGTCACTAGCTGCCACCTGACAGATTGTTGCTGTAGCTTCTCCCCATTGAATCTGGCCCGCTGGTAGGATCTCCTCCAGGCCTGGAGCAAGGTGTGCTCGCTCAGCGGTGAGGGTGGTAGACGCTGTGCTCCAGGAGCCTGCGCTAGCTGGGAGCAGCACCATGCTGCTGGCTGGCACCCACACAGCCCTGGGAGGGAGGCTGTATCTTTTCTGCCTCTGGGGCTCTTTGATTAGTAGGAGTGATGCGGAGAGAATGTTACCAGTTCGCCCTATTAAAACTATTTTGAAGCTATTGTAATAACTTCTGCAGAAAGTTCCTAATTACTTTTAGGAGTGTAAATGTGTCCTGTTTCCCAGGAAGGTTGCTAAACTGAGACCATAAATCTAAGTTCTCCTTGTCTCTCTGACCATTGATTTAACTCCTTTCCCTTCAGAGCAGCATCTATGGATATAAGTTTTATACTGCTCCCTTGGAGGTGACTGTTTGCCACCTGTTCTGCAAACAAGACAGCAGAGAGATTGTGTTTTTGCCTTACAGAGCTACAGATAAAAATTCAAGCTGCTGCCAGAGGTGTAGCAAAACATCTTGGCATGTGTGGGTATTCCCTCTCCACCACACTTAACCTATTTTCCCACCCCTCAGCTGCTAGTTGAACTGGCAAAACTTAAGTGTATTTCCTACTGTTGGCAGCCCTGCACTCACAGTAGCTTTTGAGGTGTGATCCCCCTGCTCTCTGTAGTTCTGGCTGTTTCCAAATGTATCAGAGTGAACTCATTTGCTTTGCCATGAAATCTTAGCACTGGTTACAGACAGATGTGATGTATGGAACATACCATAGCTAGGTTATATGCAGGAATGTGAACTCTTGCTGCTGTCATGATTCCTCTGATTCAATGTTCAGCAATCCATTTAAAGCATGTATTCACGCAGCTTGCAATTTCAAGGTGACAAACCATGTCCACAGGTAGAGAGAGAAACTGAAGTTTTAATGCACAGTCCCACCCACTCCTGTAAACGTTAAATATCTGAGAATGTGTAGCTGTCTAACAAAACTGTAAATCCACCGAACTTTCAATTTTTCAGTCTGCCTGCAAGCAGTTTGTTGTGAATGTGAGGCTGAGTTCAGATCCTGCTTATGCCTGACGTGAAGACAGGGGTGATAAGAGGAGATTCCACGGCTGTGTTGAGAATGGTGGATGCTGCTAGGAGCAGTGACTAATGCGAACATTTCAAAAAGCAAACCTTCTTATCAATACTTGTTATACAGTGTATACCTGCCTAGCATTGCTAAAATAATCTTCAACAGAGCTGTCTATCCAAAGGCTTATTGTTTTGCACCCCCTGAAGGATATTTTTTTTTTCTCAGAAAGGTTTAATGGTTGGATGGAAAAGGTACCTCCATGCAGAATGCATATTCCTGGTTGCTGGGTGTGATGACAGGCTTGTATCTCTTCCAGCCCTGAATTTCAGAAGGGCACTGCTGTAGCTTGTGTGTGCTGTAAGGTGCTAAATGGGAGCTAGGATGCAAACTTTATCAAGGCTACTCTCTAAGTCATCACAATCTGATGCTGAAAAGTCTGAATGTGTCATTTCCTAACCTGGTCTTATTAAAATCAGGATGGCAAAAACCATGAGAATAAAATTTTTCATTTGAGCTTGACGAGAGCCCCAATTTAGCAGATCCATGATGTTTTTTGCTTCAATAGCATTTTAGGCATGAAATTTATATGATTTTTCTAAATATATTTAAATTGTTCCCTCAACTAGTTCTAGTACATGGAAACCAGCGAAGCTAAGATTATGCAAACAAAGCAAGCAATGTATTTGAGTTGAAAGTTACAGAAAAACATGGAAACAAGATGAAGGAGCTGTAGAGCACCTGCCTGAAATAAATAGGGAAGATCAACATCAACACACAAGTACAGACCTCTTAACCTGTTGTGTGGTAACACCAGTTGACAGTCTCCTGGTTTTAGGAGATGATCTAAGTGCCCAGACTGAATTTCTTCCCCTTCTACCCCCCCCAGTTAGATGTCTTTATGTCACAACCTGATCAGCAAGCTACCCTGGGTAGTGTGGGAGGTCATGTAAAGCTTGAAATCCCCTCAGAGTGAATAAAGATGAAGTGATGCCAAATGACCAAATTGTTTGAGAGAAACCAGTAGCAAAGCATATATGTAGGTGTGAAAACTCTGGATATTGCTGTCTGCCAGGTGAGTCAGAGAACCAAAGGGAAAGGGGAGGGGAGAAGTTGACCTGACTTTACAAAATGATTCAACATCAAACTTTAACTCTGTGGATGAACTATTCAAATGACTACAACAGCAAACTATGTATGTGAAGTGAGGTAGATGTGGTGAAGAGAAGGAAGAGCAAGATAGATAAAAAGGAAAAGAGAGGGAGAGAGAGAAATCACCACTCTAGGATCCAGCAACATCTTGCAGGTCCAGTTTCAGGTGTAGTCCATGGTGGGCGGATGCACTGCCCAGAGTCCCTTTTCATCTTATATAGTCTCTTGGTTATCACCATCCCTCCCAAAGGAGGAGTATCGTTGAGCGCGTGCAGTTGTTTACCTAGAAAGTTCTCAGGAGTTCCAGGAATGGGTCTGTGGTACTTGGGTCGTCGTCTTGTTTAGGGCTCGAGTGTGGTCTCATATCGGCGCAGGTGCAAACCTTTTGTGGTTATAGGGAGACTGATGTGGGAAGAAGCACTGTCCCACCTCCACGAACCTGTCCTCTGTCTGTGGTCAACTCCCTTTTGAGACATCTTGTTTAAGACATAAACAATTCATTTGAAAAGTACCGACAGAGTTCCCAGAATCAGTCCATAACACTTTATTCTGTGTGAACTCACTTGTAGGTCAATGTTTATGTCCTGGTTTTGGTTGTGATAGAGTTAATCGTCTTCCTGGTAGCTGGTATAGTACTGTGTTTTGGATTCAGTAGGAGAAGAATGTTGATAACACACTGATGTTTCCAGTTGTTGCTAAGCAGTGTTTATACTAAGTCAAGGATTTTTCAGCTTCTGATGCCCAGCCAGCAAGAAGGCTGGAGGGGCACAAGGAGTTGGGAGGGGACATAGCCAGGGCAGCTGACCCAAAGCGGCCAAAGGGGTATTCCATACCATGTGATGTCATGTCCAGTATATAAACTGGGGGGAGTGGGGATGGGGGGGATCGCTGCTCGGGGACTAACTGGGTGTCGATCGGTGGGTGGTGAGCAATTGTGTTGTGTATCACTTGCATATTCCAATCCTTGTATTATTACTCTTGTCATTTTATTAGTGTTATCATTATTAGTTTCTTCCTTTCTGTTCTATTAAACTGTTCTTATTTCAACCCATGAGTTTTACTTCTTTTCCCGATTCTCTCCCCCATCCCACTGGGTGGGGGGGAAGTGAGTGAGCAGCTGTGTGGTGCTTAGTTGCTGACTGGGGTTAAACTGTGGCAGTTCAATACTACTTGGATCAGGGAGAAGCTATGGGTGGAACAGGAGTAATTCAAATCTGTGGCAAACCATTAGATCTGGTTCCTTAACAGTAACTCATCTCTAACAAATCTGCCACTTGTGCTATTTATTTACATTGTAAAGTGGCTGGCTATCGCTGGTAACTACCCCTTAAATTCAGCATATGAACTGGAGTAACAATAGCCTCTCCTAGTGATGCTGGCAAGAGGTGAGACTTGCAGGGTGACAAACTCTTCATGTGGCTTTCAGTCAAAGCCTCCATTTTTTTTCCATGCTGATTCTTTCCCCTTTCTCTCTTCCCAGTCCCTTTTATTGCATTTGAGAATGACAGGAAGAAATACCAGTCTTGGAGCTGTCTTCTCCAGTACTTGTGTGAATTAAGAGCAATGCAGAGTGGGTAAAAGGAACTGAGTCCCAGTTGTCTGTCACCTTTATACCCTCTCTAGAATCACTTTGCAGAGGTATCATCAATCTAGATACAGCAACAAGGAACCAGCGTGATGTATTTACCGTGCTGCTAATGGGTCTGTGCTGTAACACCATGGAACTACTGCTGCACGGTCTGTCGACGCTGGGTTTCTGACACAGCAGCATCGCTGACTTGCTGGCTGGGGTACCTCCTTGATTGCCTGCCTTCCCTCTGGGGGGGAAGTTTATAGCCTGCTGCCTGTTTGTAACATGACAGTTTAGAAATGCCAGAGGCTGGAAATTGGACCAAATGTGCCATTCATAGAGTTACAAATGGGAATCATTTAAAGCTCAAAACATCTCCTGCTTTTCCTCCCCTCTCTCTTCTCTAAAGGTTAAGCTATTCGTGTAGAAACATTAAGCCAGCTGTAGAGAGGTTGCAAGACCGTTCCAGCTACACTGTGATGTGACTTTTTTTTTTAATCTCCCACCCTAACAGGCAATGTCAGTCATAATTAGTGTTATACATAAATTCCTCACTGGGATGCAGGCTTCACATGATTAGGAACTAAACTATGTAGAGTGCTGCTTGTGTGACTGTAGTTTCAATTAACAGATTCAGGGATGAAAAACCTCAGTGAGAGTTGATGGCTGAGGTCAGACAGGTTATCTCTTTTATAGCAGTTGTCATCTTAAAGGACAAAACACAAATGAAAGGGGGTTTCATTAACCTGCCTAGGGAAACGGCTGCCACAGATAGTGTGTCAGCAGGAAAAGCATGGTCAGGCCAAAATTCTTTCCATGACCTTGATCACTGCTATAATCATCCTAATTCCCAATGGGTATGGTAACAACGCACAGCACAAGCCCACTGTAGTCTAGCTCTGTTTCATCGGTGAAGCGTGTAAGCAGATTATTACTGGGCTGATCAGTGCTCTTGCCAATCAAGAAACTCTTGTTATTTCAGAGCAAAGTGCAAGAAAGCCAGAAGATGAAATAAATACTGCACAGTGCTGGGCAGAGACAGAAATCCACCATTGTAGTCTGGGAAAGTGACCTTGGATTTCTTCTTTTTCTTTCAAGGGGCCTTTAAGCTCTGGAATCCCATCCTGAAAAACTTTTGAGGGATACAGTATTCAAGGGGGGGGCGGAGGGGGGGTAAAATACATTTATAGGGCTGGCATTAGCACTGGAAAAGTAGGTCTGCCTGGGGTAGGAGACTGTCAGCAGTGGCAAGGCACCTACAGACATGCTCCATACTTGGTCTGTGCCTGAGCTCTGGGGAGCTGGGTGAGGCGACTGCCACGGAGAGATGTTATTATGGAACTGGCTCACTCTTGGAAACAGCAATTGGTGTCTCATTCCTCAGGCCCTCAGTAGTACTGGGGCTCTTCTCTGTTCCTCTGGCCCTGTCGTGCTCATTTAGTGCCTGCTCCTGGCTGCTTGCCACAGTGCAGCCCCTCAGTCTAAGGGGAAGATGGTGAAGATGTGGGGCAATGACTAACTTGCCTCCGTTTCTGAGCAGAGTTAAGCCAACCCTAGGTCTGTATAGATCTTTCTTCACAAACATGTGTACATTTATCCTGCAAAACATTAACCCTATTACAATTTTTACCAAAAGGAAAATGGAGAACTGACTGGAATTACCTTATCTGAAAATGCACAGGATGTTACCCCTTACTGCAAATGTAACCTGCTGGCCCTAATGCTTGTTGCTAGCCAGATTCCACTGAAAACACCAGGGTTCATGCAGGGAAAGGACCCTGTTTCAGAGAACAAACAGCTTGAGAAGTTAGATTTAGATCCTCTCCTTGCATTGGAGGGGAAAAAACCCATAACCCAAATTGTATATGCTAATTTTACTATCTTGGTGTGCTTGTTTGGCCCACAGTAGTATGAATTGTTGTACCAGGTAAGAAGTCAAAGACTTGAAGAATAATTTCAAGCCAGAGCCCAGAACATGTTATGGGAAATGAGGCTCAGATGCCCCTGTGCAACTTGTTAAAAAGTGAGGAAGTTCTCTATCTGCAGACAGAGTGCTCTTCAGGAATACTGATAATACCTCTTCTGGCCTATATTCTTTTTGTTTGTTTGCTGCTTGTGAGACTGCATGGAGGGAAACACATGGAACAAAATGCAGTTAAGGACCTGAAATGCCTTATTATTTAAAAAGTCTCTGGATAGATCTCTGTGTAATCCCCCCCGCTGGCTTGGAGATAAAATCAGAGAGATGGCATTCATTACCTACTCTTGCAAACATGAACGTAAGTGTAACTTAGATGAGAAATCCTAATAAAAGTGAAAAGTGGATGGACTATTTAGTCAGTAAAGTTGCTTTTATAAATATTTGCAGAATTGGAGATTAAAAGTGCAGCTGCTACTGTGACCATAGAGGCAGGCAGACAATTCCCAAAATAATTTAAATTTAGTTTTTCTGCTTGGGGACAGATGATATCTCTGCAAAGTGATTCTAGAGAGGGTATAAAGGTGACAGAACTGGGACTCAGTTCCTACTACCCACTCTGCATTGCTGACTTGAATCAAGATCAACCCTAATATGGGAGAACAGAACCAAAGTTACAGGTAGAGAGCTGCTTTCATTTGAAAGTAGCATCATTAAAAAAGAAAAAAAAAATTAAACTTCTGAAATACATTTTTAGAAAGCTAGAAACAAATGTGACTTTTCTAGTACATTTGCAAGGAATTATATCAAACAAACGCTTTCAAGCAGACAACATAATGGCCTATTAGAGAAACACAATGTCACTTGTAGGTGGCTAGAAGTACAAAGTAGGAAGACGATAGCGTCACTAAATGCTTTTTGTAAATTGCAAGGATGGGTGTTCACTGAAATGTTTTCCGGCTGAGTAGAGATACAAGTGCAGATAGATGGGGGCAGGAGGTGCCAAGAAGGCTGTTTTCCCATCAATCTCTTAATCTTTATTCTGACTCAAGCATCCAAAAATTGTGGGTTCCTTACTGAGGCTGTAACATCATTCAGCTATGAATAGATACCAAGGGAACATAGAGACAAGTGTCCATGTCTGTTTCTCTCTCCCTTTAAAGCAGTGTCCAGAATGCTGTACTCTTGCTATCATTATGGGGGAGAAAAAAACCCCAGATTCTGTTTTCTGGTGTGTGGGGAGAGTTTTTCTGTTATATGCTGATGGCACTATAGAAAATCAAGCATATCTATAAGCTGTACTGCAAAATGCAGTGTAGCTTGGGGATGTCTCTACTAATTTTCAAGGACTCAACTTGGAAAAGCAGGAGTTACCTAGCTGTCATTGTACAGTGCTCTGCAGACCCGTATTGCTGTGTTATTTAGGCAAACCACTCATCAAGAGTTAACTTGGTAAGTGCATCACCTTAGCAACCAGAATATTAACATAGTACAGCAGCAAAGTACAGCCAGCTTATATTTTTATTTCAGGCATAGGAGTTTGGGGTGGTAATATATGTGCTATAATGCTGTGCAGGATTGGGATAAAAAGCAATGCTAAAGAACCACCAAATGTAATATTTATTGTGTATCTAATGCCTAGGCAGTTGTGGTGACTGGAGTGATTTCAAAGTAAAAAAAGTAAAAAATAATACATGAGCCAGAACATATGGGCAGATCACTTCCCATTCTCGTTCCACTTCTTTGCTTCACCCTCTTTAATTTCACATTTTATTTCTTCTCGAGCAAAACCTATCATAAGCTTTTCAGTACCCCTTATTTTTTTCCTGTCATTCATGCATTTCACCCAACATACAAAATACTGCATAAATGGAACATACTTTTAAAGCAGCAAACATGAGGCAAGTGACAGATACCTGGCACAGCATAATCTAAGAGAATAAACAGAGCACTTAATCTGACTGACAGACAAATTCCAGTTTAATTTTTAGGTGGCTCAGTATTTTTCTACATATGGATCTGAAGTAGTGAGAAAACCACTATCAAATGCAATGTTGCCATCCAGGACAGCCCCGATTCACATTGTTTTACTGCTTGCTGCAGCTGTAGGTGCACTTTTCATTACTGCCTGAATTCCAGTGTGCCCCAAAAGTGTTTTAAATGAGATGCTATCTGAACTTAGAAAGTACAACTACATTCCAGCGCTGGGCAGAGTGTTACTTCCAATGCTGGTCACCTGTTATCACCATCTCCAGCTTTGGCCCAGAGATGTGAGGGTGACTGACCTCCACTTGTGTAGGATGCAGAAAGCTACTTTTATATCAAATTGTTACCTCTAATTTCAAACTCAGACACAGATCAAAATGAACATGAGCAAACTTTAGAGCACGCAAATGGCTGCTCTAAAGCCATATGGAATAGCTCCATAGAACTCCTCTGCTGATCAGTTGTGAGACAGCTTTATGTTTCGGTTCTGTTTTGCCCAGATCTTCAGAGCTATGTTGTAAAAAAACTCACTCTGGCATTACACTGTCACAGGAAAAAGTCTTCACTTGCCTCTTATGAAACAGCTCTTTGTTTACACAGACATTATACTTCTGGAGGCTGGGATCATGCCTGTAATTTCATTTAAAGAAAAAGCAATATGTAATTTATTTATTTTTTACATTATTGCTTATTCACTCCAGACTTAGATGCAAAAGGCAAATCTTGAATTCTGTTGTTTGAAGTCTGTCTTGCTGTATGCAATAGGCACCTAAACAAAAAACTGCTAAAAAAGGATCTTGTATATGATGTTTGACATATTTAATGCTCTTTCGACAGCCTCTTTAATATCGTGTTCTGGTGATACCCAGAGAACTCCAGGCAGTTTGACAAACCTGCATAAGATCATCAACGAGGTGCAGATTTTCATACACAGAAGCAGATGGCAAAGCAACTAGCAGTTTTGGGAGGCAGACATCAGGAAATTAGAGCAGTGGCAGAAATTAAACACTTAATGCCAGTGGTCCAGTTTCTTAAGTGATGCAAAGTTCTGTATGTGATGGTTACTGTATTATGAAAATAAGGAGGAAAAGGACTAGATACTGTGTGTTACAGTTGTGCTTTTAAAATAACCTCGTCACTATGCACTAAATATTCTACAACAAGGTCTCTGGTTAAAATGCAAAAAACCCCCTACCCAAATCTAGATTTTGGGGTTTTTTTCTTTGAAACTTTTTGTGCCTTGCCATATTCTTTAACTTTTTCACAAATATGACTTGCGACTTTGCTACTGTGGAAAGCACTGAATGTGAGACCCAGAGGGGATGCCTGGGAGGCAGAAGTTACAATGAGTCATCCTGGTGTGTTTGAGAAGCAGTTTGATGGAGAAAGAAATTACTGCCCCTACGAGCATAAAATGTCTGGAGATGAATGCAGCTGGGTCATAAGCTAAGAGTAAAGAAATGTTTCATACAGATTTTCCAGCTCACCTGATAGTACATCTTAAATAAGACATCTGTTACAACAAACATGTCATTCAGAGTAACATAAGCAGGTCCTAAAGGAAGCAGTTGACTTTCTTGTTTTACTTTCTGTGGAGCTCTTTTTAGGAAGGGGAGGTGAGAGAACAGCACTTTGAAGGTAAGGAAATTCCTCTCATGCCCTACTTTAAGTAGCCAGGCCCCCAGCCCTAGCCATCTTTTATTATTTTCTCTGACTTAAAACTTGTTCTTTGCCTCATTCCCACATCTTCAGAAAGAAAAGGTCCCAGTACTGTTTTGATTCCTGCAAGTACACATGGTGTACATGTACTTTTTCCATGTAGGGCAAAGTAGTATTTGGCACCTGTTGATGTGCAGCATCTGTGTTTAGGAAGCAGTGGCTCTGCTGACTTGTATGACTCTGGTGAAGTCATTCCAGTAGCAATCTTCCTGGAAGAAAATGCTTCTGTTTTCAAGTAAAAATAAAGGCTAGGGAGAAAAGATTTTTTTTTTTTTTTTTTTTTTTTGGTGGGGGGTGTTGGGGTTGGGGTTGAGTGGTGGAGAGCAGTGAATTGCATTTACTTGCTTGTCAGGGTAGGAGGAAGGAATAGAAATTTGAAGGACTGGTGCTTTCAGATTTGAGGCTGGCCTTCCGATTCTTAATTCTGGAACCAGTAGCAGCCTTCAACTAGCTTGGATGCTTTCTCTAATGACAGTCAGACCACTAATCTGATGGAAATTCTCTACTTTATGCTAATCCTGTGAAAATCTGGCTAAGATTAACTGAACCTTTTATTTTGGGTTCAGCTGAAGGCAAATTCCCAGACAACCTGCACTTTGCATGAAGCTGAACAACGCTACATGGTTGTATAAACAGGATAGTTCCTCCAAGCATGATGGCATTAATTTTAATTTTTTTTCCCTGAACTTAATTTCATCAGTGTAAACAGCTTAATTTTTTGTGTATTCTCACCCAGTGCTCATTCCAGAATGGAAGGCCACCAGAAGAACTGTTTTACCATTTCTGGAAAACACAACCTTCTTAATTCTGAGGTTCTAAATAGCTTTTCTGCCCACAGCCTGGAAACAGGGAACCGAGTATGGACCAGTGTAGATGTGGTTTTACTGATTTCCATTTTACAGAAGCATTAAAATTGAATGCTTTCTCATGGATCCTTAGACCATCTACTTAACAAGAGTGATAGATTTGCTGAAATTACTGCCCATTTCTTTTCCATTTAATGAGTTCCATAACCCGATGTATGTTCCTTCTATGACACTTCTTCCTCGTATCAATGTCTGGCTTGCAATGAACCCTGAAGATTTGGGTTCTGTATATTAACCCATATTCTAAAAACAATAGCTCTTGTTGGAGTAATCTCACAAGCCTGGCTGATTAGTGATAAAGAACTACTTATATTTCTGTGTCAGTTAGGCCCTTTGACAAAGACATATGATAGCTCCTTAGGAGAGTAGCATCAGTTTAGTAAACAGTGCTGTTGGTTATTTGAAACAGTTTAATTATTCAGAAGCCTGGGTATTTCCCTCCCACTCCCATATCTACCTTCTACTTTTCCATGTGGTTAGTTTGCATGAGAAAGCATTAAAGGCTAAGTCTGCTTTAAATTAGCATGTTCTGTTAAATATTATCCTGGTATCTCTTGGTTGTGGAGTAAAAGAAATGATGGGTCTATATCGAGTTAATTCTGCTGCCAATAACTGTCTATAAATACAGAAAGATTCGCAGGGGAAAGTGAGATGGAAAGGTGCAGAAAAACCCCTTCATTTTATGGATGTCTTCAGTGTTTTCTTTCCCTAGCAAGAAGTAAGGAACATAGTTTCTGCAGAATTAGGTGCTGCTTAAAGTCAAAACCTAGGAAGTGCCTATAGTTGAAAAAAAACTAGTAGACTAGGTAAGTTGCATAGAAAATTGACTATGAGTTAATCAGAATTAACAGGACAGTTTGTGTCCTCCTGCTTGTTCAGGAATAGACTTACTCTGGAACTGTAGGTGTATATGATAAAACTTTTTTTTAAAAAGCATGCCCCACTGAAATTCATAGCTGTAAGCTGAATCATGGATATCTGATTACCACTGGCATGGATATATGAATTCATTATCTGCATTCAATCATACACACAGAAACCTTGATCTGTGTGATTCACAGCTTCAGCTTTTCATCACTAATTAACACTGATACCAAGAGTGCAAAGCTAAAATTCTTGAAATAATAATCTTTTCAGTCTTTGCCAATGACAATGGTTTCCATTCAGATGATCAGCTTTGCTAAACAAGCTGATGTGTTAGGTTAATATTTAGTAAAAAGAGACTGCTTATTTGTATGTTAGTTTATTAGAAAATGAGTTGCTTTAAAACATGATTTTGGTCTATACCTGTTCTTTCTCCAAAATTTCCCCAATTTTATTAAAAAATTTAAAGATGCACTATCTAATCAGATGGCTATGTCTAGCTGTGCTTTTGGAAGTAGTTCTGTTTTCACATCTATTTCTTCTTTTATCTTTGAATGCATTCAGTTGCTGTCTAAAGTTCTCACGCATGCTACATGGAAAGTGTGTGTATACACCTGTGTCTGAAAGATATAGTTATGAGTCTAAATAGGATACATTTGGGGCCTAATAACCTTCAGAATTTTCCTAGCAAAAATTAAGTTATTTACATGCACCTTTTACATTTACCATTACTCTGATTCTTTCTTTACCTCTCTATAGTGTAAGGCAGATGTCTGTAGTTCCTCACTGCAGGGAAGAAGGGCCCCACAATTTAAGAAGGATGTGAAGGTCCTTGAATGTGCCCAGAGGAGGGCAACAAAGCTGGTGAAAGGGCTGGAAGGAATGTCCTGTGAGGAGCAGCTAAAGACTTTGGGCTTGTTTAGTTTGGAGAAAAGGAGGCTGGGGGGTGACCTCGTTGCTCTCTGCAGCTCCCTGAGGAGGGGAAGTGGAGAGGGAGGTGCTGAGCTCTTCTCTCTGGTACCCAGTGACAGGATGGTGTGGGAATGGTTCAAAGCTGCACCAGGGGAGGTTTAGACTGGACATCAGGAAGCCTTTCTTCACCGAGAGGGTGGTCAAACACTGGAACAGGCTTCCTACAGAGGTGGTCGATGCCCCAAGCCTGTCGGTGTCTAAGAGGCATTTGGACAAGGCCCTTAATGTGCTTTAGCTTTCAATCAGCCCTGAACTGGTCAGACAGTTGGACTAGATCGTTGTAGGTCCCTTCCAACTGAAACAGTCTAGTCTATTGTAGTCTAGCATTTTAGCTTAGGGGTTCTATGCATTTATAATGTCTCAATGGATTTACCCATGAACTTACCCAGTGATTTTTTGGTGTAAAATTTTAACATCCACCACATACCACGGTAAATTCTGTAGCTTAACTACATGCTGTGTGAAGAATCAGGCCCTTTTCCTTGTTTTAACTAGGCAACTGGTAGCTTTATTGAAGGCCTGCAGCCCTTAAACTGGGAGGAGCAGGGAGCAATTGATTCCTGTCTATCTATTCCTATCACTATGCACAGATTTTATAGGCCTCTGCCATGTCTTTCCACAGTTGTCTCTTTTCCCAGTGGAAAAGTCCTAGTTTGTTCTGTTTATTTTTTTGGAAACCATTGCATGTTTTAAATCATTATCATTGTCCTTCTCTGAACCCTCTCTGGAGTAAAAAGGAAGGCCAGTGTTGTTTATACGGTGTTCAGTCATGATCACGCACAATTTGAGAATGATAGTATCCGTTTTGCTATCTAATATTTTCCTAATAATACCTAGCATTCCGTTTGCTTTTCTGACCACTATTGAGCATTGAGTTCATAGTAACCCCAACAGCACATTCTGATGGTTGGAAACCCATTCTTCTATATGTGAATATAGGACTGTTTTCCTCATGTTGCTTTAACTGTAATAAAGCTACTTTATTTCTCAGCAACTTCATGAGAAAGTTCAGACGTGCTTGCTTTTGTTTCAAGGGCTGAAAGTCAACTGTAGGAGAAAACCAGAGAGGACTCCTTAAGGGCACCAGAACTGAGTTTAAGCTGGTTTTATATTCTGTAATTTCCAAGGGGTGTCATATCAGAAAGTCTGTTTTTTATTTTTGTGGCTTTTTTTTCCCCCCCCTATCAAAACTCTGAACTTTTGTTATGCATCCATGACACTAAATGGTGCCTGTGGGCAGCTGTCAATCTTTTGCTGCATGTTCATGCATTAAATTTTATGTGCTCTTAGAGGTGAAATGGTATCATTAAGAGTAAGCAGTCTTCTCTTCTAGTCTACTAGATACAAAACACTGAAAAACAAGGAAGGAAAATGAATATTTGAAAAAGACACAGGCCTTAGCCTGTGTTAGCAAAACCTCTGCTGAGCATTCCACCTTGTCCACCTCCAACTCTGCTCTTTTATAATGACTAGGCCTTCAGAAGTGAACTCCATTTTGCGTTGAGCCTTGCTTTGTAGTACAGCTCTTGTGTAAATGACAGATTTTGTGCCTGTAATGTCAACAAGTCTGGAAATGAAGTTATTTTGAGGAAGACAGGCATACAAAGTTGCCAGGTGTGTTACTGGGACTATTCCTACACCCGTAAACGTTGGTCTGCTGTTATCAAAGCCCCATCCATGTTACAGATGTGTACTTTTAAAGTGTGTGGGAAGAAGGGGAAAAGATAAGGGTAGACAATGTTTTATTGGTTTCTGGAAGCAAACAGATTTTTATAAAATCTCATAAACAGCTCTGTTCCCAGCGTACGGACCTACAGAAATACTATTTTTTTTCTATTCCTGCTTACAGACATCTGTTCACATTTCCTGGTGGGAATTCTGGGATTTAAACAGCCATCTGCTTCCTACTGTAGTAGCTCAACAACAAAGGGAATTTTCTCAACTAACAAATAAGAATCTTTGACTAATATAAAGGCACTGTTAGGAACATATGCTACTTTTTCCTTTTAACTGTAGTCAATATATTTTTCAGTTCTTTTAGGTTACACCAATTACCAAAACAAACTGAATAAAGTGTTCAGCATCTCATCCAGGGAGTTGAAACTCTAAATAAAGCTTCAGGTGTGCTGCCATAGTGTACTTCTGCATAAGCATGTTGCTGAATTCTGCAGCCTAGTAAAGCTGAAGAAATTCTGCGGGGTTGTACTACGTACTTATTTGCTTGAACAAGACAGGGGGAAAAAACGTTCGTGGCTTTTACAGGAGAAAGCAAACCAGGGCCAACCTGCTTAGGAAGCAGAAAGCATCTGGAAGGTGTATAGCTGTCTGTGTACTGTTCCACTTCAGTCTAATGGGTCAGCATGAAGCATGAGGCTAACAGGGCTAGACAGTTTCTGACATGTGAGCTTGTCTCTGCAATAATCAGAGTAGAAGTCCTTTATGATAGGTTTATGGGCACTATGTTGTGTATTAACTTCCTATAACTGGTACATACTAAATATAATGTTAAAAGGGTCGGTCTTCCCCCCTCCCCCCCCCCCCGAGGGTATTCAGAGTATTATTGACAGTGCTTTGTATTATGTGAATAACCATATTATACTTCTAAGACACAATCTTTCCCTGAGCACTAAAGAAGATCTTCAAGGATTAATTCTGGGACTGATCTCCATTTAAAGTATCTAGTGTATGCATTATATATATATATTTAATGAACTAGAAATGAAGTTCGAAGTTACTGTCAATACAGAGGACATTAAAACAGAAAAGAGCTACTATGACCTAGAACTTAAAGAGATAAAAAGGAGATATAATACAAGGTCATGAGCAAGAATTTCTGCCACATAGTAGGCATTTATTAAATAGAAGCTATGTATGTACTTATTAAATGATTCTGATCCTTGGACACAATTTTACGTTGTACCCAGACATGTATTTTCACTGGTCACATACAGTGAGCCCTGTAATGTAGTGTATATTGGTTTTGTTACTGTACTCAGGAAAGATATATTCTGAACAAACTAGAGAAGAGATAGAAGGCTAGTCAAGAGTGGAGCCTCTGACTTACAGGCGAGACTTAAAATTGTTAGCACTGGCTAAAAGGAGGTTAAGAAGAGATGGGTATGCTATCCATAAATTCAGCAGGAAACAAGCAACAGGGAGAGTAAACTGAAGTAGTCTGGAAGGTGATGTTGGTACAAAAGCAATAGGTACAAGCTAGCTATGAAAATAATTTATAAAGGATATTAGATTCTGGAATAGCTTTTCAGTGGGATTGATATGAACAAGGAACAACTTTCAGAGAGACTTTAGTCAGTTTATGAATGGGATTCAATAATGTATTTTATGACAATGACCCACAGTGGTTTCCCATAAGAATTTGGGGGAGGTGTCACTCCTGTTCTACTCTGCTTTGGAGAAAAACTGGGAAATTTTTTGTGATAGACTTGACTTCAGGCCATGAAGATGTATAAGTTGTCTGTTAGGTTCTCTATCATAGTTTTCAACCTTTCTCTCTTCATCTTTTCTTTTTTCTTTTAACCTTTTGCAGGCTCTATTTGCTCCTTATTGTTCCAATTGCAGTTACATCTCTCCTCTCTGACAAACGTTACAAGGTTTCTTTGACACCTATCTCCTCTCCTCCCTGTACCTGTTGTTCTTATCCAACTTAGCAAAACTATTAATGTGACTGTTATGAGTTTGCCTATCATAAGATGTGTCCAGCTCTGGATGTGTAACTGAATTGTCTGAAGATATCCTCTGCAATTGTATTTTGCCTACGTCCCCTAGAGGACATCCTGAATCTTCTGGGCACTGGAGTCCATCTTTTGAGAGACCTATGGTGTCTCTGTATCTCTTCTACTTCTGAACTGCACACTTTTAAAGCTACCTTATTAGCCACCCAGGGGCTAGTTTAACATCTAGCTAGATGACAATTATCCAGATAAATTCTTGGCTTTAAAAGGGCTTATAAGGGCCGGCAAAAAAAAGAAAAAAAAACCCCCAAACCTTTGTGAATAGGCTGTTTATCATTTTGCTATGGATTTAGTATAATCTGCAGATCATCTATGTCCAGAATTCTTACAAGGCTCTTGACATGATAACAGGACACATGGCTTAAGAATGAGAGACCAAGTCTCCTAGTGCTTCTCATTGCATGTCCATAATGGATTTTTCTCTGGACAATTCTGGCTAGGGAGTTTGGGGGACCAAGATTCCTACCATATTAAGTCTTATACTCACGTTGCTGTGGGTAAGTTTCTGTGATACAGATCCATACTTCGTCTCACCTATGCTCGGTGTTGTTCCAAAAAAATGAAGCCCATCTTAGTATGCCAAATTTTAAAAAGTGTAAATTTGTGTAATTATTGAGGATAAAACCTCCACAGTCCACCCATTTGCTGGACTTGAGCTTGGCAAACATAATCCAATTCAGAACCTCAAAAGACAGTGAATGCTATCTAAGTAAAGTATTTTTCATGACAAATTCCAGTAAGTCTGTTGCTACGGACTATTAGTGGGGCTCAAAGGTTAAAGTGTCATGGCCAGCCTTACATAAAAGGTCAATGGAAGAAAAGTAATTTTCTTTGCTCTCAAATTCTCTATAGGCAAGTCATACTATAACCTTTATGCTGCTTTTACATCTGTATGCCCAGGTGGGATTTGGTTGAGATTTGTGTTATCACTCCCAAGTCTCCCATTGCTAGAAATTTCTACATATGGTCCTCTTTCCAGATCTACTTCAGTTATGAGTGACACTAGTTCTACCATGATTAGAGGAACACCTTAGAGAAGGGATGTGCCTATTCTACTTGGAAATGGGCCTATAACCTAGAGTTTTGAAAGTAGCTATTGACTTCTGAGGAGTTAGCTGGCATGTTTTTAAAAGCACTGACTCCTTCAAAGATCTGCTGTTTTCTTACCTACAAGACCACCCAGAAATCATTATTCATTTTTAAATCTTGGCCACTGTTACTCATAAATTATCTTCTTCTCTGCCCACACAAAACCTTATTAAGGTACTAATTATGGCAACTGGCACAGCTTGTCAGTCAGAAGACTGTTCATTCTAGAGTCACTTAAAATCAGTGTATGTGGCCAGAGGGTCTTGGGTAATACACAGGAGTCCCCTCCCACTGGTATTCGAGCTAGAAAGTTAGGTACATCTTTTGTCGAATCTCTTTGGTGTTGGGTCTGGGGAGAGGAAATAGGAAAAGTGACCTTCTTACTGCACATACAACAAACAAAAATATTTAGGAGGGAAATGGTATGCATCTGTTTCAATAAGCAAAACAAGACAATTAAAAAGGAAAAAAAAAGGCCCAAAAGAATTAAAACTACTATTAGATGAGACAAGTCCAAGATGCTGCTGGGATCCACATACATGCACACAGACCCTGACACTGAATTCTGAGTGGTTACTAGAGATTAACTGTCATTTCAAAACCACTAAAGTTGTCCATGCAAATCCACATTTAACATCCTACTGAGATGCATTTAAAACCCATTAGCAAGATAATATTCATATGCCTCATAGAAAGGACATGAAAAGAATAGATTTTTAAAAAGATGAATCCTCACTGATTTTGCTGGGAGCTTGCCTAAAGAAGGACAGAGAAAACATTTCACCATCTCTGTCAGTACTGGCGAACGGGGTCAAAGGGCCAATCTTTTTTTGGTAACCAAGACTTGGCAAAGAAGCAAGCCCTTGAATTCCTTCCTCTCGGGGGGCCTAGAAAGCTGCTGCCCCTACCCAGTTAAGCAGCTTTTTCAGTGGAAACCCATTTACTTGGCTTTCCAATGCTGGAACAGTCTATTCAAGGTCTGTCTCAGGAACAGGTCAGAATATGAGGTCACACATCTTCATCTAGTTGTGCCTGAATGCTTCCTAATATGTTTTGCTGAAATGTCTAGGTCCTGATCCCTTGTTGGTGATCAGAATCTTTTCATTAGCCTAAGCAAGGGAGGTCTGACTCTCTCTTACTGGATTTTGATGCACCAACTTAACAGAAGAGGGAAGGTCTCTTACACTTTGACCAATTTATTTGCTGTCACAGTAAGGCTTCACTTGTCTCCCTAAACCCAAAGACAACCTGCTCTCTGCTTTGTGTGTGTGTTTTTCAATTCATCACTTATCCTCTGTTCCTAACTACAGCAGTCAATTTCTATGGGAAACACATTTTTTGTAACTGATTTCCGTATTTTGTTTTTATGTTCCTTCAGTGCTCTTAAGTATGGTGCTATCTCAATGTTATGGTCTCATTTACTTTATGTAACCACAATCCTTGCCCACCACTGTCTTAACACTTCTTTGACAGGGACTTGTTTTACCATTTGCATATCTTTCTTCCTATTATTCTTGCCTGTATAAGTTTCTGACATAAACAAAACAACCTTTTTTCCCTCAACCACACTAAAACCCAACTTCAGGAGCAATCTTGACTTAATTTTACAAATGTGCAAAGAGAAAATTTAGTGTTAGACCTGTTAGACTGCAAAAGGTACTTGGGCTCCTACAGAAACATAAAACATGCCCTTGACACTAGAGCTGCACGAAAAATTGTTTATGTGACTTTTTCTGTTTGACCATTCAACTCAAAACCAACAATGGAACCCTACAAAACAAAACTGAAATTTTATTTTGTTTAGAAATGTACCATTCCAATCCAAAGAGTTGAAAGAAAAATGAAAGAGAAACAGCGCTAACTTCTTGAAATCTGGGGTGGGGAGGGGGTTCTCTCTTCACTTTTTCCTGTACTCCAGGACTATAGGAGTTCTGCAGAATTGGGGATGAACACCATTGCTGTGGGCAAGACAGTCTTGACTTCAGGAGTTTCACTTAATGCCAATTAACAAACTTAAAGTTACTGATTTGGGCATTGAAAGAAACCAAGATGATAAACAATTAAACACTAACAGAAACATCTTCCTTCTCCATTCCCCAGGCTCAGTTTCAGTCTAGTACCTCTCCACCCCCCCCCTTTCTAGTCTCAATTCCTCTTGTTTTTACCATGAGTTATGTTCAGTTCCCTCTCAAGTCCCTCTGTGAGGCAACAGGTAGTGCTGGAGGCTGGGGTCAGCGCATAATGGTTTCTTTCAGCTGCTGCTTACTCTTTTTTCACCTCCACTCCTCCATGCATCTTACAAAACACAGGACCTGGAAGGTTACCACAGTTTGAATAAATATCTATTACAATCTCCACCCTTTATTTCTACTCACTAGACTACTTAATAATCCACATTTGCAGTGCAAACTTCTGGCCTTCCCCATGCAAGACTCACAGCCGAGAGCACAACAGCAGTTCGATTACAGACGCATTACAAATTCCACGCTTTGTCACTGTGAGGGGGTACCTCCTTTGCAGGAGCAGCAGGATCGGGCCATCGCTGATCCCAAGGTCATCTTGCGTCCTCGAAGGCAGTGGTTACAAGGGCCACATGGATACCAAGTTACACAGACCAATGCTTTCTTAAAGCCATCACCTATATCCCAGCAGCATCAGTTTCCCAGCACTGCAACAGCATCTCCCAGGGATGGTGGCCGTATATCCTGCTTTTTTTATAATTTCACTCTGAGCACAGCGTAGCCGCGCTCTGGTGAGCAGGTTCCCATACGTCTGCTCAATCGCTGTAAGCCAGGCACCCTGAAAAAGCTAAATTTTGGAGCCTGTAGCTGCCCTCTGTTTCCCCACCACAGATACCTGCGTGCTCCTTGAGGTGAGTCCTTACCTCCCGCCCTCTCAGCTCTCTGGCCGCCACGGCAGGGCCTCACACCCCCGACACTCCCTCCTGGCCTCCATCCCCGTCGGTGAGGGTTTCCTCCTGCCACTTCTTCCTCGGTTTTGGGTTTTCTTGCCGCTCCTCTATGGCGGGGGGGGGGGGGGTGTCACGGTTCCCTCAGGGGCTGGCCTCGAACCCGCGACCCGTGGGGCCGCGGCCCCCTCAGGGCCGCCTCTCCTCTCCTCGCGCCCCAGCCGGCTGCCCTGATTGGCGGAGACCCTGAAGCGCCGCGGCGGGATTCGTCGCCGGCGGTAACCGGCGGGCGGCGCGCGAGCTCCTCCCGCCCTTGTCTCCGTCCGCCGTCCCCTCGTCGTGAGCGCGGGAAACCGAAGGCGAATGCCCGGAGGGTTTTCTGTGGCCCCTGCTACCGGGTGTTCCGCGGTGGGGCTCTGGGTACGGGCAGTTCTTCCGTCCGGGTGGTGTCCGTGGTGGCTGGAGCCGGCGGGAGTCTCTTCCTCCACGGGCCGGAGGATATTCACGCGGTCTGAGAGAAACTGAAGGGGGGATCGAGATGGGACACGGGGGGAGGTGTGGAAGACCCTCACAGAAACGGAAAGGTAAAGCGCAGTAAACCTCGTTTCAGAGGTCCAGTGGAGCGAAAAGGGAACAGTTCGCAGTAAAAGGAGTGGGGGAACGTTAATTGCCCCCCACCCCCCAAAAATTACCTTTAGGAACAATCCATATTTGTGTTTTCTTCCTGCAGTTTTGTAAAATTATTTTTGCTACAGCGTTTAGACGGCAAGATACCTTTTCTCGCTAGACTTACGCACTGTTGGTGGATCCCAAGTGATTCCTAAGCCGAGTGCTCCTCTCAGACTACAATACGGACTGCAGGACAGTTCTGTGCAATTTTGCTCCCCATCTTGACTCCTTGAGAGGCAGTGACAAACTGTTCTCTTGACTTGGCTGGCAACAGAATTGGATCCTTACTTACCAGGAGCGATGTAGTCCTTCAGGTTGCACTCTTATTGATCCTATTAGCTTTCTTAGCAATTCATGAATATTTATGCTAACATACAAGCTACACAGTTCACTCAGTTCCCTTAGAGAGAAAGTTGTATTAAATTGGACATAGTTCAGTAATTTGCAGGCATCAAATACGGCATGTTTTTAACCTCATGTATTTATGCTGAATAAGTCTCCAAGTAAATGTACAAGTGGTATGGTTTAGCATCTCCCCCTTTCTGTTGTCAGTTGAGTAGGTTGCCTAGAATTGGACTTGCTGTGGTCTGAACCTTAGTCAGATTCTGATTGGCTTAATGAAAAAATCTACGCTGTCCCGTCGGGAGGCTCCAAGGATAGGAAATGGAATGAATTTTAGGCCTGCAGCAGGTTTTTGCTACTGTTGGAATGAATTACTTCTTGAATCCTGATATCTTTTTTTGAGAAGGATTTCAGTTGTTTGAAGTCTCATAGCAATAACCGTATTGGGGGCTAGATCCTTAAACACGTGAGGAAATGCCACATGTCGCAGACTGAGGGCAAGGACTGTGAATGCTACTCAAAACCATCCCTATACACTCCTCATCTTTGTGCATTTTAAAGTTTAAATCAGCACTAAACAGAAGGGTTCCCCATACATGCAGCACTTGGGTTAATATGTCCTTCTCACTATCAATAGCTTGCTTGATTTGCATGCAGCTTTAGAAAGGAATGTGACTTCTTATACACGTGAGCTGCAGACCCAAGCTTGTAAAGTGTGTCAAACAGACTTCAAGCTATGTTACAGATGTCATTTTTGGTGCTGAAGATACCACTCCACGTACATACTGCAAAAATAGCAACAGCATTTCCCAGCATCTGCACTGTAGAGGCCTTTCTGCTGTTAGACATGCCCTTACGTCTACCTGAACACCTCTCCCATTAGTAATTTTTGCTGGGGTGTGCTCTCACAGACAGGTTTCTGCCACAGATGGTGCTGAGGCATTGCCTTATGAGTTGTACTTTGGAGGTTTTTGTTTGGTGTAGGAATCTTCTGCTTAACTATTGGGGCTGAGCTGAAGCGATTAAAACTACACAAAAAGAAGGGATAGCTGGGAATGCAACCCACAGAAACTAGCCTGCTACTGCAGTGGTTTCACGGCTGACTGCGTAAGTGGATATCTGACACAACAAATGTTGCTTTGAGCTGTGTTCTCTGCTGAGCCATGGCAGTGATTCCATGGAGGCTTGCTTGTGGGTCTTTATTATTGAAGACTTCTGATTAGAAAAATTAAAACAGCAATGTTCTTACTACTCAGAATCTGCCTTTGCAGAAATGAAGGAAATAATGAGGTGAAGACTAACAGGGAGGGGGTAAGATACTGGGGACTGCTGTGGTGATCGTTTCTCAGCAAGCTCACAAACTCTGTCGTTCTCTTGCTCCATAAGAGGGGTGAAATCCTAAAATGCAGGGAGTTTTGAGAGTGTTTGTCAAGTCTGTGTTTCGCAGATTAAAAGCGTTATTCAGGAGTGGAACTGCGAAATGGTTATCCAAAGAGGAAAAAGAAAAAAAAAAAAAAAAAAGAAATGGACACCTACCTCTTTCCAGGAATGCAAACTCTAAGATGGCTGGTAAATATGCTAAAGTCTGTCCATTAAAATTAAATTTTGCAAAATCTCTGTGTAACTATACAGAAGGTTTAAGGGAGGCCAGGCTAACAGAAGGGAGTTCAGCTCAGAGGCTGGGGGAAGTGTTAGCCAGGGAAGATGAAGGAGTGAGAGGTGATGGTGTGTGTTGATGTTCTGAAAGAAGAGTAAAGAAGCAGGCACTGCGGATCACTTTGAAAGGGAACAGAAAAACATGAAAACTCAATTTATTTTACTTGTTCAATTTATTTCACTTACGTTTACCTTGGTGTTTTTAGAAATAAATTTTAATCTTGCCCTTTCCAAGGTCACAGTGTATCATTAGTTTTGATGAGAATCCAGGTCCAGGCATTGAAATCTTTTCTACTTGTCCTGTTACAGATGTTATGGGATGACTTTCCTACAGACTGTTGCAGAAAGTATAGTGGTGCCAGTTAAAATAATCTCCTGCTGTATCATAGCAGATGAAAAACCCAGAAGACTTTCTGACCCTAATAGATAGTAGTTTACATGCACTACTGTCTGAGGTACTGCAGCACTGTTTTGATATTAAGGTGAGAAATAATGGGGCTATCAACCCGAGACGAGACTTCTTGTCAGCCTAGTGCAGAAAAGCACATTATAGACAGGACAACAAAAGCTGTCATTTTACAGGGGAAACAATCCAATGTTGTTCTGTTTCTTTTGTAGTGAGGTAGATAATGATAATCAGTTTGCCCCTTTTAAGTCATTATTGCCTTTGCACCTTTTCTTAATTATGTAGTTGGTACCTATGCATCTATCTGATGAATACTGAAGCTGTCACTTTCATTAGTGGCAGCTCAAACTTATGCCACTTTCACAGTAAGCCTACTTCAATATTAATTCGAAAAGGATTTCACGCTTTTAGCAGGGGAGATGTGGAGAAATTTGTCTGAAGGCAGAATTTTAGTGGCTTAGTGTGTCTGAGTTGTCAGATGGTAGCTTGCTCCTAACCTGTCAGTACAGTGAGAACCTGAAAGTGTAATGTAGTAGTTTCTCCTGTCACACACACATATACTCACAAAAGGACATATGGGCGAAATGGTGTGAGGAAAAGCAGTAGAAAGCTATTTCAAAGTCATACCATAGACAGTCCATCAGCTGCTAGAGTTATTTAAGGAAGTGATGACATAAATGCTGCATTTGGCCTCTGATCTTTTAATGCAGGTTCCTTTAGACAGACTCTAACCTTTTTCCTTTCCTTTTCAGTGTGTGTATTTATGTGTGTTTTGCTCTTCTTCTACAGTGACTTAGAGAGTTTTTTCCTCCTAGGAATGGCAGTCACTACTTCATTCCAAAAAGCCTAAAGGAAGATCTATTGCCATGAGTTTTTGGACCCAGATACATGATGGGAGAAAAATCAGATTGTAGGAGGGGAGAGAGGGCTCAGAACTAATTAGCTTTCTTGAAGAAGTGTCTTCCAGGGATTCTTAAATTAGATGTACAAAATGATCCATTTTATGAAAAACGAGGCTTCTGTGAATACTTATGGCTAGCTGGTCTCTCTGAGCAGTATTGGTCACACTCTTTGATCTTAGAGATAGAGCAGCTGGGAAGCCTTGCCAGCTGGAACAGAGGGCAGCTGAAGTCCTCCTTTTCCCTGTACTGGGAAATGGACTGAGGCAGTAGAGAGGAGCACTTTGGTTAGACAAAGAGAACCTTGGCACTGCACTTAAGGTGGCTTTTTTCTTTTAATTTTCCTGGCGAAACAAAATACAGCACAGCACAGTAATATTTTCTGACAGTTTTTGGGCTAAGTTCACAACTGTAGCTCTAGTCTTATGGCAGTGTAACTTAACTGATGATTTCCAGCAGTGTGATAGTGGAAAAGTCAAAGCAGTTAAGCAATGTGCTAATAGCATACAATTGTATAACTTAAGTTTTCAAAAATGTTGTAGCTCTTCCAGGTAGATGGAGATTCTGAAGTGAGGGTTGCCTGAAAGTCTTGTCCTCTTGTTGTAGACAGTATGATGTATAGCTGCATAATACCTACTACACCTACTCTGGTTTGTTTATTATAGGTTTCTTTCCCCAGACATTGCTGGTTTTAATGCAGTCTCAGGAACCACTGTTTTTTCTCAGTATTATGCTCCTTAGCTTATCTACTTTGAGTAACCTGCTTATATCCCTGATCTTATAATCTAGGTGTTCATCGATGTAGATGTTTGAATTTAAATTTCCTTAAAGATGGAGGGTATGGAGAGCAATAGGAAGGAGGAGAGCCCTGAGGAATTACGTCATGGGCAACGACACAGACTGGCACAAGCTCAGGGTGCCTTGGTGTACTGCAGACCTTGATCATGTAACCATGAGCAGGAAGGATGCGATGTGTTTCTTGACAGTGTTTCAAGTCTGTCCTATGTGATTCTGATTTTTTTTTTTTGGAATACAGTGGAATGTCAGCTAACGTTCTCTATTTTGGAAGCAGGGCTGTGAATATAGGTGTCTGACATTGTTTCTTTCAGGTTTTCTATTCTTTCCAATCTTCTACCATTTTCAGACTGGTTTGGTTATGCAGTCTGGCTAGGTTTTCACCTGCTGACTGAAGCAATCCAGAGATTTCAGTCTGAGGAAAACACTTTAAAACAGCCAGCAATCCTGTGGGACTTTGAGGGGAATTGAGGCCCTTTTGCTTCTATTGGGAGGATTTAGCATCTCCCGTCAATTGGACTAGAAGCCCTGGGATATCCTAGCAAGGGTTGACCTTGACAATAGCAAACTGGTTGATATCCTTGTTCTTTCAGCTCTTCCTTAGGGCTCTCTCTTTGTGAGAAAACAGCCTGTTGGAAAACACTTAGCCAAAGTAGCTCATCCTAATAACAAGCTATGTGTGGACAGGACCATAATCTAGTGGAGATTTCAGTTTTTCTCTTGGGGAGCATCTTGGGGAGATGTAAACCATTCTTTCCTAAGGAAGCTTATGCTTTTACCTGATTATTACCAGGGATAATTAAGTTAATGATGGATTGTGCCTTAATGGCAGCCATATATCTGTCATGAAGCACTCCCCTCAGACACCTTAAGATATCTGGTATCTTTTGTAATCCCTTCATTTTTGTCTCCTTTTGAAACAATTTATCACACCCTTCCCAGCACAACTATCTTATTATGGAGTCTAGTCATTATTGTGTAATTTGAGCTACTAATAGGGTAACACAATTAATGTGTAGTTTTTCACTCACTATTTTGTTAATATAAACCCTGGAAAATGTGGATTTTCTTTTAAGGCCAACAGATCATTTGTTTTCTCCACTCCCAGCCTAAGTTTTATAATGTTATAATGCTTTCAGCTGCTTCAGACTTCACAGATGATGGTAGCAACAAGGCTTGTTTGGTAGGTAGCTGGTGAAAAAGCACCCTTCTTCTCATGACTCTTCTTTATTCCCTTCCTTTGCTGCAGCCTTTACTATATATGGTTTGTGCACATCTTGGTCTATCTTCTGTGTCTAGGGAAGTAGTTTTTGAATAAATACAAGCTGATGTAGCAATATTTTTAGAAAAGCTAATGGATGGAGCACTAGACTGAAATTCAAGAAATCTACACTGCCTTAGACTGTGCAAAGTAGTTTACAGTAAAGTTTTACAAAGGAAGTGGTAAAACTGATTATGCATTCCTTATTTATTGTGTTTGACTTCAGACAAAGTGTGCTCAGTTTTAAAGTAGGGAGAAAGGAAATGCGTGAATCAGTCATCCCAAGAACTCCCTTTGGAACCCGGAGGTCAAACTGGTGCATTAATTTATGTATCGTTGCCAACACCAGAAATTTCCACTGGCAAAGTTATATAGTTCTCCAATGTCTTCCACCTATACAGCTGTGATTATGCAAGTGAAAGCCTCATCTATGTGGTATACGTGGCTTTATCCATAGTGTTTGTTTATTCTGTGTACTATGCTTTCATGTTTTGAAGAATTAGCTGCCTATAGCCCTGGGCAAAGAAAGGCAGAGATCAGAGTGTCGGTCGCATGCTCTGTTCCTGAACTGGGACTTCTGGTGCCTTCAGTAGCTGCTGTGGGTACTTACCAGGTTTAAATTACTACTGAAAGGCTAACGTGAATGCAGTTGGGGTGTCATTAAAATGGACTAATGGATTATGGTTTTCATTGTGTGGCACCAAGGTGGATGACTACAGCTCCTATGACCTGCATTATGTCCTGTGCCAGCCCAGAGGAGACAGAAGAACTTTTTATTTTATCATAATTTATTTGAGCTAGAGCTTAGGGTAAGGCCTTAAAAATACCTAAGTGGTCTCTATCTGTAAAAGACATCTTGTGAACAGCAGCTGTTGAATATTCACACATGGGAAGGCCTGGCAGGGTGGAATAACCTGTTTTGAAATTGTGCCCTGTTACACATGTGACTATGACTGCAAATCTGCACAGATGCACTTAATTGTCTTCAGTGGGACTGCGGTTTATGGAGAGTAATTTGGCTCAGCAGGTGAACTTGAGGCAATGCAGTGATGTGTCAGAATTTATATATTCAAACAAACAAACAAACCATACTTTCCTCACCTGTAGCTGTGTTGGCTTTGCAGTGCACACAGGAGTAGAAAGCACTTCAATGAGTCAATTCGGCAAAGATGATTCCAGAAAGTAGGTATGCACAGTGAGCACATACCGTCTTTACATAATACAGTTGTCCTGCATGGAGGTTGAAGGGTAGGTTTCCTGAAGGAGAAGGTATAGCTAAACGTTCAGGCTGCTTCAGCATTTGTACCTACACTGTGTTTGCAGGTGTAGGCATGGGAATGTGGAGCCTGCTGGCACTTCAAGAGGGTGGTGAGTCCCATCCATTTAACACTAGACACTCTGGGTCTTGGTGCTTGTACATGTGGAGTTGGATTAGTTAAGAGCAAAAGTGTATGCGTGGTGTTGCTTGTGACTGCAGCGGGGCAGGTAATGTGTTTGTGCTTAACTTGTTAAAATTAAAGGTTCTTTTGGGTGGAGATCTAAGGTGAGTTCAGAATGAAGCCTGGCTGGAAGGACTGTCTGGGAGCTTACTTTGGAGAAGGTAGGAGGCTGGTGTTTTAACATCTTTTCATGAGGAAGACATTAATAAATGAAGGTTAAAATAGTGGTTTGCAGTGGAGCGCAAATAATTTCTTGCTGTTACAAAGTCTCCAAACTACTGTATCTGGAAACGTAAGCATAATGGAGTACTTGATGGTTTTTATGTTTGTTAATAAAGGAATTTCACGCAAGAACGTCCTTTTTTCGATCTCTCTTTTGAAAGTCCTATCAGCAGGCTTGATGCATAATCCATTTTACTGTAGTTCTCTATGTTGCTATTTCTTGAAAGCTGTCATCGTAGCAGGAAAGACTGTTCTTTGCTAGAGATGGTAGAATAGTTGATGGCTGTAGAGATGAGCGGATGTGGTCTGCTAACAGTGATTTCTGTAGTATAAGCAGAGTGGTATTTTGAAGGAAAAAATAGAATACGGACAGGCAGTTCTTTGCCTTTCTTCTTTAAGAATGTTATTTCACAAGTACTCTGTTCCCTCAAAAACACTCTGAAAACATCATAAGTGAAGTAGTGATTCCTTTTTTTCTTTTCTCAGTTAAGTGGTAAACCTTAGACTGAGAAAATACGTGGGAGCAGGGTCACGGGGCTTACCTGGTAGATCTGGCACCAGAAATAGTTATCACTTTGTGCTGGGCCCAATAGATGAAAGAAGCAATGGTAGGAGAAACCCTTCTCTGTCAAAATCCCAATATGTCTGGAGTGGAAGGTATTCCTACGGCTCTGCAGAGTGGGTTGGCTAGTTGGAAATGGAAAAGAAGGAACATACTGGCTTGGGATGCATAGACCTTCAAGACATTGATGGTGAGACTGACTTGGTAGCCTAATAGTTGGGGCGTTCACTTGGAAGTACAAAAAGGAGTGCCCAATGTTTGAGAGCTTGAGCGATCCCTTTGTTTAAATGGCATAGATCAGAGTCTGTAGAGCTGATTGATCTGATAATGAATCATACTGACGATTTTCTGTATTAAAGGAGAATAGATGTTGCTTACTAATTCTACAGAATGTGCAGGGGAAAACAGATTTGCTGTGGTTAAGCTTCAGATTGCTTTTATTGAGTCAGATATCTGTAAACTAGCGTCACATTTACTTTTAGACTATTGATGATGATTTTTGTGTATTTTCAATGAATTGGTATGTAGCTGTCTCCTCCCAGTCTATACTGAAGGTCACTTGTTTTCTTTTGCACTGAAACAGCAGAGGAGTGCTCAGGCAAGCATAGAGAGCAATTCGCTGAGCTTGTTGCCAGAGTATCTGTACAGTTTACAGCTCTTGCTGCATAAAGAAAGAGCTCAGTCTACCGTGGCAACCTGACTCACCCTTGGTATTCTGTTTCAAGAAGGCTTCCAGGTATTGTAGGGAGAGAACAAAACACTGCAGCCACTCCAACCCCTGCTACAGCCACTGCAGCTGAACCAGTGAACCAACCTGTACCAGTATTTTCCAGTTAGTTCCTGAGCAGCAATCCCCCCAGGCCAACTCCCCCCAGTTTATATACTAGAAGTGGTGTCACATGGTATGGAATACCCCTTTGGCCAGTTTGGGTCAGCTGCCCTGGCTGTGTCCCCTCCCAACTCCTTGTGCCCTTCCAGCTTTCTTGCTGGCTGGGCACCAGAAGCTGAAAAATCCTTGACTTGGTATAAACACTGCTTAGCAACAACTGAAAACATCAGTGTGATATCAACATTCTTCTCACACTGAACCCAAAACATAATACTATACCAGCTACTAGAAAGAAAATTAACTCTATCCCAGCTGAAGCCAGGACACCTCTGGAAAGGCTGGGAGAAATGGTTTGAAAAGTAAGGCTCAGATTCTAACTTAAATGGAAATCTATCTTGCGGAGTGAATATGCCTGATGTTAATTAATTTAGAGTCCTACTGCATGTATATATTCCTGAACTGTTGAGTTGAGCGTAGATGAATGATAAATGAATGTAAGCATGTTGAATTTAGATGTTAATTTAAACAGCATTACGTGCATTACTGAGCACAGACAAAATGCATCTAAGTTTATATTCTGCAAAACTGTGATAGAGTTATTTTGTATGAACCCTCAGCACTTGTTTAACTTGCATGGTTCTCTTGCATATTATACTCCCTCCAATTTTGTTATACTGGGCCTGAGTTAAAAGGAGTCTGAAGTGTGGGGTTTTTTTAATCTCTGATACTGTACACATGTGTGATAGGTTTAAATTAACAAGTCTGCATATGGCTAACAATTTAACTAAGAGATTATAGACTTGCTTTGCATGTCTGAATAAATGTATTGGTGGATAGCTTTTGTGAAATTTGGTAGGATTGTTGTTACTGTGCTCTGTGCCTAAACTGGTTTGTCAAATTGCACTTGCAAGAATCTGGGTAAATGCCTGAGGATAACGATATTAGCATGTAGCCTAAATTTAGTGAGGGGAGATATCTTCATGTCTGTAGCTTTTATTTCGCCGCCCCCCCCCCCCCCCCCATGTGGTTGCTATTCCCCGAACTTTGGTTGTTTGCCGCTTCTTAAAGCAAGCAAGACTGAAGCAGGAAGCTTTTGTTTTGCAAGCGCATCCTTTTATTTCTTTGTCCCGAGTCATTCATGGCCGTTTGTTTAATGGCTACTTTGTAAAAGTGATTATTAGATATAGGTAGAAAACAGAAACACTCTGGAAAAAACTTATTGAACAGACCTTTACGTGCAAGGAGGTGTTACTGAAGTTAGACTGTATAGCTGTTGGTCACCATAAAGGCAAACTGCTTAAAGTAGCTCATACACAGAAGGTTGCTGGGTGAGGGAGTGCTTTGTAACTGGGGCTGACAGCCATGCATGAGTACCTCTTTGAAAACACTGGTTGGCTGTGGAGAGTGATTGCTAGAGTGACTTTTCAAGGAGTGTAGATTACAAACATAGAGGGAAGTAAACATCAGGAGAGGGATTGTCTTCCAAGTTGGGAGCTACTTTTATCTTGCTCCTGTAACTATGCAAATACTCCTAGAGTCTTTTGGCTGCAGCAGTAATGTCACTGTTCTCTCAATCGAGACTCAGTAAGTGGATGGGATTTGCAAACTGATTGCTAATTACTTTTTAAAAATTTGCCTCTTTTCCCTACATTATAACTCCTGCTTTTAAGAGAAGCTGAGAAAACCGGGAGTTTCGATTCTTTTTATGCTGCATACATTTTATTTATGCTAACTAGCTAAACCTGACACAATGAAATGTATATTATGATTAGCGTTTTATATACATTACTGTTGAAAGAATGATGGTATGCAAGTTGTGTAGGTGACACCTAACACATGAGACTTTTACTCTTTTCTGATATTCAAGAACTATGGAGCTGTGTATAATTGTTTTGTGAGTATTATGGCTGGTATATGTTTGTACCTGAAACAGTCCTCTTGCAAAAGAGAAAGTTTATGTATCCAAGAGATACATAGGACTCCTTTATCAAATTAACACATTCTGTGGGTGTAAGTTGGAAGGAAACAAAAATTATCAGTGATGACATATATACAAATCTCAGATCATCACCACTTTTATTCTACTGTTATGCACATTTAAGATGGAGTGAACCCATGGTAATTGAAAACATTTAAAGAAAATTGTCCCGCTGATTTTTATACTGAAGCATCGTATTTTGCTTGGAGATTGTCTGTATAGAACAAAGTTTAAGAGCTCAGCAGTACAAGGGACAGGAAATCTGTAATGTTGCTGAACAAAACTTCTAAAAAGGCCTCAAGAGATACTAATGAACAAAATAGTGAATACCAGAGGCTACTAAAAAGTGATCTTGATGACACAGCCTCTGTGGAGCATGAATGCCATTATCAAAAGCTTCTGTCCAGGCTTTTTTTTTTCTTTATTTTTTTTTCCTGTTCTGTTAATGTTTTTCAAGGGCATGATTGTCAAATTTCCAAAGTCATTGCCTGTAATTAGAGGGCTTTGGATCCCATCCAAATGCTATATTTTATTTAGTAAGTGAGCGAGCAAGAGTCTCACTTCTTGGACTTGATGGCTGTATGAATAACTGAAGAATGGTTCTGCTGTTAGTAAGTATTTTGCTTGATGATGCTTTGAAGACACAGGCAATTGTAACTCTGAGACCTTACTCTCATTATGCTATGGAATAGATGACCTGTGTGGTGTAGCAGTTTAGATACTGAAGGCAAATGTAATACTTTTGGAGACTAAAAGTACGTGAATTTGACTGGGTCTTGTCTTTTGGAATCAAATTAAACATGGATTTTCAGAGATGAGTTGGACAATCCTACCTATTCAATAACTCAGGCTCCCCAAATAATGATGGTGAGAAATAAATTTAAAATTTTTTTATTAGAGAGAGACAGCAGTCTGTATGGAGCATTTTCAGTCCTTTCCTTGCCATTGGAAACTTTATACTGAAAGAAGAGTTGCTTACCTGACAGTTGGGCTCCAAAATCTGGAGCTTTCAAAAAATGTACGTGTATCACCACATGTAGGAAGTGTCACGATAAAAGCAATCTAACATCCAGCATTAAATAATCCCTTTCTCTGCAGCTGTTATGCACTCAACCTCCTTCCTTTGAAGTTTATAGAGAAACTTGGAATGGTTTGGATGGAGGCATGAGAGGAACACATCATCCTGAGCAAGACTGAGACTTATTCACAAAAAAACCTAATCCTTGCACTGCATGTTTCATTCTTTCAACTGAAATCAGACCAGTATTCATTTTCTTTAATCATTGCTCATATAGAAATATATCTAGTAAGATTTCTTGTACATGCATTTGTTATTATGCAGACTTTAAATATTACGTGTTTGATGAGGCCTCTAGTTACTGTCTTCAGTTGTTTTGTCTTCTGGCCTTGTGGTTTTTGTGTTGTCTGCAGCTTATAAAGCTGTGGCTAAAATAATTCTGCATTCTTCCAAGGTGTTTCGTAGTCAGAGTAGTCACACATATCAGAGACAAGGTAATAATTAATTTAGCAAGTGGCTGTTATTTTGAGATGGCAGTGAAATATGTGTCTCAGGAGTAAATCAATAAAAAAATCCTTCTTCCTGTTTCCTCCAAGCTGCCCAGCTCTCCCCTGCTTCCACCAAATGTTTAGAGCTAATATATACTATTAGAAACACACACTGACAAACTTGTCAACTGTAGAGTGGAAAGGAAGACTGTCTAATGTGGTGGTCTTTACAAAGTAGAAATGTACAAGTTTCCCTTAGTTATGACTCATTACATGTAGTCTAAAGAATACAACACATCAAAACCTTTTAGAGTGCTTGTAGGAAGGTGACAGTGTGTATCCAGCAAGAAGGTCACGTTTGCTACAAGCTTAGCTAAGAGCTTGAGACAGTCAAAGACCCCAATATTGTAAAGAGCTTACTATAAGTGAGCGCTGAGTTCTTACAAAATTGGTCTGGCATCTGCTACAAATAGCTAATTTTGGCAATGCTCTGCATAGAAAAATGTACAGACAGTAAAACCTCTCTGCCTAAGACTGGGAATCAAGAAGGGTGTACTTCTGACACAGAAGTTAGAGAGGTTTTAAGTTCAGTTTAAGGTAATGATAGCAGTTACAACAAACCAATTCTGGGTGCGACTTTTCTTTCTTTCCTGTCCCATAAAAGCATTCACAGATTGACAAGATATTCCTTCTTCAGATGCTCTTTTATTTAAAATGGTGTTGGCTTAATTGTGACAGTAACCAGCAAGATAGCCGTTCCCTTTACCGCTTAATGACACTTTAGAGTGAGGCCACCCTGAATGAAGATGCCTGTGCCAGATTTACAGAAGCTTGCAGAATAAAAGGAGCCGATGGACTGATTCCTAAATGAGAGAGTTCAGCTGGAGAAGGAAATTAGGCAGAATATGACAGGGGATGGGATATAATGAATGAGCTGGAAAGCAGTTAGGTATGTTTAGTGCTACAGAAAGGTTTGAGGTTGTTAATGATCTAGATATATTAAAGGCAACAAACACTTTAAGAAATTGAGGGAGAATTCTGGGAAAGACTTGAGTAATTTCAATACCTGCTTTTAATGCAATACAGATTCCTTCAACATGGTTGTGGTTAGCCCTTGGGGTTTTTTTTCCCTTCTGTTGTTTGCTGTGAAGTGACTGTAAGGTACTAATGTATTCCTAAGGAGTTGCAAACCTTTTGGTCCTCTTCAGGAGATTTTTTTCTGTAGGTTTTAGCATTTCTGTACCTGTATTGATGAGGGATGAAGGAGATAGTGGATTAGGAGGGTCTGTATCCTGAGCTGGAGATGCCCTTGTTCTGCACACCTTGGCTGTCTCCTGGGTCTAATCCATTGGTCTAGAAATAAATAGTTTGTATTGCAGTTACATTTGGGGGAACCCTGCAACAGACAGTCCTCCCAGCAGGAACAAGAGTATCAGAGAAACCGTCAAAGAGGGAGAAAAGGGCTATAAGGAACAGAGAGAATTTGAAGCCCCGTTGATATCTGCCAGTCTTTCCCAGGTGTGTTTTACTCTGGGATAATCACATGCAGTTTATCTTAAGAGAAACCAGGTCCAACTCAGGTGGTGGGGTTTTTGGGGGGTTTGGTTTTGGGTTGGTTTTTGGGGTTTTTTTTTGGTTTTGTTTTGGGTTTTTTTCAGATTATGGAAACTCTTGCCGTACTACGTGTTAGTTCATAAAACGTTTTGTCAAAAGCATTTTTCACGGCTGACTTTGCACTTTGAAGCTCATGTATGACTGGAGTATCAGTGCATGGAGACTTTTTGACTCCTCTTGCTGTCCTTGGTGACTTTGTGGAGTCAAGTTTTTGTTGAGGTGCTAGCTTCAAAAGTGTGTTGGCACACCACCCTTCACCCCCCTTTACTTATTTCTAGCTTGCAGATAAATCACATCTTTCCATATTGAGGCACCTCAAGGGTTACAATGCAGCAATTATCCCTGTCTGTTTGCTCCCTCACTCTGCAGTTTACATTTGATAAAATTGATGTGATCAGTTTTTTGTTATATCAGAAGCTTCCACAAGATTCATAGAGTTCAAATATATAGTAGAGAGTTACATTAGGCTGCTGATAGCCAGCCCTTGTGGCAATGTGACAATTTCCTTTGACTGAACTTAGTGTTAATTGCTTCAGAAGATTCTGCTGAATATTGGTGTGTGTCACCTTTGTTTTGTCCTAGCTTGGCTAGAGGAGCTCCTGGTATATTTCAACTGAGGTTCTTAAGACAACTTGTTACTTTGGAACCATTTCAGGAAAGAGCTATGTGGAGCTGCCCAGATTTTTTGGGGGTTGCAAAGTGCAGCTTTCCCCAGGATTAACCCTCCCCTACCTTTGAGGTGAGAAGGGTGGAAAGTGTGTCTTCAGCAGTGCCCAGCCCAGAAGTCTACTTCGGTTGTTTATGGTGCTGTCGGCAGCATAAACAGTAACCTAGTGCTATTAATTTTACCTCCTTGGACCTTAATTCTCCGTGTTTTGAATAGGAGTGACTCATGCTGACTCCTTTATAAGGTGTTTCCAGGCCCGCTGATGACAGCTCTTGTGGAAGAGCTACATGCAGCTAATATGCCCATCAAGCATGAAGTAGGTATGTTGGGTAATATGTTGTCATTCCTCTGTTAATAAATACAGTATGGCATCTCGTTTGGAATGAGACAGAGCAGTGGTCTCCAAAGTGAGGTGTGTGCACCCAAGATGATCCATTGGTGTGTGGGAGAAAATATTGGAACTTCCATTTATGTTTATTTTTTTAGATAAAAAAATAGGAACAAAATTAAGCTTTACTAATATTAAATATATGGCTTGACACTGGTGCCCTCACATGGTCCATATGTCAGATGGCCACATGTAAGGTATGGTCCACAGTGTATCTTGAGGGAAGAGTGGGTGCTCCAAAACACGGAGAGGTTGACATCAGTGCCTTCACTCGTTCATTCACTTTAAGCATATTGTAATGTACTACAGCTTATGTGTGTCTGGTTAAGTGGATTTAAACATTATATTACCTACTTTTAACTAAACTAACCCTCACAAAATAGACAAGTGTCTTAAAATATTCCTGCAAAGAAACTGTGGGTTGATTGTAATACTAACAACGTGAGCACAAGTGAACAACAAGAAAATGGCAGACCTGATACTTCTCCTACTCTTAGGGGAAGCACTTTGTCAGCCACATTATGAGGTAAAAAAATGATGTCCTAATCGGATCTGACAAGAACTTGGCCAAAAAAAAATTGAAATTATCAGTATCAAAATAAACTGAACTTTGAACCAGACCTTTGAATTGCTGCATTACAAAGTGTTAAACCAAGATTATAAAAAATAATGGAGCATATTTGATCACATAACTCTCCTTAAAAAGTATGGAATTTAAAAAAAAAATAATATTTTTGGAGGAGAGCAAAAAAGATTTTTGTTCTAAGTAAAATAAAAATTAAAAGTATTGTTTATTTCATCTTTCATCCTTTTTAATTTATATTTTTTGTGTGTGTTTTAAAATGTACATAATGTATTAGTACTGTAGCACCTGTATGTGATTTTTAAAAAAATAAATATACACATATTGAGGGTGCATGCTCAGATTTTTTTATCGATAGACGTACATGATCAAAAAATTTGGAGACCACTGATCTAGAGAATAGACACTTAAACAGGACATAACAGATTAGATCATTTGCCTTCATTCATTTGGTGTCCTACAACACTCCACACTGTTGGTGTTGTGAGGGAATTGAAATTTTCCTGTGGTTGACCAGTTTGTTTCACCTGGGATGTTTCAGAGTTGAATCAGTTCTGTCGTGTACTGAACACAGTGTCCTGTGAGGCTGCTGTTACTCTGAAGCACATGTTGTGCAGTGTCTGAGTAATGAATTCGGCTAAAGAGCCTACGTATTAACTGCTGGTATTTTGTTGAGTTCATTAATGTCCTTTTTTAGGTTTCAGCTTTTCAAAGTTAATGGCTTTGACTGGAGTGATTAGCACTAACCTTGGTGCCTGTGGCAAGGTTAAAATGACATAAAATGTTTTGGAACACAAACTTTGTCATGGTCCTCATTATGTGAAATACCACTGTATAAGTTGGCCAAGGACACCTTGATTAGTCTGTAACGTCCTTCTATTAACGGTTTCTTTTTTCCCCCAATGATAGATACTTATTAATACAAGGTATATAATGAAGATTTATTTCTAGAGAGCTATATACGTGCTCATGTATTTCTGATTATATAGCAATTTTTGAACCAATGGTAAAAGACTAATGACCGAAGGAAAGACGTGTGGAGATTGGAAACTTTGCCAACTCTGAATGTATAACATGGTGCTTTTTATGTTGGTTCTACATGAGTGAATGTATAATCATGTATTTAAATGTGAATATCAAACATTACTTTGTGATAATGAGCTAGCACATTATATTTTGAAAGCATTGCACAGAGAAATGCAATCAGCGACATTTCATGTTCATTTCAGCTAACGTCCCTGTTTTTATAGTCTTATTTCTGTCTTTTTTTTTTCTATAAAAGTCTAATGCTACTTTTGTGTGCATGTGAAGTAAATCTAAACCCACATTTATTAAGGGCACAACTTTGCATGCACCCAGACTAATTCTAAAATTTGAACTATAGGTGTGTAAGTTAGGGCCTGAGATACTGGATTTCCTTGATGCAGTTATTAGTTTCTGGGCAATGAAATACCTTTACCGTGAATAATAACGATGAGAGTAGAAAGTACTGTATTTGGTGATTTTTTTTTTTTTTTCTCTTAAATGCTTTTTCTAATAGTTTCCATTATACTTGGTATGCCCTATTCAGAGGAACTGGGAACATGGGCATAATTCACACATATATCCATAGATAACCAATACTTCAGAAGGAGCTTGCTCTAATTAGCATGAACTGAAATTGGAGTAATAGACTAAGACGGAATTATGCAAAAACTGTTCTGTACATCAAGTTTTCCATCTTTTTTCCTCTGTGGGCGAGAGACACTGTGTAACTTCTGGAGTTACTTTTCCTTATTTGGAGTTTCATCTTTGTGTGGTCTTCCTGTGCATTTTTCTTTGGGTTCACTGGAAAGGCAGCCCCTTTCCACTTGGTTAGTTATAAACCTGGAATACCTTTCCCTATATCACCTTTATCTGTACATGTGCACCATTTTTCTATGCTTAGGCAATTACTTTGCCCTGCAAAACAACCGTAAGGATCATACAGACCAAGCCTTCTCCTGTGGATCCACCACGACCTGCACTGATTAAAAACGTTGTGCTGGGGCTGAGCACAAAACAGAATTTCTGGGATGGGCTGTATCCATTTCTTCATGCAGGTGACCTGTCTAATGCTAATCTCGCATGATGGGAATTGGGTGGTGGTGTGTGTGTGCGTCCAGAAGATGTTGTATTGCTGGACTTGCTCAGCTTGTCCTAAGAAGAATTCAGGTCTTTTTCTGAAAGTAGGAGGGGACCAGAGGAAGAATTGTTACTGTAGTTTACTCTCATATCATGGAGGTAACTGGTGTGCCACTGCTGATTCTGTTTTCTAAAAAATACACTGCCAAAATCTTCATAAAGATCTACTGGGGAGCAGAAGGAGAGTGGGAACGAGTCTTAGAGGATGTAGTTCAACAGAAACCTGGAAAGTTATGTACTTGCCACTCGAACAGTGACTGTGTCAAACTACTAGGAAGTTTTTCTACCTTCTTGTTACAAAAGCCACTATTTCCAGGTTTTTAAGAACAGTTGTGTATTTTTCAAAGCTCTAGTGTAATTTTTTTTTCTGTTGTTGTATGGAAGAAATTGTATCCATTCTTTATTTCAAGACTCATTCTTACCTCGTAATGGCTTAGTTTTGTTAACAAAGTTTGGTTCTGCTCTTTTGTGGGGTAACTTTCCAACAATTTTTTTACACTTGTTTGTTTTCTTCTCTTTTGCTTCAGTTCCTGAAACCCCATCTACTTCAAATTTAATTGCAGTTCTGAGAGGGGTTTTTCCTAGTTTTGTTGTGTTCAATGTTTCTATCTAATAAAGCAAAATAGTGGAAGAAACAGACAAAGCTGGGATTAGTTAGTGTTACCAAATGGTACCCTGAAGATGCAATGAGTAAGTCAGATGTTTATTATGAAGGAGTGATCAATTTCATTTTTGCATCCTTAGAATCTGTGTACAGTCATGTAATTTATCAGTAGTTAGCATAAAATGACAGTGGTGACAATGTATTTGTTATAAACAGATTTTAATTTACAGGTAAATGTTAAAATATTGAATGTCGAGGAAGGAAATTAAACTCCTTTTCCCATCTGCTTTTGTGAATTCCCACAGCTATGTTGGGAGTGCAGAAGCATGAACTTAAATTATGAGTAAAATGTGTTTATTATTTAAGTAACATGTAGTGCTCAGCTTTGAGGAGAATATCCGGTTCTACTTTTCAATTTACAATTCAGTTTTTAAAAGCATGGAGGTTTAACTTTGGGTTTAAAAGGGAAACAAATCTAGGGCCCATCCTGTATTTAATCCTAATCTTGTAAACCCTGATTTTTATTCAGAATAAAGTGCCACTGAACTATAATACTGAGTCCTTCAGTCTTGCTGTCTCTCTCAGCCTTATTTTTTCCCATTCCTTCTATTCTACAGTAACTGGGTGTGTCTCTTTAAGTTGTTTGAGCTGAAGCAGCAGAATAAGTGCAGATTATCTCTTTTCTTAGGCTCCAGTCTGCTGGTGTGATTCTAGGACTGAAATAATACAGAAATTGGAGTGAGAGCAGAAGTGGTACCTTGTGAAGAAAATTAAGTCTGGTTTTCTATAGCTTTTGGTTTAATGAAACAGCTTCCCCAGTAATGGCAAAACAACATAAAAATTGGGCAAGAAACCATCTTGACACAGATTTTTGGGGATCTGGTTTTAGTAAGTCCCACCTTCTGTTGTCTTTCTGTCTTGCCTGGTCAAACAGGAGGAGGTTCTGCCTCAAGGATTAGTGTTCCAAAGTTTGCATTGATTTCTATTCCCTAAACTCTCTTCAGCAGTCAAGATTCCAGGCTGCTCCTTGAGAAGCTTTTTGATTAGGCTTTCTCTGAAGAGCTAGTTAAATATTTACATATAAATAAAAAATGCCTGACTTGAACAAAAAGTCTTATTTTGTGGGTAGCTGTGGAAAACTTAATATATCAAACTTTTCAATTGACCTTGATTAGCTGCGAAGGAAAAATTCTTCGGCCAACTAGATGCCAAATTTCTGCCTATAGTACCTGCTTCTTGCCCCGATGACACAGTTTGAGCATTGTTGTAACTGAGTGGCTGTAAGCAATCTCTTTCCCATAGTTCTTTACTTTATCCTTGGTCTATGGAAAAGCACCATATGAACTATAGCTCAATGAGGGAAAAAAAAATTGCTGTATGTTTTTGCATTTTTAGAGGTTTTAATGTTTTAACATATGTAAGTGTAGAGGATGAATATTCTAGACCAACTTCTATGGAAATGGTCTTGCAGAGTGGTGAGAGTATTTCTGGACTGTCACGGTTCACAGATGTTTTGTGGCTGATGAATTCCACAATACATAACCACCTCATACTTTGTATTTCCTGCTGTGGATAGAGAAGCTTCCTGAGTGCTCTGAGGTACAGAGGGGCAGATAATTTATTGGCTCTTCTCACTTCTGAGTTTTGTAGGCAAAGGACCAAAATACTTCCTGCCCTACAACAATAAACTCAGACTTCTTCCGAAGTCTGTGTTATTCAGGCATCTGGGAAATGCTCATTGCTTTATCACAGAGGAAAAAAAAGAAATAAAACACTGTTAAGTTTCCATGCAGTTGAGGAAACTTGAAAGACAGGTTTTCATGTATAAATGTCATAAGAAGCATCTCTCCTATAGCACAAATTAGCCTCTAATAGCAAGTCAGACTACATGCTGTGACTTGGAAGTATCCTTGTCCTTCATGGCTTCCAAAGGATCTTACCCTAAATCGAATAGTGTGATACTGTAGCTTTACTAACATCACAATTCTGACCAATACAATTGTACACATTTCTTCTTGTCTACACCACAACAGATTCATTTGAAATCTCTACCTGTTTATATTTAAGAATGCTGCCAAGAAAAATGGAGTGCAAGCAGCAACAGTGACTACATTTAAAAGCTGAATAATGGCTTGTTCGCAGAGCGCTTTTTTTATGTCTTTTGAAAACCTTCTTTTTTAAGCTTTGTTTCTACTCAACTTGAAAGACATTAAAAGTAGAACTGTACCAGAGAATATGGCGAAAGGGGGAGGATTGAAAGTGTGGGACCGGGAGAGTCTAATCTGTTTAGAAAACCTCACAAAAGAAGCTTTTGCCATTAGAAGCAGATATTATCTCAACTGCCTTAGTGAACGAGTGCTAAACCCTTATCTTTTTTTAATGAAAAAATAAGCCTTCTAAGGGATTTGGATGTTTTTGAAATTAAAGTTATGCTCCTAAATTGCTTGACACTTGATGTAATTCAATTTAATTGGACACGTTATGCATAGTTCCAGATCTTCTTCATGAAAGCAGTAGGAACATGGAGAGCAGCATCTCTGCTACATAAAGTCTTGTGGAAGAGATGCCAAAGCTAGGCCAGAAGAACTACATGTGTGCATAAAATGACTGTACTTAAATACATGCATAAAGGCATGTATTTCTATAGAGCCTTTTTATGAACTATGGACTTGGGCAATGAGTGGAAGTGCTGTCTTCCTAAATATGCAGACTTATAGGAGAAAAATGTAGAGTGCTACTGGAAATGTTAAAAAAAATGAAAGAAGTTTTTCTGTTCGACCAGTAGTGAAGCTATTGTGTCTATACCTGTGTTTTTAAAAATAAAATTAATTTTGAGAAAAATAGCCTTAGTAAATGCAGAACATCAGTCTCAAGATAGAAGGTTGGAAAGACCAGGAGCCTCAAACCTTTGTATAAACATGGGAAGAAGAGGAAATGCTGGGTTTTTTTGTTTGGTTTTTTTTGTGCCGAGAGCAGTGACTTAGCCCTCTATAAGATTTAATGTTAAGTGCATCTCTGAAAGTACTTTTTCATTATGATTTTCTATGTCTCCATATAAAATCCACTTACTTCCTTTGCCTCCCTTTCTGGTGGCTTGCTATGGTTGCTGCATTGTTAGTGTGATACCAGAAGGGAGGAAAATCTGCTCAAATGCATTCTTACAGCTAGATGTCATGTTTTTGAAAGCAGAGGAAAGAGTATATGTGGAAACTTCCAAAGGGAAAGTTATGGCAGCATTGTCTATGAACTCACAGAATTGAAGGCCCTCACTTTTTAAAAATGTAGTTTGTTTGGTTTTTTTATTGGCAAATCCACAAATATTGTCAAAAACCTGTTTGGTTGGTTTTGGTGTTTTGTTGTGTCTGTCCACACCGCCCCCCCCACCATGGGATTCTGTGCGTGTGACTGCTTAGTGTGTTTCTTCCATAGCAGTACCAATTTAGGGCAGTTTATTTTAGCAAATGAGACCAAGCCTTTAAAAATACTGGACAGCTCACCTTATGCTTATTGTAAGTGTTAAATCCACTTAAATGGATGTTGAAACTGTGATCCAGTTGGAATTTGTTACAAGGATCCCATTCAGTCCAATGAGGCCAAGATTTTTGCCTGTATTACCTAAGTCCAGAAGGCCCATGGAGCAAAATTTGCAAGATGTGGCCAATGAGAGGTCTACAGTCTGAGGAGGGGATGTCAGGATAACGAGACAGCCAACAGATGCAGTAGTTGGCAAAGAGGGGGGCAAAGTAAGGGGGACTCAGCTGAAATAGTGCCACACTAACAGTCTTGGATGTGGTGATAACACACTGCAGAGCAATTTCCCCAGTAGATGTGGAGCAGCTGTCCCTGCTAGGGTAGAGGCTTTGATGTGGACTGAGCATCAGATGGTGGATGCAGCCCACCAAGTCCCAGGCTGCAGGGAGTGCCCGGGACCTGCCTCTGATACCAGGAGAGATAGCCGTGTCCTGCAGGAGGTGTGCTGTCTTGGAGAAGCTGTGCCACCAAGGGGAGGTGAGCAGGCTGCCCAGCATCAGAGAAGATGAAAGGGAGATACACTGGATCATCTCTGAGACTCAACAGCTTGAAGAACCTCAGCCCTCATCTGCAATAGAGAGGCAGGCAGTGTCTGCTCCCAGTATCAAGGTAAGTAAAAACCCTGGAGAAGGGGAAGGGTGGAAGCTGGTGACTTCTGGCACCAAGAGGAAGTCTCCTGCCCCACCTAATGATTTACAACTGCAAAATGGTTCAATAACCTCCAAGTTCAAGAGGAGCCAGAAGTGCCTACAAGCAAAAGACCTGGTCCACCTAACCCTAAACTATGCAAGACTACCAGGAAGAAACAGTGGCTGCAGTGGCCATGAGATGGTGGAGCACAGGATCCTGAAGAGAGGGAGGAGGGTAGAAAGCAAGCTCCACCAACTCTGGACTTCAGGAGAGCAGGCTTTGGCCTCTTGAAAGGTCCCCTTGGAAGAGTCCCATGGGATAAGTGGCATGATTCCAGAAATAAGACTATTTATTATGATCTCCAAGACTTGCTCTTTTCTACGTCTGACTGGGAGTCCTTCCTACTATTTGTGGTCTAGTGCAAAAGCTAAGCGTGAAATCTGTCACTGTAAACTTGCTTTCCTCAGTTCTTAACTTTGACCTTCTGGTGTTTAGAAGTAGTAGGCATAACGGCTTACATGAGATAACAACAAAACTATGGACTGGGCATAGTTTTACACATGAAATTAGAAATCCACAAGCTCTGTAGACTAGGGGAGAATCTTGCATGAGTGCTTTTAACACCCCCCACCCCACAAAACCAAAATCCCACATGCTAACAATTACCTCTGCTCTTTTTCATAAACTATCTAACATACAGAAAATGGGGTTGGAAGCCAATGGCAATACATTCTCTTCTTTCAGTAGTGTCACTTTAACTGCAGGAAGAACACAGGAGTTTTATACTTGGAAATCATATGTCATTTGAGTTCCTTTTTGCAATATTCTGAATAGTTGAATCCCTTGAAAGTTGCATTACATAAAATAATTGCTGACACTCAGACACTGACACTTCAGGATTATATTGCAAGCAAAGGAATGCTTTGACTGTACGCAAATGGGTAAGTCTTCAATACACCCAGGAGAGCCGTATAATCTGTAATTACAAAGAGATTTTTTAGATAAAGACTTCCAATGTCAAACTCTCAATTTATCAGATGTTTTATATGTAGCAGGACAGAGTAATTATTTTATGCTTTTGGCTGAAATTATTTATACAAGACATTTTCAGGTGGTACGATCTCAGGTGTTCCAGTCTGTGGACAAGTGGTGTTCTGTGGAGCATTGCCAGCTGTTCTGCAGGTCTGCTCCTTTCCGTGAGGAAAGCATCTGTCAAACTACAAATATGTCACTTTCTGCTACTAAAAGCTATGCTTTGGACATGTGTTGTGCATGCTTGTACACTTCTCTGTCCCTCACCCCTTTTTATGACCACAAAAATTGAGGGAGAACAGAGGTTGAGAAAGTTGCGGGTTACTGGGATTCTAAACACAAGAGTGTCAGAGTAGACTTGGTGGGAATGAATTTTAAAGAATGCTTAGGTAGTAAACTGAATGAGGATAAGGATATCTTAGAAGTAGTTAAATTCTCCTTGTGGTGAGCACTTGTATCTGGTTACAGGTATCTGAACAGATGCACAGAAGTGTGCTTTGGAATGGACTCACTTACTTTGTCTCTATTTTTCAATGGATATGCAAACAAACCAGTGCTCTTAACCTGGTTTAAGATAACAGTGAGGTGAAGGTAGAATAGGTCAAAAGTAGAATATAAATCTAGTTGTCCTTGTAGGTTTTAACTATTGATACACATTGAAAACATAATTTCCTCAATCTTTACTGTTGCAGTCTGAGTTAGTGTAGAAGAATGTTTCCTCTGTTTTTATATATTGCCTCAAGAGCATCTAATCCAAGGATAGTTTTGGACCTCATTGCAGTGACACGAATGATGAACCACAGGGCAGTGTTTTCAGGCTTAGCAGAAACATGAGAGAGCTAGAGACAGACGGTGGGTATTGCCAGCAGCTGTGCTTGACTGCATGGCTAGGAATGATGGGCAGATTTATTACAGTTAAGTTCATAAAGGTCTCCATGGTTCCAACAGCAGTGCGAATATATTGGTTGTAGGTGCTATATTTCAGGGGCATAAAGTCTAAGAAGAAAGGCTGCGCTCCCAGAAGGGATTGGAGAACCATTATGTCATAGGTACAGAGGGACTGCCATTTGCAAACAAACCAGGGATATGTCTTACTAATGGACTTTACTCAGATATGAGTGAAATGGTACTGTAGACACCATGTGAACCACAGCTGACCATATTACCAGTTTCAGTGCTCATTAGAGCTGAAGGAAAAACAGAAACTGACAGCTGTATGTTTGGAGAAGTGATGTGCAAGTTTAATTCCATTAATTTGAGATGTAGTGGGCAGAAACTTTTGGGATGCTGTCTTTGGGAAAAACCTTTCTCAGGCATTTGTTTATTGGATTAATTGAGAAAGTAAACAGTACTCTTAAAGCAATAGAGAGCACTGCTTTTTAAAGTCTTTATGGATTGCAGTGCCACTATTTATTTATTTATTTATTTTTTTAAAACCATCAAATTTTACTGGCTGGTATCTTTACTAACCAAGAGCTGATGCTGACGTCTAGAAGTCTAATTCTTAGCCATTATGAAGATACTAGTTATTTGAACTGGCCAATTGCAAAGAAATAAGATTTTTCTGTGTCAGGACCCCTGGAAAATCGACACCACAGGAGCATATGTACTGGGTCAAACCAAATCATTGTGTGCTCATATCCTATTTGATAAATGGCTAGGAGGTTATAAATAAGCTAAGAGTGAGTAGCTACAAAGAGTAAAAGAGCAGGGCGAGTGTCTACAATACATATTTCTAATTCTTGTCCAGTTTTGACTGGTCTTTTCTCAGGGAATTTCATAGCCACCTGTGGCTTCCCCATACTTAGGTAACCCTTAGTGGATTTCCTTGTGTGAATGTGTCCAGTCTCTTCTTGAACTTGTGTAAATTTTTAATATGCACTATATCCTTGGCAAAGAGTTCTACAACTTGTCTCCAATTTCAGAAGTAGCTGACTGGGGCTGTGAAGATGGATGCCTACCATCTTCAGAGGTGTCCATTTTACTGAAAGCCTGAAAAAGACACTAGTTCAGTGGAAGAACATTAACTTTGCCTTCTGCACGGTGTTGACATACATTTTGTGTCCAGTATTATGCCTACATATCACACTTAAGCATCTTAAGCATCTTCATTGATAGCTCTGACTTGGTTAATGTGGAAGAGGAAACAAGATAGTAGAGACAATGCAATACATGGGGTATATCAATTACTCCTGCTGAAATCTGGGGCACGTCAGCCTGTGCCAATCAGTGTGATGGCTCTGATCACCAGGAATCACTGTTTCTGATAGCTCAGGTATGCGTACTGCTTCCTGCTTCGTAGGAATACCCTATTTTGTTCTCCACTCTTTTTCTTAATGGAGATGATTCATATCACTGGCTGAAGGCAGATGTGCGCTGATTACTGAGAATTAACAGTGGGTCTGAATGGCTACCTTAAAAGGACTTCCTGTGGCCTCACCTAACCTGCATTTCTTTTTGTACTTAGAGTTCAGTGTGTGAAGGCCAAACAAGAATCCCTATTTTATATTTGTGTAGAAGTAAATTCAAGTAACTCACTCTCTTAAGTTTTTGTCACCCTCACTCCTTATTTTTAAATGAGGAAAAATATGGCTGCTGTCAAGTAAACAAGCATGAGGATTCCTCTGGTTTGGATTTCTTTGCTTGCTGCAGAGATGGCAGCATATTGTACCATTGAAATCATAGCTGAGGCTATTCTTGGTTATGGATAGTGCAGGCAGTAGTAAGTGTTTGAGGGACAGAGCCCAAATCTAAACTAATTAGGAAAGCATGCTTTTTCTGTTGTCCTGTTACAGTGGGAATGCTCACCTTGATTTTTTTTTTAATAGTCTCTCTAGTCTGATGATACAGATGGTATTTTATTGGGACAATTGTGTGGTTTTTTGGGTTTTTTTTTTTTTGCTTGTATGTGATGGGTCATGATTATATGCGAAAATACACAAAGCTGTAAATGTGTCTGAAGCTTTTCTTTGTGACAAAAGCAGACTTAAGTGGGGATGAACTGCTAAGTACTACGTCTATAATAATAAAAAAGCCTCTTTAAACAGTTCTGTGTCATTCAACAAGAGCACTTGCATGAGGGTGTTACTTTAGGAAAAATTACTTTAAAACATGCTGAAACATGCAATGGAACTGTATACTTAGGATTGCTGTAGGAATTTGCATTCAGCTTGGCAACTCATTTTTCTGTAGACTAGAAGAAACTTTATGATGGTCTCTCCCTTCCAGTGAATCTGTTGTGAATGCATGTGTGTGGTGTCTTCTTTAATTCATTAGAAATTCTGATTTTTCATGAGGCCTCTTCATTTTCATGAAGAGTCAAGGAAATGAAATCATGTTAATGTGAATGCCTGCAGTTGAGCCTAACAATGTAATGCAGGATAATGTAATGTGAACTCTCAGAAACCTCAAAGCTGTTTTTGTGCCCATACTAATGTAGCAAATAATAAAAAATTAATATAATCTCCATTGGTATTTCAGCATGTCTCCTCTTCAGGTATCTCAAAATACAGTCCAAGACCTGTGATACATTTGTGGCAGGAAGTTGTCACTGATATGTTCCTGAATGTGTATTTGCTGGTTTACTTAATTAACCCCACAGCTGAATTTATTTTTCTGATTTAGTAAGTACTTGAGAGCCTGTTCAGATGGCCTCATCTTTCTGAAGAGAGGGCTAACAGCTCAACATTTCTTAACTGAACTGACATTAAGCCTTTGGTGTAGTTCTTCTGTAGTATGGAGCATAATGGAGTTGGACTTACATTACTCAAATCTATTCTGAAATGTGTGGTTTAGGACCTTGCTTCTAATAGTTTGTTTTACATGGAAACTCCTGTATGTTTCCACAAGGTATTCTAGGAATGATAACAGAAAGAGTGTGTGTGTGTGCTCATGCATGTGCCCGCTTGGGGCAGATGTTGCCTTAGTCGTCCAGTGCTGGGGGTTAGTTACCTGAGTTCTCAGATGCGTGACAAAAGTTGGCTTCTCAGTTTGAACGGTTTTCAATCTTAAATGAGGCTTGTTCAGTAGTTCATTAAGTTCTTTGACTCATGCTTAGTGACATTGGTTTCTGGAAAAACAGTTGAAGCTCAAAGTAGGTAACTGCAGAAATACATTTATGTACAATATAGCAACACTAAAGTTGATGCAGGGAAGGGTCATAAGGGAATTTTGTCAGTATTTACAGCTTACGGATACCTAACTGTTACTAAACTGTAGTTAACTCCTTGAGCTGCTTTCCCACCAGGAGCTTCCGAAGTGAGGATCAGTTAGATACTTTCAGTCTGTGAGCTGATCAGCAAATGGTTATTTAGTTTATTTCTATTTCTTCCTTGTGAAAAACTTGGTGATTGGACTGGGTAGGCTGTCCATACCTCTAAAATTGTCAGCGTTTCATCAGGAGTGCAGGCTGAAATTCCTTCTGGGAAAGAGTTTTACAGCTTCCTGCTATGACAGAATTCATGTCCAAGATGCATAGCAGTTACGATCTATAGGCTGCAAGGTTTACCTGCTCTTGGGTTTCCTTTGCCAGCCACCTCTGCTAGAATAAGGCTGTGTCTATCTTTGCAAGTAGTGCGGCAGATAACATCATGGACCAAGGAGAGCTTTGCTTTTGTCTCTAACAGGAATTAAAAAAGGTGGTTTGCTCCAAAATTTGTTACTCAAATAATTTCGGACCAAGTGACCAACTCAGTGAATCTATTGTAGGGTAAAGAATATGTTGCCTATAACGTCCTATGACTAGATGCTTCATGAGCTTTGGAAGTCACTTCAGTTTTACATTGCTTCTTTTCTAGGTGTTCTTCGGTGGCATTTCTGACTGTTTAGCTGCTTTTGCAGATCTCTTTCCTTCTGTATTATAGAAGTTCTTTTTGTATTATTAATATATATTTGCTCTGTATTTGTATTTGAGAAGAAATGATCAAAGCATATTTCTTTAAGGACACAAGTGAACTTCTGTCATTTTTCTTTCTTGGGATGTGTGTGTGATGAGGAAGAAATCTCTTCTGATCCTCCTGTATTCCTTTACACAAACCATCTTCTCTCTTGCTTCTCTATTCTTGTTTAACTTAACTAGAACACTTACACTTATTTTAGGTACACTGAAGTAGTAGCATAGGTTGAAGGTGTGTAGTATGATACTTCTTAATACTTGTTGAACTACAACTTGAGGAATGCAGGATGATTGTGAAGGTCTACAGAGAAGTAATAAAGGTGGTAGGATGTCTGAGGGCCATGTGAGGGAGAAGAATAGAAAGATATATATGCTGTAGAAAACTCAAAATTCAAATCAGGTAAAACCACAGTAAAATAAATTACCTTTATAGTTATATAACACTACATATGAACTATCACAAAGAAGATGATCCTGCTAATCTGGAGACAACAAATAAATTTATTTAGAACAGATAAAAATTAAGATGTTCCAAGTAGTATCAGTAGTCCTTGTGGAAACATCGGTCTATCTGAATGACATCACATTCTTAAATACTTGAAAGTGAACTAAATTCCCACGGCAGAAATATGTTTAGATTCTCTAGGATAGGATTTTAGAAGTTCTGTCAAACTTTATTTTCATTCTAATTCAAAACTGAAGTTAAGCAATATTTCCTAACCTCAAGATTTTGACAGTTGAACACCCTTGTGATCTGCTTACATAGAAAATACTTAATGTTTTGTGTTTGTATGCCTGTGATTATACTGCCTGCAGCATTTTATTATCATCTGCTTTTGTTGCTGTAAAAACAAGAAGGTTAAGATCATTCTAAAAGTATTTGCAGAAGGGAGAAAACCTCAGTAACAGAAGAGTATTTCAGTAAGCTCTTGGAAGTGTAACAATAGCCTGTGTCTCAAAACTGAAACTGAAAAAAAAATCAGGCAAAAAGCAAATAAACAACAAAACACTAAACTCTTGGAGAACATAGGGAGTTATGAAAGTTTCATGTCATCCTGATTTACTATTACTTCCTAAACAAACAAACAAGAACCAGGTACTGATTAGAATAAAAATAATTCAGGGGAATTTTTCCACCTAGTTGTGCAGGATATGTGTGTATCCCCCTAGTTGGACAGGAGGAAATCTATCCTGGTCGTGGTATTTCAGATTTGGAAAACTGATAATATTCCTAGTCCTAACACGTGCGAATCAGGGTGAGGGTGAGGAGAAGGAATACCACGGTGAATCTTTGTCATGGTTGACAGAGATCTTACTTTTTAACCTTTAGCTCACAGATGAAAGATGGTAACTCAGGGTAGCTGAAGCCACCCATTCGGCTACTGTTTTATATTGCTGTATTTCTTCAGTGATGTTTGCTATCATCACTAGGTTAAGAGTGATCACCTCTGCCCACAGGATGTTAGTAAATCTTGTGGCTGAAACGAAGTCTTAGCTGTTTCCCCTTCCTCTCCCCTGTCCCTCTTCTTGTGAGAAGCACTATAAACACTGTTCCTCTGCAGTTCTGTTGAGCCGCTCTCCAGAGAACGATGTAGATTCAAGCAAAACGCTTCTGTGTTTTGGTTTTTTTTTGTTATGTTTGATCCATGATAAAGAAATACTGGTTATATGCAACATGACTAAAATTATGCAACTGTGTTCTTGTCACTGGAGTCAAAACAACACAGATTTAAATGCAATAGCTATGTTTAGATTGTAGAAATGCTTTGTGCTTGAAATATTAAGAACTTTAATAAGACTGGGGGGGTGGTTTTTGTTTGTTTTCTACCTTTACTCCTCCATTTTTGTTTAATACATCAGTTGGTAGGACATGCTAACCTCAAGCTCAAGGTTTGGACACAGTAGTAAACAATCTTATTTCTGCAGGAAAAATGAGTATTTGAGTCTTTTAGTTATGCAAAACTACCATTAATATTTATCCAAGTATAAAGGAATATTTATCTGGAAAAATACCATCCTATCTACAGCACTAACTAATACTCAGGCAGTTCAAGACTGTGGCATGAGATCTTCAAGGATCTAAGAAAATAATGGCTTTTTGGTCTCTGAAGTTCTCCAACTGACGTATGGCCCTGCTGTTTGAGAGTGAGGTGATCACAGGTTGCATGTTCTGACTTGACTTGTGGATTTTCTCGCTTCTTCCTCTCTCAGATCAAATCCTGCCATGAATTTTTGGTGATGTCATTAGTTCTGTTATTACTTTTTAAAACCTTCATAAATGGTAAACTTTCACGTAGGTTTTTGGTTTACCCAAATATATATTTGTAGTGATTCACCTGGTGATAGCATATATAATAAACTAAGCTTAGTGTTTGTCTTTACAAACCTAATATTAATGTTTAATTCACACGTTTGATTCCTTGACTTCTTGCACATTTTGTTTTGGTATAATAAGATTTTGCATTTAGGCATCAGCGTAGAAGAGTTTACAACAGCCCAACATTTGCCAGTCCCCTCTTGTCGTTTAGTCTCTGCCTTCTCTTATTGTATCTAGTAGATAAGAGTACTTACTTCCTGCACTGTGATAGTTTTCCTTACTCCACCATTCATCGGATGGTCTTGGGATTTATTTAGTATATTAATAACGCTTCCCACGTATTTATGCCAGCTCTTCTTCCCCGAAATGTGAAGTGTGCAGTAACAATTCACCCAGTATAGGTGGTCTTTAACAGGAAATATAGGTGGGCCACCTATAGTGGGGAAGAAAAAAAAAAAAATCATTAGCTGATTCCTACCAAAAAGCTATTCCCTATTAAGTCTTTTCCCCTCTGAATGCTCAATTCACTAATGTAGGTTGCCAGGAGGCAGGGATCGTGGGTCTCTTGCTTTTCATCTTCTGTTGCATGCCTACCTCCACTCTGGTCCTTCCCCCCTCCTTTGGAGTCCAGTATCTCCCTATAAAAATGAGCTTTAGTGTAGCAGCTTTGTAGCCCACTGTGGAACCTGCCCTGAACTGGAGCAGCAGTGCCCTTCTTGACAGAGGGACTATACTTACCTTAGAAACATGCAGTTAGGAAACTTCATACCCCATTGATATGCCATCTTAATTCCAAAGCTATCTTAAGATTAGAGCTTTTTTGGAATTGAGATGATATGCATCTGCCAAGTGTTGAACAGTTCAAAAAATAAAGTTGTGTGGCAGGGTAGAAAAAAGGAGGGGATATGGATAGTTTATACATAGCACTGTTACGTGAATATATGTTGGAAAGGACAATATATTTTGGAATGGGGGTAACATGTTTATCAGATTCTCAGAAAAGATTCATTTTCTGAGAATGTGTGTTTCTGGATAATTCATTTTTTTAGGTTGTTAACAGTGGACATAGGGTTTGGCACCTTTCACTCACTGATTGAAATGCATTTCACATTTGCAGTACCTAGTGGCAAGGGTTACTATTTTTGGCACTTCTTTTACTGTACTGTGTTCCTCTGCTTGCTCTGCACTAAGATGATACTGACTCATTTCTGTGCTTTCCTGGACCATTCCATTTACATTAAAGTTGAAACTGTACCTGAGGTTTTTAGTTGCTACCTCTGGTTTTAGGGAGTCTAATGGTAACTAGTTTTTCCTTTTTTCTAACCAAGTTAACAGCAGCCCTATGCTTTGAATTTATTTTTCTTTAAGAAGAATAGCCAAATTTAGTGAACTTGTATCTTGGCAAGAATGTAAGGACTGAAACAACTGAACTGGTTTATGAGCTTTACTATGAGTAATGAGTCTGACTTGATAGTTTAGTTAACTGAGATAAACCCAACCCTATCCCTTTTGAAGACCAAGGTGTTAGGCTCATCTTTCCCTGTCCCGTTCCCCCCCCCTTTTCTTTTAGCTCTCTCTGACCATGTGCCTTCATACTTTTTCCCACTTGTTACCAAGTAACAGCCAGCAAATGGGGATTGTCTTAAACAGGAGGATGCTGGGTATTGTTTGGCTGAAGGTGTTTCCTTTTTTTAGTTTCCTTCTTGCTACTTGAGTCTCTTGAAGGTAGCAGCGATGTTTATGTATTTCTATTAGGAATTTTTTTGAGATATGCTGGAAGGAATTTTTGCTTCTTCAGTTCACTGTGCAAGTTGTTTCTTTAATTGACCATTAGCCTGTGTTCCAATGAGCCTTTTCTTTTCACCTCTTCATGCAGTAGGGCATTCAGTCTTTGCAGACTGCTTTGAAGATTTCTTTTGTGCTTCTGTTTTTTTTTTTTTTTTTTTAAATTAAATGAACAATTCTTCCTCATTGTTTCTTCACACTGACACAGACTGCTCTGTACTCTACTGCATCTGCAGCATTCGATGGGGGAGGTGCTGGGAAGCAGTGTAATGGCCTTTTGCTTTTAATCTTTGTTTTCTTCTTCTTTTTACCTTTACAGGGGCAATTGCAGTGTCTGAGATCCTTAAATATAAAACCCCCAAACCAACCTTCCCACCGTGTTGTGCATAGTCACCTTTGTTCCTGTAGAAAATCCAGCTGCTGTAACCCAAAGGGTATCTATAAACCTTCCCACAAGCAACTATTACCATGTTGTTAAATGTCTTAGTCTTCCACTTGCCCATCATCCCTTCTTACCCACGAAGTCTTTGAAGTTCAGGTGTTTTTGTTTAACAGTTATGGTGTCCCAGGAAACTATGCCAACTTTTAAAATTAATTTAAAAATCAAAGGTTCTTTCTACATCAGCTTTTTCAATCATAGTGTTGCAATGTCAGTAAGTCCTACCTTGCGTCATCGCTGTGGTGATCTTGTGAAGAGACTGGCATGACAACACAAGCCTGTAGACTAGAGGGACCAAGACCATGGCTGGAAAGTAGTAATTGTTTGGATAGGGCACTTCGTTTAACACCTCTGTGCCAGGATTTGTCCTACTTGTGCTGTGCCAGTATCTGATAAAATGGCAGAGGGTTTAGGATTTTATAGGTCAAAAATCAACACTGTTAAGTCAATCGGGAATCTAATATGAAACAATTCTAGACTTTGTGGCATTACAGGGAGATTCAGAATAAAGCTATTATAAACCTTTGAAACAGACATAAATTTCCACTAGATCTTCAGATATATGTTACAGGGTTCTCCTTGTCTTGGCTGTAGGGACATGTAAATAATGCCACAGAAGAAATTCTCTTTCTGTTAAATGCATAATGGAAGAGTACAGTCTTAGTAACAGTGGTTTGCTGACTGAGGCAGATGAGGACTGAAGCAGATCCTTCAGTTCAGTAGCCACATACAGGATTATCTCTCAGTGAATGCTGTGGAAGTGATAAAACCTGTAGTATCTCAGGAAACCTTTTCCTTTTTTATCAAAATCTCTATAGCTTTGAAGGAGACTTGGGGAGTCAAGTCAACTGTACTTTGTTTGTGCAGTTAGTGCGTACTTAGATGTGTGCTCATAAATGTATACCTAGTGAGGAATATTTAATGGGGTTGTGCTAGGTAAAAATTCAGACCAAGCCAAAATTAGTGAGTAGCAAGATGCTTTCATGGGCAGGTCTCTGTTTCAGACATGCTTTTCTCCAGAGCAGTAGGCTATGAGTGTTGCCCTCGTCTCTCAAAGAACAAGTGAACTCTGCTGAACTGAGTGGTATCTTTGCCACTGCTCTAAAGGTTTTGACAGGAACATCTATGTTTTGACTAAGTTTGACTGATCTTTCACTCTTGTATAAAAATTTGCTTTCCTTATCTATCTTTTTGATAGTTAGCTGTCTCAGAGTATTTAAGCAACGTGGCTTTACTGGTTTTGGCTGGGATAGATTTTCTTCATAATAGCCTGTATGGTGCTGTGTTTTGGATGTTTTGGTTGCTGCTGAGCAGTGCTTACACCGAGCCAAGGGCTGTTCTGCTTCTCCCCCCACCCCACCAGCGAGCAGGCTGGGGGGGCACAAGGAGTCGGGAGGGGACACAGCTGGGACAGCTGACCCTGACTGACCCAGGGGATATCCCAGACCATAGGACATCATGCTCAGAAAATAAAAGCTGGGGGAAGAAGAAGGAAGGGGGGGATGTTCAGAGTGATGGTGTTTGTCTTCCCAAGACACTGTTAAGTGTGATGGAGCCCTGCTGTCCTGGAGATGGCCGAACACCTGCCTGCCCATGGGAAGCGGGGAACGAATTCCTTGGTTTGCTTTGCTTGCGCGTGCAGCTTCTGTTTACCTATTAAGCTGCCTTTAGCTCAAACCATGAGCTCTTGCACTTCTATCTTTCTGATTCTCTCCCCCATCCCACGGCGGGGGGAGTGAGCAAGTGGCTGTGTGGTACTTAGCTGCTGGCTGGGGTTAAACCACGACAGTGGCAAATTCTTAAAATGGGTCTGACTGACTTGCACTAGCAGTGCTTTAAATACTGTTTTCCATGGACGTCTGCATAACAATGCAGACCAGCACCCCAACATGAGCCAATGCATTCTTGAGGGTTTCACCTTCCTCTCATGTGTAAGTTTCTTTCAAGTGAGCAGGTGATAGGGTCTAGCATAAGTAGTATTATTTTTAATTCAGCCTTTATTCTAATAAAGTGGATGCAGTATCCCTACTCAAGCAATGCATGAAAATGGAGCAAGGCTTTTGGATGTGGACTTAACAGTGTCTATGCTAGAGCATACATGCAATAATGTGCCTGTTTTTTACTGCCCTGCATATCACTTTCATAGGCAGAACAGTTTGCTATATATTGTCTGCTGACATTTTTATGGGGAGTTATATTGGATGACTGTGGGAACTATGTTATGACATTGTATTACCTTCTGAAAGTGGTACTATTACTTATGTCAGGGTAGCTTACTTTGTAGTCTGGACACATTCCTTAGTGGCTAGAAAGCTCATGATTTAAAGATCATTTTATGTTTATGCCATCAAGAAAGTAGTGGTGGTCTTTTTGTCACCTGGTCTCGTCTAAGGCCTTCATGTTTATGCCAAAGGAACTGAGTACCTAACCTTACTTTCTTGAGGTCTTCTGTGAAAATGATTCATTTTTAATGATTTGAAAAAGGAGGCATGTGAATCTGCAGTTAAAAGGTACTGGCGCAGTCTACCTGAATGTTAGTTGACTTTGTAACTAGCCAGCCATAAATAGCAGGCTAAACATAAAGTGTTCCAGATACTGCTGTTGCTAGTTCTGGAAGATGTTATGTAGTCAGCCTGGAATTTATTATTAAAAATCACTTATCTTTGATTTGCTAATCTTTGTGTCTTCAGAATAACTGCACTAAAAGCATACAATGGACGTTGCATTAAGGCCAGCTGATGATTGTTTTTCTTGCATCTGTCCCCATCTGTACTAACCCTTGCTTTCAGACTTTAGAAGCCTGAGATTATTTCACTTGTGTGGGGAAAAAAATCCCACAAAAGAACCATGCTATAATCAGACTTTTAAAGAAGTGTGCAAACACCTGCTGGTTGGGTTCATTCCAAGGTGCAGAAGTAGCTTTTGATGTGTTTGGTAGTACCTGGGGAGGGCAGGAAGGTGACACATCTCACCCACTGTAAGTATGAACAAATAAGGTGTATGAATGTGGCATACACATATGCGCATGTTCTTCAAATTCATTGCTGCCACCTGGAAAATTGTAAATCTGATTCTGACATTTGCTTGAGAGATGGATCTCAGGTCTGTAGGAAGACTGTGGTGATGTTTCTTACAAATCCTTTGGCACAGGAGACAGAACTGAGGTCTGGTTAAGAGCAACACAAGCACTGTGCTCCATCTCCCAAAATGTGCAGGTATGGCTGAATGAGATTGTGACACTGCTGCTCTCTGTACCATTTGAAGCCGTTTGGCAGCATCTTGGGAGTCCAGCTGGCTGTAGAGATTGGCAGAACCCAGAGGCATTATTTTGATACTAGTTTGCCTAATCCTTACCTGCTCTGATGGTCGTCTTTCACCTATGCACTAGTAAGTTTTCCTCTAGACACTTCAAAGGCTGAAATCCTACTTCTGTAACTTTCTAACTTGTGTCATAAAACTTTTGAAGGCTTAGCCTGGAAATGTCACTTTTCTGCTTGAGAAGCCTTATTTTTGGAATATCCAACTCTGGTGTGTAGTAGAAGGATTTATGCTTGGTGACAGAGGTAATTACTGAGGCATGGCATAGCACCTTTACTTAAAAATTCAGCGTTTTTTCCGGGTAAAGAAAAGAAATAGTACAAGTAAATGAAGTGAGGAATGTTTATGAATTAGATGTGATATAAAGAAATGCATTTCTGACTCAGCAGCCTGAATTGCTGCAAATGTTTCTATATTAGAACTGAATGTCATGGATGCCCTTGTCAATATTAAAGCCTAGCTATAACACTATTTCCTGTATATATGTTTGGAACATGGTGGATTCTTCAAAGGAATTGAACTAATCTGTGAGCAAGCATGCTCCTTTAAAGATTACATGTGATAGTGTAGGCTATTCTTAAAGGGAAGAAGCAAATAACTAGTGGCTTCTTGTAGAATTTTAAGAGTGAACTAGTTATTTGTTGTTCGTTTGCTTTCTGCTTCATGAATACGTATGTTGTCTTTGCCATGTGCCTGTGACATATTAATCCCATTAGTCTTACTGGTTGACTCAAAAGGCAAAAAAGCGCTTGTGCTCTTGGCCAGCCTTCCTAGAGGAGAAAGCACTGGGAAGGTTATGAACCATGTTTGACCCTTAGACTATTGTCCAGTTCTAACTGTGGTTTTGGATAGAGCACTATCACTTCTTTAGTGGTTATATAAACTCTGGGTATAGTGCCATTACGACAGCAATGTCATTTAGTACTTCTCAGGAGTTCTTAATACTGTAACTGGAATCAATAATAGCAGTTATTTTTCCATATTCTTGGAAGAGATTTGGACAAATTGGTTCACAATAAATGTAGTAATTGTGAAGTTTAGCTGGTCCTCTAATATATTTGCCACCTAAAATTTTAAGTAAGGGAAGAAGTAAATTTTCACTGGGATATTTAAAATGAGCACAACTTTTTTTGTTATCTGAAGGAAAAAACCATTTTACGACTTTGTTCTATTTTGTGTCTAAATGTAAGAAAATGCGTACTTGATCAGCTCTGCTTTATTTTTTTTTAATAAAATGATAAGCTATAAAAATGTAATACCACTTAACTGGTTGTTTGGGTGTTTTTCCCCCCCCACTTGTTTCAGTGCACTCTCAATTTCCAAGTTCTTCTCCTCACTCCCCACTTTCAGTGTTACTGCTCAAATGATTGGTGCTGTTGGATGGAATCAATAATTCGTTATTCTTCTGTTTTTAGTGCACCTATGTCTTGCTGAGAGATCAATTTTTCAAATAGGAAATCCAAGTGGAAATGATGATTGGTGTGTTAAATGTGTCAGGTTGGTGGGGAAGATTTTGATAAGAAAAAATCACTCCCAAATGTGAGGAGATGCTTAGGCAGAGCCGTTCCTGAATGATGCAAGTAGAATGTATGTGCTATTATCTGTCATATTATGGTCAAGCACAAGAAATCCACTGGTGTCCTATTCTTTTTGTCTCAGAGTGGATCATGTTATATGTTAATTGTTGGGGGAAAAAAAAAGCGCTTAACTTTTTCTTCAGGCGTTAAGAAAACTGTGTCTCAACTTTACTTGCTTATTGCTACAGTATACTGGTGCTGTCTTCCATTTATGCTAATTTGTTGGGAAAATGATAACAAACAAACCAAACTTAGAAAAATCTTTGTTGAAAGAGTAGCTTGATTCAGGAAGGAGAGGTAGAATTCTAAGCCATCTGAACAGAATTTATTTTTAACTGCCATCTCTGTAACTAAAGTTTTGTAGTATCTGGAGCTGTAGTTTTCAGCTTCTCTTAATTTGTGGACCCTTATGTACTTTTTCTTTTCTTTTTTTTTTTTTTTTTGTGAGGGTGATCCAACTTCAAGTTGATGAGTCTGAAGGCAGTGTTTTGGCCATGTGTATATTTCTCTTTAAATTCACCCTGAATGACTGAAAACCAGGAAGTGGTTAAGGAGGAAGGAGTGTTGTAAAAGCTATCAACATAGCACTCTTAGTTGTGATTTATAGTCCTCTAAGTGCATGCCTAATGGTCTTACGAAAATAGAAGTGTCATGTATGGCCGAGCAGCTTTTAAGATAAAGCAAATGAACATGAAAAATAAAAATCAGAATATTATTGAGGCCTGAAAGAGAATTAAATCTAAGTGTGTTCCAAATTTGAGGTAAGAAGAGGCAATAGTGGTTTACTGGTTGTTCTAGTAGTGATCTTCGTACCCTTTGGGGAAGGAGCAAGACTTAGCAATAAGGGTTTGTGGGGAAAACAGGAGAGAGAATACAAATAACTTGTAGATAGTATTTGTGAATTTTACGTCTTCTCAGACTCAGTTGTATTCCTAAGTATAAATGTTGGAGATGTTTCAGTCAATTGGCAAAATTCTTTAAATCAAAACTTCCCCCCCCTTTTTTCCTGCTTCCCCATTGTTTTATGTGCCATTATTTCTTCGACTTTTGTAGGAGGAAAAGGTAGGATATAAGGTGGCTCTGTGAAGAGCTTGGACATGTTTCTTGCCTTCTGAATGTGGTATGAAACAGCTGAATGGCACTTCAGTATCTTAATGCTCTGCTCTTCCATCTCCAAAGAACAAATCCTGTCTTGCTTTCTTGCTAGAAAGAGGAATTTGTGTCTTAGGACTTTAACTAGTAGAAGATTTACCTTAAGGTTGTACAAAATGCGAGGGTTAATTAGAAGTATTGACTTGAGTCACTGGTCCTTTGAGCTGTACTTTACTCCTCATTAAATATGCAACATTTGAATTTAAAGTTGGGGGTTTTTGTTTTTTACTGTCTAGGTTGTACCTGTGTAAGTCAGTTAAATATTACCTTTTGTGTGTACTTTCAACTTGTCATTAGGGTGTGCTTTTTATCTTCTGTATAGTTTAGCTGAGAAGGCACTTTAAAGAACTAGCTTTTGTTATATTTTACAACTGGTTACAGAATTTACCACTTGTTTCTGTGTCTTGTGAAGACAAATTGGGATTAATTCATTCATTTCACACAGTGAATAATCCTGTGTCATGATTCCTATAGTCTAACAACGCAGTCTTGATTTCAGTGTATGCAGTTATTGGTAGATATCTCCAACATAATCTGCGTGAGTCACTATCAGTCTCTGGTTTGGTTGGTGGTGTTTTTTTCTGATTCTCTCTGCTATTTTTGTTGTTATGTTGTTGTTTTGTCTCTTGCAGAAAAGAGGAATGCTACACTATCCTACTAATGAGAGTGAGTAAGCATTCATTCTAAAAATTCGTAAGGCTTTTTGGATTTGCAAGTGGTGTTTATACACAACTTGCACTACAATGCTCCTAAATAACAACAAACAAACAGCTCCATGAATCACACAGTAAAAATGCCAGGTGATATTTTGTGGCTTGGAATTCTGTTCCAAGGTCCATAGCTTTGTTGGACAGCTCACTTTGGCTCTTTTGAGCAGTTGTAACTTAGCTGTCTTCTGCAAGGACAAGATATTGAAACACCTTAAGGGAAAGTGGCTGTTTACTTCCAAAATGTATTTCTGGCAATGCATCCAGGCAATGTATTTTTCATTCACCAGTGCTTCTCTATTCCTTTGTATCCATGGATTAATTTTTTTTAGAACAGCAGCTGCTTGTATTGTACCAGTGCTGCCAAAAGTCTCAGTTAAACACTCCTGTGTAACACAGAAATTTCCAGAAAGCTTATTTGGAAGTGCTGTACGATATTTTAACCTAGAACTTGAACATCTTTTTATCTTCCCACTAGTCCATCACTGCGTGACTATGAAGTATGTAATCTGGGAGTGTGTTGGACCTTGCAGGCTTTCAGACAGCTTCCTCTTTCCCCCTTCCCAATTCTCTTCACTTACCTTACGTGTTTCAACCCATGCACATGATTCTGAATCCTGTTTTAGCATCATACAGTTGGCCATCTTGAGCATTCTTCCCAAAACATCAAAAATCACTCTGTTTGGTAACTCCTAGATAGGGAGAGTAGAGCATTTCCTCCTAACTACTTTTGTTTGTATTTGAGAGCTGGGAGACATAGGGAGTGAGCGAGCTCATGCTAGGGAGAGTAATACTGGCCTTGGATGTGCATTATGGTGGAGAGAAAGAAGGAATTTCTCACTTTCTTTGGGGAAAGCTTGATGTATTGGCTTTGTGTGGCAAGGTTTTGGTAGCAGGGGGGGTTACAGGGGTGGCTTCTGTAAGAAGCTGCTGGAAGCTTCCCCTGTGTTCGAGAGAGCCCATACCAGCCGGCTCTAAGACGGACCCGCCGCCGGCCAAGGCCGAGCCAATCAGCGATAGTGGTAACGCCTCTGTGATAACATTTTTAAGAAGGAAAAAAAGTTGGGACGGCGGTATTCGGCAGCCGGAGAGAGGAGTGAGAACATGTAAGAGAAACAACCCTGCGGACACCAAGGTCAGTGAAGAAGGAGGGGGAGGAGATGCTCCAGGCGCCGGAGCAGAGATTCCCCTGCAGCCCGTGGGGAAGACCATGGTGAGGCAGGCTGTCCCCCTGCAGTCCATGGAGGTTCACGGTGGAGCAGATATCCACCTGCAGCCCGTGGAGGACCCCACGCCGGAGCAGGTGGGTTCCCGAAGGAGGCTGTGACCCCGTGGGAACCCCGCGCTGGAGCAGGCTCCTGGCAGGACCTGCGGATCTGTGGAGAGAGGAGCCCACGCTGGAGCAGGTTTTCTGGCAGGACTTGTGACCCCGTGGGGGGCCCACGCTGGAGCGATCTGTGCCTGAAGGACTGCACACCGTGGAAAGGACCCACGCTGGAGCAGTTCGTGAAGAACTGCAGCCCGTGGGAAGGACCCACGTTGGAGAAGTTCGTGGAGGACTGTCTCCTGTGGGTGGGACCCCACGCTGGAGCAGGGGAAGAGTGTGATGAGTCCTCCCCCTGAGGAGGATGAAGCGGCAGAAAATAATGTGTGATGAACTGACCGTAAACCCCATCCCCGTCCCCCTGTGCCGCTGGGGGGTTGGCAGAGAATCCGGGAGTGAAGTTGTGCCCGGGAAGAAGGGAGGGGTGGAGGGAAGGTGTTCTGAGATTTGGTTTTATTTCTCATTACCATACTCCGGTTGATTTGTAATAAACTGAGTTAATTTTCCCCAAACTGAGTCTGTTTTGCCCGTGACGGTAATTGGTGAGAGATCTCTCCTGTCCTTATCTCGACCCACAAGCTCTTTGTTATATTTTCTCTCCCCTGTCTAGCTGAGGAGGAGGGGGAGTGATAGAACGGCTCTGGTGGGCACCTGGCATCCAGCCAGGGTTAACCCATCACAGGTTGCCTGCAGGAAACACTGTTCTCTGTCACCCTGCAATATTGATACCAGCATAGCTTTGGCAAAAAGCTCTCCTCAAGGTAATTGTCAACTGCAAGTATGGCACTGCTCTGACCACCTCTTCCTCAGGTACTGCAAACAAGATTGTATCCGGTGTAGGTGGCAGAAGGTGAACTGTTACCATCATAAGAAAGTTTGGTAAAGAAAGATTTCTCCTTTTTGTCTACATGACATAACTATTCCAAACATATATAAGCATGCCCTTAGCCCCATAGCAGACCAGGGCCTGGGTTAGGGTGGAGTGGGGAACCAAGGAAATAATTCTGGTCAGAGCAATCAGAGAGTTTAATTTGCTGTTCCAGCCCACCTGAGGCCCTGTGGCTGCTTCTGGGCTCTGCACAAGACATGCAGTAGGACTGCAGTGCAGCCAGATGTGTTTTGCATTGTTGCTACCCCAACAAGTGCAATAGTAAGCTCAGTCCAGAAAGACACTTGCACTAGGCTGATTTGCGATCATCTAGGAGAGGTGCAGCCTCTCCTGCAGCAAGCACTTCTGGGAGAATTTTTTATTCTACACATTCTAAGAACAGGACTTGTTCTCTTTCGCATGTGTCCTGCTTTGAAAGAATTTTAAATTTAGCTGTTGAACTAGAGTGCTTTTTAAGGGTGCATTTTAAGTAACAAACTTTAGAGTAAGTGCAATGGGTGCCTAGCAAAGAGAGGCAGTGCATGCTTCTCTGAAGGTTTTCCTTCAGATTTTATGAAGTTTGCAGTAATGTGTACTTGTTTCCTAAAATTCAGAGACAACACTGCATCTACTTTGCTTTTATTTGGGTGTGGCAGTTTGGTTTTGTTTTGGCATTAGTTTGGGTTTTTTCCTTCCTTGATAACTAAAAATGTTTTGATGGTGGTAAATGATTCTGAATTAGACTGGACTGCTCCTTGGATAATATTAATTTATGTATTTTTTAACTTATTAGCCCTGTGATCATAAGATCAACAACAGTTCTCTTAACTACTTGTAAAAAGTTTAATTTGTTTAAAAAGTACTATTCCCATTGCCACAGCTGCATCCGCAACCCCTTTAAAGAGTATTTAAGGCAGCCTTGTATATAGCTGTAACCGACTGTATTTGACCACTTTTTTTCCTGAGACGTTATTCTGCAGAATGCTGAAGTAGTTCTTCCAGGTAGCTCTCCCAAGGGCCAGTTCTGTGTCATTCTGGTTTAGGCAGCTACTGTTTGGGCAATGGTTTTCTGTATTACAGGTATTCTGTGTGCAAACCAACAGAATGTACAGGTGTTGGCATTAAGGAGTGCATTTCTATAGAATATACCTCTAAAATGTTTGAACAAATCTAATGGTACTTTTCCATCTTAAAAAGAATGGAGTAAGTTTTCTCTACTTGGCAATGGGACAACTCGACATTTAAAAGAGGATTTTTTTTTTTTTTTTCCTTTTGTGGTAGAACACAATTATCTGTTTAAATGTGGCGTCTGTTTTAATCAATTTGTTTTGGAAGCTGGGCAGAGGCATGGTGAGAGAAAAGCAAGGAACATGGGAGTAGACATTAAATATGCAATTACATTGAAGCCCACTGTTTCTTAAGGACCAGCACAATGCTGTGGTTGATGTGAGCTGCAGAGCAGGTCTCTGAAAAAGATAACTGCTCCATCAGTACTTGATCAAATCTTGTTAGATACTTATATGTGGTAGTTTACTGAAGACTTGAAAGCATAAGAACTCAGCTTACACTTTGCTGTGTTGACTCCAGACACAGTAAAGTTGCAAAGTAGGTTGATATTTCCTTTCTTTATCATTCTGTGCTAATTCTTGAATCCCTGCGAAAGATTGACTGTCCAATTTAGGCTCCTTGAGATGCTTTTGAGGACAAGTGTTTCAGTTTTAAAAAGATGTGATTGCCCCAAATCTTTAAGTATTTAAGAAACCAACACCTCTGGAAATGAAAGGCTTTCTCCTCCGTAATGGATAACAGAAACTGATTATTAGGGAGTTTTATTGATGTGCTGTGTTTATTTTTAGGGAACATAATGATTGTTTCCAGCAATGTGCAGTTATGGGCTCCGTACTAGTAAATGTTTCTTATTATATATGAGGAAGGTTATTTAGTTTGATGACAAACATTTCATGAGACTCTTGCATTTTGCATTTGTCAGTATGTTCTGTGCCATCCAAGGGGAAGGCATGTGGAGGCACTTGCCAAAACGTGACAGCAGATGCTTCTGCAAATTAGATTTTTCCAAAGTAATGTGACAGGATGAAGCTGCTCACGAAAGTATTAAAGTAAAAAAAGCAGAACTTTAATCAGATATGTGTACAAATATAATGTGCGGCATAAAAGATGATAGCTCTGGCTTTATATTGCTGTAATTCACTCACTAGTGAGCAGTACCTTTTTGTGAAAGTGGCATCATAAAAGTAGGCAATAACTGATTGGAAAGTCCATTTGATAAACCAAGAACTTCAGGCATCTGTTTATTATTGACATTCTCCTTTCCTCCCTCAAATAGAAAACCGTTTTCTTTCTGTCATTCTCAAATTTCCATATATATTGCTAAGGGTAGCCAAATACCTTGGCTTCAAGACCCAGAGGTATTCCTCCCCTCTTTGTCTCCTAGCTGTTTCCAGATCCCATGAGGCTGAGCATGTGCTTCCAGTTTGTGCACCTACACAATACAGACACAACTGGTGGTACAGAGATTAAAACAGACAGGAGGAAAACACTTTTAGGGACTTCTACAGAAACACAAACAGCATCCACATAAAACATGAACAAAACTACTGGCCTGACCTGATCCACCTCTGTAGCTGATTGGTTTTAATGTATGCTTGTGGAATACACAAATATTCCCACTCGGCTCATAAGCATGGTATTACTAATGGGTTTACCTGGGTACTGCTGGTCTTGGGAGATCTGCCTCCCAAAAGATTCCCTACTCTCCCCTCCAATTAGCAGCTGAATTCTGGCCATTTCTCACATAACTCCCCCTTAACCATCTGTGTAATCTGGCTATCCCTTTTGGCGCTTTCAGTAACATGCGTTAGCTGCTTGATGTTATCCATTTATGGCCAGCAATTTCTTATGTCACCTCCAGTAGTTTCCCATACACTGTTCAGTTAGCTAACACTTGCGACAGGGACTAATCATCTGCCTGCAACCTTAAGGTTTTTTTTCCCTTTTTTTGTGTGCTCCCTTTTAAGTATGATACTAAAGGTTTTGGCTTAATTCCAGGCAGTTGTGGAGGAACATCTCCCATGTGAGGCTATCTGATCTGCACTATTATGTATGAAGTAAATACCATGTGCATTACTCTCAAATTTTTGTTATATTACGTTATTTCATGCCCACATATGAGGTTATTGTTTCAGGCTGCCTGTCACTCTTAAATGAAGCATTTAACTGGATGTGAAGGCATGTTGTTATTACAAAGGTAATGAAGACCAATTATGAATCATTGGATGGATCACTGTAACCAGGTGTAGTACCTGTTTTATTGACAAACTGCTGGTCTTAATGCTTCCAAACTCTTCCCATTCCTTACTCCCTTTCTATTTGTCAGTTTAGCTATAACAGCAGCATTGAAACAGATGCTCTGAATTACATTTCTTAGTATAGTGTCCAATATTGATATTTTAGCTTTCATTTACAGTACCTGGATTTCAGAGAGAGAATTATTTAATACATTGAGAAATCCAGGTGATTTCTCAACCAAATACTAAGTAAGCCTTAAAACTGTTCTGTTTCCTGTATCACAAAGCTAGACTGGGTAGAACACAATTTAAGAAAATGAATATCAGAGCAAATCATGGAATTTTTTATACTTTTTTTGCTTGTGAAGGGAAGCTTAGGAGGGAGGATGGAGAGAGAACAATTGGAGTTAAATAGTCAAAAATCAATATTTTGTTTAAAAATAGTACATAATTATGTATTTAGTCTAAAAATATGAAAAATCTACATGACATTTGGAAAGTAAGCAAATTTCATTCAACAGATGTGAGGATGCTCTTCATCTAAATTGTATAGCACTGTATGATATTGCTTGGCATTCTATGTCTTCCTGTAATTATTATCGAGATTTGTACTTCCTTGCTTGTTTAGAGAAATTTCGTAGTTCATTTGTAAAACTTACCATATTCTCGTGATCTTTTTAATGACCTTATTTATCTTCATGTAAGCTTTATGTACCAGATGACAGAAACTGTTTCTGAATATCCTGTTTTGTCCGTCCCCCCCACCCCCACCCCCGTCCCCTTTTTTTAAAATTCTGGATCTTGACTATAGAAAATTCCTGCTGATGCATTACTGGGTATATGTAGAGTGCACAAAAAAGCATGATGTAGAAATGACAAGCTTAATGTAGAATACACCGTTCCCTCAGATTTTGAAAAGAGCATTAATTTTTTAGTATGGCTGCACATTTCCATATATACCTGCTCAGGAGCAGGTGCTTTCTCTCTCTTTCTCTTTCTCATCCACTTCCTTAAATTCAAGTATCTGAAACTACCAGAAAGACAAAAGAAGATAATACTGTTTAAAAACAGCTTTGCAGCAGCAAAACGGGATGGGGCAAAATCTTCCCTGAGTTCAGTTTTATCTAGAGTTGCTTAACCAGCTTAAGCTGGCTTTGGCTGAGCTTGGCAGTAGAACAAGTACAGAGCTATCGCCTGTGAACTTGTTAGACTTGACTGAGTTTCTAGCAAAAAGAGCTGCTTCAACTTATTCATCTACAGAAAATCCACAAAATATTTTTTTCACTCTTAATGAGGTAACAAAAATTAAACATGCACACTTTCTCATTGACTAGTTTTGTTTCTAACGCTTTAGTTTTCAACCCTTTAGTCACTTCAGTTCAAATATGTCAGTTCTCTTAAGGCTTTGCTTCCACCTTGTGATCTTTTTGGAATATTGTCAACTTGGGAATGCTGGGTACATGATGTATTAATGATAAATCTTTAAATATTAAATAAATATAAATATTAAAACTTAGCACTCATTTCATCTAGCTTTGTCTACTTTGAGGCAGTAAAACACAATCTGATACTGTAGATACAAAAAATAATGGAATTATTTTTTTTCTAAGTACAGGTTAGTTACTGCATTGGTTAAACAGATTACCTAGCATCTTTAAACTGATTGTTTTGTTTTGGTTTTTGTTTTTTAAATAGGCACCATACCTATTTACTAATGCTACATGAGAATAGGGAAGATCCAGAAAAAGAGAACATATGTTTTAGAGAAATACGTCACTCTTCATAACATGAACAAGGTTTAAATTTGGTAGGCTTGAGAAAATTTCTGCTATGAGAGAGGTAAATAATTCATTTAAATGGTTCTAAGAATATTTAGATGCAAGGATCCAATATACAACCTCTACCATCCATCAAGTCAATGCAAAGTGACCACTAAAAAGTGCTGGGTCCCTATGGGGCATGGATGAAATACTCCAATATGAACCTGCTACTTCATTCAGTAGGAACATTTCAATCTTTCTCACCCCAGAGGGAGCACTCTATTTCTCAGTGGTCAGGAATGTATAATATATGGGAATATTCATATTCATTATTCAGGAAAAGAATGTTCATTGCATTATGGGGAAGTCTGAGTTACATCACCACGTGATTCAAGATAGACATACTCTTGATGAGTTTTTTCAGAACATATATTTTTAAGAGAGCAACCCATTAAAAGTACTTCTGCAGTGAAGGTAAGTGTATTTGTGGAGGCACAGACATTAATAAATAAACTAAGATTTCCATTTGCACTTTTAAGTAGGTGTGGCGGATTGACCCTGGCTAGATGCCAGGTGCCCACCAAAGCTGCTTTTTCACTCCCCTCCTCAGCTGGACAGGGGAGAGAAAACATAACGAAAGGCCTGTGGGTTGAGATAAGGACAGGGAGAGATCACTCACCAATTACCGTCACGGGCAAAACAGACTCAACTTGAAGAAACAACATGAAGCAAAATGGTGTGAAGTGCAAAACACTTCTACAGAGATGGGGAATAACTCTTATTTCTCCTCTATTCTCAAGTCAAAGGTTTATTTTCTTGCTACAGATAGGATGGGCTAGAAGAGTGCATGTGAGCCAAAAGCTAGAAAGTTTGCCTAATAGTAGCTTTATTATTTATATATTTAGCATTTCAATAGACCCTGGAGGCTCCCACATATTCGTTGTGTAGACTTGTGTCAAAGAGATGATGCCTTTCTGGCAGCTCATGATTATTACTGTAAAGGTATTAACCTCCAGTGCTCTACTTATTCCTGTTCTTGATGCTGTTATGCCACTTTTTTTTTTCTTGCCAGTATGAAGGCAATCAAAATTTAAAATGCATCTGCAGTAAATATCAGCTCTGCTGTACTCCTGAAATGCTAAATAAAACTTTGAGAGGGGAAAGAAGCAAAGGCTGTTTATAGCAGGTTCACTGGTGAGATGTAAACACCTCTGATGCATGTTTGTAGAGCAACTGTCAAAGTTGCCTGGGAAGACCATATAGTAGAGAGCGGATTAGATTTCAATTCTAGCCTGTTCTGCTAGACATCCAGAGCCCTTCTTCACTTGGTGGTGTGAACCTAACTCTTTTTAATGTTTTTGGAATATTGCAAATTAGCAAGACGAGTCCAAGGCTGGACTTGTAATCCCTTTCTGGTGGTGTCCTTTTGTTGCCTGATGTTTTTGTTAACAATGATTCTGAAATGGAGAGCTAGTTTGTTCTTGGCACAGCACTGATGTGTTTCAGGTTATGGTATGAGTGCAGCTAGGAAGTCTGCAGCAGACTTAGCTGTCTTACTTTCCATGTTTATTATAAGTAGATACGAAGCATATCGAACTACTATAGAGCCAAAAGGAGCTTTTCTTTTAGTGATACTCGATGTGTAGAAGGTTTCATATTTCTGGACTGAAAACGAGTTGTAGAATTGTGACATCACTGATAGATATGAACAATGTTTGAAGTACATTCACTGATGATAATACAGGGCCAAAGAACATGCTTCATGAACAGTCAGGTTAATACCAGTGTAGTAACTATATGCACCATGGTACCATATGAGCAAAACGGTTTTAAGAATTACCTATATGTCAAAAACTTTATTATTTTATCTTGGACAAACAAAATATGAGTGTATTAAGATCAAAACATAGATTGGGTGAAGGAGCGAAGGGAGCAGGACTGTTGTTAATGTGTCTGCAAAAAGAATGATGGTGCATAGCAGGGGTGACTGGATATAATGTCATCGACAGAAAATGAAACCAATTCAATCCTTGGCTGCTGAGTGTACGCAAGCAGGTTTGCTGCAAACATGCATAACTAGCCACCTCTGAAGGAATGGGCATATTTTATGAGGTGCTAAATAATACATAAGTTTGTTGAGAGGTAAGATGAACACCAAAAACAATGAATGAATTCATATCCTTGATTTAGGATGGACTGACCTACTCTCATAAATGTAAAAATGTTGAAAAAACAATCAAGAATGTAAACTTTCCAAAGTTTCTGGACTTGTGAAATAAATGGCTGTGGATACTATATAGGCTTTAGGTGGGATTTAATGAGGAAAAATCTCACATACTTTCAAATAGTGATTAGGTATAATATTAAAAAATAACGAAATATTTTCCAAGGAGTTTCTAGGAACTGCTTGATTTTTTCCAAGAATGAAAAGCCACTCTTATTAAAAGCTTAGTAATATTCTTGGGGGAAAAACTGTTTGTGGTCAAGGGCATGGATTATGAGTGAAACTGTCTTCCCTTCAGCAGCCAATACAAAGTTTAGATGACACTTAAATCATTAGAGTTGGTGATCATTTACAGTAGGGTGCTAATTTTCTCTTCATTTGTTACCATGGTAAAGATGAAATAGTGTAAGGTACCAGGACCAGCCCCTTGAGGGAGAGATGTCATCAGTAACCTGTCTGGTTCTTCATGATGTTTCAGTCCCCTGCTATATGTGGCATTCAAAATCGACAGATACGGCCTCTTTGGAACATGTACGTGAGGAGCTGATGAAGTACTAAAACTATATGTTAAGCTTTAAGAAGAACATCAGTGGTTCACAGCCACTGGATCTGTCACTTAGGAAGAGATGGAAATTTTATTTTTCCTTTTTGAGTGTGGAGTCTCTTACATTTTCATATCCTTATTTCTAGCAGTCCTTCTCAACTCTGTGCAGCTGACTGTTCTGTGGGGCAGGGAGGAAATACCTTTCATGGTGGATTACTCAAAAAGCCAGGTGCTAGTTTGCCAGGTGGTAGATGGTTTTAATGCTGAATTGAGAGCAGGTGTTTTTAGAGGAGAAACATAAATCATAGAAATACTGCATTGTTTTAAAAGGACAGGAAGAAACTGGAATATTTCCTAAGAAATTTATTGTTTGAGAAGAACCTATTAGTCATGCATCCACCTTATTTTCTCAGATTTAGCTTAATTAAAATGCACATACTGCAATTAAAGCTTTTCCAGTTGTGTTTTAGGTCACTATATCTGGGTTTTCAAGTCATAAATGGCATTACTTTGACCCAACTACCAATTGATTGGTCAATAAAAGTAGCTAAAGAGGGAAGGAGAATGTCTGAGGGGACAGGAGTCTTTTCTGAAAAAATACATACACAGTGAGAAGTACTTGAAGAATATGATACCTCATTACTGGTATTGCTGTTAATACTGATGTTTTAATTGGTTGTATTAATAGCTAAAATGTATGGCACTTTTTCCAGGGTCTAATTTAACTTGCAGCTATAATGAATAGGAGAGTTCTTGAAAGTGGTTTTTAGCTGAAGGCTTCAATGCAGACACCTTTATGTCATGTAAGTTGATCAACAACACAGTCACTGACTCGAGTTTAGCATTAAGTCCCTTCTTTCCAGCTATATGAAAAGAATTATTCTACTATAGTGTTTGACTGTTCTCTCTAAATGGAAATAAGTTTCTTGGTATTTGCATGGTTTAAGCAAAATGATTAAAATAAATTGTGCGTAGAGCTCATGTTTTTTCAGAGGTAAAATAAAAACCAAAGAAAACAAACAAAAAACCAGAAGTGGAGAGAAAAGCATAAGCCTCAGGGAAATAATAATTCACTAGCAGATAATCTGCCCAAAGTTTTCACAAAAGTTTCCAAGGTAAAATGCATTTACCATCAGGTTATTAGCAGGGTGCTTTTTTTTCTTATTGTACTGCATATATACAATACGCTAAAATCCATTAGTGTTAATAGTTGTATGCATTGTTTTTTGATTGAAGTATGTAATGGCTGCCTTACTCTTGATGGGTGAATAATGAACCTCAAACTATTTTGGCATGATTATTCTCTATATGTTTAATGTTTCAGAAGAGTGTTTGCATAGTTGTAAAAAGCTTTATTGATGTTTGCATTTTTGTTTGTTTTTCTGCAAAATGTCCAGGCCATCTGGACGCATGCAGGTGTGCGCTTGTGTGTGTATGTATACTAAAATACCTGTTCATGTGGTAAGCATAGTATCCTTCATTAGATCTCCAGAATTTCAGGCTTTTCTATTTGAAGACCCCAAGCCATTTCAGAAATCCTAAAAATGCTCGTAGAGAATCACTGGTTTTCTGACATAAGGTATACCTTTTTTTCTGAACGGCAACTAGTTCCAAATCTGTCCTCAGAAAAAGCTTTAGGATCTGTGAAGCTGTGGCATCAGCTCCAGTGACTAAAATGCTCCTGCTTTCTACTCTGACATGATGCTGCCTTTTCTTATGACTTGCTGGCTTAAAGAAAACTGTATCTTGTCCTTTAAAACTATTGTGATGATGCAAGTACAGAATTTCTTGCAATTTAACATCTTTAGCCCGATTTACCTTAACTTTTGATGTTCTCATCTGTTATAGAAGCAGTGTATGATCAGGAAATGCTGAGCTGAATGCCTGTTCTCTAACTTAGTCCTGTCTAAAATAAACTAGTGATATTAGTACTTGGCTTTGCATTTTATTCTGATCCTACAACATTGGAGGAAGTGGAAGAGAAAGATCATTTTGATACACAGACCTTGGTTTGGAGACATTACCATCATTAGACACAAAGCTCACCATTCTCTGTGTAATGTAGCTGGGGAGAGTTAAGTAGTGAGAAGACGTTTGTCCACAAAGTCTTACTAGTACTTGCATTGCCTGTGCATGTCGATATTTGAAGCTAAAGTTCCCTTTTTTTTTAAACTTGGATTTTTTAATTGGAAGACTTGAATGAATTGTGAGCACATTGCTTATGTTGTTACTCACCCAATGCACTGCATGTTTGATCTTTCTGCATGATTGTGATAAAATTGAGATATAATTGTGGAGGAGAAGTAAAAAAAAAAAAATGTTCTTTTCAAATCAAGGGCTTGTTTTTTAAAATTTGTTTTTAACTTATCAAGAAGAAAGTTCTGACATAACAGGGAAGTTTGAAGTCGGTGGGCCAGTAGGGTTTTAATTTAATACAGTGTGAAACTTGCAAGCTGGAGCCTGAAATGCAGAAGTTTGGTTTGCCCTCTGTTTCTCCGCTAGCGTTTGTATAGATTGAATTAATGTTGCTGCTGAATTTACTCTGTGGTTCTCACTCCTTGTAGTAGTGATAGGTAAGTGTTATGTGCTATCTGGGCAGCATAGGTAGTTTTAGTATCTTAGTTGAAGCCATGATAGAGCAGCATCTCGTTAATCCCTACCAAGGGGGCCAGCAATATGCAAATGGACCCAAGGAGATTATATGCATTTATTAAACTAGGTTTTATGAATTTTGAGACTGTGTAGATTAGCTTCAGAAACTTGTCAATTAGCTGTTAGAAATTAGTGTTAGCTGTTGAGATGATTTATTGATTGAGAATATAGTGAAGTGTTAAGTTCATTGGATTCAACCCCCTTTGTCCTGCAGTCTGTAAGGGGAGCAAAATGAATCCAAGTAAAATGATGAGACACCAGTGGTATTATAAAGCAGTCCAGCAGGCATGGAGAATGCTGTTTGTGCCATGTGACATAAAATAAGTTATATTGTTTGCCCCTGGGAGATCAGACAGTAAGATCAAGAGAGTATCAATCTCTCCTCTGTAATAAATTTATTTGCAGGCCTCAGTCTCTGAATTGGCAAAATTTGTTATTGCTAAAGCATTTTGTTTGCCTCATTGGAATGCTCAATATTAATTTCCTTGTCCCGTTTCAGTGTCTGAAAAGCATTTCAGCCAGCAGTGTCTATTTTATTGATGATCCTGGATTTGCACAATATTTAATTTGGAAGCTGGTGGAGGGGTAGAAAATCTGCTGGTTTATTGCTGGCAGAGAGAGCTTATCCAGCCCTTTGTAATTGTGTTAACTTCTCATTACCACATTTCAACAGTATGGAATTCATTGTAGCAATTAGGACAGGTCAGAGTTGACATGATAGTTTTCAAGGCAAGGTGTTTGTCCTTGTGTCTTGTTTTGAAAAGGGATAGACTATTTATTAGGAGGGCAGATGACACTGTATGTAATGGGGGGAAGGTGAGACCCTCTACTTGATCTGCGTGTAGAGATAGTGCTAGACTAGAGATAAACAACTGATTCTCAAAGTATAAAATTGCAATAAGATTCAGAAGAGTCACTACAAGCAAACCTCAGTGTTAGATCTGGATTTTTCTAGTTCTTTTCAGTAAACCTGTGAAGAGAAATAAGATGGAGTGTCATGGGTTGGTGTGAAACTGTATCTCAGGCTTGATGTAGCTTTGTAGAAGTGCACCAAAATACACCTGCACAGAGCAGTGATTTCCATAAGTGACTGTAACAGGATGTAGAACGCTGAAAGTCTGTAGGGCACTCAATGGTTATCATCAAGTTATGTAAGAATGAAGGACAAAGATATTTGGGGGTCACTGAGTATTTTAGCAGTGACTGAACAGGCACACGACCTTGAGTCAGCAAGATAACGCAACAGAAGCCAGCGATCCGTTTCAGTATTCCATAGGCACGTAGCTGTCTTCCATACCACTCTCCCTCCATAGCAATGTAAGTAAGGCTAACACATTAAAAAGTCTGACATGGGAGTAATATAATTAACATTAGGAGAAATAAGTTATTTGGGTTATATTGTTGTGTTTATTTTAATTTGCTGTACCAGGAAAAAAACCCAACCTAAATAAAACTGAAAAAAAGAATGGCATTTATATATCTGAGTCCAGGATTTAAATCACTTTCCAAGGAACAGGGAGGACTTAGGATTTACAACAGACAGTTATTAAAAGGGAGTGTAGAGAGAGGCAAGCAGAGAGATAAGGTACTAAGTCAGCCAGAGGGAAATACTGCAGAAAGATGTCTGAACTTCAGTTTTTCTCTAAGATGAGAACTTGGCGCAGGTGGGCACTGAAGTTGTCTCTGTTGAGGCATTTACAGCCCCAGACTAGTTTTTGTGAGTATCTGCTCATGCCTTTGGGGACAGGCAGCTAGTTTATCCTTGCCTTGTGAAGCCTATTTGAAGGATGCAGAGGTGTGATGGAGAGCCCTGGCTCTCTTCCTCTCTCTAGTGCATGGAGCACTAGTTCAAGATGCAGGAGTCTAAGCTTTGCTTGGTTTTTCCCTGCACCCACATACGAAATGAATTGGCAGCTTGTGCTCTCCAGCGCTTTGACTTCAGTCTGAATAAAAGGCTTGAAAACATAGCTATAAACTAGTTTGGGGAAGAAGCTGTCTCTCCTGTTAAAACTGTGCTGTTTTTCAGCCGTGAAATCAAGGTTTATGGACCAGAGGTGACATGAGAGAGGGAACCTTACTTGTAGCCTGCTCATGAGGGCATCCAAGTGCTACACTGAAACTATGGGTACCAGCACGGCTTCTGGGATTTTTTTGTGGCGAATGTATGGACTTTCAGAAATATAGCACCCCTTCTTACCTTCTCCTTCCATCACCCGCTCGCCCTGGGCGTCAGCATCACAAAACGCCCCACGTTTTGCCAGCCATTGGAAGGAGAAAGAAAACAGAATAATTTTGTGAAGTTGCTGATAAATACCAGTATATTTTTTGAGGCACTCCACCAGTTTGCATGGTATCAGTAACTCAAGATTTTTATATTCCTCTCCCGTGTTTAATAAGGAAGGTACATTGTAGCCTCAGACACTGATGTGGGAAACCGCTTAAATAGGGGATTATATCTGCCTTCTGTTGAGGCAGTACCATATACGTGCCTAACTGTAAGTTTAAACATAAAATTAAGAATGTTCTTGTGTGCTATCCTCGCCAAGGGGATGCTTTCCTGAACATATGTATGTTTCTACTGATGACAAGTCATGCTGTTCTGATGTAGAAATCTTCTTACTAATTGCAAATGAAAATGTGTTTTGATTTTTTTTTTTAACTTGGTTACTTCCTTGTTTAGTATGATTCTAAATAATTGTAAATAACAATGCTAAAAAATTGAAGCTACAACTATTCAGAAAATTATGGAAGGCTTATGTCTGTGTGGTGCTGTAGTGTATAGTTTGGGCTTAAAGCAAAGGACTGGATTAAACTTCCAGTTTAAAACCAATTCTGCTGATGAATAACACTATCAAGCATCATTTCACCCTGCGTATGGAAATGGCTCTTCTGCTGAGTTCAGAGCTGTTTCTCTATTCTTGAGTATTCGTTCGTAATTTTTAAATGAACCTGTGGCTACTCTAACAATGTTTGAACTGAAAGTTTCCCACAAATTCTGAAATGTTTAGTACTGGTTTATTCACTTTTTCCTCTCTCTTCCCTTCCATGCTTCATTCCCTTCCTCTTTCTCTTCCTCCCTTCTCACTCCCTGCCAGACTTTAAGTTGCAGGTTGTTCACAAAGTTAAATTTGATTTTTTTTGTTGTTGTTGTTTGGACTTCTCTTCTTATTAGCACAACAGTGCACATCAGAGATTAATACCTGCCTGTTTTTTGAAGGGTTCACATCTTGTATGCTGTGGCAATGTGGAGGCACAGGACTTTCAGCTGTTGAAGATAAAGATAACATCTTGCTTGTGTCTTAGTGTGACTGCTACAGAAGACTATATTCAGTGTTTCTTATTGCAGTATCATTCACTGCTTGTCCCTTTGTTCTTTCAAAAAGCCTGGGATGTGTGTGCTCTTTTCTAAGTGAAGCAGATGTGTGTGTTTTTGAATTGCAAGGATTTCTAATGGGGACATTGGGTGCCATCTTTCTCTGTCCTTGTCATTTTTTCCTGTACACGTTGCATGTTTCCTTTGTGCATTGCCCATGTCTTACACTAATCAACTGATTTTTAGAGATATAAGAGTGAAACAAAAAGTGTGTGCAATAAATGTTTAAATGTTAAGATTGATTGGACCAAACTATTTTAAAAGAGCTGAATCATAAAATTCAATTAATTTAAAACAATGAGCTTTCCTGAAGACATGATTCTAAACCCAAAGCAGTAGACCAACAGGGATCCTAAAATTCAAGTAGCACACTGAAACACCTAAATCACAGTTATTTCTAATGTGTGTGCTGAACAGATTGGTGGCGATTGTTGCTGCTGGGTAAATGCCTGCATCCAGAAGCTGCTGAGCATTTTGCCTCTGACACCAAAAGGAGTTGGGATTTTACTGGTTTGTGGGTATAGGAAGTAAACAGCAAGAAGTTTGACTTGTCTGTCCAGGGAATAGGGGATAAGACTCTGGACTATTCTCCATCCTGGTGTCTGTCATAACAGTATCCTTCCTTAAAGTTTACAAACTGCTTTCCTCCCCTTGCTGCATCTTATCAAAAAGACATGTTACAGTCAGAGCACTGCACGAAGGACTATTTTGTGGTCTCCTGCTGGTAAGGCCACTGTGAAGGGATGTGTTACGTGGAGAGGAAAGGAGGACTATTTGTGGGCAGTTTTGCTGGGTTTCTGCAAAAGTAAGGATGCAAGGGAGCCTAGAGAAATTCAGAAATAACCATTATACCGGCTTCCTTTGGCTGTTTTGTTGCTGTCCACTCAGGTGGTGGAGCAGCAGTGTCCCAGAAACCTCTCTGGGCAATTTTTTCCAGAGGCATGAAACAGCTGTAGGTGGCCCTGTTCACTGACACTGAAGTCTGCAAATGGAAACGAGCTGTTTATGCTTTTTGTTTCTTTAAAAAAAGTGAAAGAAAAAAGTGGGGGAGAAGAAAATAGAAAAAAAGCCATTGTGTATGGCTCTTTGTTCTGTGAACACTCTTAAGATGCTAAGCAATGTCCCCTACTAGAATTTGAACAAGGGCTAGGAGTGGTATTAACTATCTGTACAGGATATTTGAATGTTTAGCAATTGATGCTGAATATCAATTTTTGTTGAATTTTACTAAGAATGTTTTTCAGTTTTTCCTTCACGAGGTAAGTCATACATCTTCCATTATCCTGGCACTAAATAATTTTGCTGCACATTGGGTTGTCATTTCACAGTTGCCCTAATGGAATTTATTTACTTTTTAAGATGGCACCTTTCCTGGGAATGTAATTGAGTAATTTGTTTGGAATGAGTGAAATCTAGTTTCAACCATGTCTCTTAAGTAAAATATATGTATTCAGGGAGATAAAGACCTCTAATTTAAAGCTTGCCACATAAAAAGTCATATTCAGTCTCTATGCTCCTGTTGAATTCTACTAGCATAGTACAGCAGTACAGTGTAAGCTGTAAGGCATTATCTAGTTCTCTATACACATCTCTATAGGTGGATGATGTTAAATAAGCTCCGTTTACCAAAGGGAAGTAGTAACAGAATAATTCTCCCTAATATGTAGAAACTCAGACTTAATTTCCAGTCGAATAAATTCACAGCAATATAGTACTAAGGAGAATGATATTTTAGAATTAGGTGGCAGACTGGTCTGTTAATATATTGTACTAAAACCAGTAAATGCATAATGTCCATTAAGGTAATTGAATATTCATATGTCTCAGTGCTGCTGAAGGTGAAGGACAAAAATGAATATAGAAGCATATCAAGAATGAGACAAAAAGACAAGCTAGGAATGCTATAGCATGTGTTGCTGTATTTATTGCAAATACTGGCTGACAGATACAGAAAACTACACAAGGACAGTTATCTGTGAGATCTTTTAAACTGTCTGTGGAACCGTCTCAATAAATGCCTGTTCAACAGTTGGCAAATGAAACTTTTTTGTCAGGTATGAGCATAGGTGATTCTGTTAAGATTACCACAGGAAAATAAATACATTTTATTCCTCCCTCAGCTGCTTTCATTTGCAGCATCTATTCACAGAAGAGGAACTACAGATGCAGAGCTCCTGAGGTCATTTAGGCCAGTCAGGTGCTATTTAGGGTTGGTTGCTTATACAGCCAGGGAGTATAAACCCATTGGTGTTCTAGATGTCCCAGTAGTGGGCTGCTTCATGATGGATATGTAACCTGAAAATGTCCTTCTTAATAATGCCTACTTCCAAAGAGTTAACATCTGAGGTATATTTCTGGGTTCCCAACAGCCCTGAGCGCAGAATCTGACAGTACATAACTTCTATTTCCTTCTGTTTACTTGAGTCAATACAGTTGGGAGTTATAGAGGCGCTACAGCTAACTAAAACTAATTCTTTTCTTCTATCCTAATTTCGTAGTCTCACACCCCACCACTGGTTGATTATTGCCTGTAGATACGGTGTAACTTCACTCTTTCATGTGCAACTTAGGTTCATAGCACACTTAGAGCTGTCATAAACTAAGTTAAGAACAGTCACAGTTTTGTAGTGAATGAGGAAGCACTGCGGAATACATCGTTGGTGATAAAAGGTTGCTGTGCTGGAAGCAGATCAGTATCGCTTTGAAAATCTTCTATGGCAGCGAGGGTATTGGGCTGACAATATAAGCAGAGAGAGACTGCTGAGTGTGGTTTGGCTTAATGGTGCCGTACTTCGGTGGCTGGAGCAGACTTAATTTTCCTACCTTTCTTATTGGTAGGCAGGTGGAGAGATACGCTTCTGCAATGGAGTCGCTGCAAAACTACAGCAACAGGTAGATCTGGCTTCGTGAAACAAACTATCTATTCTGAGGTAACTGTGATGTTTGGTACCGTTTTAAACTCCCTTTAAGGAAAATGGGAAAACTTCTCATTAGATTTTCACTGAAAAGATTGTACTTCCTCTGTGTTTGTATGTTTTTGTATGAGTTTTAATAGAAGTACTAGGCAGGAATTACAGGGAAATTGAAACTACAGGTTTCAGAATGAAATATATCATGCTGTATTGGGTGTAGGTGGTAAGGTTTTGGTAGTGGGGGACTGGGGGTGGGGGGCTGCAGGGATGGCCTCTGTGGGAAGATATCAGGGGCTGCTCCGTGCTGGACACAGCTGGTTCCAGAGGTGTCTGCAATGGACCCAGTGCAGGACACGGCTGAGCCCATCAGCCACGGGTGGGTGCCTCTGGGAAAACCTAAGAAAGGTCAAGAGCAAGTGAAAGATTTGAGGGTGGAGCTGAGATACAACTTGTATGCTGAGAATTATCTTCGCGTGGATGTACTGGGAGTTTGGGAGGGTAGACAACAAGCGTGAATGCCTGTTTGCCAAGAGATTTTAAATTAAATCTATTTTATCAATTATCAAGAATGTATCAGCTTTGCTCCTCTTCGGTGATGATGTATTTCTTTGGTGAAAATCAAACACAACCTTGTATAGATTGTAAGTAAAGCTAATTAGAGGGTTGTTTTTTTTTTAATGCTTACCCTCCTAACAAAGAGAATTAACTATCTGAGTTACCACTTACCATGCAAAAATCAAGCATTAGATGAAGGGGCTGGTAAATGGATTCTGAAGTTTCAGCGTTTTCTGTGATACTGCATTATTTTAAATTAAAATAAATCTCCAAGCCCAGCAACCGCTAACAAGGCAATTTTTTAACAAACTGTGGAACCAGCATGTAGACTAATTTTGTTATCCCTGTTTTTGCCTATATCTTATTTAAATTGAGCTCTTAACATTAGACATATGACTGGGCCTCTTCACTACTATATATGTTGCTTCCCCTTAGCAGTGAACTGAAGAATTGAGCCCAATGACCTTCAGCTTGCAAGGAGACTCTTCACTGTGTATAAAGAGAAAGGTGTAATGAGTTGCTTAAGGACTGAGCATGAAGAGTTTAAGGCCTTCTGGGACAATGCTTGATTAAGAAATATGATTGTCTTCCTTATCCCCCTTGGAAGGTTGTTTACTTCTTCAGTATCGTCTGGCATTATGTCTTGCCCCCTACAGAAAGTCCCTTTGAATTCCATGGACATCTGAATGGAGTCCCAGATGATGGACCCTTGGGCAGGACTGATGCCTGATAGTATGATTTTTAACGTCTTTTTTTTTTTCTTGCATTTCCCCAGTTTGGTGAGGGGAAAAAGGCTAGAAATCGTTGTTGATGTTTCTAAAGTTATTTGAGACTCGGGCACAAATGGTGTTATACTGAGTACAAAATATTGTGATTAAATATCTCACACATAAAAGCTGTTATACATAATTTTCATAACATGTAAGATATTATATGTAAAATGATACAGCTTTAATTTACAAAGAGAAAGCCATAAGTAATGGGACATAGAAGGGACAAATCAAAGTGAATAAGGAGGTGAATATGAGGATGGGAATTTGAGTTGAATAGTCTATGGGTGTTGTATAACTGGAGTATAGTACTTTATAATCCGATTTTACATGTTTAGGTGTATACTAATCTTTTTGGCTTTCGGAATGAGACAATGTAGCAATGTTGATACATACAAGCACCTGAATCACGCCAAATAATACTGAGAGCTTGATTGGGAGCAATAACTGAATAGCAGGCCTGTGGGAGTAAGCTTCATGCTCTTAAAATGTGAATTTATACAGTATGTTGCTGCTGGGCTTGCCTGGCATTCAGAAAACTTTGCAAATGTTAATTTACCTGTGTAATCATATGATAATTTAGTACAATTAGCATGTGAAATACTTCATCATCTCCACATAGTTAGCTCAATTATAAAGCACATGTGTACTTACCAAGATGTTTCCTTACCTGGTGGTCACATAGTGACTTTGTCTACTGTGTTGTTATGTGTATGCGGAAGGTGTTAAAGCAGAGGTGCCGCAGAAGTGTTAGCTCAAAAATATTGATAAAGGCAAAATAATGTATTGTGGAAGGAGGAGGGGAAAAAAAAAAAGCCCTATGCCTTCCTGTGCTGTAAGAAATGAACAGTGTCAGCTGATAGACCTGAACATCAGTGTGGGCATTTTGCAAAGGACTTCTGCTAGTTGCTCACATGTAGTCGAAAAAAGCAAACGGAGTCCTGACTTGTCTGAGGAAGGGGATAGAATACAGCAAAGGCAATAAGCATAGTGGATAAGCCCAAAAAGAAAATATTATTCGTTTCTAAAAGTATAAATGCAGTTTTATTTGGAATACTGTTTGTACTGGTAGCTACCTTCCTTGATGCTAGTGATTGAGTTTTGGAGAAAGTCAGGCAAATCAAAGTCAGGCAAATCATTTAAGATGTAATTATCCTTGTTAAAGGATGTGAGAATAGGCTCACCTATTTTAGAAGGGAGCTTAATGAAAGGGGATGCATTAAGGAATATATAGGGCGATGAAAAAGGTAAACCCCATGCTGGAATAACTTTCTGTTCTGGGCTGTTGATTAGAGAAGCTACTTGTAGCTAGTAGAGCACAGTGTGCAAAGGTCAAGAGAAATTGGGAGTGTCTCAGATTTTTCAGAGGAAGTCTGGTAAGAAACCACCTGCAGATTCAAATATGGTTTAATTTCCACCCCTTGAAAGTGGAAAGACAACCCATGTTATCAGCTGAAAAAGATAAAAGGAATACTGCATAAGCAAGAGAATGAAGTTAATCACTCTTAAAGCTCCTTTGGATCCCTTGAGAACAGCAAGTGAGAGACTGAATCCAATAATAAGAACAAGATGCTTTGTTGATGCTTTTTTAGTGAAACATCAAAGGAGAATGATGTTTAAAATGTTAAAAGGAAACACTGCTCATGCTGTAAGGCTTTAGGTAACTTTGCACAATCACATTCATTGCCATGGGCTGTTATTAAAGCCAAGAACTTAGCAAGATTCATATGAGGTCTTGAAGAATGTTTGTACAGATAGGAGGCCCCCCCCCCCCCAAAAAAAAAAAAGGAGAGGGAACTTGAATATCAAAAGACGGGACGCAAAAAAAAGCAAAATTTGGAAGCATGGTTCAAGACCACTTTTAGATTTAGTACAGCTGTTTTAGTACAGCTGTTTGTCAACAGTCCTTAAGCTAAATGGCTGTATTCTGAACAGTGCAACCTGATTAAGTCTACCCTGGTAGAGCCAGCTCTCCCGGGGGATGATGCTTGCTCCTCTGCTCAAGTGTTAGAAAAGTGCCAGAGGACGGTGTATAGGGAGCAGAATGCCAAACCTGTAATGGTGTCTTTCTTGCCTGCGGGGAGAGCCTGCCCCATGGGGGTTGATGGCAACTTGCTGATCTCCAGGAGGCTGGTATGATACCTTTACTTTGTTTTCCCACCTTGGAAGTGTCAGAAGGCATCAACAGCCAGAAACAGGAAGTCTCTGATCAGTAATTTGTGGAAGGAGATTTTGGGGGATGTTTGGGAAGAGGTAGGTTTGTAGTTTTCGCACATGTACCTGGTGCAGGCTTTCTTATGTTGACAACAGGTTATTCAGCAGAAAGCTCTGGAAGAAGTTGGATCATGGACTTGATGTTCTGCACACAGTTCTGGTGTTTCTTAGCTGCTTGCTGTTCTGCATGGGAGAGGTGCGGGGATCTTTCTGGATCTCAAAGAAAGGCACAACAGCTTATAGTATAAAAATAAAATTGCTTTAATAATAAGATAGAAATAGGAAGAGAAGGGTAGATAGTGAGTAAATCTTATGTCTTTTCAGATGCTGGGAAGCCTGCTTTTGTGCAGCGTTGGATGGGCCTCTGGTGGACAGCCACGGCACGCTGCTGAGATCCCATCCATCCGTGGAGAGGTTCACTCTTGCCCTGGTGCTGTGGCTCCTCATATCTAGTGTAAAAAACCAAACCTATACATCTTGTTTTGACAGGTAGGAATGCTCTTTCTTTCTCAATGCCCACCAGAGCATACTTAGCTACATGTATCTAGGAACTATATTCAGGATCAGTGCACATCCAGAACCTTCCAGCATGTTCCCTTACGTTTTTAAATACCTTAGGATTATACAGCAGTCACTCATGCTAACATGCGGGTATCTCAGGCCTTAGGCACAAGGCCCAATATGGCTAACAAAGCTTGCTCAAAGTAGCTAACTTGTCAAATACATCTTCCACAAGTCTCCCAATAAGTTGCTTATGTCTACATAATGCTTCTGTTTTGCAGTTAGCCTCCTGATAGGAGTTTTCACTGCTTTTAGCCATTTAGGACTATAGGTTTTGCGCTGCTTAGTAAAGTATGGGGATAAATAGGTTATGGAAGGTGAACATGGCTGACGTTGACTGCTTCCACCAAGGGTTTTGTATTCAAATAGGCTATACAACTGGGGTGTGCCACTCAAACATGGACCTATCAAAATACAAATGAATGAAAACTGTAAACTGTTTTTCTTCCCATGTGCATTGTCATGGGCAGTTGCTTTAAGAGCATGTCTGCTGTTTCTTCTAAATGAAATCCTCTCATTATTGCAGTGGGCTGGCTGGAAGTCATTTCTAACCACCACCTCTCTGATAGGACTGGCAGGGAGATAGTTTTCTCTTTCTAGGGGAAAGTGGCTGTGCTGGTGTTTCAGTCTAACACATTCAGTAGCTGCACGTGCAGAAGCCTAGTGAGGCACAAAGCTCTGTTGGGATGAGAGATGTCTTAAATTATTGACAAGTCCATGAACAAAGGCCCTGTCAAATGGTGTTTTGGCATCAAGTTTGATGCCCACTATCCTTTGTCGTTCCTTGTTTATGGTTCTCCTCTGTATGAAACAGTAACTTGGTGATTGCCAATTTGATGCATCTGGTCTTCACTCAAGATAAATTTGTTTTTCCCAGACCTGCTAGTCTGGGGGAATGTTTTACCTGTATAGAATAGCTGCTTTGCATGGAAGGGTCCCAGATGATTTTAGTGTTTGTATTAGCAACGAAGAGGAGTAAGATAAGAAAGAGGCACTGGCTTCCACTGACCAGTGGAAGAACAGTGATACTGCTTCCAGTGAATCCAGCAGAGAGCATCTGGTAGACCCAGCTGGACTGCTATGTTGTGCTCAGATGGAGTAGTTTATACATTGGCGCGATCTGCAGTGTTTATTCAGTATGGCATGTAATGATACGCTACAGTTCCATTATTTATATTGGTATGCTGCAGTTTTCATACTGTACAGACATTACACACTCCTTCAGTGTTGATGATTCAGTATCAATATATAAACCTATCAGAAATTTGCAAAGGGGGGACAAAAGGGGAGTGAACAATATTCCCCCCAAAATCTTTGCAATTTTTGATGAAAGCTTCTGCACAGTTGAAAAGGCAACTTGGTTTTTGTTTGTTTCCATGATAATCTTGGATTCTGTAATGAAGCACAGCAGGTAGGAAGATTCTGTACAGATTTCAAAAGAAAATGTTCATCTGTACAATAAAGCATCTTTAAGCAATGGTGCTTTGTATAATGTGATTATCTTCATAAATAAAACTGCTAAATGCTTATTTTGGAAGTCATTCAACTTTGAAAGAGGTTGAATGAGATATACTTGTCAATTAAAAGTAGATTTGCAGAAGACCATACGTAGCAAGAAGGCATTCATGTGCAATTCTCCACAAGGTCTAAATAATAAAATTTAAAGAAACTTTTAAGATGAAATGAAACAATAGAGAAATCTGTGCAACAGTATCCCAATTTGGCTCTAGAACTGTTATGGTCTATTTGTTGACTCTTCAGGATATTTGAATGATGTTTCGTGGTTGCAGTAGGAAAGCTGTTTGACTATGATTTCAGATATTTGCTGACATGGGGGCGGAATATCATCTACAATTCTAGTTCAGCTGGGCTTAAGTCTTGCAACTTGTTTTCAGAACACTGAATCTGTTGCTGCACTAAGTTGGAAAGAGTTTGTATTTTAGCATGTGAAAGAAAGAACTGTGATTCCAGGATATGTAAGGTGTTTTTTTTCTGCACATCAGTTAAATACCTTAATACTTAGCTGTTATCTGTCAGCAAAGTATGCACGCAGTAATTTAGGAAGCAATTTGTAATTAATTAGGAGGACCTGTACTGTATACTAAATGTGAAAAAGAAGGAAAGATTGGAAAGAAGGAATTACTTCTAGTTCTATGGTTCATATCCATCACTTGATAAAAGTGTAAGACCAGCTTCTTCAGAGGTTTTATTCTGCAACCGACAGAAATTTTGTCTCCAAATTGTTAATATATTTAATCTGTAATTTAGAAATTAAAGATAACTATAGCTCTAAGTCCTACTTACATAATGATCTATTTCTGCTGCTGCCTTGTTCTCCATTGCAACTTTGCCACCCTACCCCAGCTGTCTGCTTTTCCTGTTCCCATACTGAATGCCTACTGCACTCCCAGTTGGCTGTTGATTGCCTCTCCCTCCTTTTGCTTTGTCCTTACCGTAATCTCATTACTGACTTTTTAATGTTTGGGTGTAATTTTCTTCGATGGTTATTGGGTTGTGTCAGTATAAAAATTTTCACTGATCCTCTTGCCACTTCAGTCCGATTTCCTTTTGTTCTTTGTTAGTCACCTAATGTACAGTTTTGCATTTTTGCTTTAAGTTGTCCCAGATGGTGTGCTCTTTTCTCACTTTAGGCTATTTTTACATTCAATATGTTGGTCACTTTTCTGACTTGATGTTGGAGCACTCCTCTGACTAATTTTACTCTTCCTGCAGAGATTCCATCAGCTTTCATCATGTCTTATAGTTCTTTTCTTCTATCTCCATTGTTCATTCCTTTTGTGATATTTAGTCAGTAACAATGCTCAGGTGTTAAAATGGTTTGATGTTGAAAGTCCACAGGTGTATCCCAAGGACATGGCAGCTCAATGACATATCTTTGAATACCTCAGTAATAAATTGGCTTAAGTAAATTAAAGCAGCCCTGTAGATGTAAGATGAGTTAGCTGAGAAGACACTTCCCATTTCACTCTCACATTTTTCACTTAAAAGTGTGTTTCCTTTGGGAATGGTGAGGAGTGCCTAAATTTTTCTCCTTTCTTTGCTGGTTGAGTAGCAATGTATAGAATTGAAAACGCCAGCATTGATTCTGGATGTCATAGTTTTCAGCGTGGTGGAGTATTTGCTCTGCTCTCATCACCCGCCACTGCTATTTGAAATTATAGCTTTTAAAAATTCATCTGTACAGCCTCGATCTGTGGCTAGTTGAAGCCTCTTTCTATTGGTTTGTTACTGTTTTGTTGGGTGTTTGACCAGATCCTTCCTTTTGTCTTCTCTGCATCAGTTCACTTTTCTGTCCTTTTTGAAGTCTGTAAGTTTAGAAACTCTCTATTCTAAAGCATAAGGTGTTAACAGAAGAAAGAGTATAACATCAAGAACTAGATGACCCTTTTGAATTTAACATCTGTAAATTGTATATAAAGCGTTCAGGGGGAGAGAAACTAGCAAGATGCCTTACTTTCCACCTGGGTATTTTTCATGTACACGTGGACTTCCTTTCTGAAATGATGCAACAGAGTAGAGCATAAGTTGGGAGGGTGAAGAGGTTCTGCACACAGATTCTAGCACCTTACAAATGGTGGTAAGCCTAGCCAGTCTTGGCCAAGGGCCCAAATTTGTTTGTCTGCTCTACCGGTAGCATAATAAAAGGCTAAAATAATAAAATGTCATGCCATTTTTGTGAAATGCCATAAAACAAGGCAGCATCTAGCTGCCACATGTCCTTTGTCACTAATTGCATTTCATTAGCAAACCCATGAGCAGGGTTAATACCTTTGCTAACAGCGATCTCACTCATGACGAATAGTGAGTCTCAGAACTCTGAAGCTGCAACAACTACTCAAGTCTGTGCAGTAGTCAGCTGCACAGGTGAACAGTGTCTTGCACCTGGAAGATTATCCTGCCATGGGCACAGCATCAGACAGTTCAAAAAAATGGGTAAGAGGAGATCTTAGATCTGTTTTTAGGCAGCACAAGTGTGAAACCCCACAACTGTGGGGTGGTTTAGTCTGGAGAAAAGGAGGTTGAGGGGAGACCTTATCGCTCTCTACAACTACCTGAAAGGAGGTTGTAGTGAGGTGGGTGTTTGTCTCTTCTATCAAATAACTAGTGATGGGATGAGAGGAAATGGCCTCAAGTTGCGGCAGGGGAGGTTTAGATTGGATATTAGAAAAAATTTCTTTACTGAAAGTGTTGTCAGGCATTGGAACAGGCTGCCCAGGGAAGTGGTGGAGTCACCATCCCTGGAGGTTTTCAAAAAGCGCGTGGACAAGGTACTTCAGGACATGGTGTAGTGGGCATGGTGGTGTTGGCTTGACAGTTGGACTCGATGATCTTAAAGGTCTTTTCCAACGTAAATGATTTTATGATTCTATATCCAATAGTATTAAAAAACCATTTGGTTTTATTGTTTCTTTCCAACAGAGCTAGTGTGATGTATCAAATTATTTCCTAGCTCTTTGTTTAATCATCTGTATTAACAAAATGACTGAAGCAAGTTTGCTGCATGGGTAATAAGGATATAAATTAAATGAATACAAATAGATTTAATTTGAGGAATTACAAAGCAAGTATTTGATCCAATGGCAAAACTGTAACGTTGACGTTTGCAGCATGTGAGCTGAGCAGAAACATTGACATGTTCCACTCTCCACTGGAAAGATCTAGGCTCAATGTCCAGGGTAAAATGACACAATTTAATTGTGACTCTTTGGACTTACTGGGTTCTAAAAGCTCAAAAGGCACCTGCAATGTAGAGGAAAAATTAAGTCTTATTTGTGCTCCTGCTTTTTGGAAACATCTGAGGCTGTTGCTGGGCTGCAGTGGAATTCCATAGATACCCAAGATAATGTCCATCCCCTCAAGTGTTCCAATACACAAAGTCATGCCACCCGGCTGCAGCTCTGTAGCTGTGTTAGCATAGCACCAAACCCAAGAAAATAACCCTAGGGGTGTAATTAGGTCAAGTGCAGTGTGGTAGAGGTAGAGCTATACTGCTGCTGGCTCTGGAGTTACTGTGATTTTTCTCTCCCTTTGCTCTGTCTTCACTGCAATCAGTAAACTTCCCTTTTTCTTTTTTGCTTAAAGGGAAACTGGTTAGTTGGCCTGTCACGTTTCTTAAGGAGAGCTTTATATTTGTACCTGTAGGTGGAGCTCCAAACTCATCTTCTGGTAAGACAGATGCACTAGTGTTAAAGAACAAGCCAGCCAAAAAGGAAAACCTTTAAAAGACCACTTCTAAATACAATATCCAAATTGTAAAATTTTACAGAAGAAGATGCTTAAAATTTTATAACAGAATGCTTTCAGTTTTCGAAATAGAGAACTGATAACAGTTTTATGGTTAAAAAATCATGTTGTTTGTTTCCTTTAGTTGCTCAATCATCTCAGTGGAAGCAATTTCTTCCTGTTCAGGCACCTTATTTAGCCTTATAAAATTTTAAATCTTATTCAGGAAAAGGTAATAAAAAAAATATATTTTTCCTTCTTTTTAATGGCTGCTGTATTATGAATGTTTAGTGTATTAAACATGAAGCTATGACTTGCTTCCTGATAAAAGGATGTGTCTGGGATCTGTTTTTGCCTTTGAAACTGATCTGATTTTCTGTTGTGAAATATTTTGAATGTAACAGACATCAAAGCCTGGATCAACCTTTTGCGTTATAGTCCATCCTTGAGCAGGAATTAATTTCAGGATTACCACTGTCCCAGAGAGCGGTGTGAACTACCTCAGGTTTAATGGAGGGATTTGAATTCTGTCATGAGAAGAACTAATGCAACTGTGCTATAGAATGGCAGTTGTTAGTCATTCTCATTATTAGCTTAATTATTTCTTTCTATGGGGCCTGGGAGAGTTGGAATGTTGTTATGCTGAGAGAACTGAATTTGGGTCATAACATGGGAGTTTTCAGGTGTGCACACCTATGTGTGTTGCAGGTCCTCACTGAATGCTTCCATGGCCTTTTTTTTGGTTATTGTTTAATCAGAGGAAATAAAAAGAAATCTCTCTTCCCAGTCTTCTCAAGTGTTACTGGAAGAACTGTGATTTTGCCTTGTGTGTTTTCCAGTGACATCACTTTTTTCCATTCAAATATACAGACACAAATGGTGCAGTTGAAACAAATCCCCTCTCCATACTGACTTTATCCATTCTTCTCCGGAAGAGTAATGGTGAAAAGTAGCTGTTAGTATGCTTGGAAGAACGAAGGTGAGTAAATCACTAGTGTTCATGAAGACAGACCAAGAGAACACCCCAGGTATAGACTTGGCAGTGTAGGTACTGTGCAGGAAGATGCATTATTGGCTCCTTTAATGTACTGTCAGTCCATTTACATGTTATACTGTAAAACAAAACAATTTCTTCTGGGACACATGGATTTTTAAGAACAGGTAGAGGATGCATTTTGAAGCAATCAAGTTTCATTCTGCAGTTCCTTTTATATAGTATGTTGATATTGTCCATTGACTGAATTATGCTGTCAAAAAAGTGCATTCCTCTCAGGATCTGTTGTGTTTAATTTCTTACAGAAATGTTCTTGCAGTATATGGTACTACATTTATCTGGGTTGAAGGACTACTTGTGTGTCTGGAAAAAAGATTTGTTGGAAGAAAAGCAAGCTGTCCACTGGGCTTAGCTATGTGGCAAGGAAGGGCTAGCTTGAAAATAATGAGCTAAAAATAGAAAAAGTGTAGTGAAAGTGGTAACTGAGAGAGATAGGATCAAGGTCAGAATAGCTGCAAATGAAGGGAGAAGTGGACAAAGACTTAAAGCTCCACGAGATCTAGGAAGGAAAGTTTGTCATATATTCCAGTGCCAAATTAGATTAGCAAATAAAGTAGGTTTTGTTCTGTGATATGTATGTAATGTGACCATTAGGCATTTGGACAATAAACGATAAGAACACTAAGAGAGCCATTAGTACTGAAAATCTTGGTAGATTTTTTTTTCCTGTTTAAAGTACTAAGCATTCAGATGATAACTGTTAACTGCTGCCTATGAGCCATTTGTCTTTATTGAGACAATGAGATTGCTCCATGTCGGTGAAACAGTTTCCATCAATTAGGAAAGAGTAAAATGGCTGGAATAAAAAAAAAAAAAATCAACTATTCTTGTTCTGTCATGTGTCTTGCCTCTATATCTGAGCTAAAGGTTTAAAGTTTAATCAAAACACTCTGTGAGAAGGTTCAACCCCTACCTTGTGGATTAGGTCTCTTTAATAAACTTTCCCAAGTCCCTGCATCTGACCTGAAGTCAAGCAAAGAGCTTCAGATATTAGAAAAAATTTCTTTACTGAAAGGGTTGTCAGGCATTGGAACAGGCTGCCCAGGGAAGTGGTGGAGTCACCATCCCTGCAGGTATTCAAAAAACGTGTAGACGTGGCACTTCAGGAAATGGTTTAGTGGGCGTGGTGGTGTTGGGTTGACAGTTGGACTCGATCTTAAAGGTCTTTTCCAACCTAAACGATTCTGTGATTCTATGAAGAAAAAAAAAAAAAGCTGCTTATGAAATTAGTGGGTAGCCTGGTTTTGAGAAAAGGAAGGAAAACTTGAGATGGTAAGAATAGGAGGGAATGGCTTTTTCCAATGAACAAGTGACAGCTTGATCACATAGCTGAAATGCAGTGTGATATTTGTTTTCACAGGTACGCAGACTTGTTACTGACATGGTTTTGACATTAAAGAAAAAAAAAGGCACCCTGGTGCCACTAATGTTGTCTTTGGTTTTGTGGGGTTTTTTGATACTTGATATATTTATAAAATGCACAGAAATGTGTATTTCATGTTGAATGGACATAGACAAATACTTTCCACAATGTGTGTGTCTGCAAGGCTGTAATTTTAGGGAAGGTTTTGGCCAAAACAGTTCTGGTACTAGCACGGAGACTAGGAGTAATGCTTGCCATCTCAGCTCTGTTTTATTTACTTTTGCCTTTCTTTCTTATCCTGTTTTTGTCTTTGAGGAGTTCTCTTGTACCATGCTCCACTTCAGAAGGAAATAGAAAACAAGCCTCCTTGTACTTCTAGGCAGAAATGCAGTGTTTTCCCTTTTACCATCTCTGGACCACAGGTTATCTGATTCTATCTTCACTTTCCTCTGGTCTAAAGTTCAGGCTGCAAAGCCTCATGATAGTTGTCAAAAACCTGCTGCCCTCTAGATACAAGATTCACCTAGTCTGTCTATTCCACCAAATTCTTAATTTTGGTCTGTACCTTACATTAAAGATACGGATATTAGGGATTTGTGACCTCTGTTAAAATCCTAAAGACTGGTTAGGTCTGTGCTAATCTGTTCACATTCATTTGTAGCTTTTCAAAAGGGCTGGGACAGGCAAATAGATGATGCCAGTGTGTTTCATGCTGATAATGCCTGCAAGCAAATTAATGCTCTGGGTGCAAAGCCATGTCAAATCTGTCTTATGGGACTGATGCTAGACTGTTAAAATGCCAATTTTACTCTTCCCCTGCAGAATGGATGTTTCTGAGGCACTTTGGGGAATGGATGTATTGATATATGGATCACTTGTGGGAAAAGAACAGGAGCTCCAGAACTGCCATAAAATCAAAAGGGAAAAAAACCAAACCAAACAAGATTGGGGAGATCCTGGAAATTAAACGCAGAAACCAGATGGAAAAAAAAAATAATGGAGATTTATTAAAAGCATATTGGAGATTTTCTTGCTCTCAAATAAATGTTCCCTTAGTTTCAGAGTATGTGATAGAGTGCTTATAGCAATTTTCATTGTGAATGTTTTTCCCCAAAAGTAGTTATAAACCCCAAGGTTACACAGTATAGCCAGTTTGTCTTTTTCAATTACTTTTTTTTGACCAAATTCAACTAAGTGACATGCTGGTGATATTCCGCGGACTTACTGTAAAAGTAAGCTTAAAGCATGTGATTTTGACTATATAGTATTGATCATGTTGTAGAAACAGAAATTGAAGGGTTTTTTCCCTCTCAATCTCTAATTATTTAGTATTGTAGTTTGTCAGTACTGCTTCTTGAGAAGGTGAGATTCTGTTATTGGCTTGACGTGTTTTGAATTGAACACTTAACTGTGGTTGTTGTTCGTGTCCATTTGCATTGTGGTATAGTTCCACGTATACCGTCTTAATGTGCTTGGCCCGTAGCAATGCCATGTTGAATAAAAGTCACAATGATAACAGCAAAACAATTAAGGATCTATTCCAACTCTGTAGAAGTCACCCAAAAGACTCCCATTCAGCGCAGCTGCCACTGCATTATGCCCCACCATAATAAATACTTGTTAAAATAATTTCCCTTTAGAAGTCCTTGTTTTATGATATGAAGTTACGATTATGAACAAAATCCTAGAAAACTTAGTGTATATGCAGTTCCTTTAGGTAAGTTTATGAGCTAGTCTTTAAAATCCTATAGCAAAGAGATAGGTTATTTGCTCTTCATCTCTACAGTCTGTAAAATAGTCACTACTGGAATCCCATCCCAGGGTCTAAACCCTATGAAATTCTGTGAAACTTTTCCATTTGTTGTATGCTTAATACAAGACGACAGTCTTTTTTGCTGATATCTTCCTGTTAAAACTTGTAGCCATAGACCATTGTTTTCTAATGACAAAAGTAATTAGCACTAAGACATGTTAATGGCTATGTTATCAGGTAATGATGTCTTCATTAATGCATGGTTCTAATCTCTGAAATAACTTTGTCAGTAGCAGCAGTGGAAGGAATGCTTAGGGAGGAGGGAATGCTTTGATGTACTAACTGTCCAAATTCATTAACTGCATAAAACTCAATCCTGTCTACTTGATGGTGAGGCTACATCACAGGTCTTTAAAGGCCAGGCTTGAATTCCCATGAATTTACACTAGAAACTCTCACTCATATCTGTTTGTTTTGTATGTGCATGTATTTGTTGAATTCAAATGCCATGTAGCTGATCAGTGAGGGTTTATTCGAATGTCTAAGGATTATGGAGACTAATGTGCTAGAAGAAATCTTTGTCTGGATTCTGAATTGAATTTTGTGTCAGCACCTTGCCTCTGCAGTGAACTGAACCAGACTGTTATATCCTGGACCCAAGAGACAAGGAGAAGGAATGAAATCTGGTTATGTATTCCAAATGGCTTGGAACAACTTTTTTAATAAAATATAGTTTTCCATTATTATCATGGAGACTGGGATGAGAACTTTGAGGGATTCAGAGAAATTACTAATGTTGTCAATGTACCAGTGACTTTTAGCAAATAGATATTATTTATGACCTGTACAAATATACACGTGTGAGGATGTAGGTGTGTGTTTCTCCTAAAGGGAGCAAACATTTTGCTGAAGATACTGTGGCTAGCAAAGCAACAGTATCCTGTAAATCATATGCTATTAATTCTATAGTTGACAGAGGAAAACAAAACAGGGAAATCCTAGTGTAACTAGTTTTGCTATTCTTTGCTTAGACCAATTTTTTGCTTTAGGGCCCTTGTATAGTTTTGCTCCTTTTCCTATTTAACTGCCAGCTCCTGGCCATCCTCCTGCAAACTCTAATGGTACTTTAAACGCAAAAGTAAGAGAATTTTTGTTTGCAGTTGCCTACATAGTAGGTATTTGCTAAGCTGGAGCTACATGACAGAATTTGTATAACTTTTCTCTAGCTGTAGGAACTTGTTTTCTAAATAAAATAGTCACAGCTTGCTATTTATAAACAACCACATTTCTGTTTCTGATGCTTAAACTGAATAGGTTTCCATTGTAAATACCTTTTTGATTGCAATGTGAAAAATATGTTGTTGTGGTTTAAGCCCAGCTGCTAACAAAGCACCATGAAGCCGCTTGCTCACTGGCCATGGTGGGATGGGGAAGAAAACATAAAGAAAAGCTCCTGGGTTGAGATAAGGACAGATAAGGACAGGGAGGGATCACTCACTAATGATGGTCAAAGGCAAAAAACAGACTAAACTTGGGCAGAAAAAACCAAAATCGATTTAATTTACTACTAATCAAATCCAAACAAGGATAATGAGAAGTAAACCCAAATCTTAAAACACCTTCCCCCCACCCCTCCATCCTTCCCCGGCTCAACTCCACTCCCGGTTTTCTCCACCTCCTCCCCTCCAGCGGCGCAGGGGGACAGGGAATGGGGGCTGGGGTCAGTTCCTCATGCGTTGTCTCTGCTGCTCCTTCCTCCTCAGGGGGAGGACTCCTCACTCTTGCCTGCTCCAGCGTGGGGTCCCTCCCATGGGAGACAGCCCTTCACAAACTTCTCCGGCATGGGTCCTTCCCATGGGCTGCAGTTCTTCCTGAACTGCTCCAGCATGGGTCCCTTCCCCGGGCTGCAGTCCCCCAGGCACCAACTGCTCCAGCGCGGGCTTTCCCACAGAGCGGCGGCCATCTTGTGGGGCATCCCCCTGCTCTGCCGTGGGCTCCTCTCTCCCTGGGCTGCAGGTGGGCATCTGCTCCCCCGCTCCCCTCTGTGGGCTGGGGGGGACAGCCTGCCGTCTCACCACGGGCTGCAGGGGCATCCCCTCCTCCTTCCCTGACCTCCACACCTGCAGAGGGGTTCCTCTCACACCCCACTCCCCTCACTCACTGCAGGTTCCCCTTCTCAAACCTGTTCCCCACAGGTGTTACCACTCTCACTGACGGGCTCAGCCTGGGCCAGGGGCGGGTCCCACCTGGAGCTGTGGAAGCTTCTAGAAGCTCCTCACAGGAGCCGGCCCTGCAGCCCCTCCCCTGCTACCAAAACTCCACCTCACAAACCCAAAACATATGTATTGGCTCCTAATAAATTGATACTTTTTGAGCATTTTATTGGAGGTATGATATTCTAAAGGAATGGCTTAAGGTGAAAGCGATGTTTTTTTGGTTTGGGGTTGGGTTTTTTTGTCAATCTGCAGCCTCCCTGCCTTAAATAAGGAAACGGTTAGATTTTGAAGTACTCTGTCCTTTCATCCTCTATGCCTAAATGCTTCCCCCTCAAGCTCTGAAAAAACCCCAACCTGAAAGCCTAGCATCCAAGGCCAAAAAATAGAAGCAGCGTGCCAGGAAACAGATGTAGGTGTGAAGCTTGGTTGTGTATTTTTTCCAGTAGTAACATTTGTCTTGGCTAGTTTCCTTGTAGTTATCTGGAAAACCAGTGATTTGTCATTGTTTTTGTTCATGGAAGTGAATGCTATGACTTAGTCCTGTGAATTCTAGACCATTGTTTTTCTCTCATATTGTCAAGTGAAGTGTACATCACTTTACAAACTACTCTGTTATCTTTAATGTACATCTGCTGTTTTTAAAAGATTGGGGTGTTCTAAGACTATGCGCCTGTGGATACCTATAAAAATATTTATGGATTTGTAAAAAAATATCACTAACTCTTGAGAATGTGCTAGTTCCCTGTTCAGAAATGTTGATTTAGGAATGGTTCTGAAAATGTAAAACAGTATTTTAGTACTGACGATTATTGGTTTTGCCATCTGGCTGTAGTAGAACACTCAATTTTCTGAAAAGTAGGGCAAGCTTCTATTGTTTCTCTTTGGTAGCAATATCACCATTTCAATACTTCTCTAATGAAATAAAAAATGTGCCCTTATATCTCAGCTACCCTGTGTCTGATGACGATAAAGAAATGGAATGCTGTGTTTTGTTTCCTGTACCTTGTATAGGTGGTATTTCCAGAGGTAGCCTTGGGGCTGTTTCAGTTCTTCATAGTTTGGAGTGTCACTTGTACTTGACCAAGTAAACACGCAGGAAATGCAGATATTTGATAGCTCAAATAATTCACTGGGAAGGTAATGAAGGCTGATGGCTACAGGAATGTTGTACTGGATTGGGAGATTTTTTTCCCTGATTTGTTAACTACCCTTCCTCTAAAAATTAATAATGATATGTAGGCCACTGTGGAGATAGTGTGACCCACTGAGGCATTCCATTTTAAGACAAAATATGAAGTCAGTCACACTGGAACTTAGAAATGCCAGTTTTACAACTCTCTTTGTGGCTAGTAAGTAGTATGAGGATAAGAATAACTAAAAGTGTATTGCGGTGAAAGTGAATAAGATGGGTAATAAATCATGTCTGTTAGTATGCTGTGGTGGGAGTGAGATTAGCTGTAAAGATGAGAGAGGGTAGAGAAGAAACCCAATCTGAAAGAGGAATTATGCCAGGTTCGTGCTTTAGTAATTGTTGTGAAGCTCCACTCGCACTTTGTGGACTTCCTTAAAAAATATGGTTCTGTTGGGTGAAACTTTTATGTGAAAAGAGGTTGTTTCTGGTTTGTTCACTCTCGTAAAGTTAAAATTGTGTAGCCCCTTGAAATAACTGAAGCTGGGGGTTGGGGTTTAATATCATGTGAAACTCACTGAAGAAGATGTTTGCACATAGTCTGCTGAGAATTCTTTCATCAGTTTCATGATGTTCTAACCTTGTAAAATAGATTTCTTTATGGCTTGTTGACTAATTCACAGTTGAGAGAGACTCCTTAAAATACAGTTTCCAGGATCATTAGATCATTTATGGACCGTACTTTTGTTCATTGGAGTCAGTGGGAAAAATCATGCTGTTCTATGCAACGTTATCAATCCGTTGGAAAAGGTTTTTGTAACGTAAAATTACTGTGGTTTAAAACGACAGAGACAATCTGCACTGTGTATTCAGCACATGAATTGTTCTCCTTGTCCTGGAAGATGATAATTATTAATGAGAATAGAAAAGTGAATGAGGAAAAAAAGATTTGGGGGAAAATTGGGAGAATAACTCAATAACTTAAAAGTGTAATTACATTGAATGATTTGCCATCAGTTCCTGATTTCCATATAGATTTTTTACACTTTTGTTTTGCATGTATCGTGTTTGACTGGCAAACAAAGAACAGTTCCAAAAGTTTTGTCTTTTGAAAGCTTTTTACCTTTGGAGAGAAACCAAGCACTCCGTACGACACCATTGTGTGTTGTGCTATGTGTTTATTTTAAAGTTCTTCCATATGGCAACGATTGACTAAGTGTTTCGTGAAAGGTTCTCTTTCCTTTAGAAAGCTTGTCACTTATATTTGTCTTAATCATTCACAGGCTTTTGGGCTGTGCCTTGCTGCACTGTTGCACATGGACTTAAACATTTCCAGTTCTCTGAAGACAGCCAAATTTATTTTGCCAAAGTATTAGTAGCCAAAAGTATTATTAGGCAAATGCTCAATGGTATGTACATATTTTTTACACTTTGTGGCTACGGAAGCATATTTTGGCCCAATTCCTTGTGAAATTTTGCTGCGAATTGCCATTTTCTTCTGGTAAATGACCTGTCTTCATATGATGTTTTTGACTAATCATGTTTGGTGTTAGTTAGAAGAGAAATCAAAAAGAGTGAAGTCCTGCTCCTATTTCAGCTAGTATTTTCCTGGTATTTAGAGAATTTAAAGCCAGAGATTGGTTTCATAAAGTCTAAGATCTAATTATTTTGTGTTTTGCCCTTTCAATTGTGTAGTTGGTGATTAAAGCAAATGTGGTGGTGTTTGTTGTCTGTGATTAGATGACCTAAAGTTTCTGAATGGAAGGAATGCCAGAGAAGAGCCATTAAAATGACAACTCTGAAGAGAGTACAGGGTGATGGTTTTTTTTCAAGTCAACTCTAAATATTTAAGTAAACAATAAATCTTTTCTCATTTCTTGAAGAAGCAGAAGTGTATCTAGCAATGCCTACAGACAGATCCAGGCCAAAAGGATCCAGGCTGTTTAGCAGGCTTCATGCTTCATTCTTTGTGGTCAGTTCACACAAAATAACAGCAGGATGCATGAGCATCTTCGCACACTTGATTGTTGAGGTAATGGCAATGTTTTTGTCATCTTAAATTTCTTTTGTTCTAGGGCCTTGGTAGAGGTTTGTATATCACTTTCCTCATAAGCATCTTTCTGAATAGCTTTGTATTTTGCAAGAACTGAATCTGCAGGTCTTCACTGAGCTACTATTGCTCATTTCTAAAAGCACAAATCTGGCTCAGCAACAACTGGTGGTATACTGTTTTGTGTATATAGGGTATTGAGGAAGCACTACTCATCATAAAAGCTTGTCAACAAGCTTTGTAGAAATAAAAATGTTTGCACAGATGTTGTGGACAAGGGAGCAGAAAGGGATAGGAAAGTACTGAGCCTAAATTGCTACATGGAAGTTGCTAATTGATAGCGGGAGACTAATCCATCAGCCTGATAGAGGTGAGGCAGCTCCACGTCCCCAGGTCCAACCACTAGCAAGGCTGGGAATGTATTGCACACACACAAACATATGTCTACACTACGTACATGCATGTAATGCTCTTCCCCTATATCGCATATTGTGTCCCATACCCCTAGGCAGTGACCCCCTCAGTCTAAAAGGCAATCCAGGGAGCTGCCTCCCCTTGGTTCATCTTGGGTTTCATACCTGGATGCTGGGGCTGGTGGCTCTCCTGGGACAGCCCTGGGACAGGGTGGGCACCCTGTACAGGGTGTCCATTTCATTTGGGTTCCTGACTGCGCTTGTTCCTCTTTGCATATCTGGGCTTGTAGAGATGGACCGTTGATGAGCTGATGGCTCCTGTGACGGGCCTGGGAAGAGCCAGGGCAGCGTATTATCTGCGCTTCCTCACCTGCTATTGTCTCTCTGTGCTCCTCTCTGCGTGTATAGATGAGGTTTTTATCACATAATATAACACTAAGATGTTCAGGAAATATTTTTTTGCCAGTGATCACCAATACTAGTCTAGAACATACCTGACATAAGACTATCAGTGACAAATAAGCTATGCAATCTACTGCTAAATTATTTTCTGCCATGTTTTGTAGTGCAAGCAAAAATACTATGGTATTCTGCTGTCAGTATTGTGTTGATATGAGCTTGCCTATTGTTAAGCTAAAAGCTGGAGATTGGTGTGTGCAGTTCCCACATTGTAATCGCTGATAGTAGTTTGTTAGCTAACAGAATAAACAAAGCTGACCTTCAGCTCCTCTACTGGAAAGCCTGCTTTTCCATAACGGGCATAGTTCCCAGGCTTTTGATAACAGTGGAAATAATGCCATTGACCTATAGGGAGCTGGAGCGCACCTATTATGTGTATAAGGACCCTTGAAACCTGATTTTACAAACTGAGCTCTTGCTGGTGCTTGACTGATGGTTTAAATATGTGTTATAAGCTTGCCTCTTTTTTTTGGCCTGTGATAGGCTTGAGCGTGCTAACCTTAAAGCCTTAATTCTGTAGAGACCTTGGCGTCATTCTCAACCAAGGCAGTGTAGCTGGTGGGCCTGTGAGTGAGGGCTGCCTAGTTTCTTTGGCCAGATTGAGTTTTTTATCTTCTGTTAAGCTAAGCTACTCCATTCACCTTTTGATGCCCGTGTTTCTTTTCTCTTTCTTGGCCTGACTGCTTGCTTCAGCTTGAAAGGCTCTTGGGAGCTGAGGCCGTTATGAGTTTGCATAGCAAGATCTCTCCCCAAAAGCTGCTAGTATCTACTTAGACTGTAAATGACTAGTTTAATGTAAACATAAAAAAAATATAAACTAGACAAGTGCCTTGTTACAAATGCCTTTATCTTTGAATATGGTTTATGTACAGGATTACTGCATTTTTGTGGTCTTAACCTGTTTGTTGCCTGTATTGTTACATGTGCCTTTTTTTTTTCCCTCTACGCAAGGGAAGAGAGATAGAGGAGAGAGGTTCTGTCAATGCACCTGTCTCTCTGTAATGTGATAACCAGGCTGCACCTTTTAGACAAACTCACAATAGTAGCATCATTTAAATTCTTCTCCCCTTTAAGCCAGGAAGTGCTAGTAACAATTGTCCTGTAGGAAAGTGCTATAAATGTTAGGTGTGCTTAATGGTTTAAAGATGACCTGGAACTTTCCATTTAAACATTTCTGGTTGACTGAAGTAGGAAAGAAGAGGGATGATAATCCAAGGGACTGTGCATGTTCTGTTCATGCACAGACACACAGTCTGTCCTTTGGTCGGCCCAATGCACTCTCCTCTACTTCTAATTTAAGACACATGGGTGAAGAGAGAGAGATGCTTACAGAAAAACAAAACTCTTCCTTAAAAACTTGCTTGCACGCACCATGGCACTGCGCAGATCATGTGCTTCTCCCTAAGTGCCCGATGTACTTGCCACTAGTACTGCTGGAGCAGCTGTATGTATCGCTGGACCAGGGTACGTAGTTCTTATGGCTGAGCCAGCTTGTCTGCCAGGAGATGGCAGGGACTCATACTCAATTCCTGTGATTAAGATGGATAAGTGTCTGGGTGAACCTCCAAGGCAAGTTGCTAATGTACAGAAAAAGCAAGTTAGTAGCATTAATCAGACTTAACGGGCATGAAATCAAGAGGAGAAACATGAAATCTTGAGATGAGAAAATGTTGTACCAGCAGATTAATACTTGCAGCTAATCCTCTAATGGGCGACATGACAGGAAGACTACACAATTGCTTTCTCTGTGTACAGCCTCTGTACGTACCAAGTTCCATGTCTTATGCTTCATAGTTGTACCACATGTAACATTCCAGTGCCTTTTTTAGTCTACCATGTAGGGAGTCACTGGAGATTCATCTTTATTTGCAGCCTGACATTTAAATATTTGTAGATGTCTCTTCAAGCCTTTTCCTGATTTCCAAATGCTCAAAACTGTTGATATCAGTATGTATGTGCAACTATATAGATGTATTTGCTGGTTCTGCTGACATTTTAGAAAACACTATCTGTTGTTTTTCTTACTGCTTTATACTAAAAGATATTATTAATGCTTCATTAATCAACTGTTCAAAGTGTGATTGCTGCTGAATAGCTCTCAAAGTCTGGCTTTTTACTACTTACTTTCATTAGTGCTTAATTAACAGAGGAGATGAAAACTAAAATCTTCAGCCCACTCAAGGATGAGATACTGCTTTTCAGAAGAGGGGTTCAGAACATGATTTGTGTTTTGCAAGTGAGTTGCAAAAATGCTGTAGATTTAGACCAACATTTTCTGTACAGACAAGAAATAGCGCTGCTTTGTGCCAAGAGGAAGAGTGGTAAAATTGGGACATCACTTTAATTTGTAATTTATAACTTTGCTGGATGCAGAAACAATAGTAAATGCCTGAGAAAACTGTTAGTAGATATGGAAGCAAGGATTTCCCAGTTAAAATCTTCCCTCTGTGCCCAGTCTTCTCAGCTGATATGTTACTGCTCTGACTCTCTGCTTGGTGTGGCGTGGTCTACCTAATGCAATGCTATAAAAACTATGAAAATACTTGTGGTGCAAAAGAAGCTTGGGAGTGGTGCACTTTCCTGAGCATCTTGCTTTGTTGGTGCTATTTGTTGGCAAGTAGCTCAAGATAGCCAGGCTTTGTGCGACAACTGTACTAGCCTTAAATAACTGACATCATACTACAGTTAGCCTTATTTGTTTTCTCTTTAATCAATATCTCAGAGTTTGACACATCATCGGATTTCCTATAATAGAATTAAAGGAATTTAGGGAAAAACCAAGGACTTAAAACATCAGAACTGGTTAGGGCCTGAGATCACTGAAGCTGTAGGTGTTTAAATTCCTTGAAATCTGTGATGATTAGGTGTGAAAACACCTTTAAAGGTTTAGCCTGAAATTTAGAAGAGCTGGTTCTCCAAAGGTAACCAGGCACATCCATTAGCTGTATGCATGAGCATGTGCTCTCTCCCCTCCCTGCCTCAGCCCCCTGTAGTTCTGTTAGGCAGGCGTTTTTTTTGGTAAGTAACAAGAAATCCCCAGGTGAGGGTAATTTTTGAGATGTGAAGACAGATTGGAGAAATGGGCTGGCAGGATCCTCATGAAGTTTAGCAAGGGGAAGTCCAAAGTCCTGCACCCGGGGAGGAACAACCCCATGCACCAGCACATGCTGGGGGCTGCCCAGCTGGAAAGCAGCTTTTCAGAAAAGGACCTGGGCGTCCTGGTGGACACCAAGTCGAACGTGAACCAGCAATGTGCCCTTGCCGTGAAGGCGGCTGATGATGTCCTGGGCTGCCATAGGCAAAGCGTTGCCAGCAGGTCGAGGGAGGTGATCCTTCCCCTCTGCTCAGCACTGGGGAGGCCACACCTGGAGTACTGGGTCCAGTTCCAGGCTCCCCAGTACAAGAGAGACATGGACATACTGGAGAGAGTCCAGAGAAGGGTGGTGAAGATGATTAAGGGACTAGAGCAGCTCTGCTATGAGGAAACGCTGGGAGAGCTGGGACTGTTCAGCCTGGAGAAGAGAAGGCTCAGGGGGAGTTTTATTAATAAATACCTGAAGAGAGGGTGCGAGGAGGACAGAGGCCGGCTCTTTTTAGTGGTGCCCAGTGACGGGACCAGAGGCAACGGGCACAAACTGCAACACAGGAGGTTCCATCTGAACACCAGGCAACACTTTTTCGCTGTGAGGATGACCGAGCACTGGCACAGGTTGCGTGGGAATGTCGCGGAGTCTCCGTCCTTGGAGATAATCCAAAGCCATCTGGACACGGTCCTGGGAAACCAGCTCTAGGTGGCCCTGCTTGAGCAGGGGGTTGGAGCAGATGACCTCCAGAGGTCCCTTCCAGCTTCAACCCTTCTGTGATATTGTGAAAATTCATGTAGAATCCATTAGCTGTTTATTCTTGAGAGACTTGTTGCCTCTTTACAAATTCCCCATCGGTAACCCATATGAATGATGCTATGGATCAGATGCTCTTTTTGACCTTCCTGTGTGATTTTTCTTTTCTGAAATTTTTATGATTTAAAGCTGCATAGCTGTTGGAAATGATTGACATGCATAAAGCAACCATATGTCATGGTTGCAGAAGAAACAAGTGTTTTTAAAGTCACTGGAGGTCAGATGATGTAGCACACTTAGGCTAGCCCTTTCTCACTTTAAATGACTTGAACGTATTTTTCTGTACTTAATTGATACTGGGAGGTTTTATGGGAAATTTAATCAGTCAGGCTTTGCCAGTTTTCAAAAACAACCCTGTGGAACAATATTTATGTGATATTAAACCACTAGGAGTTACCAGAAAGGCTAATTAAAGCAGAATTATTTGCTAGTTTAAAGCTATATTACATTTTTATATTTCATTCATGTCTGAGTAGTTAAATATAGAGGAACATCAAAACAACAACCTATGTATATGTGTATATATTCTATATGTTTAACTTGTACAGTGTATCATGAACCAAAATTAATTTGATGTGTGGATTTTTTGTAAATAAGGGATGAGGTATGTGCACCAAACAGGATCACAGGTAATTAAACAGGTACTGCTTGGCTTGTTTATCCGCAGTGCCAGAAATAGTTCCATATTGGCTGATAAAGGATGGAATATGGTTCATTATGTATGTTTGTTTCAACCGAACACTTTAAAATACAAAATTAATTTTTACATAGCTCTGTAGTATTAATGTTCTTATTACAGAATGGGAGTACCTACTTTGCAAAAGGTGACAAGGGGCTAATGTAATTTATGGCATTTAAAGTATGACTTCCATCCTCAGGATTTTTTAGGTTATTTTACAGGAAGGGATGTTTGTATTGACCTAGAGATGGAGCAATAGGAAGACCAGTCTCTGCACTGTGGACAAGTACAGAAATGGTGATTGATGGTCTGGCAAGATGCATTTGGCTTTTCGGGGTAAATACACCTATAACTGCCAAATAATTCCTTTCCTCATGTTGTAGATGTGTCGTTCAGTAAACCATATATTCCCATCAAGCATTCTCATTTTGCAGCAGACTAAAAGCTTGGTGTTTGATGAAGAAAAGTGAGCCTATTCTTAAACATCTTTCCTATCATCAATAACAGAGTTGTAAAAATAATATAAGTTAAAAGCTGCCTGTAAAATATTTTTATTTGTGTGTTGTTGTTTAAAAAAAAAAACCCAAACAAAAAACTGTGTTGCTACAAGAGATTGCTCAGGTGAGGGTTGGTGTGTGTATGCCTATAAATCCAAAAAACTCCTGGACTCTTCACTGCCCAGAGGAATGCAGTTTTTGATGGAAAACCTGATAAGTTTTACATTAAGAATGCAAAGGTGATGAAGTCAGAAATAAGTCATGATGACTTACCTGACAGTTATGGGATTTGTCTCTCTTTTTTTTTTTTTTTTTTTTTCAGAACACATGCTGATACCCTGTTTTAATCCCCTTTCTTGAAAACAAGTAAGGTAAGCACTGCTTGTAGTAGTCATCCTTTTATTGAAGAGAAGTCTGTATGAGTAACGTATGCTAACTTGAAAACAGTATTGGTATTGATATAATCACCCTAATGCTCTGTATGTTTTTGATGTTTTAAGGAATGACACAGCAAATGTTTCTCAAATATTCACATCTGAAGTCAGGAGGTGTCATACTGCAGAAAACATGGAAAATATTTTATTAATCACAGAGCGTCAGATAGGTAGTCTTGAACTGGTTTCTTTATCTAGCTTGCGTCTTTTTAGTGACAGTGTTGCATGTCATGACTTCAGGTGAGAAGTCCTGTCATGAAATTGGTTAAATTCAACCTGGGTTTAAGCAGGAGAAACTCCAAAGATTAGAGCTGGTGTTATGCCCCACTTATTCCAGGGCTGATGTCTGTTTGCTGACTTTGTCACAGCAGTAGTTCGAATCATTTGCAGTAGACAGCTGTGCAGATCAGGATCAGATGTCTGCTAAAATAAACATTTGCATTTTTACCCTAAATCTGTGCAAGGTTGTTACAGAAAAATGTACACCAACACATACTGACTTAGGATTTTTTAGTGTCTGTTAAGCTGATATTTCCATGAAGTCTTACACGTTTGATCTCTGGAAAAAATACATTCCTTCCATTTGAAAAGGTGGTGGATTGGCCCTGGCCAGCAGCTAAGCCCCAGACAGTCACTTCTTCACTCCCCCAAAGCAGGATGGGCAAAAGCAAGAAAAACTTGTGGGTTGATATAAAGACAATTTAATAAATGAAGGGAAAATCCAACAAACCAAGTGATGCAAAGGCAGTCACTCATCATCTCCTGCCGGCAGACTAATGCCCAGCCAGTCTCTGAGCAAGAGCTACCTTGGAAAAACTGGCCCCTGCCACTTTTATAGCTAAGAATGATGTTATATGGTGTGGAATATCTCTTTGGTCAGTTTGAGTCAGCTGTCCTGGGGCTGTGTCCCCTCACAACCTCTTGCCCAACACTAGCCTACTCCCTGGAGGTGGCAGAGGGGGAAACTGAGGTGGCCTTGGTGCTGGGCAAGCACTGTTAAGCAGCAGCTAAAACACTGGTGTTACCAACATTGTTTTGATCACAAATGTAAAACGCAGCTCCATATGGGCTGCTATTGAAGAAAGTTAACTCCGTCCCAGCCATACCAAATACAGAAAACAATGCTGTTTGTGGAAATGAAAAAAACAAATGTCATGAATTTGTCTAGTAGAAACAAGCTTGAGAACCGAAAATTGCTACAGAAGCTGTCTTTCCTAAAAACAGCAGGACACATAGGAAAATGTTCTGGACTCCCTCAAAAAAAGACAGAAATAGCAACTTTAGTTTTGGGAGATTTTCACATAACTCTAAATAAGGGCCTGGCTCTTGGGGCATGTACCCATGGACTGACCACGCTGTGAATAGACATTTGAGGCTTGGAGGGATGAGTTGTATGTGTTTCATAGTTGCTGTGTATCATACTAGTATAGATATTGTGGAAGGGCCCCAAGCTCTTGCTGTTAGATAATTGAACTCACCATAGAAGCTGTTTGTGTTGTAACTGAGATGGGGGAAGAAAAGTTGGAAATGAGACGGGATCAATCAAATGTTTGTTTGAAGGCCTTCTCTGAGCTGGTGGCTCATGAAGATGTAGCTGGAGAGAAGGGAGGAGAACTGATGCTTTTCTTGCAAGGTCACAAGTTCTGTCTTATTACTGTGGTGGGAGAGCACTCCTGTACATCGCTTGAACTTCTGCCAAGCCAAACTGCTTTTCTCTACAAACGGCGGTTTTGCCACCAGCTCTGCTCCCTTCACAGAACTAACACAGGTGAAAACGTAGCTACAATTACAGAAATATTTGCTTCCCTTTTTTAGTGCACTACTCACTCTTCACACATAATTTTGCTTTATAAAATAAGCAATATGGAATAATTACACCAAATATCCAGTCTCTACAGGTAATGATAACAGCAGTTACCTCTGGCATAAAAACAAGTATTTATGAAAATGAGGAAAACCTAAAGGGGTAGTAACTGTCCCCCTGGAACTTACCACTTTATACAAAAACACAGTAATAAGTATAGTGGCAGGGTTGGCATTGGTTTGGGGACATAAGGAACAGCTGGCACCTCAGTATAAAACAAGCTGTATCAGCATCCATTGTCCAAAGCAAATTTGCCACTGAATTTTTTTTGTTTTTTTTAATAAGAAAGGGGAGACAGATGTCCTGGGAAAGACCTTAATAGTGTGTGCATTCTTAACACCCTGGCTTGGGTGTTATTTTGAATTTCTAAGTAGATACAACTACTCCCTCCTACTGCTGTGAGAGTACAGACTATGGGTCGTAATGGCTTTTCACAAAATTTCTTCTGAAATATGCATGCTGGTGATTGTCTGAAGTAAGGGGGCCTGTGTGGTGGTGGGACAGAGACTACCTTCCACAAGGTTGTGGGTGACTCCAGCATGAGGAAGGCAGAAAGGGCACAGAAGCATAGAGGTTGGGAGAGCCCCTTGGAAGTCTCCGATCCATCCTCCTGCTCAGAGCAGCCCCGGTTGGATCCGGTTGCTTGGGACCTTGTTCAGTCACATTTGGATACCATCAAGGATGGAGGCTCTGCAGCCTCTCTGGGCACCTGTTCCATGTCTGAGCACCCTTATGGTGACAATCTTTTCCTTTTATCTAGCTGAGATTTCTCCTGGACCTGGTGCTGCTCATCCTTCTGCCATGGAGCACCTCTGAGAAGAGTCAGTCTTCATCTTCTCTACAGCCTCCCAGCAGGCAGCTGAAGTCACCAGTCAAGTCCACCCCTGAGCCTTTTCTTCTTGGTGCTGACCAGAGGCAGCTCCCTCAGCCTGCCCTCGTGTGCTGTGTGCGCCAGCCCCTCACCATCCCAAAGGGGCTGGACTGGGCCCACACCTCGTCCGTCAGTGTCTTTCTTGGACCGGGGAGACCATGAGGGGACACAGGAGTCCAGATGCAGTCACTAAAGTGCCAAGTAAGAGAGCAGGAAAGCATTTTTACCATTTTTTTGTTGTTTTATTGGTGGGTTTTTTTAATTGTTTATTGCCTAATCTTGCATAGAACTGCTAATGAAGCAGCTAGAAGGGACCTTGATGCTGAAGGCCAGCACTTCTTCCTGGCAGAAGTGCAGTCTTCTGCTTCTCCAAAGGAACAGCTGTCTCTCTAGCTTCTTTATCTGTTGCTATTCTTTTGTGTACCACCACGGAGGGTCTGGCTTCATCTTCAACCACCAATTGGGAAGCCTTCTTGTCCTCGGACTGAAGAAACCTTACCCCCAGGTTCCAGAGACCTTGGTGGCCCTCTAAGGGATGACTCCCGTTGCCCTGGCGTAGCAGCCCCAGGGGCTCAGAGCAGAGGAGATGGCACCCCTTCACAAGGGGTGAGGGTAGGGGATGGGAAAGAAGGGCTCAGACTACCCGGGGCAATCAACAAAAGAATTGTTGGTTGCTGGGAGATGGTACAGGTGAACCCACAGGATGGCCATAGAGCTTCTCCTCGCCCAGCTAATGCCAGGTGTGGATGCTGGCCTGATGGTAAGGCGCTGGCCAGGCGCTCCTGGGAGTCTGTGGCCACAGTCTCATGGAGGGCAGCCTTGGCATGGTGTGGTAGTGCCAGGTGAGCCGTGCTAGAGGTGGATCCACTTCTGCTGGTTCTTCTTTATCTTCAGGTGGATCCACCTCCATGGTTGCCACACCATCGGTCACATGAGTACTGGCCATCACTCTCATGATGTTGATATTGTTTGTCCTCCCATATTGCTTTCTTTTGGTCTGTGTTTCTGGGAACCATCGCCCTGGTGTGCCACGCAAAGCTGGGCAGCCACTTGCCTTGCTGCTTCAGGTCCTCTTCTCTCCAACCATGGTTGGCATCAGAGGGCCTCAAAGCTCAGTGAATTATGGGCCAGCTGCTGGGGTCCCTGTATTTACAGGGCCCAGAACAGAAGGCAGTGAGGTGGCTTGTGACATCAGGAGGCCACTGTGATGACCCCTTCCAGCTACTGGAAGAACTGGGTGCCTCTGCTTTTTGCACAGCACTGGGACAGTGTGCACAGCCTGCAAGTTAATGAAGCCCACGCATCAGGGACTGCTGCGCGATCAGACTGCTGCAGTTGAGGGTGGGAGATGGTCACCTAAAAGGACATTAGGCACCCTGGTCTGAAACCATTTTGTGGTGCCAGGCCCTTTTGCATAAGGAGACAGCCCTGACCAGAGCAGCTACACAACTATCCTGGCTGCCAGGTCACTTGCAGTGTGACTTTCCCCGGCCCGTGCAGTCAGTTACACGTCTTGCTTTCCCATCCTACATGCCAGCCGCCTCCATTCTCCTCTGCCACCTCTCTCCCCACAGCCCTTGGTTTGCTTTTGCTCCACTCTCTGGTTTTAAGGACAAACCTTCTCACCACTTTTGAGGTTTCTTGCTTAACCATTGTGAGGGACTGAAAGAGTTAACGTCCAACCGTTGCGGTGGGGCAAGTTCTGCTTAACAACAAACTCTGCATAACAAGGAACTCTGCCTAGCAAGGAGTGCCAGGTGAAAAGAAGCTGATCAGTGCCCATCAGCACCCATCAGCAACAGGAGGGCAGGGCGTGCCGGAGGGTGCACAGCTCCCTGCTCTGATGTGCTGAGCAGAGCAACTCACCCTGCGGGGAAGGGGAGGTTGCTCCCCAAACGACCCCCAAGTCCCAAAGCCTCACAAACTGCTCATGACACCTAATTAGCCTAATGAGTTCGAGTGCCCGCCCGAAGGAGGGGCAAGGAGATGATACAAGGACACAAACTGAAGCCCCACGTGCGCAAGCCCACTGGGACTGGACCCCTCGGCTGACTGGACCAACGCTAGACACAGGACCAGTGAATTCTTTCTCTTTTCTCTCTCTCTCTCTCTTTTTTTTTTTCCCCCCGTAATCCCTACGCCTCATCCCTTTAGACATAAACCCCTGACCAAGTCTGGGACTAGGAGCGGATCCAGCCGCCCCTGGGCTCCTCTCTGAGAAGGAGTCTAGAAGGCAAGGGGGTCTGCTCTGAATCTCCTGACCCAACAGGAGGGCTCGCCTTATTGTCTTCTCTAAACTGATCCCCAAATAAGCAAGGCCTGTAGTATATGTTTGGTGAGGTATGGTTAGCACATGTCACACAGTTTACTGATGTAGTTTCGTGCCAGTTTTTGTGGTGAGCGTACCAATTTTTGTGGTGAGCGTGCCAATTCTTGTGAGCGAATAAAAATTGAGTTTTGTGAGTTAAAGGATCCCTGGTGTCATTTCACCTTAATCCTGACTTGGGAATCAGCAAACCTGAGTCATCATCCTGAGAAATTGGGACGTGACAACCAGTTCAGAAAAGCTTCTGAACTGGAGCCTGCAGGCAGGTTTTCAGGGTGAAGCTCCTGCCCTTCCAGGACTTTGGGCACGCAGAGGATAGGGAGGGATGGGAGAAATGCCATTATTTTTCTCTCAGTAGGTGCTTGAGGTAGAATAAGAACCAGGAATTAGAAAAGTGAGTAAAGAAATTGGTTGAGGAAGGTGTAGAGACATGAGTTCACTAAGGTTTGTTACCATTGCTTAATTAGGAGTTCTTTTCAGGATCAGGCTCAGTTGTTAGAAGGCTTTCCTCCCTGTTTGACACTGGGTGTTTAGCAGCATGCTCTCTCAGGATTAATGTAGTAGTTTTTTTCTAGTTTAGTAGATATGCTGTACCATGTCCCTTTCTTCATTCCTTTATGTTCAGGCTTGTGATACATGTGTATATATATAAAAATATATATAAAGCTTGTAAGAAAGCAAAAATAGAAATTATTCCTTAAAACTTCCTGCTGTGTTTTTCTGGTACATCTCCTGAGAGATCTGGGAGACTTGGTCAACAAGAAGAGGCTGAAGACTCTGTCATTAATGAATAACAAAGAACACATAAGGAAATGGATACTACTTAAAATGCTCCATTTTTACATGTGTAATATACCTTTCTCATATGCATGTATAATTCATATTCTTGTCTTTATTGTACATGTATTCATTTTAAATTTTAAGCAGTTGAAGTGGGTTCCCAGTGTTTTAGTTTTGCCATTTTGTGTGTGTCATGAGCCGTGCTGGACAGACCAGGGAAGAGTCGTGGTGAGTTCAGAATTCCCTTGGGCTAGGTTAAGGTGAAACGACACCAAACGGATCAGTCAAACGTTTCATTCGTGGCAGAAGCAAACTGAACTTGTAAGGTGTAACAGGAGGTGGTGGGGTTTCTCACAACAGGGGTTGGCATGGAACTACCTCAATAAACTGTGTAACTCATGGTAACCATATACATCAATTCAGGGAATAAGGAGATCCCTCCCATTGAGTCAGGAGGTTCAGAGCAGACCCCCTTGCTTTCTAGACTCCCTCTCAGAGAGGAGCCCAGGGGTGGCTGGATCCGCTCCTAGTCCTAGACTTGGTCAGCGGTTTATGTCTAAAGGGATGAGGTGTGGGGGTTATGAAAAAGGAGAGATAAGAGAGGAAAAGAGAAAGATTCCACCGGTCCTGGGTCCAGCGTTGGTCCAGCCAGTCCAGAGGTCCAGCTCTGGAGGGTGCACGTGCAGGTCTCCTCGTGTCTGTGTCTTTTATAGACCCGTTTGTGCCTTTTTTCACCTCAATCACGCCCCGCTTGGTCTTCTGCGCACTGCCCGTAAGGAGTTGGGTAACTCTCGGTCTCACGCGCGGGCGCTGTTGGGGGGCAGTGGTCGCAAAGGGTCCCCGGGGCGGCCGTGAGCCCCTTCCTCACATAAACTTTGTGCGAGCTCTGGCCGTACGTGGTGAGCTGCCCCGCTCAGCCTGCCAGAACAGGGAACCGCGTGCTCTCCGGCCCTCTTACTGACGGGCTTCTCGCCTGCGGTTCGTGGTTAGGCGGAACTTGCCCCGCCACAATATTTGAGACATTTAACTTTTTCAGTCTTTCACAGTGATGGGACGTGAAATCCTCCCTGTTTTGTGTTCTCTTACTTAACTAAAGAAATTTGTATATCCTGGAAGTTTTTCTTGGAACTTGGCAAAAGTGGATTTGGCCTCAGAAGGCAAGTACTCAAGTCTTTTCGTCAGGCAGTTTCTGCAAATTCTTATTTCCTATTTCCGGTTAGCATTTCTACCTTTAAGAATAAAACAAACTCAGGTGAAAACAAACCCTTTTAATTTAAAAATATGTAATAAACAAGGAGGAGTCATAGTTTTGCAGAAATGTAAATAGGGATACTACTGAACTTCTTCAGCTTGTTCAGATGCAACTTCAACATGAAGTTACAATATGGACTAACATACACTTCTGAAAAACACTTACTTTGTATGTTAATCCTGATCTGCCAGTGGCTTTTTAAAGTCATAACCTTGTTCCTGATTTGTCAAAGGAAGCTTAAGTACTCTATCACAAAATAAAGCACAGAACAGGTTGAATGGCAAACCCATTTCATCTTGGTTTATAATACCCAATATTGGTCTTTTTATATTACAAATTCATTAAACAGTTGAAGGAAAATTCTCACTTCTGCTCTGTAGCTTGCAAAGTCTTTACTTTTCTAAAATAATGAGGTGAAATCTGTGTACTTTCATTTATACTTGTCTCTTTGTCCAGTGAGTTTAAGGAGGTTTTGCATAATTTATGTGTTCCTTGTACTTTCAAATATTTTCAGTTTGCTCTGATGCTTTTTCTATTGGATCCTTTAAAACCCCCTACACAGCGGTTATAAAACTCTGAAGATTTATTTAATGCAGCCATATTAATTTTTCTCAGTTTCTTTTATGGTTACCTCCCCTTCCCCCTTTTTTAAAAAGTAGTCACTGAAATGTCTGTCTTCTCTTCCTAGAAGAGCCAGCTTTTTTTGGTATATTGTAATAAGACAGAACAAGTTTTAAGGCAATAGTTTGAGAGAAAACTGTTGGATTTTCTAATAGGTCTGCTCTCCACTGAGTTTGTTGAGTGAGATATTTAGACAGCTCTTTGATAAAGAATCAATTTCCATTGTCCTTGAGAATTTATTTTCCAAAACGCCCTTGTGTTTCTTATTTCTAAGTTTCCGTATGATTTACTGTTTTTTTTTTTTTTTACTTACGAGTCTTTGTGTCGGAAGACTGCAAATTTAAATAGTTCAAATCATAACGTGTAGACTAGAGAATACTTTTTTGGTCATGATGACTTCATATGGAGAAATTGTTGCATTGAGATTTAACAGCGAGTCCTTGGTGGAGAATAACTAGACCAAAGAAATACAATCAACAGAACCTTAGAGCAAATAGTGAAATGCAGTTCCTTTAATACAGCAATCATTACATATGTAGCAGTACAGTATAGAGCATTAGGGTGACCAATTCTGCTTACCTGGTTCCAAAAGGTGGTATGGCTGTTTCTGCTATAGAATTACATACTCTTTAAAGGAAGCTCCGTCAATGCTACCAGTTACCGGCAGTTTCATGAAGTAGCAATTCTGATATCATCTTATTCCAATACTTGCAAAGCCACTGCAGCCTTATGTTCTTGGGGAGGGTCCTGCTGCAGCCTTATGTCTACCCACTTTTACATATGTTCTTATTACATAGTCATATACGGTTCACAGTACACAACAGTGGTGTTCAGAAGCATATATATTTGTATGAATACAGATAGATATCTATGAACAAGCATGTGTGGGTATAATACTTTCTAAATTGCTTTTTATTAGTAGCTGTCGAATTGTAGTGATGGTACTGGTATGGACATAGAATAAGATTCTTTTCAGAGAAAGAAAGGAGAAACAAAGGTAAGAAACTGCAATGTACTAATGAGTTGGTGAGTGTTTTAACATTTTGTGCATTCTACTGGTGTTTGTATAAGTGTTTTGAAACATTTTCTTTTCTGGTTTTTTTTTGAGGAAAGCTGGTAATGTCTTGAGATGGAAATTCTTGGGAAAGCAGTAAAGGCTCTGGCAACAATCAAAACTATTATTGGACTTGTGTTTAATTCTATCACGATTTGCTTACCTATGTTTTTGTTTCAGAAGAAGAGTTTTGTTTCCACAAACAGTAGTTGTTAATTTTTCTAAATAAAGGCTGCAGCATTCAGCATGTGTTCTGGTTTTCCTGTATTGATAAGCTCAGGTTATTTTCCATGCTGGTTGTTGCCTGGCAATAATGTATTCTTTAGTGTTCTTAGTAAAGGTGGCAGTGCAAAATTGGTTTGCAGCATTGCTGTCTGTTAGAACTGTTTATTAAGCTGTGGGCTCTTTTTGCCTTCCTTTGCTAGTTGTGTATCACTGCTCTGTTTTTTTAGGCATCAAGAAGGGTAAGCAATTGGTTGTTTCTTTGATTGCAGCTGCCAGAGAAACCCCTCAAGGCTGTACAATGAAACACCTGTATTATTGCCACCTGCTGCGCTATTCCACCAATGCCAGAAGATACGGTGTCATTTAACTTGAGTTGCATTTCTTTGGTTTTTGTCTAGGCTGGGCATGATTTTTTGCAACCAGTGCTTATCAATGGGAGCAGCTTCCTTATCCATGCCGTCTTTCCATCTGATTGCTGGAAGGTCTGGGTCTTAATCAGGCTAATAATAATTTTTGGGCCTTTGTTATTTTTATTTTGTGAGCTCAAATCTTTTTATGAAGGCTGAGGTGATGATTTCACTTTTTTTTTAATTTTTAAATGCATCAGAATCCCTTGAGAATTTTTGGCATCGTACTTGCAAAGGTGATGTTTTTCTCCATGTCATCAACACAACTTCTGCCATAGCAATGATTCTCTCATAAGCAACTCAGTTGAAGACTTTGTTCCCCACATCATCTATAGTCTGTTCACCACCTGAGGTCACTGTTTTGCTCTCCCCCACTTTTTTTTTTTTTGGTTGTCAGTGGCGTTTGGGGTGAGGAGTGGTACGATTTTGGACCTGAGTGATGGATGATGAAATAGTGTTTCAGTGGACATACTCTCGGACTCTTTTCTCAGTGTTTTGTTTCTCCTCTTGTGCAATTGTTTGTGAGAATTATTAATGTCCGCCTTAACCCATCTACTGTGTGTATGCAAAGTAAAGATGTGTTAGCATGTGTTCTCAGGATTAGAAGTAACTTTATTGCCATCTGTCTTAAGAAACTGTATTGCCATCTGTCTTAAGAAATCTCTGCCCATCAGAAGGACATTACTGCGTGAACGTGCAAACTGGAGCGTGCCAGTTACAGCATGTCGCCCAGGTAATAGTAGCCCCTTAACTTAAGAAGGCTTTGACTTGATTGCTTTTGATGACAAGAAGATAATAGGAGCTCTGCGTTTTTAAGGAGAAAATTCATTCAGGCTTTCTAAATCCTGAACGTGACATTTGTGTTCTATCTCAATATCTATTTGTAAATTAGAGGAATCAGTGTTTAACTGGAATGTATAAGAACATTAACATGTTGGTGCTTTTCTGAAGATAAGTAGGAATACTTAATAGGCCATGTAGTGGAACATTTCATCCACTCATACTGCATTTTGTACACTTTGCCCCTCATTGTGTTGTGATGTGAATCGATAATCCTAAACACGATCTCTTTCCTGTTCATTTTATTCTTCCGAAAGAGTGTTTTGCTTCAGTGTGAGATCTCCTTTATCTCATTTCCATCAGATTACATCCTGTCACTTAAATCAAAAGTGACTTCTCTTTAGTGAGACTTTAATAACATGGTCTGGTTCCAAACAGAACATATTTGAAGAAGATACTGTAAGCTGTGTTTTCCATGAGACTTGCATACATCTCCACATTCATTTTCTCACACAACAGTTAGAGCATCAGCTTAGCAGGTGATTAGCAGTAACTTGTATTTTGTTGTATATTTTTCCACTAGGGGAGTGTTGGTGGCTGAAAATGATTATATTCCTGTTGGTAAGGAATCTGATGCATGGGTAGTTTTGTCCTATATTTCCTTTCCTTGATAAAGCTTAATTTCAAGCAGATGTTCTATGCTTTCAGAAGCGATACTGTATAATTTTAATCGTGCGGTAGATGCTGTGTGGGGTGTTTTGGGTATGATCAACACAGGTGTGGTAGGATGTGTTGCTCTCAATATCTGTTGGCATTGTTTTACTGTTGGTGGTATTTAGCTTGTCCATGCAGAGTGAAACAGCAGGCTTTACAGGGTAGAAAGAGAGCTATTACCACTGCTGTTACTGCCTCTGGCAGTTTTGTTAATCCAAACTCTGGGTTCCTTTAACTTTTAGTACAATTTCCTGAAAATGAAATTTTTCAGCTTTGTTACAGTGCGCTGGTTTTTCATATCCCAAAGTGTATAGTGTGTTTTGGGCTTAGTTTTGCCTGAATCAAAATGGACGCAAACTTCTTTGAGAAACAAAGGGAAACAATTTTCAAGATCTATGTTTTGGTTCAGGAGGTGAACCAAAATCCAAATTTATTTTTTTGCTCTTGGTCATACATGTTGTCAAAATAGTGAGAAAAACATACTTTCTTTCTTTCTTTCCTCTCTACAACCTATAATTTGAGATTTCTATACTTCTTTACTAAGAGCAGAAGATTTTCATCACAAAAGTGATAGCTTTGGTAGGAGGCACACTGTAAGAGTGGGAATTGACTTCCATAAAAGGCCACAGGGCTCTGAATTGATATTTTTGGTAATAATGTGAGAACTATGTCCTGAGGGTTATATTCTCCTCATGTTCTGTTCTCTCTATAAGTGTTCATTGGGTTTGACTTGAATATAGGATGAGGGATTGGATAATATTTTTTCCTTCCTGTATGACACTGACTTCTAAAAACCTCATGGGAGGAATTCAACCTGCTGACATATCTTTTGAAAAGTTGAAATGTTTTATATGGAAAATGTCAAAAATGAAACATTTGGACTTTTCAGAGTGAAATGCCCTATTTTAAAAATGTTGCTGTAAAATCTGTCAATATTGTCAAATTCCCTCTTTCATTAAGGCTAAGCTACTTTGCCAAATTTGACTTGCATATGCGATTAGTTTTTCTTTGAGACAGAGCATCTGATTATTTTACTATTCCCTGATGTGTTCCTTGAGCTTTAAAGAAAAAGTCTGTCAGGTCTTTCTATTTTTTTCCAATTATATAGCATTTATAATTTCATTTGGTCTCCCTTATTTTCACAATTAAGGAGTACTGGCAATTGTAGCCTATATTTATGCATATATAACTTTAGCCTTTACCAATTGTATGATGGCTGAAATTAAATTAAAGCATTAACAAATAATGTTTAAAACTACTAGGCTAGATACAGCCTGAGGGGGCTAGGTTGTTTGAACTCTTGAAACAATTTCTGTTTCCAAAATCTTTGTGCAACCATGTCACAGCTCTCATGACTTTGTTTGTTGGTTTTAAAATGAAACTTTTACCAGAAACAATTGTTTGTTAAACTGCCATTTTGATGTCAAAAATAAATGGGAGGTGATGTCAGACAGCATTTTTCAATTAAGCTATTTTTTGGGGAGTTTGTGAAGTGGTTACTCAGTGTATTAATGGTGCTACTGGTGTTGAGGTAAGATGATAAGAAATCAAAGGTCTTCTATAACTGCTGCTATAATAAAGTTTACTCTCTCTCCTAAGTATTCCCATTATATGCATGTGGAAGTAGTCTGCTATTTTCAAGTTGCTTTGAACTGATTATATAGATGTTTAAAATGTTTTCCTCCAAGTAATTCAACTTAATGTGTTTTTTCTTCTTAAAAAAAACCAAACCCCAACGAACTTGCTTTACCAATATTGTTATAATCTATCTGTAGCTTCCCTTCTAACATGCAAAATTAAATCTGTTAAATAGAACAAAGTATGATGAATATGATAATGCCTGTGCTCTTCTATTATGGGAAGGACAGAGATGGCCTCTAAAGACCAATGAAATCAAGGGAAGAGAGAAGATTTCCTACTAGAAAAGGTATATCTATGTAAACAAGCGGTGCAGTGTGAAGAGGGGAGCATTGGAGTAGTGTAGGTGCGAGGCAAACGTACCAAAAAAGAGAACCTGCTGTGCACTTGTTCAGGTGGACTCAGTCAGTGTCCCAGTGACAGACAGGTGTCACGTGTTAAATGAAGGGACAGTAAAAATTTCTTCTACAGGATGCTGCACCAAGTCTAGCAGTGATAATTCTAATTGTAGAGAAAATTCAGAAGTCAGAGATGAATGTGTAAATGCTAATAATACACTGAAGTGCTATTGGTCTTTGAGAGGCCTGAGCATAGTGAAATTATGAATTGAAGCTACTACAGGTACCTCTGAGTAATAGAAGATCATTTATGGGTCCTTGGATTATAGTTTTTCTGTGTCATTTTAGGGAAAGATAGATTTATTTTTTTTCTTTCCTTTTTTTTTTTTCTATTGATGTTAGCAATTGGTAAGTTAAAATACAGAAGTAATTACTTTTAATCTGGTCAATTGTTTTTCACTTGAATTCTGCTACCCTCCATTCATCTGGATTACCTGCAAGATTGCTGGTCATTATTTGTCCTTTTCTGCAGGTAATGCCGGGTTGAAGAAGCTTTCCTAAATGTCTCTCCTGTAATGATTACCTGTTACATTTCAAGCTCTATCATCTGTTATATTTTGAGCTCTATCACCTGCCTTGCTTACCTCTTTCACTTTATGACTCAGGCCCACTTGAATGAATGGACAGCTCTCTGGTTCAGTCCTGATCTGAGAAGTGACTTGCAGCTTCTAGTAATTCAGCCAGAGCTGACGGATCCCTGTAGTACACCAGTCTTTTCTCTGTCACTCCGGGAACACGCTGCGAAGTGGCAAGAGATTTTGTTTGCTCTAAGCACTGAGCTTGATGGGTCTATGTTTGTATACGTGCTGAAGACAACCTGTGTTCTGTAACGTGGGTGCCTACCACCTGGTGTTCTGTACAGATAGATAGTTCACCAGTTGCATAGCCTGGGAGACCTATAAAATGACTGGTCCTTGGTCCATGCGGCTGCATTTCCTCCCAAAGGATACCAGTTTATGCAAGATGTGCGCTTATGCTGTGTCTCACATACATTAAAGAGGTGCAAAGAGTGTGCTCAGGAATGAGGACGCTGAGTGCATCAGTGCTGTGGTACAGGCACAGCCACTATTAGTATTAGATATCTATCTGCCTGCCTCCTTACTCCTTACTTCTCCACTATCAAAGCATTCTTGTTCTCCTGTAATGTGAATAATATCTACTGAACACTTCACCTGTAGGAAAGGAGAGAGATTAACAGGTCATTCATGACACTTATCTCTGCCGAGCTGTATTTTACAGCAGAATCTGTTCATTTTGCCAAATTTTAGAAATTTTTATAGAACCCGAACACTTTCAAAACAATACATGTTTTGCTGCTTTAGCTTCTTAGTAAGTTATATACATGTGTGGATAAGCTGACAAAAGCATAAATTTGAAAGTGTTTTATTTTTAAACCAGGAAATAATGAAGTGATTGGAAATATTTATGTATTATTGGAAAAGTGTGAGAAATTTTGGTTGTCTCTTTTCTTCACATCGAAATTGATAATTTAATTGTGAAGTTTGCCATCCAGCATTTCTTATTTTAGTTGTAAAATTTGCCATTTAGTACTGCTTGCTTTAATTTTAAGAGTATGAAACATTGCAGTACCCTGATTGTAGAAAAAACACTTCTAAAATGCTATTTTTAATGTACTACACATGGCAATACAAAAGACAGGTTGTCAGAAATGGAATGGCAAAACCTGTGTCCAAATATCGTGTTGCGTATACTGTGTTTACTGCAATTAATGCTGTACTAGAGTATATGTTTTATGTGATTTACTTGAAACAAAACCCCCCACATTTTAATCTTGTAAATACCACAAATTCTAAGCATTTGGTAAGCTCAGATCTCCTATATTTATATTTTCTTCATGGTGTAAACACAAAGTAGGCACTAGTCAATTTTTTATTACAATTAGTGAAGGCATGCTTGTCCCTTCATGCTGAACATTTGCCTTTGAGGGAAATGAGAGTATAAAAATGAAGGGAATTTGACGTGACATGCCATCTTTCATTGATTAGCTTGAAAGAAAGATTGTTATTGTGCTGTGGCAAAAGTAATTTGACTTGCAAATATGGATTCAGCATGTCTTTTAAGTATCATTTTTGTGGTTGCTTTTCATGTAGGACTGACTGCAGAATTATCTACCTAATGCAAAGCCAGTGGAAGGGATTTGGATTTAGGTAACCTTGAATTGTGTCTTTGGAACACCAGTTTGGCATAGGGCAGAAAGCAAGATGTTTTCATGTTGCTTGTACAGTTCTGCAGTGGTCAGTGTATGCAAAATTAGTTGCTACAAGGTCAAAAGACCATCATCATGCAGGCCACTTTCCTTATGAGGAAAGATTTGTTTCTTTTATAGGATGATTTAAGATTTTTTCCTCCTTTCTTCCTCCTTATTTCTAACCCCAAACCTCTCTGCTGATGTAAATATCTTTTCCAGTTAAAAACAACTCTGACCTCTAAGGTAAGGTAAGCAAGCAAGCAGACATCTAGTAAATATTAGGGCTTTTATATGAAATCATCATGGATGCTGCCAATTTTTTTTTTTTTTCTTTTTTTTCCTGTGATAGGAAGATCAATGACATTTCTTTATCAAGTGCCATAGTGGTCAGAAAGGCATGCTATTGAAAACGAGAATTATTTGCTCTTTGACAGAGGTCCCAGTCGATGACAGGAATGTGTGAAAAATACCCTCCTAGCTCAGAGTGGCAGTCTGTCAGTCCTTGTGCTCCATCTCCAATGATGACAAGGGGAGATGCAGGTTAGGGAGAGCTTGTGTGCTTGTATATGCTGTCTGGTCCCTTGTCCTTGTACTTTTCCAGGATCTACAGCTGTATTAGACATGTTAGAGGGTACATTCTTGCCCAGTCCTTTTAGTACCCGCCATGCCCATGGTGCCTGAATTTGTCTTACCTGTCTTTAAACCTGCTGATATTGTCTGCCTCCACAGCCTCCTGTGGCAGCAAGGTCTACAGGTTCTCTGCTTGCTGTCCAAAGAAGCACTTTTATCTGTTTTGGGTTATCTCCCACTGGTTTCATCAAGTGGCCACGTCATTCTTGCATTGCAGGATTTGCCGAGTGGCAGTTTATCTATTGCTTTTGCGACTTTGTAAACTGCAATCCTACCCTCCCTCAGGCTTCTCCTATCCAGGCGCAGGGGTCCCAATTTGTTTTTTTTAGTCCACAAGCTCTGTGTGTGTATCCAGTTTGGCTACCTGTGCTCCGTTTGTGAACATAACATGTATAGGTGGAGTTTAGCCCTGTGGTGTTGGACAGTCTTGAGGTAACCTGGCTGCTGGTGCTGAGTTTCAACTGCGGTTTCTACTGTGTTACTAAAGTCTGCCACCTCAGATCAGCGAAATAGTAATGTTGTTTTCCACCTCTGCAGAAGTTTCCATATGAAAATCTGGAAATGTTTATATAAATATTAATGAGTTCTACTTTAAAGGAGCTTTATGAGGGTTGTAGTAAGAAAGAAAGAGAAACATAATATGTTTCTAAGTGGAAAGTCCTAAAATATACTGTACATTAAGTGATATTCTGCACTGCCTAATTCTTTTTACATAAACTATTAAATCTGATTTTATTACATTGTAGGTTAAAATTGCTTCAATCAAGACATTGCTTTGGGATTTGAGTTTTTTTTTTTAACTATGATCTTTTGATTATACCCACTAAATCTGCAGAGTAAAAGTGATTAAAATGTTATGTTCTGCTTATGTCCCCCAAGTATATGGAGTTTTTACCGCTTGTTAAAGTAGGAAAGTGATGTCATTATTATGAGGTAGCCTGTATATAACCTATTTAATATAAAATGATACTGAGTAAATGGAATTTAAAAGTCATGAGCACATAGATTCCTGTATTCTAAGTATTTTTAGGATTTCTTAGAAATCCATATTGTTTCCATTATAAATAGGATATCACCCATACTGTGGTTATTAAAGTACAGTAACTCTAAAATTTCCAGCTGATCATCCAAATGTTTTGAGAATTTCTTCTTGAAGCTTGATTAAATGCTTGCCTAAAATTCAGGTTTTGTCCACATTTAAATGTAATCCTTAAATTTAATTGAAGAATATTTTTACTCTAGAATAATAATTTTCATCTAGAATATCTATCCCAGAATTGTTCTTATTATTCAATGTCATGGAAGTATAAAAGAGGTTATGTGAAAAAAGAACATACTCTCTGAATATACTGTTACTACAAACTAATCCCTGAGTTCAGATTTTGGGAGAATCGGTTTCTTTCTCACTCCAGCAATTTTCACAATTGATGACAGGGAATATATTGTATTTTCTTCTCTTTGCATGCCAGAGCCAACAGGAATGGGGTGATAAGGGAGGGACACAAAGATACCACTGTAATACTGCAATTCTAAATAAACCTGATAATAAAATTATTTGCTGCTGTTGAAAGACACTACCTATGCAAAGTGGACATCTGTTTTGTCCAAAAGGCTTAGTAGTAGTATCACAGTATATCGCAGTATTGAGATACTTTTTTTCTGTATTGCTTTGGAAGCCTTCAAGTGGCATCCTCCCTTTCAAGTATGCGCTTAAATTTCTGGTGACTAGCCCAGTTTAAGTTGGCTCCATGGACACGTGGAATGGCACATGCATCTGCAGTATGAAACTGTTCATGAAGCAGAAAACAAAGACTATTTGAAGAAGAAATAGCTATTTCTTCAGATGCATCTTTGGTTTCATGGCATTATGTTGTCTACAGACGCTGCAGATTTCTCTAGCTCACCTTGTTTGATGGCTGCTTACACACTGCAATTTTATTCATAGATCTTCTCTGAATATTGCTTTTTTTCTTGGTAGCTTACTTCTTTACCCACTTCAGGAAGAGCCTTTGTACATGTGATTTCAGAGTCTGGAGTGCGCTAAATACAAATCACTTGCCTGTACCCTGGCTTATGAGAAAATACTTGTTTGTCACAGGCAATGCTAGAAGGAGAATTTGCTGCTTAAATATAGGTAATGAAGAGCTGACCCTCACCATTTTGCAGGGGAAACCATTTGGGCTTGGGGGACAGGAGGGATGGAGGAGGGCAGAAAGAAGTCAACTCAGTGTTAAGATATGTACTGCTTTTAAATTTCCCTACTGGCTCAGTGCATTAGTTGGCTTGTCACATCACATTTTCTGAGCTTCTTTGTATTATGTCACATAATGTGACAGAGATAACCCTTGTGACAAATCACACAAGCCAATGTGTCAGCAGGGAAATAGCAAACTGACAGTTTTCTCAACAGTCCCATAAAAACACTTATTAGAATTCTGTAAAAAGTAACTTTTTAGAAATCTAGACCTATGTTTTATCTTGCTGAAAGCCTTCTCTTCAAACAAACTTCAGAATACTAATTTTAAAAAGTTAAGAAAAAAGGTGAAAATAACTGACATAGTAGGGGCTGAGGCTGATGCGTGGAAAAAGCTTAGACTGGGATGGTGCATAGGGGATCCAGCCCCAGCTTTCTGTTCTGCCCCCACTGCACGGACGTCTGAGCTGCTCATCCCTCACTCCCGACCTGCAGTTTTACAGTCTTAAAGCACAGCACTGGAAACTACACTGACTCGTGAGTAGCTTATGAGTAGTTTCTGTATGAGGAGAGCCAGGTAGCGTTTTGCCAGCCATACTAAAATAAGTAGCTGTTACTTGCCCTCATACAGAGGTGGCCTGAATCGGTAGATCCTCCCTCCCATCCCTAACCCACTTTCTGTCTTTGCAGAAAACTTTGCACTAAATAGGAAGGAAATGTTTAGGCTCTCTTTTCTGTTGTAAGATGCTGATGTTGTTTGTGTATTTCTACTCATTATTTGTTTTCATTCATGGTTTGCAGTTTCTATTTCAAAGACCCACCTTTTTCTTCCTTTGTTTTCTACTTTGCCGGTGGCTCTATAGTGGGGGGAAAAAGTAGTTTTGACAAAATGTCTTTGGTTCTTGGATGGCACAACCCTGCAGCTGTTATAAAAAGAGAAAGCTATTAGAGGTAAGCTTTCACATTTTGAAAAACCTTTACTGTATATTGTACCTGGTTTCTATTTTGCCTTTTTTTTTTTTTTTTTTCTTTAGTGCATGGAGTGGGCTTACAAACTAGCCAAAGCAACACATATCTCTGTTAAGTCTGTTCAAATCTAGCTGCAGCATTCTCACTGAAATTACATGGACAGTCACAAATTTAGAAGTTTTGAGGGAACCTTTCTCCTGAAATAAAAATAGAGGACCTATGGGTAACTGGAATTTGTAGCTATTTATATGCGTCAATGGGCTCTGTTTAATGTTGTCAGTGGCTCTTTCCAAATAACAGTAGGAAAAAAACAACTTCAGTACAGTCAGTGCTAAAGGTAAGTTGTTACGTACAAATACAGGAGCTAGAAAAACTGATATACCATTGCTCTCATTTGGTTTCATGTACTTTTAAAGGAAGTTGAGTGATTGATAAAGCCCTCAGGCTGTTTAAAAAATACGATCACGTTTCTCTTTGCTACAGTTACTTCTGCCAGTTCATGTTTTCCATGTTCCTGGACAGCTAAAGCTGTAGCATTACTTAGCTTTATGAGCAATTTGACAAACACATCTGTGGGTGGCATATCCCCATTTATTTTCCATTGTTGTTTAAAATAAATAAAAGATATTGTAGTAGCTCCATCTCTCAGGGCTGTGACTTATGTTCCCTAAGATAAAAATATTACAGTAGTTTGGGATGCTACTGCAACTGTGAATGCTACCCTAGTCTTCTCCTAGAAGTTATGATCCCCAGAGTAGTCAGCACTTCCATCAATCCTGTTACAAAGCAATCATCTCTGGCGGAGGGGTATAATGGACAGTCGGAAGGGATCTCTTCTTAAACTCGTGCAATTAGATATATATACCAGGGTCTGTGCAGAGTTCAGTTTAACCAGGTTTGTATGGATAAGCAAAAGGTTCGTTGCTGTTGTACTCTGTTGTTGTACCGAGGCCTGAGAGGATGAGCAGTGATGGGATGTTTGGTTTTGTAGAACTTCTCTGTGTGAATAATGTCTGCATCCTTATACTGCACTAGAAGGAGGTAGAAGATGAGGGAGAGAGAAGTGGTCCAGGGTTCTTTCTGGAACTCACTAAGAAACACCTGTCAACAAATGGAGAAATAAAATAGTTGTTTTAATATGACAGAATAAAAAGAGGAACACAGATAGCAAGTAAATCTTAGGTCCGTTCAGATGCTGGGAACCACGGTTTCATGCAGCATCAGACAGATCCTGGATGGACTTTCCCGCAGCATGCTGCACAGATCCTGTTCATAGAGAGGTTCCTCCTCCCTCACATACCCTTGTGCCTTTTATTTTGTGTAACAACCAGAATCATGCCTCTTCTCCTGAGAGGTTGCATGTTATCTCTTCATAACATCCACCAGTGTGCAGCACTGGTACAGTTTCTGGCCGGTACAGGGCACTCCAGCAGATTCCCTTACAGCAGCTACTCATGCCAACATACGGGTTTCTCAAGCTAGTTTCTCAGCAGTTACACATGCTAAAGTACAGGTTTCTCCCAAGGTACAAGGACGAGTAGAGCAGACATGGCCTGTTCAGGGTCTTGAAGTCTTCTGCAGAGTTCTCAGTACAATCTTCTAGTGGATGTTGGCTACCGGTTTTCAAAACAATGTTTTTAACTAGGGCCATGTTGAAGTTGCATGGGGAGGGGAGGCAGGAATCCTAGAGAAAAGGGGGAAATTAATTTTTTCCTGGATCCTTCATGAGTGGTCGCTTGTGAACTTGAAAAGCCGTAGTTATGTGTTTTGTTGTGACTACTGTAGTGAATCTTGATGACATGCAAAAAAATCTCTGATGGAAACAGCTCAGGGATCATTCTTTGATCAGCTAACTGCAAACATTATGAGTCAGAGATGTAGTTCTCTGTTCCCAAACTTATTTTCTGTGATGATAGAATCAATTGCATTTACTGCTGATTCTGAAACAGGAAAATAATTTGTTGGATGACTCTTGCTGTTGCCATCAATATTTAAAGGTTCCTAAGAATTTGTAAAATAAGCTCCTGTTTTGCACTTGCAGGAATCTTTCCGGCACTTACAGGGAACTGTATAGGAGGTCCTATAGAGTTTGTTACTGACTTTTCTTCTTCAGGAAGATACTGCAACCTGTAATCCAAACCCAACCAAATTCCACACCTGTACAGAGGGGGAATTCGATAAGGTGTATGTGCAATACAGACATTAAGAGTTCAATACGTTTTGAAGAGTTCAATACATCAGAAAGATCATTTAGTGTAACCTCTTGTAGATCACAGGTTGTTAAACTTCAGTTATCTCTGTTTTGAGCCCAGCAGCTTGACTAAAATACATCCATCAGAATAGGACCTGCTATTAACTTCCTTAGTTCCATTAGCCATCCCATATACATCTTCTGTAAGAGGAAGAAATAGTGTCTGAAATCACAATTTCCCTGCACTCCTGTGGTTTGGTGTGTCATTTATGTAAAATGGCTTTAGCAATGTATCATCCTCCCTCCAAAACAGCTTTATCTTGGTTTTTTCTTGTTAATATTTGTAAGTTGCTCTATATGAAGAGATTGCTGACAGTTGATTATGGGTGGTGCTTGCATTGGTTAAGAGAACTTTATTATTCTTTGTTTTTGTTATGTGATGTTTAAAAGCACCATAAGCCATGATATACTTCTGCAGCTGTTGCAGGAAAGCATGAAAACAGCGTCTTTCTTCCTGGTGTTCTGGGGGGATATTTTAGGAGTCGCTTCTATTGGACAAGCTGCTTCTTGACCTCTTGCATTTCCCTTTTGCAGTCAAACTGTGTGTCATCCTGTGGACTTTACCTTCAGCTGAATCTTTCATTCTTCCAAGCCAATTTCAAAGTCTGTGGTAGCACCTGGCATTTGAAATTGATGACAATTCTGTAGTCACTTTCAGCAGTGGTGTTCCATTCTCTCACTGTTAACCATTCTGCTGTACAAACATAAACACTCTTCCATGAAAATATTAGCTAGCCAGGAGTTTTCCAAGTTCAGTGCTGTGCTGTACCAGTGTACAGGTGGGATAGTTATGCAGTACTGTATAGTATTATATAATTGTGTCAAGTGTGGTATGTCCATACAGTTCTACCGGAACTAACACTTTCCTGATTGGATTTTCATGATTTTTCTATGTGGTCTTGTAGGATCTGTGATACAATTAATTCCTTCCAAAAGTGAGGGTTTGCATATTAATCCCTATTTGTTTTTAATACTCATTGCCTTTCCTACTTCATGACTTTTTTCATTTTTGTAGTTCTTGCATGTGTAGCCTTACCACAGCCATAATCAGGAGTAATGCGATATACTGAATACTGTATTGAATTCACCTTTTTTTTTTCCCCTCTGGAGTGGGACATTTTCTCAGCTGGGGATGCAGTGACAGAAAAGCATTAACAAATAGCTCCTTCACATAAATGAGACCATCTAGTGTATATGCATACTCTGTTTTAGTGAACACACAAATATGACAAAATCAGTGTGCTTTTTTGCATTATGTAATTCCATGAAAGCTTTGGGATCATGTGAAGGATATTTGGCTTACAAATTTATAGGAAGATCAGTTGAAGCTTAACTAAAATCTTAAGCTGGTTTTGGGGTGTTGAGACAAGGGCCAGTTAGTTGAAAAGCATCTCAGTAAAGGAAGTATATATATTTTCACTATTCAAATTACTTTTATCAGTTCTTAGCATCTCTGTAACTGTCAGGAAGTGCAAGTGTGAAAATTTAGTGTTTACATACTAAGAATGTGCTGTTAAATATGAATTTTATTTATGAAGTATTTTGCTATTATTTCTTGCTCCCCACTCCCTCCCTCCCCCCCTTCCCACCCTGTCTTGTTTTAATGAAACCCTGGTTGATACTTTTTTCAGGGATACTTTTACTGGCTTTTACTTCTTTAAGGTTATTAAACCCACAGGGTCTGACTGACTTAGCAGTTTATTCCCCATTTGGCTTGGTTTTTCTGCCTTCTGTTTATAATTGTCTTCTTTCTGGCAGATATGTATGCCTTACTTGCACTTGGCCAATTTGTGCTTTATTTCCCTTTTCACTTTGACAATTGTATTCGTGTTGTGAGCTTGCTAGTTCATTCTCTTTTTAATGATCATGAATAATTGAACATACCCTTTGAGTTTATTTTCTGCATTCCCATAACAAAATGTGTGAGAAAAAATATCTTGCTGGATTTATTTTGATTTAACACAGTTATGTTTAAAGTCAAAATTGAAGAGCTTTTTTTATGCGTTCTTCTGTTTGTTCACTCAGATACTTGTTTGCCAAAGTGCACAAAAGTGTGACTTTTAAATATTGCACAATGGTTGAAGCTGGATATACCTGATCGCACTTGGTTTTATCTAGCTATGACATTAAAATATGAAAATGAAAATTTTCATATGAAAATGAAAATAAATGAAAATTTTGCACATAGGAAATTCAATACAGATTGTTTTCCATAATGTTCAGTTTTTAACAAACTACTTACTATTATTGATTTAAAAGTTTCTGGTAATTATCATTAAATATATTGGGAAAGTTCTTGTCTGTGGACATGTGTGGATCACAAATATCAGAATAAACACACTGATTATGTTTGGTTTTACCAAGTTAAATTCCTTTCATTGTTATAGGAAATTATTTACTTTCCATGTTTGCAGATACACTCTATTGCAGAGTTATCAGGAGAAATAACAAGCATGTCACTGTCAGCTGAGCATTGATTCAGTACAGTTTGGTGAAGTTGGTCACTAGAGGTGGCTGGAAAAAATGACACTGTTGTGACGTGTTTGAAGATTTTGAAACTTTTCAGTCAGCAATGGAAAAAAAATAAAACTGCATAGTTTCATGAAATGGGGTTATGCAGAGCACTAGAATCTGAACTGGTTTTTTTCCTCCCAAGTTTTTTTTTTCTTGTGTACTTTGGCCTTGAAAAGCTATCCCCTGTACCTGTTTTGGCAAAGTTTGACTGAAGTTTCCAGCACTTATAATGGAGAAATGCTGATTAAGTGTAAGCTTTGATTTGTTTGCTGGAAACCATAATTGATCACTGCAGTGTCAAAAGCTGGACAGATTGATGATGTTCTTATATCTCTATGGCAAAGCGAACAAGGTGCAGCTATAGCAATGTTGCATTGATGGGTAAGCCTATACACATAATTGGCAGGTGTCAGCCTTCTTGTATGTAGTTTTTCTGTCTACAGCTTTATTTAATACTTTTGTTTCTAAGGTTTTTCTAGCATCGTGCGAGAGACTTTGCAGCCATTTTCTGAAACTATGCATTTTAAAGGCTCTGACAGTCTAGGCACAAGAGGGCAGATTCCTTGCACGTTGCTTCCTTGCTCTAACTACCAGGTAATGCCTTTATGCATGTAATCACGTTCTTTTCAGGTTTTCTTTTTTGGACATATGCCTTTACAGGACATTTCTCTCACATCTTCAAGCTGCAGATAACAAGGATAAAAGAGCAGGACAACCATCTGGTATAAAGCTAAAAAATGGTCTCAATCTTGTAGAATTAAAAAAACACCAGGAAAAATAGAAAAAGGTGAGATTATATGAGTACAATAAAGATACATGCCTTGAGGAGTTATATCTTGGAGTTATGAAGTGACATCAAAGTTTTCAAGCTCTTTAGTTTTTCTTTTCTCGTTCTGGGATCTTTGTTACACTGCAACTTACTCTCCCACTGGCATTGCCTTTGCACAGCTTGAGCATCTAAGCTGTGTCCTGGGCAACAGGTCCAGTTAGGAATCTGGCACTAAATAAAGGCCTTGGCCACCCACTCCCTGAGTCACGTGGCAGGATGTTCAAGAAAAAACATCTTTGTTGGATTTCAAGTATAGAATTTCTTCAGAAAGTTGATAATGTTTCAGGGTGGAAGAGGGAAAGTTTCCTACATCTATTTAAAAAAAACAAAACAGAAAAGAAAAAACCCACAAAATCAACCAGCTGGATGCTTTGGCTACTCTTTATTGCTTTGTTCTGAAGGTTTCTTTATTGTGTCCTTCATTAACTAGAAGTGATCCTCTACTGGAGATAACCATCCAAGTGAACACTTGAAAGAAATTTTTTGTGTGAGACAGGAGTGAGGTTGTTGTGGGTTTTGTTTTTTTTAATGAAAGAAGTTTTCATCCTCTCCTTCGTATCTCAGAAATCTGCAAAACAAGCCTTTTCATATTTGAGCCAGCAACAGGAGAAGTGCTGTGTAAAGGTGCGTGATGGTGATTGCATATTGCAAGGTATTTCTCAAATCGTATAGCTGCCAGTGAGAAAGTGAAATTTCAAAGTGATTTAGTGATAAAGGCGATATTTTGTTAAAGCCACTTCCTTATCAAGTTATCATTGTTAAATTATTGCAAAGATATGTTGCTGGAAAATCTAGTGACTGGTGAAATTTTAAAAAAAGTTAAGAAAGCTGGGAATGAAAAGATCACCTTTCACTTTGCATTGAGCTCTGTTTTTTTGTAATGATAGTTCATTTGGTACTGCAGCAAAAACTGTTCTGGTTATTTAATACAGTTAATATTTACTAAGTGTGCTTAAGCATCAGCCAGTTAAATTGAGCGGTTTAGAGTCAACAACCACTGGCCGTTCACTGTTTCCACGTCTCTAAAATGATTCAAAATTAGGTCAAGAGAAACTGAGCAGGGAGAGAAGGAAGAGAAAGTCTCTGGACACTGCAATTTAATCTGACGCAGGAAATCGTTATAGCCCAGCCAAACGGGTAGGCCTTGTTAATCTTCAGGGATATGCAGTGGGCACACTGTTTTTATCAGTGTCTTTGGTATTGTGGTGTAATAATGTTGTCATGGTAAAACACACTGCGGATTTACTTAAACAACTGCCTTGTTTTGTAAACGTAGAGGTAAATTTTCAGGAGACACAGAACTGGAGAAACAAAGCTGATGGAACATGCCTGGGAAGAGGAGGTTTTTAGAAGAGCATTTTGGGATCAAAGGCAACAGTTAGAAGTGGGGAATCTAAGTAAACTTTTAAGTCAGTCACTTATGGAAATTAATTTTGTTTCTAGTCCTCTACCATAGTGAGTTTTACTTAGTGTTAGACATCCATACTCTTTTTCTCAACTTCTTTGATGATCCATCGAGATACCCTGACATCTTGTACTCAGTCTTTGATCTTCTAGACATTTGAACTGTTTGGTGTTTTGCACCAGGAGGTGCTGGTCCGTTATGACCCTGACAACAAAGGCACTTAGGTAAGGTATCATTTAAAAAGCTATTTATTAGAACTAACACTATAAGAAGAGAACAGCATAGATAATCTTATGCCCCTTTAGATGCTAGGAGTCCTGAGCAGCGTATAGCGTTGAACAGGACTCCAAGCCACACGCAGCATTCCATGCAGACCTCACCCACAGCAGAGATTCTCCCGCTTTGGTCATTCAAGCTATTCTAAGACTCCCTTAGAAGCGAACAGCTCGATTTATCATGTCTACAGTCGAACAGAAACGATGTTCTCAGGAGAACTTCTTGCAGCACTGTTAGATAAAGGCACGGCTGTGCAGGACCGGAGCGGGAGGTGATCCTGCAGCCAAGGTATTTGTGCAGCACAGCACGGGCCTGAGGGCCAGGCTTTATGTGCAGCAGGGCAGGATCAGGATCACTATATTTGTGTCACAGCTTTATTGCTGTGAGTCATCCTGTTGGTTTTTTATGGACTTGCTATCCATAAAACTGTGGTCCTAGATTATTTGAAATTGGTCCTGGACTTAGATTTGCTCTATGTTATTCCAAGAAGTAAATCAGAAAATACACATTTCCTGTGATAGGTCTTTTTGTCCAAGAAGTTACTTATGCTGAGTATTTTTTCATATATTCTGTGCTTTAAGTAGTTATGTGTATAGGAAAAATAAAAATGATGTTTCCTCTGGGAAATGCTGCTGTTATAAAAGGTCTGGTTGAGAAGCTGTTTTCTCTCTGACATCCCCCTTAGGCAGTATCAGCTGTATTTAATGATATCTGCATCTGACATATCTAAATCAGAAGCTGGATCAGAACTGAGGCAGGTTATTTTAAAATATTTCAGATCCTGATGAGCAAACAGGTTTTATTGTCAATTTTCTCACCAATGTCAACACTATTTTAGTGCTGGATATCACTTTGTTCATTTTTGTACAAAATCTATGCTTTCTGCCCTCTACAAGTCTAAAAATATTATTTGGACAAGCCAAACAACAATAAGAAAAAAGAGATTTAAAAAAACTTATGTTGGTTTTGACAAAATAAAATTTCTGTGTTTGTGCTACGGAAAGCTGAGGGTCTTATCCTATTGCTTTCACTTGAACCCTCTTTGTACCGTCCAAAATCAACACACTCTGTGCCAAGAGGCTTGTTCTCAACACTTAGCTGAATGGGAAGCAGATGATGATAAATGAAGGGCAGCACATGTGTGTGGTAAAGCCTGTCTTGCCTTCTAACAACAGCTATTTTTAAGGAAGAGTAGAAGGTCTTGTTGGCAAAAGAGGAGACTGCTGATACAACATGGCTTTTGGGGAATGGAGTGCTTGCTTTTGTTTTCAATCAGACAAGTGAAAGATTAATTAAAGACATTTTCTAGGCACACAGGCTTAATCTGAACTTCTCTGTGATGTGTTTTGTAGCTAGAAAAGGTGCTAAGAATGCTTAAAGGCAAAGGGCAAGCCTGTTTATCTGAATCTGCAGCTTTAGTTCTAGGGCTGTGTCTAGTAGCCTGAATAAAGCTGGCTGTCTTGGAGGTAGACCTGTACAGGGAGTACCTGGCTAGCTGTTTATGAGCACAGTGAAAAAACTGCTGGGAAGCTTATCGCTTTGCTTGATTGACTATTGTGTTTGCTATCACTCCTTGGAAAATTTTTCTTTGTTGAATTTAAATGCTCTGTATGCTGCTTTGTTTGGTGGTACTGGTTCACATTCTTCTGTCTCAATAGTTTGGAGTCTGGTCTTAAGTATCCAAACTGGTGTCAGGCATGAAAGGGACTGATTTTTGTAACGTTTACTCTTGCCGTACCCCTGGGTGGGGGTGGGGATGGGGCAGTGTGTGTGTGGGTGTCAGTGTGTGTGTGGGAGACACATCTGTGCTCTGAATATTATACCATTTCAGCAGCAGAGTTCTAACCTGATTGCCGTAGGATATCTTGAAGGTTTGTGAGGATCTCTGCTACTAAGACAACTGGAGTTTGGATGTGGGTGTACAAACAGGTATGGTGTGAGCTGTGTGGACATATTGTGAAGTGTCACGGGGTAGCTGATAAAGTGTGGAGCTGCAGTCCTGGATAGAAGGCACCGGGGAAGCAGGACAGCCAGAAGGGGTGGAATAGAGGAGCAGGTATGAGAAGCAGGTTATGAAACAAAGCAAGAGTAAGACTGGTTGGGAAACACAAAGGAAGAGAAAAAGAAGTAACTCAGAGGATGAATGGTGCAGAATTCCAAACAAATTCTTGTTAACGCTAAAGAGATTTTTGCTGACTTTTGTGAAGTGCAGCACTAGATTCCAAGGGCTTGTGTTAACCTGTGGCCGGTTAGCTAAAGATAATGCGTAAGATCTAGAAAGCACTCTAGCTTGAGAAACAAACAACATATACGTTGGCTTGCCCTTCACTTACGCTATCTGCTAGTGTATTGCCAATAGATTTTTACCTCTTTATTCTTGAGTACAAGCTCTTGTATTTGTACATAAGCAGATGATCCAAAAAAACCTATAAATACAGATTGGGCTGTGTAAGAAGTAAATCCTGAGTATGTGGCCAGGCAAGGAAGAGTTCTTTTAGAGCAGTGCTTTATTTTATTGCAAATACTAGAAGAGGGTAAGAAAAGAAACAAAGGAGAAGGGGCAGGCCTGGAAGGTTGAGTTGGCCATATTACTTTAAGAGAGGGCTTTGCTCATGTAAGGCTTTGTCTATAGCTATGTAAGCACAAAAGTTTCCAGTCAAAATATGAATTTCAAGCTGGTTACAGTGCTTTAAATCAAACCACTCAGATTCAAATTACATTGAGAAGTTTTGCCATTTTATCTTCAGGGGGAATCCCTTCTCAGTAATTCTCAGTAAGTGCCTGCAGGTGCTCCAGTAGGCATCTGAGCTATCTTCTGCTAACTGTCTTCCTGTGTGTTTTCCCCAGCTATTTCTCTGTGTAAGAAAAAGGAAGGTGGGGCTCAGTTCGGAAAGGATACAAAATGCTGTTTTTTCAGCTTACCTGGAGGGTATTTTGAGGTTCCAGCTTTCATTATGAAAGGGAACCACTCACGATCCTACCTAAGAGATGGCTTATCACCATTGTGCTGAGCCCACACAGTTCTGCCTCTGTGCGCCTGGATAAGAGCGTGCCACATTCCCAGTTTAGAGGGCAAGCTTCATCCTTGTAAATGTAAATAGCATTCTTCCCATCTAGGCAATAAACTTGCTAGAACATCAGTCAGACGTGAGAGCCAACTTCTATTGCAGGAGGGAGAGGTTCACTGCATGAATAGAGAGAAGGTCTCCCAGGTGTCTTCAAAACTTCTGAACTCTCAGTATAAGAGAGGGGAGAAGCTGCCGAACTTTTATTGCGGGCATTCAAACAAAAATAGACAAGATTTTCAGCTAGCTTCAGTAGACCTGTGGTGTGTGTAAGAAATGGAGATGTCTCTCCTGTAGTAGATTTTGCTCTCTGTTGCCTGTTCTCGATTATAGAAGAAGCATGGGGGTTGGCCTGTGGGTAAATCATCAGGAATGGGGAATTGGTATCAAGAGCATATCAGAAGAGTGTGTTATCTTAATTTTTCAGTGTGTTCTCTGTGAAATAAGGACAAACTTGCACACAAACCTAAAAGTTAAGAAATCTCTCGCCAAGGAAGACCAGAAGATCCTTCCCTCTACCCTTACAAAGCTGCTGTATATTATACTAGACAGTGTTTATGTTCACAGACAGTACAGACTGAGCACCATAGAAATGTCAGCAAATAACAAAAACAATAATCAGTGAACTGCCTGAGAGAGTCCTTTCTCTTTTATTTTGGATGTTTGAATTATTTTCATATGGGGTAACTCTGTTTTAGTAGTGAAACATTTATGCAGTGCCTCAGACAATAGCTGTAACTGAAAAAACCTGTAGGCTGCTGGAAAAGATTCTGCTGTCTGTGTAGAGAAAAAAGGACATACTTCAGTAAAATATTCAAGAAGTGGCAGATATATTTTGTTACTGTGTTTTGCGAATGCACAAAATAGATCCCTGTGGAGATGGAGAATGAGATGAAGGGAAATCCACAAAACTGATTATGCTGAAACCAGTGCTGCAGAGGCATGCTTGGAAGGACAAGGGGCAAGTACTTGAGAAAGCCTGAGTGCATGCACACTTGTATGCGAAACCAATGGAGGCCAAATTTCAAGAGCTTTGGGTGACTGAAATTGTATCTATTTTTGATTCTCTCATGGTGTCCCTAATCACGAGTGAGAGAGGCATTTTGCAAGGGTGAAAATATTCTCAAATGTTCTGAGGTGCAGGCCTGGGCTTCTTTGCTACTGTTTGCCATCGTGCTTACGATGGTTTTTTTTACGAAGTTTTGCTGTTAAAGGATTACATGTAATAATACATCAGTATTCCATACCTATCTGCCTCGATATTCTGAGCATTACAGAAATCGAGGGACAGAGCCTGTGCATTGTATGCATGCGTAAGTGTGACAGTAATTCATTTGGCTCTGAAAATATATATATTTTCCTTGGAGTGTGCATTTCTAAAGCCTGCATTTCACTCAATATTTGTCTACCACTGCATACAGACCTGTACTCTCCTGTTCTTCCTCTGCATAGCTCGCTGGTGTTATTCTCTCATTCATCATGCCCTTGATGAAAATGTAGTACTTATGGTTAAAAAGGGAGCTCTTTCTTGTTTCATTAGGATCTCTTTAGCTTGCCCTATTAACGGGTTGAAGGGGACTTTTGTCCTTCAGCTGACTCCATCTTCCTTTCCTAAAGGGCTTGTGTTCCTCTTAAAGGCTTTTTCCTGTCACAGCTGGTTTCTGCAACCTTCAGCTTCAGAACTGGAGTGCCATACTGCTCTTGGCCTCGTGAGACCTCTCTCCTGCCACGGCAGTGGACCAGCACCCCATCTCCCAAGGTACTGGCAGTTAGGTTGCCTTCATTTGGCCCTCTCTTGCCTTGCTCTCTGCTCAGTTCAGTCTTTTACCATTTGATTAAATATAGTTCTTCATTGCCATGTGTTTAAGTGAGGTAAATTTTACGTTTTGAAGAAAGCACAAAGAAAAAGAGACCTCAAGCCTTTTACAAATGAAATGTGTCAGACTTGTATTTGACGGTCTTGAAAAAGATTGTTTAGGGAGGAACAACTGCTGGTTGACCCAACTGTCAGAAATGGTCTTTTGTGTTTTGTTTTGATTTTTTTTCTGTATGCTACTAACCCAGAACTGATTCCAGCTGATGACACACACGACATCCTTTGCCATGTGATTTGACAAATAAATGCGTGACTATTTCCAGTGGTAGGTCAGGTCAGCCGTGACTTTCTGGAGCCACGGCTTGAAAAGCTCCAAGGATGGGGATTCCCCAACCTGTGTGGTAGACCTAAGTATGTGTACACTTATCGCTGAAGGAAGCAGCAGAGAACAAATTACTCTGAATAGTAGGGCTGAAATACCTTAATAAACCTGAGGCTTGTTGCTGCTACAGTTACTGATGCTAACAACTGTCATTTTTGCAATGGCACAGCACAACTTTGATTCACAAGCTTTTTCCTGGGAAGAACAAACTAGATGATACTTCCGCAGTGTTTCATCTCCTGGTTTTAGGATGTGCTTTCCTTTTTTACCATGCAGGTTTGTTTACAGTTGGTAGGTTGCTGATTATAATTGTTTTGTTTGCTTTTATCTGTGTTGCTCAGTCACTTGTCCTTCAAACAGTGTAACTGTCCTTGTGGGTTTGTGCTTCAACCAGTTCATCAGCGTCTGTCTTGCTAAATACATGATTCCATAGTCACCCAGTGAGCTCTGGGTAATCCTTGTAGTCAAGATCTTTGGAGAAAAAAAGCAGCACTGTATCTTGCTCAAATGAAACAAAGGTGCAGGAATCTGGTACCATACCTGACTTCTGCATTTCATCGAAACTGGAGAGGCTAAGCATTCCTGCTACTGAAAACAAATGAACTAACAAAACATCAGCACAGCTGAGGCAGACAGCAGGAATTAAAACTGGAAAATTTGGGTGCAAAACTGGTAATAAAAAGAACCAAATGTATTCAGTCATCATAAACCCATTTGTCTCACTGCCATAAATAACATAAAGGGATTTTTTAAATTTTTATGTCTAGAAGACCTAGTTGTGGACAAGGACTCATCGTACTAACTATTGTAACAATACGCTACAGAACAAGGAAGCGTTCCCTGGTAGCAGCAGATGTACAGACAGACACAAACCCTGAAACCGATTCCAGCCCCCACTGGGGATTTCGATGAGTATCTCACGACTTGTGCAGCATAGCAAATACATTGGACACAGACAGTAAGGGGAGAAGGTCCAACCCCAAATTCATAGAATGGCAAATCTCTTCTTGACTCCAAAAGATAGATTTTGGTGTTTTGGGGTTTTTTTTTTTTTAGAGCTGGCTGGTAGACGCCAAACGAAGCTGCTTCATGAGTAGCAGAATTAACGTCCCTATGTTTTCTGTGGACTTGTCCCCCATCCCCTGGTTTTTCTTCCTTGTCTCCAGTGTACCCCCCTACTCGACGTGTTTGGCTGAGGAGAAACAGCAGCATATAGGTGTAGTTACAAACCAACCACAATGAGCTGATTTACTGGCTGGGTGCTGCCACTTGATTACGTAAGGACCTAAGTTATATATTATTATTTAGTGATCTATTCAGCCACCTATTGTTTTAATGAAACTTGTAAGAATTTAGTTAATATGTTTAAGGCAGCTTCCTCTGTCAAACTCAATCAAATGTAGCTAATATATTCAGAAGTTAGAGGGGACGGCAGTGCCTCACCATAAGGTCAATCTGAACGAGAGAACATTTTACAAAGCTTTGTACGAGCATCACAGTGAAGCGTGCTCTTGTACGCTAAAAGTGTGGCGCAAGGTCTTTGGGAAGTAGGAGTTAATTAGTGGTGCCACATTCTGCAAGGGCTTGGTAGCCTCACAAAAGTGCAATGTTCTGTCAGACTAAACAGAATAGTTTGGATTTTGACTAATATTTAAATTTTCTGTAGTAATCCTTAGTATGTATTTGCTAGCAATAACAGACAGAAGGAGCTGGGAGCTAGATAAACCAAACACTGCAGACTTACTGTCATCATCATAAAAAGAAATGGTCAAAGTTTACGCCCATCCAGTCAACTCTTTCTGTAACGTAGAATATATGTGGTAGTTCCTTAAATCTGCTTGTTGTAATTTAAAATACCCGCATTGTTTTTAGTTGTTGAATGCTCTGTCTGCATTTGGTTATTTTCTTTCTGTAAACTTAAGTGCGTAGTGAAAAACATGTAAAAAAAGTGTAAAGAAAACTTTCATAAGGCATACATTTCATATCCAATAGGAAAAATGCAGTCATGATTTTCACTGAAAAATAAGCTAGTGACATGCTGTTGCGAATGAGTGATTTAGATCGCTTAAAGAATTACCATCAAAGGTAATAGCAAAAGTGGTTTTAACATGAATTTGTGAAAGTGTGACTTAAAGTTTGATGGCAAGGTTCACTCTATTACTTACTTTATGGAAGAAAAGTACAAAGAAAAATTGAGTTTGAATTGCGCTAGAATGATTTACACAGAGACCAGAGGTGCAAAAGGGTAATGGCAACCCTCCTGTTGAGTCATGAGGTTCAGAGTAGACCCGCTTGCTTTCTAAACTCCTGATGGCACTGAGGTGCATCTAGGTCCAATCTTAGTCTCAGACTTGGACAATGGTTTCTGTCTAACGGAAGAAATACAAAAAGTAAGGAAGACCCTCCCGTTGAATCACGAGGTTCAGAATGGACCCCCTTGCTTTCTAAACTCCTTCTCAGAGAGGAGTCCAGGTGTGGCTGAATCCAGACTTAGTCCCAGGCTTGGTCAATGGTTTATGTCTAATGGAATTAGACACATGGATTTCATTAGTATTAATTCAGCATGCTATTGGTCACTTGCCAAGGATCTGTTGCGAATAAGGAGTCTCTCCACCTTTGGCAAGGAAGGATCTCTTAGTCTCAGGTAAAGAATCTCAAACCTTGAGAGGCGTCCCTGCTTGAGGGGAGAGTTGCCTGGCATGCTGTCCAGCTACAGTTCAGGGAGAGCTCGAATTGGGCTCATCCAGCGATCTGTTGTTTGTAAAAGGTCTCACTGCCTCAAAGAGCAACCTTGAGAGGTGTACCAGCTCAAAGGGAGATCACCGCCGTGCAGCCACACTGCCTAGCAGGGAGAGCTCGAAGAAGGCTCACTTAGGCTGTCACATTTATGGGATCAAGTGGTTGGCTTGTAGTCAAATTGCATACAAGGGGAGAGCTATGCAGGAGACTCCTCGTACCCACAACTTTGTTCCTTGATGAATGAGTCTTGGAAAAACCACCCACTGTTCATGTGTTAATCACACGATAGGTGATCCAAGCTCATATGCATCAGTGCTCACTGGGTCACTCTGCTCCTTTGTGGGTTGTCGAGAGGAGTTCTTGGCCCGGCTACAGCTCAAGCCTTTACCTCCTTTGGAGCCAGTACCAAACTGCTGCTGGTTTTGTTAAAGGGGTGGAGTGTATCCGTCACACATGCTTAGCCACGGCCGCTGGTCTGATACAGCATTTTAGAAGTGTGGTGTATTTCTCTAGCTGTTTGTAATTCCCACACATTCAAAAAGTGACTTTAATACAGTGAGACAGATGATCAGACTTCAGTGTAAAATAAACAGCAAACAGTGATCACTATATAAACTATTCCTTCATTTTGAGGCTAGGTCATGTAAACTCTCTTGGGCTTCATGGTTAAAATACATATTCTTGTAGTAGGGGAAATCCAGAGTAACTTTCAGTAAGTAGTGGTTCGTGCATTCTTTGAAATGGTACAGCTTGATTTCAAGCAAACAGAAAACCCCAATGCTCCCCTCAACCCTCCCCAGCTGAAGTGCTTTTCTTTAAGAAGTCGTATGTAAGCCATGGGTTTGTTTTCACAATTTTGAGTCACACTGTTATGTTTATGTAACATACAGTTTATTCAAATCATCCCTCATCTGAATAATACTCTGTAGTTAACTGTGGATGTGAATCAGGCTGCCTACAACAATTTCAAACTCTGGCTTGCTTTTGGTGTCACTTTTTGGGCTGCTTTGTTCTAGTCTTTTATTTTTTTAAATGTATCTTATTCTGATTTCCTTGGCTTAGTTTTTGTTTCTCTGTTTTCTATTGTTAAAATTCAAGCATTTTATACTGTCTTTTTGAAAGCAGCGTAATCAATTCAGTATAGCATTAAAATAATTCACTATATAATTAACTTCAGGTCTTTCAATACTTGCTTTTGATATGATGTACAAAGTTATTTCCTTTATGAATTTCAATAAGTTAATACTCTACAGAGCTTAATGAAACTTTAATGAAATTATGTTTTATCACACTAGTAGTATTTTCCACCATCTTCAGTTTTGAAATGGGTGACAAATCAGTGAATGTAACTCTTGAACTTCCTAAATATCTTTGTGGGATATAAGGGATAAATACAGGCTCAATCCAGCTGCGTTAATGGTTACTGGTTGTTGTAGTTTAACCCCAGCCGGCAACTAAGCACCACGTAGCTGCTCACTCGCTTCCCCCCCACCCAGTGGGATGGGGGAGAGAATTGGGAAGAAAAAAAAGTAAAACTTATGCGTTGAGATAAGAACAGTTTAATAGGACAGAAAAGGAAGGGAAAATACTACTACTACTGCTAGAATATACAAAACAAGTAGTGCGCACTACAGTTGTTCACCACCCGCTGACTGATGCCCAGCCAATCCCCGAGCTGCAGTGCCCTGTGGCCAACTCCCCCCAGTTTATATACTGGGACATGACGTCACACGGTATGGAATACCCCTTTGGCCAGTTTGGGTCAGCTGCCCTGGCTGTGTCCCCCCCCAACTTCTTGTGCCCCTCCAGCCTTCTTGCTGGCTGGGCATCAGAAGCTGAAAAGTCCTTGACTTGTTGCTGAGCAGTGTTTATACTAACTGAAAACATCAGTGTGTTATCAACATTATTCTCATCCTAAATCCAGAGTGCAGCACTATACCAGCTACTAAGAAGAAAATTAACTTTATTCCAACTGAAACCAGGACACTGGTTAATGACTGTTCCTTATATAAACACATGTGAGCAATATTCTTTTTTGAGTTTTATTCACTTTCTTGTAAACTGGAACATCTTTTTCACATCCTTTAAAAAAAGCCATAATGTTGAAATTAGCTTCACCACTTCCTCAGTGTGTCCTTTTGCTGTTGATCTTTTTTCTTTTTTTCTTTCTTAACTATCCAGTTCCTTGATTAAAAAAAAAACCTAAACAAAAAAAACCAAAAGCAAAACAAAAAAAGCCCAGCAGGAAGTGGATTAAGAGATGGCATATCTGAAGTGGCTGCAGGATTTCATTTGGTTTCCTGATATGTGATATGTAAGGGACTTTTCCTTTCTTTCCTGTCATGGTTTAACCCCATCCAGCAACTAAGCACCACGCAGCTGCTCACTTTCTCCCCCTGCACCCCGTGGGATGGGGGAGAGAATCAGAAAAAAAGTAAAATTTGTGGGCTGAGATAAGAACAGTTTAATAGAACAGAAAAGAAGAAACTAATAATGAAAATAATAACAATAATAAAACACCACCACCACCAATAATAGTAATAATACTAGGCTTGGAATATACAAGTGATGCACAAGGCCATTGCTCACCACCCACTGACCGATGCCCCATTAGTTCCTGAGCAGCAATCCCTCCCAGCCCCACTCCCCCCAGTTTATATACTGGGCATGACGTCCTATGGTCTGGGATATCCCCTGGGTCAGTTGGGGTCAGCTGTCCCGGCTGTGTCCCCTCCCGACTCCTTGTGCCCCCCCAGCCTGCTCGCTGGTGGGGTGGGGGGAGAAGCAGAACAGCCCTTGGCTCGGTGTAAGCACTGCTCAGCGGTAACCAAAACATCCCTGTCTTATCAACACTGTTTACAGCACAAATCCAAACCGTAGCACCCTGGTAGCTACTATGAAGGAAATTAACTCTACCCCAGCCAAAACCAGTCCATTTCCATAACAGTGTAAGAATAGAAATGTGCAGGAGTCTCACAAGGCAGTGAAGGGGAGGAATGAAATGGACAGCTCAGTAATACAGATTACAAAAAGAAAGGTGACTTATATCAATTGCTGATTTGCTAGAGAGTTTCTGAGTGACCTTACTAGCTAGCTTTTTCTTTTAATAAAATGTTATTTCTAGCATCTTGTTTTTTCTTCCTGAGGCTTTTCCTCAGTGTTTTATCACCATTCAATTCATGTTTTTCACATTAAAAAAAATCTGTAAGTTAAAAAAGAAAGATAAAACAAAGAAGAAAAGTGGTAAAGAACAGGGCAGAAGGAGGCTATTTCCATTTCAAGGTACTATAAAATCCATAATTTCCAAGACAGTTTTTGAAGTTGGCTGGAGAAACTGTCCACCCCCAGCCCTACCCCTACCCTTTTTTTTTTTTTTTTTTTTTTTTAATAAAATGAAATCTTGCATTGTCTGTAAATCCTAGCTTCTTCTATACAGCTACATTTGATAAGACAGTAGGTCCATTCTTTTGGCATAGGAGGAGATTAATTTTTCCATTGCCAAAGGAGAGATTCTTGCTTTCGGTTTTAATCCTCCATAATCCCTCCCTCCTCCCCCCCACCTCCGTGCAAAAGTGCACAGAATAATTTAGATATGTTTCCAGGCTCCGAAGGGCTGAAGGGGGATTTGGGATTTAATTTAATTTTTCCTCACAACTTTGTTCTGAAAGCATGAATGATAATTGAGTTGTGTGAGCCCACTCAGCACTGCACTGTGAGGAAAGGCACTCCTTTCTGCTAGTTAAAAAACTGTAGGCTACACAACTTGGATTTAAGGCTCACGATTTTTGAACATGATTAGTAATAGCTGAGTTTTGGTCTATCAGATCAACAATTGCACCAGTAATTGAATGGAAGTTAGACCAAAAGCATAGCCAAGGTACATTGAACTCTTCATGAAAACTTGTTCCTCTGGCATAGATATCCTTCCCCTAGCCAAAGTTAGAAGATAAGTAACAGCTTGTCATCCACCCCATTATTTTTTTTATTTAAAGATTTGACCTTAGGTTACTTACTAGGTGTATTTTGGATAGCCACTCATGTTTAGAAAAAGGAATAGCTTGGTGACTGTCATGGAAAGGCACACCATCAAGAACAAAAGAAAGGGTTAGGTTAAGAGATGCATAAAGGTGGAGTGAGTTTGCAGAGGAGATAACTATTAAGCAGCGTACATATGGAAAATGAGGATGAGAAGGTAGTTTGGAGTGCACAGTTCAAAAGAACTATTGTAGGAGCTCATGAGGGAGACAGGAGAAGATGTGGCTGAAAGATGGCCTTTAGCACCAGTGTTCTGATTGAGCTGTAAGGAAAAAAAGATTAAAGCAAATAGGCAGCATGCAAAGAATGAGTAATTTAGTGGGGATGGGATTAGTCTTGAACAGTTTTCTGCCAAGAAGTTGCACCTGCAGCTCAGCATGGTTTGCCTGGATTCCCTCCTCAGTGTGCAGTGCAACTCTATGGAACAATTCATCCTATGTTATTTAAACACCTCTCTTAAAATTGAGCCAGTTGTCTTTTGGAGGTGCCTGTTCCTCTTTCTTCAAGAAGAAGGATGTCTTAAGTGGTGGCCTCAAATGAACTTCTTAGCCTGTAGGCAGCTGGAGCTAGGAGCTTCTCATCCTTAAGAAGGGTTAAGAAGTGGAGGAGTGCCAAAAAAGCACAGGGACAAGGGAGTGTTGGTGAGATTCCTGCCTTTGCCAGAAACCTGACTTCGGTGGTCCCCAACCCATGCTTGCCTGCACACGCAAGCAGCTGTCCTTCTGGCCAGAGAAAGGTCACTTTTAAACTGTAACTCCAAAGACAGAGCCGATTGTGATATAACCTGGAGTGTGCTTGTTTTTTCAGGAGGCTTCCCCGGCTTCTGAGAGAATTAGGCATCCTTGCTTCAGTTAGTCTGAAGAGTCTATCTCTGCATTCAAGAACTGCTCTTTATGCATTTTTAAGTAGCTAAGATCTCACTGCTATTCCTGACAGTTTTTCCAATGGAAAGAAAGAACTATTTATTGATTTCTTGCAAATCACCTGATTCTAAGATTCTCTTTCAAAGCAGATCCCTAGAGGCCTTATAATCGTAAGTAATATACGGAGTTTTCATGCAATTCAGTGGACTAATTTCTATGAATGATGAAAATGGAACTTTACCTAAAACTTAGAGAAATATACTATATGTTTAGTTAAGTATGTTTTCCACATACTGCATTTTCTCTACTGTTATTTAAAATGTCTTTTAGGGAGGATTTAATCCCCTAGGCCTTTTTAAGTCTCTACAATTTTCTGTCCTGGAGCTTAAAACATTGCAGTCATCATACCTTTTTTCCCTTCAAATGGCAATTGTTCTTTTATAATTTTAGGGGTTTTTTTAATGGCACTATCATGTTGAATAACAGAAGATTAGACTATGCTGCAGGAAATTTGTATTCAATGTGTATAGTTGTATTAATAAGAAAACACACTGAGAAACCTCTCAAAAAATCTGAGAGTTGGAAGGAGGTAAGTTTTTTCTTATGTTCTGGGAGAAAAACTCCTACTGTAGCACTTTTTAAAAATCTAGCTGCCTTTGTGTGCAGAGACAAGAATTGATCTATTTATTCTGAGCATTTTATTGTGGACATTCAGGAGGAAAGTCGTGGGGGAAGGAACATGGCTTGACTAAGCCTCCATTTTCAGTTGTCACCTGGGATAACTGAATGTTAATGCATAACAGAATGATGTTCTCATTCTTTTTTTGAGCTTTTCTGTTTCTTGAAGGGGCTGTCCCAGTCCTTTCCCTTTTAATCAGTTCCCAGCCCATCACAGGACTTGATGCTGTTTTCCCTCAAGGATGCCAGCTTCCCTATGTAAAGATGAAGGAGGCATTTCAAAAGTTGTCATCTGTTCTGGACGTTAGGAGTCCTGACCTCCAGTTTTCAGATCCTCTAGGAATTTCCCTCTACATCCATTACCTTCTGTATTATTGGAAAGTTTTACCCCATGAGCGACTTGTACATGCAAATATATTACCTCATGAGTAAGTAAATGACAATTTAATTAAGTCTAGTTGAAGTCAGTAGGAATTCTCATGCACATGGCTTTGCAGATGCTAAAGAGTAGGTAATTTTGTATTTGGGAACAGGGACTAGAAATCAAAAGCAAACATTCATAAAACACGCTTGAGAGTTTGTTCTGGTTTTATATTAAACGCTTGTCAGTTCATATGCTATACTCCGTCAGAATAACAGTATTGTATGAAAAATGGTCGTTCACAGGCATTTAAAATATTTGCTCTTTAATGCAAAACAGAGTCAACAAATTTAAGAATTTAAAAAAAATATATTATGAATATTCAGGATTGCACTAGCCAATAAATATAAAAATATTTTTTTAGAGAGACATACTCATTTTCAAGAATCTAGAAGATTCCACACCAAGACATAGTGGGTCTCATAAAATGCTTCTAAAAGATTGATTTATAGCTGTTTCCAATTCAAATATGAGTTAATGTTCTTTGTGCCATTTTTTATAAAAGCTTTGCAGCAAACCATTATGCATATGTTCATCCCTGTATGTTTCTAAGTGAATGCAATTTCTTGTTTATATCATATCTGTGCTTTTAGTATTATCCTACTAGGTATATTAGGAAGCTAACCTTTGAAGAACACTGAGTTTTAAAGCATTCCAAGACTTTTAACATCAGAAAAAAATTAACAAGATGCAGATCAGTCCTTCTGTATTCTTGAATCAAAGTTCTGTTAAAAGTAAATGTTTTCTTCACAATATTAGGAAGAAGAAAAGCAGACTCACAGACTCTAAAAGAAATAATTGTGCAATACGTTGAATTTTTTAAGCAGTAAGTACAAAAGGTTTTGCTCCAAGGAAAGCTGGGTCCATTTCACTGTCAGAAGAATTAGAAATAAAGTATTTTTCTGGCATAAAGCCCTGAGGCTCCACAGATCTTCCCTTGTTGTCTTTATCCAGCTGAGTATTGGGCTTTTTGTATTAACTGTTTGTACCTTTGCTTCTGATTTTTTATGTTATCTGGTAAGGTGAATCCTGATTTTTTTTGTTGTTGCTATTTTAAGAATAATGCTGAACTTCACAAGTTTAAGTTTGAAGTTTCTCGCTAGGTCTTAAGACTCGTGTGCTTTTCTGAACTTGTATTTAAAGTTAACCCTTTAAGCACAGCTTTCCACCTCATTGGAAATATACCTGCGCATCCAAATAAAAACAAAGCAAAAACAGTGCCAGTAGCATTATGCATATTAAAAATGCCAAGCCTACTACTGTAGAAACAGTATCCTAGTCCTCTTGTTCAGCTAGGCTAATTAGCAGTGCTGTGTTAGATGAAAGTTTCCTGCATACAATTCCAGAGTGTAATTTGTTTAGAGCTGCCTGTGTTTCACAGGTAGGAATAGCTCACCCTCTGTGTGTTGAGATTCTGTATTGAGACAGAGTGTGTCAGCATATGCGTTCGTAGGAGCTGGCTGAAGTACTTATACTAGGAAAGAGATCTCGTGTCAGCTCACCTAGAACACTGGCTGCTTATTAAGCAAGAAAGTTTTCAGCCAATCAGTTCAGTTAATTAAATGATGAACAATTTTATTAATAGCTAAGAGCGAGACTCAAGTGAGAAAAAGTAATAAAACAGCAGCTGGAGGAATTACTTGCTCTTTGGGGCACTTTTTAAAGTTCGTCTAATTGGAATATTTAATCAGAAATTGGAGGTGGCAGTTGCAAATTTGATTAAGGGATGGAATGAACAGGAGATAGTTAGAAACTCATAAAACGAAACCTCAGGTCATGGATTGCAGGTTTTTGCTGTAGTGCATGGGCACTTTCTGCATTTTGTAGTAATTTTCTGAAATGGAGCAGTAGTAGAAAACTAGCAAGCAGGTAATAAAGAATAAAATAGATCAGTGTAAGAATTATGAATACCAGTGTTTACTAGGTATCAGTATCGTATAAGCATATGCACTTGTGTATGCAGGCGCACATATTTGTGTTACAGACGTATAAAATAATCTTAAGACCCATAGAAGTGTAAATGGCTGCCAACAGCTGTTTCATAAAATTATTGACTCCAGTTCTTTTAAGAGCTTTGGGTGTGTATGAAGGTGCATAGAGTGTTTGGTTATATGATCAGTGAAATATTGAGCAAAATTAGATATTTGCTTTTACAGCAGAAGTAGACCGTTGAGGTGCTACAGAACCTGCCACCATCTGGTGAAACACCACAGATTACAAACAGCAGATCAGAAGTGGCAAAAACCCACTGTTACTTCAGTGTTTCTCAGCATCTCTTCCTTTTTAGTATTAGATTGGAGTTTAAATGTATATACTTTTATGTTGTTAAACAATGCAAGTGAAAATGAATGTGCTTTGAATCTCATTGGAAATCTGCTGATGACAGTGAAAGGAATGCTGTTAGCTTCAGTAAACACTTGGGTCATGCTTTGCATTAAGAAACACTAAAAATGGAGTCTAAGTCAGCTTGTATTTATTGAACTAATTCCTAATGCTGTTACTGGTTCATTGAGAAGTACAGTCTCGCTCAAGATATTCCCAGGAAACTTTCAATCTTCAATTAGAGTCTTGTAATTTCATACCACATTTCTCCAAAAAAAAAAAAAAAAAAAAAAAAAAAAAGGCGCACCCAAAAAGCAGATTCTGCATTCACAACCACAGTCTGTTAAATGTTAAAGCGTATCTCACTGACATGTTATTTCCAACATCTAAATTAACCTAACAATTTTAGTTACATTTGAAGTTTGGAACAAGGAAATTATTTTTATCATATCGTATGTATGCATGCATACATATCTTAAGAAGCTTGAGGCTTTAATGGTATTGGTGTGAATTGGTGCTTAACACATAATATATTATGTATCTGTTGAACACTGTTTAGTAAAATATGATTAACATACAGGTTTTGGTGATTTAGACTGGAGAAATGTACATCTTGATCTTCAATAGCAAAAAGGTATATGTATAAGGTCCAAAAAGGTGTATGTATAAATGATCAGCAGTTGTAACAATTACGTTAGTACGTGATAAGCCTCAAGTTATTCCTCTACCTAATTCCTAGGGATCAGTGTGAATTGTGGTGGAAATGGAAGCTCACTGCCATTCTCCTATCTGCGCATGTTGTGTACTTCACTTCCTTCTTTTGCGGTCCTTCTTTCAGGCTTTTGTGTTGACTGTGTGAACGGCAAGATGCTTATTTACAGGGACTCTTGATCCAATTCGGTATTTAATTTCTATGTTTCTAAAGATATTTTTAATTTTCAATGCTTGTTTAAAATAATGTGTTGACTGTACCAAGCTGTCGAGTTTTGGAGAGAGGACTCCATGCAGGGATGCACGCAGACATGACAACTGGGCTGCCTAGGGAGCAGGTTTTAAAGACATAGCTGCAGATCATCTGTTCAGTGTGGCTCAGCCCTGGACAGGTAGCAGCAGGTTCCATATCACGAATGGCACAAATTCAATTCAGCTGCTTGGGTGTCTCAACAAAAAAATTTCTGGTAGACATGTGCATGTGCATGTAGGACCTCAAGGGATGCCTTGACTGCTAGGCTAGTTCACTGGGCAGGGTTGTGTGAGCAACCAAGAGGACCTAACTGGTACCAACCCTTATTCATGTGGGCCAGATTTAGTCATCCTTGTAGTACTTGAGATTATTTTGTGTTCAAGGTACATAAAATCCCCAGCACAGCTAAACTGCAGCTGTAGCATTTAAAAATTACTGGTTAAAGTTGAATTGAGTAAAATTATTTAAGAATATGTCTGTGGAAGACAAGCCCTTGGCACCTTGTAAGGTTCATTTTTTAAATCTATGTAACACAGATCAGATTTTAGAATATTGGGCAGCCTTGTCATTGTCACCCATCAGCTATTGTGTACACTATATTGATATCCGTGCCTCCATTTATTCTGTGCTTAAGCGTTACTTTATTTGAAAGATGAATCTGTGGTGAAGCATCGTCTTATGTGCAGCATAATACACATCTAGTTCTGAATACTGTTGAAGCACTCGTGTTGAGATCATGGTGAATTTCTACCCTATGGAAATCTGCACTTGATTAAATTAGCATTTTCTTGACAGCTTTATAACTTTCAGAATCTGTGACTGCTACTTCTGATAAATGCTCTCCTCTTGAGAGAGTGATAAGTACTTTTAGCAAGCTGTATTGTGGATGCTTCTGTGCCAAATGCAACACATGGCATGTGTTCAGAGCAGTTTTATCCCAGTCTGAAAAGATCTATTTTGCTTACCATCAGATTTAACTCAGCCACCATTGTTGTATTCCTTTGGTAATTATATGCACAGAGGATGGGCTGGTTAGGTCCAACAGACCTTTTCTTTTCATTTTGGCGTCCAGCATGCAATGATGGCTTGTACAAGCATGCTCTGATGACAGTGAGCAACAGCAGTAATGAACGGTGAACAGCCCTGAACAAATGTTACGTTTTTAAGTGGAAATCAAGGATGTGATGGCCGGTAACTTCTTGGTTATTGTTGGCCTTTTGTTCCACAAGTAATAACACGACAACATTTTCTGTTGATGTGTTCAGGACATGAATTTGTTTAGCAAGTTTGCTCTAGATAAGATAAAAAATTGTAAACGACTATTAAACATATTGTTTCACGGTGTTGTTTTAAATCACAGGGCATAAAAGAGGTGCATACACCCAGGTGGTAATTCAATGTCATGTCATTCTTACTGTTGGCAGCTTATAGCCATCAGGGCCCTGGGTTTACCAGCAGGCTCCAGTTGTCCTGACCAGCCTGTAACCCTCAAGTCTACCCAAGTGTCCTGGTTTCAGCTGGGACAGAGTTAATTTTCTTTCTAGTAGCTGGTATAGTGCTACGGTTTGGGTTCAGTGTGAGAAGAATGTTGATAACACACTGATGTTTTCAGTTGTTGCTAAGTAGTGTTTATACTAAGACAAGGATTTTTTCAGCTTCTGATGCCCAGCCAGCAAGAAGGCTGGAGGGGCACAAGGAGTTGGGAGGGGACGCAGCCAGGGCAGCTGACCCCAACTGGCCAAAGGGGTATTCCATACCATGTGACGTCATGTCCCAGTATGTAAACGGGGGGGAGTTGGCCTGGGAGGGATCGTTGCTCAGGAACTAACTGGGCATCGCTCAGCAGGTGGTGAGCAAGTGCATTGTGCATCACTTGTTTTGTATATTCCAATCCTTTTATTATTATTGTCATCATTATCATTATTAGTTTCTTCCTTTCTGTCCTGTGAAACTGTTCTTATCTCAACCCAGGAGTTTTACCTTTTTTTTTTCCCACCGGGTGCTGGGGGAGTGAGCGAGTGGCTGCGTGGTGCTTAGTTACCAGCTGGGGTTAAACCACGACACCAAGACACATTGGTTGTGCATCAGCAGTCACCGGGCTCTCAGGGATGGTGCAGGAGGACGTGGTTGCAGAGAAGAAGGGCTACAGGCTGGCCAGGGCAACTGGAGCGTGCTGGCCCATGTGGACCCCAACGATGAGATGGAGCCTTTGGAGGCTACAGATATCACAGGTAACACAGAATGCAGCGCAAACGGTTCCTGATGACTTCAGTGGATTTTGAGGCAGGTTTTAAGGCAGTTACACTTGGCTGTGCTTGCTCACTTAGCCTTTTTAAAGAATACATGATCCCTCTCACTACCCATGCCTTTGTTAGCTTCAGGGGCCAGCATTTCTGTAGGAGGGGGAGGCCTCGTTTTTCTTTCTGCACACAGACGTGTGTATTGTCACTTTTTACATTTAGCTTGTACTTAAAGTTCATTTCATCGCTTCATAGAATTGTATGTGTGTTTATTTACATTTGTATGAAGTCCTAGGTCAGGCTGTTAATAGATTATCAATCCCTTATCTCTTTTTAAAAGAGACAGTCTCTTCCAAAAGATTGCTTGCAATACTAGAAATTCGATCTGCAAATTAATTAAGTGCTGCAGTTCTGGGGTTTTTTTCAGTGTTGCATGTTTTCTTGTATATAGCTGTCTCATATTCTCTGAATTTGTAAAAATGGTAGAAAAGCATATTATAATCTGCTGGCTATTTTGATGGTGTCTTAAGAACATTTTAAGAGGAGGTTTATTTGTATTTTCAAAAAGTAATGGGAAGAATTAACTGATGGAAAATTCATGTTGAGTTAATGACCCACAAAACAATCTATCATCAGATTTCCTCCATTGCTACAAATGGGATAAAGAGTTGTTACAGGGAATTTACGGGGACTACTAGAAATTATGTACTGTATTTGTAATATCATATGGTCACTTTATTAGCCTTGCTTATAAAATGTCTACCTTTGAAGAATTAAAATCTAAGTCTGCTGTTATTTCCAATACAAATTCCACAATTACAGATTTATGGCTGCTTCCTCCTGCAACTGTATTAATTTCAGTAATTGTAAGACATGGTAAAAGTTCAAGACTGTTCTCTTGTTAAGTGTCACATTTCTTTTTGTAAGTTTATTTGGTTTTACTAACTATGTATTTAACATAGAAGGAAATATTATCTAACCTTTCATAGCACAAAGTGTGATCTTGACCATTGTCGTCTTTGTTTGCAGTTTGAATAAGGAAGGGAATAATATTTGATGGTAACAACTTTGGATTGGTTAAATGGGGAATATGAAATGCAGCTTGATATGCTAAAATGTTTTCAGCCACATGCAATCATTGTGATTGTTGCTGCATTAAGGTTAAAAGAAGTCACAGGATTTCAGAGTGGGTTTGGTTTGGGTTTTTTCCTCTAGGAGAGCAATCTAAATGCAAATTCTATACCTGAATAAAATCCAAGAAGCAGGTATAAATGAGGCTTGAGGGGAAAAAATTCAGTGGTGATGACACTTGGTAAGTTAGTCTGTCGTGCACTTTGAATATGAAAGCATTTTTTTTTCTTGATTCATATTACATTTATAAAGTAATAGAACAAAATCAGCTTTGTATGTGTTGGTTATCTGAAATTATATAGATGCATACCGGGTGAACTAGTCTGAACTAAAATCAGAAAGAGGGCTACTGTGATGCCAATATGTTAGAGTTCTAAGTCCATCAATCAAGTGTTCTGTTGATTTCATTCAAAGTAAGATTGTAAAACACAGTTTCAATGACAAAGTCATAATAAGGAAGCATAAAAATGAGGAAGGGGAATTCTTTGAGTTTTAGAAATTTGGAGAAGATTGGAGTATAGTAATCCAGTGCTGTTCAAGTCTGTTACTATTATATTGAAAAACATACCCTGGAAATTGCTGATGTCCCCTGTTTCTTCCTGCTCCTCCCAGTCTGATACCAAACTCTGACTGAAAAATGTATCCTTGCCCCTGGATCTCTCCAACAGAAATAATTCAGTGTTTTCAGAAAGATACGGTTCCAGGCCTGTTAGTGTATCTGCCACATTTCAGACAGAACAAGAACTTCTGCAGTTATTGCTGGAAACCAGTATTTTTTCTTATGACCCCTATTATTGAAGCTCTCCGACCCAACCGGTGAAGTTTTGAGCAAAGACCTGTTTTGCTACCTTCTGCATACTCTGCACCAGTTTGCTGGGGAGCATGTAGGAGGTATTAAGGATCACCATGTGCAAAGGTCTGGAATAGAATGAGGCTGAACAGTTGCCAGCAGGGCATTCTTAAGCCAATTTAAGATAAAACACCAGTTTAGAATAGTTGCTTACAAGATTTGATATAGTATATTGCATTTGCTATGAAATACACAGATGAAGAAATGAGGGAATATTAATCTACTTTATCGGGATCAAACTTAAATGAGTTCCTCCCTTCACTCTGTGTTCAGTTGCGTTGCTGCAGGTATCGGGGAACCACTGCATTTCAGCACTGTTCACTACATAAATGACATTCATAAGACACAATGAGTTCCTGGTGAAGCGTATAGTTTTTACAGGTAGTCTTTCCAGGAGTTCTGTTTACATCTGTGTTTTCTTCCTTAAAGTTTTTTTGCTTTTGAACTTCTCAGGAAGCAGTCTTGCTGATTCTCCCCTTATCTTGTGAACTGCCCTTCTTCATTAGAAATACCAGTGGTGTTTTATCAGATCTGTTGTAATCCCCGAGTCAAGACTGGCTGCCTGATGCCTTTACTTGAGGCAAAGTAAAACTTTCTTTATAGTAATACAGTGTGTGAATATATCCAGCATATTTATGTAGTGTCTCAACCTGCTGAACCTGGTGTTTCATTTTGACATGTGGAGGATGAAATATTTTATGAAATCATCTAAATTGCACCTTAATCACTGGCTTTTTGCTTGAGATCGCTATGATAGTAATTGACCACTGTGAGCCATAACAGTTTTGGGTGTGACTGAATGCAAGCTGTAAATGCAGTCTATTTAAAAGAAAACCAAACCACCAAAAACCTACAAAAAACCTCTTACAGAAAAGCTTGGGTGATTTTCAGTCTCCAGGTCTGTTCAGAAAAGTTACTTTACAAATGGCTTTGAGAGCCTCTGTCCTTGTTCCTGCAAATCTGTTTGAAGATTAGAAAAATTTATAGCTGTCTTTTATTTCATATGCACATTTGGTGAGTTGGAGTTAGAAACTTTCACTGACCACCTTTCACAGAACCGTTGGAGTTAGAAACTTTCACTGACCACCTTTCACAGAACCGCTGGGAGACCAACTGATACTGGGCATGTATGCTAATATCCAATGGTTAGGATAAGGATCAACTACTTAAGCTCTTCCATTGTCAAAGTGCTGACTGGAAAACAGTGGAGGAATCAGGGTGTGCATCTCCCACTGCCTAGGAATGTCTGTGCCTTTTTGTTCCTAGATATCCACAAACATATTTTTTAATCTAACATATTTCTTTGGCTGTATGGTTTGTGAATGAGATATGGCAATCTGTCAGAAGTACATTTTTAGAGGAATGGATGTAGAAATAAGCAATGCTTTCTACCCCTTTTCTTCCCACACACAAATAAAGAAAAAACCCTATCCAAACTGAAAATCTTACCACGCAGACATTATTAGTCCCAGCACTGAACACTGAGGAGTGTTTTTGTTCCAGCTGTGAAGCTCTTCTCCTGCCTATAAGTAAATGAGTGAGCAGTGAGCATACATATAAAAGAGCAAGGGGAGGGAAGATGCATCGCAGATTGAGATTCTTTTTTGGGATGTTCCACACGTTTCAGTTAATTAGTCTTCTGTAAAGAGACAATGTATTAATGAGCAAAGTTAATGAGTCTTTTTGTTTCCTGCTAAAGTCAGGCTGGCTGAACGTAATTTTTGTTTTTTGATACTGATCTCAAGTTCCTCCATCTTTGCTTGTCTTGTCATATATTCATCTTCCAGGCCTATACTTTGCCAATGTGTTAATCTACACATTTGACATTGTGAGAAGGAGAGACTTGGTTTTAATTAAATTGTTGATGGATCTCCTTAAATAATGAAAAATGTTTTTAGACTCTGAACTGCAAAACCCCCATGTAATAACATATAATATAAAAACATATAGTAAATTATCAAAGTGGTATTTATAATTCAGCAAATTGTATCATGTGGTTAAAATAATGTCCTTATTTCAATCACAGTTTCTATGTATCTTTCCATTTTAAATTTGTATTTACTTACTAATCTGTTCTATATTCATTAGGATCAGAGGAGCTTCCACCATATATTTAGTTTTGTTTTAAAACTTTTCAAAATGATCATCTGTCATAGGGGAATTTAACCTCTTGGTGCCGTACATACCAAAAGCCCTGGTGAAGACAGGTTGGTTAAGCTGTAGTCCTGAAAAGTAAGTGGCTGGTAGCTGGCTTTGTCATTGTTACCTGTCAAAGTATCCGTCTTTGACGTGACGTGATGTGATATTTTGGCTATCGTATATGAACATTCAAACGTCAAATATTCTTCTAAAGCTTTTACCTATGGATCCAATGCTGTGAATATATTGCGAAGATCAATGTCCATCCTGTATCGCACTGACCCGTATTTAACTTCACTTAAGGCTTACTGTGGATTTATGAGGGAACCTGAAGGATTGTTCCAGACATAAAGCTAGGATTCAGCCAAAGATTACTCATCTCTGGCCCTATAAGAATGGGTCTTTTGTCATTTTATCTGCTCTTCTTGATTGGTTTGTAGCCCTTCCAAATAGACTTCTCTTCCAGTTTATCAGCTCACAGTAAAGACGGTACCAAGTCAAGGAGCAGCCTAGTTTCTTGGTTAGTGGCTTGGTTAACCCAAAGTGCCAGCATAGAAACAAAATTACATCTTCTGCTATTTTTGTTCTGTCAATCATACAGAGAAACGAGGAAAGTAATTTTTTATCTGAATAAACTGAAATCTAAACATTAATGATAAAAGTTCTCACAGTTCTGTACTTAAATCAAGAAAAAACCAGTATGGCTCTGAACCAGTTGATTATAGTGCTGTCTCACCAGGCTTAGAATCTGGCTCCTGGCTTCAGTGGAAAATGAGCTGCTATCTGTTGCTTGTTTTTTATTTCTACGGGCACTGCATCCAGACTCTCTCCTGTTGCTTTGAGCCTCAGCTCTTCCCACAGTGACTTATGGTGCCAAAAGGTGAAAAATGGCCTGCAGTTTAATGCTTAGTGCGAGATCCTTGTTCTGGCCACAGGACAGGGAAATGTAAAGGATATATGCTTTTCACTGTATGGCTGCAAGCAGCATGGAATGTAGGTCTGATTAGCTTCAAGGGACATGTCAAGACTCAGTTTTATCTTGAAATGCATTAAAGAAAATGAGTTTTAAGGACCTTGGAGGGGGCAGAAGAGCAAATATGGACTGTGAGCCTATTTAAGATTGTACAACCAGTTGAAGCTTAAAGTCGTCTGAGCTGCAGAGTGGCTGCCCAGGAACAGAGCAGGAGGGTGAGTGCAAAACTCGACTCGAGTAGAAGAAATAACTGAAGGATCAGACTGAATGGAAATGGTGAGAGGGAAAGCGTTGCTCCTGGTGAAACCTTCCAGTAGTAAACAGAATAAAGCTTTTAAGCAAAAGTGTCCTTAGCACTTCCCCTGCTTTTTCCTTGTTTGTTTTTGAGGGATATAATTGAAATCTCCAGGTACGTGAAAATTACAAGCTGTAGTTGATCATTTCCTTTCTCTCAGGAAACAGTGGTGGAGTTCAAGTTATAATGGATCTGGGGCTGTCATAGAGCTTGGGTCCTGCGAGGCTCTGAAATTCCTGTCATCACTCTCACAAATCGGTGCTTCCCTTTAGCTTCTTTGTCTTGTAGTGGCATTGTGTATTTCAAAACAACTTTCTCTTGTATAAGGTGTTTACTGAAAGTGAGCATACAGCACACACCCCTTCATCCGTACCATTTTGTAGCGCACGTGGATTGTTAATGGACTTGAGAAGTCGTGCCACCTTAGCCATATATTTTTTATTCTGGAAATGGTTGGCTCAGTTTCCAGTGTGTTTGCCAAGACAGTGAGCGGTACAGTCGGTATGTTTGCCAACAGCTGCAAGTTTACTGACAAAGATGTAATTAGATTCATGCTTAAGTGTGTACTTCCCAGGGAAAAGTACAAATGTTACCTGTCAATAGAGATGATGCTTTCCCCAGAGACTGTTGTAAAGGGACAGGTTTCCCATCGAACTGTTGTGCTTTCATTTGACAATCTGGGGGAAAAAAAAGGCTTTTATCAAAGAAAGTATCATGTGCGTGCATAGTAATTCTTGTATCTCTCTTGTCAGTGTGGGCAGCATTCATAATCTGTAATTGGAAAATAGTGGGGGCACTGAGAGACTGAGATCCAGATCCCTAAAGGTATTTAAATCCTGATACCACTGAAGTCGTTGGACATTAAAAGCTTACCTAGGAGCTCGATGGTTAAAATCCTTTACAGGTTACCTGTGTGATTTAACCAAGATTTTACATAAAGACCTAAAACCTAGTTTTGCATAATGTTGAGCAAGAGCACAAACAAATGTGATGATAAAAGACTACTCTGGTGCTATAAGAACATATATAGCATTAATATTAAAATGTAAACCAATTTTGTGCTTACCCTGATTTTATTTTATTTTATTTTATTTTTAAGAAATACTAGATTGGGAGAGGGAGATCCTTACCTGCTCATGTCCTAGAGGAAGTACAGTGATTGCTGTCCTGACTAGCTATTTTTGAGATTTACCCTCTCTCTTGGAGATTTCCCTTTTGTCCCACACTCACTTGAATAGCTGGGATTGAGACTCTTAGGGCTGAACAACTGAATGAAAATGTTGGGGTGCTCTTGGCACTTTTTGCATTGCCTAGACATGGAAAGTAGCCATGCTTATATGTATTTTCAGTCTCGATCAGAGTTAAGCAGACTGACATTCTGAAAAAGACAAAGTTTTAAACCAGTGTTTTTCTTAATTCAGAAGTATAGATTCCTCCTTGGTCCAGAAATTTTATTATTTCAGTCAGTAAACACATGTTGCGTTATAATCTTGTAGTCCTTTCCTGAAACAAATAGATCTGAACTTATCGATACTATGATGTTTCTTCAAATGTAAAATTGGAGATCATTAAGGCACTTGGAATTGCCTGGCTTGTATATTCTAAATCTTAAAAGTGGTGTCAGTGAAAAGAATTTTTAAATGTAACGTTTTACCTAAGTGGTAGATATACAAGGTCTGTTATTATGACTGTAGGGCATGTATTGGTAGTTGGTAGACAATAAAAAAATAACAGTCACTGGACATAATATATAGTATTGTTTTCTGTTACTAGCAAAGACAAATTCTAGTAGCAAATAGCACATCAACAACTTTTACATGTTGTTGTATTGCTTAGAGGCAAAATCATATCCCTTTGTAAGCCAAGGGCAGGTGGATGGATAGGTAGATGGGTAGACAGATGAAAAACTAGATTGCTTCATTTGATGACTGACACACTTGGAATAATAAAAAGAAGGGAAGAAATGCACAGGAAAGGATGCAGACTTCATCAGTCACAATTTGGGACTCTACATATTTCCAATTTTCATTAAAAAAAAATTGGAAGAAAAATTGCTGTAATATTCTGTGTGTGTACATGGTAGGAAACCAATTTTAATAGCATAATGGAAAATGTTTCTGCAGGACTTTGAAAAGGAAGAAGAAAATCCCTTGGACTTTTCATGCCTTGCTTTCTTTTATGCGTTGACAATATTATTGGTATCTGGAAATGGAAAATAATGAACTGTGATTTTACATCATGTTTTGGTAAACAATTAAAAGAGGACATGTGTTTTGTCAGCTTTTAAGATGTTTTGGACATCTTGGGGGGAAAAAGAAAAATTTTGGATTCACTTGGACCCAAGGGATTTCCCGAAGATCAGAATAGTTAAGACCAGTTAAAATATAATTTAAGTTTTAAAATAAAAATTTCAAGGAATTCTTCAAGAATTAAGAACTGACCCTGATGGGGAGCTTGTGCAAGTAGGAAAGCAAGCAGCTTCTGAGAGCCAAAGAAAAGTTATGTCAAATCATGTTCCTCGTGTTTGGATCCCTCACCCAGCGAAGGATTCAGTCTTGATTTGCCAAAGGTCCTAAATTTGTACTGATTAACATTGTCAAATGGCAGAAGTTTGAGACAAGTGTTCGAAGCAAAAGAGAAAGGAGGTAGGAAGTAACTTGCAGTCAAGTCAAAAGACAGTGGAAAGGTCCGCACTGTAAGATATTGTAGTGTTTGGTAGGAACTGTGAGTGAGGTGGAAGTGGAAAAGGACCATAAAAGATGGAAAAGTTATTTTTTTTCTTGAGTTTCACATGGGAAGATAAAACTACTAGAGATGGAATTATATATCTCTGAGCAGAGTATCTCTGTATAGCAGACTTTCCAGTAGATTTATATATGTAAAAATCTACTAAATCCTCAAAATTATAACAAAATGTAGTAAATGGAGGATGTTCAGCATTTTTGGCTGCTGGCATAAGTTGTAAAGGAATTAGGAGATAGATACTAGAGATAGATCTTCTCTTTCTTATCCTGCGGGTAGGAGAACAAATGTGGAGAATGGGAGAAGCTTTAATTTGGCCCCAACAGAATTGGTTGTATGGTCTGGTTAGTAGTCTGGTCTTACTTGTGATCATAGGCAGATTGTTTGCCTGCAAAATAAGTCAGAGATTGATGAGCAGACCAGAATGTTATCTCAGCACAGCCTGTCACAAAATGAATAAATTTGAGTAGGTTTTGAATGATGGTTAATCTGCATGCAGATGAGTTTGTTGGGATTATTTTAAATCACGTTTGTTCTCTTCATCTCTTCCATCACTGATATTTCTAGATACCTGTTTTTATACTGGTAGAGATTTGGAATTATGTTCATCCATTTTGGCAAAATTGGGTATCAAGCCACAGGAAAGAAGAGCAAACTGTTTCTCTTTACCAGACAATAATTTGGAAGAAACAAGAAATGAGATGCAGTTTTCAACTTTAATTGCTTGTAAATTGGAACATTGTATGGGTGGAGGAATTTTAGGAAAGCACCATGAATTGCCTAGAAAAAAAGAAGGTAAAATAAACTTGCAGAAGAACCTTATGTATCCTGAAACAAAAAGGCGGTGTTGAAATGTTGAAACACCGACTAAAATGGCAGTATGAAGAAATCGATAAGAAAACAAAAAGATGAGAAAACTGGATCGATAAATAGGAAAAACAGGAAAGGTGGAAGCTGGAAGATACACATTGGTATATGCAATAGGGTGACTAGAAATTCTGAAGGCAATCTTAGTCTGGTTGAAGACAGAACTGAAGAATGGAGGAAGATGGAAAAGATGAATTTGGGTGTTTTCAAAAGCAATTTCCTGGTGTAGCTGCAGGTGGTTGCCTGAATTCCATAACTGATGTAGTAATCAAAGTTTATTATAATACTTGGATGAAACAAATTATGGTATTAAGTAAATATGCAGATGAAGGACACTAATAACACATCAGGAGTTCATACCATATCAGTAGGGTTTCTGAAAGTAAGAGGACCCTCTGTTGTGAAATTGTTTAATCCTTGGCTAAAAGAAATATAGAAGAAATTAAGGTCTGGAATTTGAATGACTTGTAACACTAGTTTAATTCTCAGATAACTCCACTGAAGATTAAGTTCTAGATGGTAAAATTTTGATGGTATCTCCTGCTCCACATCTTAACAATAAATGATCTCTCAACATTTCTTTTCAGAAGAGAATAATCATTTATGTGCAATTGTGCTTGCTATTTATGTAACTATGTAGTCCTAATCGTGATTATATCTGGGCATGTATTTAGAATCCGAACATGCAGATTACATTTTGTATACTTTCTTTAACAGCTACAAGTCTGATTAAGATGAAGATGTCTGACTCATTTAAATACTGAAAATAAAATGATTTTGAGAGCAATTTTATACAGTTATCGTAATACTTTGCTACATACTGCTAAGTATTCAGAAAAGAAATTAAACTTTACGTATGTTTAATTGGAGAAGTATGGAAAAGAAATAGCCAAGCAAGACTTAAAGCACACTACGAAAGTTCAAAAATTCCTCTGTCACCAGCCCCAGCCTTGTACATTTCCCATAATTATTTAATTAACCAGTATTTCAGCATCATCTCTCCCTTGCTTGCTTGTTTATTTGTTTGACAAAGAAAGGTTTAAGGAGGCTTTTCCTTTCAAAAGTGAACTTTGACTGCAAGGCCTGGAAGTTTGTATCCTACTCTCTTAGTCCCAGTTAATGTTAAACCAGACCATATGCCCGTGCTCGTCTATTTGCTCTGGTCAAATGTATTTGTCTTTGTCCCTGCTCCACCTAATTATGTCCAAACTTGCCCTAGCGGCTGCCTCCCCTTCGCCTCCATTGGATTCCCCCAGTGCTCTTAGAGGGTGGCTTATACTTAACTCTGCATTCCCTATTCTTGTTTTCTTCCCTTGAAGAATAACATTTCTCTGTTCTCTCTTTCCTTATCGTGAGGTACTGTTTTTAAAACTGATAGGAGTCAACTAGTATGTCTTTGGTAACACCTTAAATCTTCTCAGGAGGAATCCTCCTTAGGAAGCCTTTCCTCACAGTTTATTTTTTTCCTGATTTCTGTAGAACTTATGCCACTTTTGGGAAATGAGTATGTCAGCTGGACAGCTTGTGGAGCAGAACAAGAAATGCTAGAAGAAACATGTTGAGGTATCTTTTGTGCGCCAAGGCCTCGATTTCAGTCTTAATCATATTAAAAGGCCTGTGAGTACACTACTTATCCCAAATGCTTGACTGGAGTAGGTTTGAAACTTGGTGCTTGTAATTCAGTTGCTAATACTAAACAAAGCGGATTCCAAGGGACACCCTGTTACCTTTCAAGATGCATCTACGGAAACCATCTTGCACTTGCTGAAGACCATGAGCTGTGTAGGTTCCTTGATACAGCTGTCATAAAACCATTGCGTTTGGCTGTTTAGGTCAGCTTGGATATGTATTTAGTTTTCTTAGAAACTTTTGAAGATTTTTTTTTTAATGAATTATCACCAACACAGGCTAAAATATTTTGTAGTTCTTAATTCTACTGTTTGCACTATTGCTAATGTATTTCTGCTGGAATACTTAATTTTGATGGCTTATTTTTGTTTGATAACATTTTCCTTTCCATGCACCACGTAAAGAGGTCTAAATCTGTTCTGATACCATTTTTGCAGGGATATGCTGTACAACTTTAACAGGTATTTCAGTAAATACAAACCAGGAAAATTCTCACACTCTAAGCTTAGACATCATCAAGTATGTGCTACACAGCCATCTAACCTGCAGCCCACTCATAGCTATTAGAGTGGTGCTGTGTGTTACCTCTTATAGAGAAAACAACATTTTTGAGACTGTGTGACCTGCATAAAATAATAAAGTTCAGAGAGAATACTGGTGCATAATTAAGCCAGACGATAGCTGTAAAGGCAAGTGTCAGTGTTTTTATGCATTAGTAATGATTCCTAAGATTTTGTTGTAAATCAGCCCAGGAAACAAACAGTAGGTGCAATGCCTGATGCACATCAGGGGTTTGGTTAGTCACGAATTCTTCGTCTCTGAGCAAGCAGATTCAGCTGGTGGTGCTGTATAAGCACTACTAAATCTGCCTAGAAACACATTAATGTAAATACAGAGCGGTAATTAACCCTTATCAGACAAGTTACCTGAAGCAAATCCTCACATGCTTGTGATCAAAAATGAAAGACAGAATTTATCTTCTGGCTTACAGGGGAGCCTCTGTTTTGTTATATTTCTCTCACTGACACTAAATATGCCACTTTTTCATTCTAATCAGGTTTGTTACTTTCTGCTGCTTTGATGAATGGGAAAGGTAGTACAACAAACTTGTGTCGTATGCTTATATAGTCTCAAATGTCTTCTACAGTTGTTCTTTTTGTTTCTGAGCGAGTTCTTTACTTCTTTTTACTCTGGTCTTGATTCTAATTAGAAGTCTTTTCCAAAAGGAGTTTCCTGGTTTCCTTTTTCGCTACAGTCATAAGGCTCTTCTCTCTTATTAGCTGCTTTGGCTACAGGGCTAACAAAATTAAGCATAAAAGAATGTATGAAAATCAGTATGTTTAAATAATGAGTGTCATGGTTTAACCCCAACTGGCAACTAAGCACCACACAGCCGCTCGCTTACCCTGCCCCGGTGGGATGGGCAGAATTGGGAAAAAAAGTAAAACTCATGGTTTGAGAAAAGAACTGTTTAATAATTAAAATAAAATATAATAACAGTAACAATAATAATGACAAGGAAGATAAAGAGTGAAAAATAACCCAAGAAAGACAAGTGATACACACTACAATTGCTCACCACCCGCTGACCGATGCCCATCCCATCCCTGAGCAGCTATCAGCCACTCCCAGCTAACTCCCCCCAGTTATATCCTGAGCATGACGTCCTATGGTATGGAATATCCCTTTGGCTAGATCAAGTCAGCTTTCTCAGGCCAGCAGCCAGCATTTGATAACCTTGTGGCAGGATGGAAGCAAAGCAGAAATTTTGTTTCTTTCACATAACCCAGTAGGGCTATGTCAAATCATTATTTAGACCATCTTTTCCTAGATGCCTTGAAAATTCAGGACCCCACACTAACTGGATTCCTCCTTCCTTCCCTCATCACTCAGTGAAGTGCAGAGTTACAAAAGATTCCTCCTCCCTCCCTTCCCCACAACCCCCCAAATTCCCCTCCGTTTCCTAGTGACCATGTTTGCATAAATATAGTCCTAACATAGAGGGGCTTTCTTGTATCATAAGCAGTTGCTCAGCTACTGCCTGTGGAAGAATAGGTTGATACTTCCTCAAAAACTAATAACAAAAAAAAGAGCTTAAAATTATCAAGTTCTTTTGCAGGTGATGATGATGATGATGCATTTTCACCTATCTACTGTATCTTATTTCTGTTTAACGTAGAAAAGTGTATTTATCAGGTTAAGCTATGTGGCTCAAATCTTGCGTTCCAGTAGGTCCATGAACATTGCTTTTTTTAATATGTCATAATGTTGCAAATATTGCCATGTGTAGAAGGAAGGCTAAAATCATTCTGTGTTGCTACAAATAGTCTGGTGCATGCGATGATGCTGTTCTCCATTAAGAAAGTTGATAAAAATTGTCATTGGCACATGACAGATGCTGGGTAAGTTTGGGTAAACAGTTCACTTCCATCTACCATACACTGGTGAGTAATGAGCATTCTTAGTGGCTCAACATAACTAAGTGGTTAATAGAACATATTTTTCTTATCGGTCTCCTTGTGGCTGTAGTTCACCACTTCATTATTCCACCAGGTTTAACTGCATATGTCTGCTCAGTTTGTCTAGAGTTCAGATACTCTTCTCCTATTGAAGAAAATGCTTTAGTCCTCACAAAACTACAGGACATACAGATCGGTCCTGGATGACACTCGACCTGCTGTGAGTTGTTTTTGGAGCGTTGTTTCTCATGCAGTGACGGTCAAGTATCAAATCCTTGTTTGTGAATGAGATTCTATTTCTTTTGAACTTGCAATTTTTATTGGTTGTCAAAATGCTTTTTCATGAAGTTGTAGGAGTAAGCAGAAGTGTATTCACGGCATGATATTAAATTCAATTTCAGCTCTTTCAGGAGCTGGCTTTACCCTTTAATACTTAACTTAGAAGGCCTTTAGGCCTTAGTTTGTATCCTAATTGAACATATACTGTATTTAGACTTTATTAATTCAATTTCCTATCGTAGTGAAAACTTCAAATGTACTCTTTTCTGATTTCAGTTAAACTCTCTTACTGGTTTTGCTGCCCAGTTGGAAAAATACTTATTTAGTAAACTGTCTGTGGAATGTTTTGCAAATTGTTTATTGAGATTTTCTGGAATTTTGGATGCCAGTGATTTGAAGCCTCATTTCGTTACTGCCATCTCCTATTTACAAGTGCACAGTTCACATACCAAAGTTAGCAAAGCTAAGCCTCAGAGTTAATTTCCTGGGAAAATTTCTGTAAAGCGCTATCAAACGTCAACTTCATCATTGTTCTGCTGCTGTTCAGCATTGCACATTCATGTTCATGTATTTTTAATATGTTTGCTAATGTCTTTTTAATATGGTGTCTGAGCAACTACTAGCTGCTGCTTATTTTGATTGTGTATAAATTTCATGAAGTAATTATGATCTTAAGCTCCTGTCTCTCTTTGGCTGTAAACTTTTTTTCAAGCAGAAGAGTGACCAGCGTAAATTCAGTGAGCTGGCTCTCATTTGATAATTATATTCCACGTTTTTTTTTTTCCTCTTCATTGTTCGTACATTGGCTGAAATTTACATCGCCTTTCTTTTAGCTGTCTTTAAAACTATATGTGTAGGGTGTCATTATGGTCTGCATATGTTCTAGGCACCTTCAGCTTCATCTCACCAGTACAGCTATTTATTTTAGGATACCAGAGGCCATTCTCCAGAGATTTGTGTGTCTCTACATTGCAGGACATTCTTCTTTAAACCATAGTCAGAGAACAAAATAATGAAAAGACTCCTTATGTTTCTGATCTTGTGCCACTGATGAAACTTTTACCTATGCATCGAAGTCATTAGCCTGCTTATTGGCTGCCCAAAGAAAAGCATATTGTGAACGCCTGATCTTTACATCTAGAATTAAATTAGTTAATTTGGGATTCATCTTAGGTCAAGTGTGATTGTTGTTGTTAGTAGTGGTGGTGGTCAGTTTATTGATAGATAAGCCAAACCATTTTTAAGGCATCAGTGTTGATTCTGAGATTCCGCTATAAAATTAGGAATGCAACATGTCTCATTAAAGAGATAAATGTTACAGAAAAAAGAAATTCTGTGTGACTGATTGTGAATTCATAAATTATTTCTAGGTGAGAGACTCACCTGTCATTAAGCTGCAGAGGATTGCATTGTGTCTTTTGAAAGACTTAGAGCATCCTTTACAAACTTTGGACGGGAAATGATCCTGCATTACAACTTTCATTTATACTGTAAATTTTTTCCAGATTAAAAGTTCTAGAGACATCATAATTCATAGATACTGCTGTGTATGTTGCTGCATATTTGCATTTCAGCTAGAATTACCTTTTTCAATCATACTTTAAAGAATAAAATCCAGCCTTTTTGAGTCTACTTTAGGTGGTTTTTAGACTTGCGACTGAAGGAGGTAAATCATCTTGACTTTATCTGCTAGATCTTTACCTGGAAATGTTTAAACCTACCCTCCATAAAGACAGATTTGGGTATTTTTGTTTAAATGGATTCCCCTTACTATCACAGTGTTATTACTGTGATTTAAAAGTCCACTGGAGTGCTAATTTGGGGAAATTTATAAAAATGGAATAAACATCATGATGTGTGTCAGTGTAACATTATATGCTTAGTCAGCTTAATGAATTTGCCATCACTGATGAGGTCTCCACAAGAGGTAACTCAAGATTTTTGTGCATTAAAGAACTTGCTGACTGCACTCATTTACATGTTCATAATATCGTCTTGTTGCAGTGGCATCTGTGATGTTGACACCTGAAGCAGCATGTCTTCCACAGAGAAGGAATAGGAGGAGAAAGAAGGAAAAGAAAACTATTAAAGATGGAGACTTCCTTCTTATCACACTACTTTCCCAGAGCCTGGCTCCTGGTGAAGAAGAGAGCAATCTTGTAATCTTCTGATTAAAAAAAAAGTAAAGGAGAAACACACCACGCAGGTCATTAAAATAGAGATGGACATTGGTGTGGAACTGGGTAGCAGAGAAATGGAAGAATATCTGCTGATAAGAATCAGATCATAATGAAGGCTTCTGTGGAGCTGAGATGACAATGAGAGATTCAATCGATCTTTGACCTCAGAAAGGTAAGACAGAACAGAAAGGAGAAGCAAAGGGTCCTCCCAGACGTGAATTATATAGATCTGGTTCTTTAAGGGATTTGCATGATTCCATTTTACTTGGAAGGGGTTGTAGTGTAATATAGCATTTTATTATTTTTAGGTACAAACCAGAAGAAAATCTTCTGCTTGGGTTTTAGCTGTCACAGGACAGAGCTCTGGGGTACATGATAGCCACTGTATACATAGGTAAATATATATATATATATATATATATATAAAGGTGGATGTATTTCTTTAGCTTAAAGGTCTGAAAAGGCTTTTGTGTGGAAGTTCAGATGTGTTTTGCTCTACTCCCATAAGCAATTAATTTGGGGATTGCGTACAAAGGTTTGTAGAGAGAGCAGCTTTGGTATTTGCAGTGGCCTTGGTTTCCATACTGTGCACAACCTTCTATTGTATAGTCACAGCAGCTGTAGCTATTGCCAAACGGCATTTTGCTACTCAAGACGACATCTGGAAAATTGCGTGAGGCAAGGTTGTAATTTCATCACTGTGCAAAACACAGGTGGTAATGCACTCTCTCGGTCAAAATTACTCTTTACTCTTAGTGGTAAAATAAAAGGGATCAGAGAGGACAGAATGGTGAAATAAAAGGGATCAGAGAGGACAGAAGGCCCTGCAGTAACCTAAGGAGATATGTGCGTATTATCCTAGGAGCTTGCCTAGGCCAGCAAGTTACCTCTGACTCTTTGTGTCTGCGTTATCCTAGATTCAGGTTTTAGTAAGAAAAGTTGCAGGTTTTTTTCTTTGGAACTATATCTTCAAAATGCCTATTCATTCTTAGGAAATTATGTAGAAGAATGTGATATATATTATTGCTTATAAGCAGATGATATTAAAAGTACCAGGATAGTAATTAATAGGGAAAATTACATAAGTCCTGTTTAGGGGAGTAACTTTTTCAAAAATGTAGAGATTTGGTATACTGCTTACATGGGCTGCTACCAAAAGTGAATCTGCTTCCTTCCCATTTTGAAGACAAGGTGTTTTTAACTCAGCTTGAGTGTAGACTGTGGTTTTAATTACTTATCTCTAAAACTGTCTTGCCAGAGTATTAAATTGACTAATGTCACAGTATTGAAATGACAAATACAGGTGTTGGACATTCTTCTGTTGCTGTTAATCATGTGATAGCCTCTTTACTTATGGCTTTCATAATTAGAATTCCTTCTTCTTGTTTATTTATCATGATAAGCGTTTTATTGCTAGGATTTGAAAATCAAATGGAAAGAAATATGCTATTTAAAGGTGCAAGTGTGAGCTTTTCTGGTCAGTAAGAGCTAAGGTAACAATGTTAGAAGGTGTCTTTTCTCTGTGGCTTTCAGAATTTTTGTGTATGTGGTGTAGGAAGCAATAAGGTTTAGTAAGCTAGGATGCCAGAGAACAGTAGAAATTTTATCAGCTTGTGTGATATAATGTCCAAATATTACTTAAGTTATATCTGTAGGCCTATGAGAATGTAAAATATTCTTTGTCAATTAAAGATTTCAGAAAAAAACCCGCACGCAAACCAACAATAAAAAACAGTCTTGGAGTTTATTCCATCTAATATAGTTTTGAAAAATACGTATTGGAAATACATTACTAACATTTTAATGAACATGTAGAGCAAAATGGAGCTCCAGCATTCATGAAAAAAAAAATGCAGCCGTGTAAACTTGATGTCTCAGAGAAAATTAGAAAACCTTTTACTCCTAGGTCATTTTTTGAAGTCTGACTGAAGGGATTTTGTGTTAGGTCGGGTGGCAGTCCAGTCTCTAGAAACACTTGCTGGCATGCCGATAACAGCAGTGTAATTGGCAGCAGATGTGAATTTGTCGATTCACTCCTGAAGTGAATTCGTAAAGCATTTTTGCAAGAATAGTTTTACGTCTGAAGTTGTGCTATATATACTTCTCATATCAAACATTAGAAGCTGTCAGACTCCAGAACTGAAAGTGATGACTTACATAAGCACTGTCTTTGCTTTAAAAAGAAGTTAAAGCACGGCCACACACACAAAATGAAGATACCTACGCAATTAAAGTGAATATTATCACATATTTTCCTAGAACATAATTCATGATGTATATTTCTTAAAGATCTATTAATTTGATCTAATTGCAATCAGTGCCTAATTATACTTAGATTAGGGAGAACTGGAAGACTGGTTCATGAGGAGGATTAGATGAATTAAATATGCATTGGCTAATCAGATATCCACACCTATATTAGATTAAATTCCAAGCAAAGTAGATAGTTATTCAAGCATAAGAGAAGATGTCTTGCTAGTTAAAATAATTCAAATTAAAAAGGCTGCTCAGTCTAAGTAACAAATCATTCTTCTGGACTGAGGAAGCAGTGGCATAAAAATATCTTGTTTATTTAAAATTAGAATCCATAACATTTGTAAAAGCAGTCCTGTCCTGCGATGAAAGTGACCAACATGGTGCTGTAGGTGACCAAAGTGATGCTTTATGAATCCTGTGTTTCTGTTACATTAGTTTTGGAAAAAGATCCTGAACTTTTTGGCATGGGAGATAGATAAAAGTAAAAAACCTGTTAATCTTGGGCTCCAGCTTAGTGTATTTCCTCATATGGCACGTACTATTTGTGCAATGTATTCTTATATACAAAACCAGAATAATACAGTAGGATACAGTATACGGAGGAGATGTACGGAAGCCAACTCCACAGTCAGCTATTTAGCAATAGAGGCTTTTTAGACATGTGAACAGTGTTGTTCTTACTACTTATATTTGCTGTGTTAGTAGCTGGGATCCAGAGAAGTCTTTAGCTCCTCATGCATGGTTGTGATACAAAAATATTAGTAATGAAATCATCCTACCTCCTCAACTGATAGTTGAAATAGATAACTGAGATAAAAGGATGGAAGGTTCAATGTAGACATAGCTCAGCGAACAGTAAATCTCTGTTATTTCATTGCTTTTAAAGAATCATTGTTATGGCTATGTTCCATCTATAGATAGAGTAGATCAGGAGTTTTCCAAAATCCAGTAGTCCGGGCTGAAGGGTGTGGTCTGCAAAAGTTTTATTTAACGCCTCTTAATTAGTGTCAATGACGCCAAGTATGTTCTGGACAAGACTCCAGGGCTCTGATTCTTACAAAATGGACCTGCGTTCTGTGAGCTAAATAAGTAGAAAAGCATGAAGAAAAACTGAAAAGTAACTGTGCTTTGGAAAAGAAACTAAATTGAAGCCACATGCGCACAAACAAAAACCCCACCCACACAAACAGGTCAGAAGAATTTAAATGCACATTGTCGTACTGTATAACTGATAAGGTATATTGTTTCAGGCTATATTAATTTTATGTAGTTGTAACTAGTAACTCATTATATCTAGATTAGAGAGTAGTCTTTATAAAGAGATTATTTGTATTTAATGTGCACTGATTAATCATGTAGCTGTACTATTTTTAGAAGAATTAGATGTCTCACAATGAAGTTAATTATCTGGCATAAAAAGAGAATACAAACTTGTGATTTGCTATAGGAGAGATGGGTTTTTTATATTAAACGAGATTTGTTCTGAAGATCTACAGAGATTACAGATTATGCTAGTCATGAATGGTTTTGGCTGAATCAGGACTGATAATAAATACTCTATATGAGATTTGACATGTAGTATCTGATAGAATTACTGCGTATTAATTTGCATTCTGCGTTTGTTCTGTAAGTTTTGAGCAGCTCACCAAGAGGAGGAATTCGGGTACTTGCATGCTATTATTTGTCTCATTTGTCCAACCAGAGCATCACAACAGAAAGCAGAACTAGGCAGAGACTGTATCACGTTAGGGCCGTGTCTATCACCATGAAAAGGGGAGGCAGACTTCCTGAAAACTGGGACTGATTCACTCCTAGATTACAGTGCTTTGATGATGTACAAACCATGAAGGATGTGGGGCTGTTTTGCCCCCTCCTGCGCTGTCTGGTTTTGACCAGTTGAATGTATAATTAAGCCATCACTGGCTTCCTTCTGAAATCTTGGATGCTTGTTCCTGTCACATAGGCAGTCATTCCTCTGCTCCCTATGAATCCTCACTCTAGACCACCTCCTCCTCCAGTAACACTGTAAATATCCTTCTTCCCATCTTTTGTCATGTATGAATTGCAATAGAGTCTTAAAAAAAATCTACAGGTCAGTCCTAGTAATTCATGTTACTGCTGTTTGGCTGGTTTTATGGGCAACAATGAAACCAGGATGGAAAAAAGACTGAAGACTCTTTCTCTGGAAAAAGGGTGTTTCTGGAGAAACGAAGTTTAGTGACAGAGATATAGTAGCATCTTCTGCACAAAGTAGTAGTATCATCTACACACAAGCATCTAGTATTTTAATTTAATAATTGTACCTTATTACTCAGTGACCATAATTACAATGTAACATTTGGCAATTACACTTCAATTACACTGTTATTGTCGTTTATACCAGTGATTATTGACTATTAATCTAGCCAGAGAGTTAATTATATGAGCTAGAATTTTTCAAAGTAAATTTGGTATGTTTTATGATCCTCAACTTTGAAAAAGTGAGTGGGAAAATATGAACCCAGGCAATGAGGATAAGTTAGTCTCCAGCTCATGTAACCAACATGAGATTTGACTAATAACTGGTAATTACTTACTGTAAATTCTATGGCAGGGTTTTTGCACTACTATGATGGTGTATTTAGAATGTCACCACACTCTATTGTCATGTAAGCAGTGATTAGAACACGTAGGTTGCTAGGTTTGAGCACTATAACTTTTTAAAAATGTACTGGATAATTAACTGTGTAGATAAGCATATGTTTCTTGCAGGTTTTTGTTATAGAAAACAGCTACCCTTAAGTTTCAAAACATGAGAGGAAACTTTTTGGTTTCAGTCTGTGGTGTTCTACCTGTTTCAAGGAAGGTGAGGCCTCTTCTAGAGTTGTCACCTGCCCACATTGCTGAATTATATAAATTAACCAACTTTTCTTTGGCTTCTTTCATGGATTAGTCAGAATTTGTTCATAAAGCACCCCCCAGATTCTGCAAACCACCAGCTGAAAAACAGTAATAGACGACAGGACTGGAAATCAGTAGTATTGACTCACAGTCCTAATCTAGTGTCTGCGATGTCATTTAATCTGTTTGCCTTACAAATCTTGACTTTTTCTATGTATCTATAATGGTGCTTCCTTTCTTCCATGCAGGGGACTTTATTATATCAGATTTGTCAGGCATTTGAGTGTAAAAAACGTTCTTTAAACCCTTAGGATTGTACCGTGGCTGCTACTTGCACTAATCCCTGCTCTCTGCTGTGTGACAGGTGCTATTAAACAAAAAAAGAAGACTACTTTTCCTTCTTGAGGAAATTAAATTTACTGTTATCTGTGATACCAAGCAACTTAAATATATTAAATGATGGCAGTGCTTTGAAGGTGTTAATCTACTGAGGAACTAGGTACTGATTTCATTAAAGTCTCTCTGAGGTACATGGTAGATTAACATCAGTCATCTGGGAACATTTGCAGCTGTGGAATATGTAGTCTGTCTGATGGCACAGTGAGGAAGAAATTATTTGCAGGGATGGATGTCTTCCAACATTGCTTACAGGTTGACACTTGTACGCTGAGCATTGCTGTGGTCTCTGAGGACACCGAGAAACGAGTCCTGTTTTATTATTAAAATCAGGCTATATAACACTTCTGTACAATTTATAAACAGTATTTTGTGTTCCTCATACAACTGGTTTTCATGGTTTGTATTAAAATAAAACACTGCTATTAAAAGCTAGCAGGTAGCTTTAATAATGTGCATCAAACCATGTAAATATGAATGGATACCCTAGGGTATGAGCTCTAAATCAATTCATCAGAGATTCCTAATAATGAAGCAATTAATCTGAGATGGGAAAAGATACCACCTGCCTTCCAGTGCTGACAAGTTGCATTTCAGTTCACTCCCCCCTCACTTCTTCCTTCCCTCCTCTTGGCAAAGCTGAGTTTTCACTCACAGCCATGTGTGTCAGACTTGCCATCTGTCAGAGTCCTAGTGCTGCCTGAAGGGACATTACACACACACACACACACATATCGGTGCAGTTTAACTAGAACAGGTTGTACGCCGTGCACTGTTAAAACTGTGTTCAAACCTGTTTGCATTTTATGTTGTGCTTTTGCAAAGTAACAGTGACATTGGGAAGGGAAAAAAAAAAACACCAAACCCAACCCCCAGTAAACTGAGCAGTTGCAACGGTAAAGGCAACAAGAGTACGGAGGAGAATTTGATGATATAATTTAGGTGGTAATGAGATCGTTGTTATTTCAAAGCTTATAGCACGATAACATATAAATCCAAAGACTAAATCCTACAAATAAGATGTGATAATTGAGTACAAAATGAAGGTGTGGAGAATTAATGCTAATCTTCTGGGCAAATACAGCTGCCACGCGGAGCTGCACATTACGTTGTTAAAGCCGCCGCGCTGAAACAACTTGTTGTATCTGTGGTACCGTAATGGGTTCAAGTATTCCCCAGGTGGGTGCGCGCCCACCTCGGTAAAGACCGAAACTTCTCGACCGCTGGGAGGAAAGGGTGAAACCAGGAGCCGCGGTTTCGGGGGTGACTGGAGTCAGGGTCGCAGGGTGCCCAAGTCCGGTACCCCAGCGCCCTGAGCACGCCAGAAACCCCTCAGCCCACGGAACGCCTCGGCTAAGATGACCACGAGCCCCGATCCGGCCTGGGATATAGACGGAGCCGCCAGAAGACCCCTTGGAGCCGGTCCTCTTCGGGACTTTTGACACATACCGCCGTTTGCCTGGTGTTTTCTGCGGCACTGGGCTGGAAGCAGGCATGCACATGACCCGAGCCAACCTCTTCTGTATCAGAACCGAGAGTGACCTTGGCAGGCGAGCTGACTGTAGTCGTCTGCGCTCAGCACCTTAGCAGATGTGCGTGCTCAACACGCGTTAGGATCCGACTATTTTGTCTCTGTGCAGCAAAACACCTCTGAAAGCCGCTGGAGGTTTTGCTTGACTAAGGTTTCCAAATTGGCCACTGGGTCTGTTTTCACTCCTAAGAAATATGTTAATCTCCCATGCATCTTTTTTTTCCAAAATCTTCTTAGCCTAGCTAGTATTTTGTATGCTGAATTGGAAATATCCTGTGAGTGAAATGTGGTATCTGGTGGATTAGATAGGTTCACCTCTGCATTTGTACGTGTTTAAGGATGATGTAGAATTATTAAGATGATGCTAGGTGATGAGGCAGTGGGTGTTTATTTTTCACGTAAAGGGCTGATGATAATACGCTCCCTAAGGAATTTATTTTCTAAGGAAGTCTGTTTTAATTCTGTCACCTCACAGGCCTGGTCCAGCCTTTGTAGTGGTGGTTATGGAAAGCTAGAGGTTGTACTTGGGCAATATTTTGGTAATTTTAGTTCAAGTAGTCTTAACAAGTGTGTTTCTGTGCAGTAACAGAACCTTACAGTTATTTGCAGGATTATTATGTTGTTTAAAACTAATTGGTAAGAAGGAGATAGCTCCAGATAGTACATTTCCAGAAGCAATATATTCTGTAATGAGTAATGTAAAAGGCGTTAAGATTTGAAGTCTCTGAGTCCCTGTTTTCGTTTGGGAATCCATTATTACTTCCTCACCAAACAGTACACTGGAGTGTTTGTCATTTTGTCTGCCTGAACTAAAGCTATGAACAAAAGCTAATTGAAAGTGCATTGTCAGATAGATAGCCTTTGAGTGCTCCCAGATCAAGAGATACAGCCTGTCTCTAGCTACAAGCAGAATAAAAAGGAACGTTTTCAGTGATGTTTGGTAAAACTTCAAAGAAAACGTCCAATAATTTAATTAAATAATAATAACAGCAAGTGAAATAGGTGCCAATAAGAATCAGACTGTAGTCTGTATTTATAGAAGTCCACAAAGTGTGAGTGTAGTGCAAGACATTTTCTGGATAGCTTTGTTAAACGCCAGCATGAATAGCAGGGACTCCGCTCATAATGCCCAATATGCTGATCGGCGAGGCTTTGGCTCTTGTCCTTTTCTGCTGCCTCAGTTCCAGGCCAGCAGGCTCTGTGCCAGTGCTAATCTGGGCCGGATTACCAGATGCAGAAAAATCATCTTCCAGAAACATCAGACCTACTGTAGTGGCTGGATCTGTGAAGTTGGTTTCGCTCCCCGTGCTCTCTTGGAGGATCTTTATGTGCTGTCTTTTGAGGGCAAAATTGGTTTTTAGCCTTTGAGCTAGCTTTTTAATATGGAAGTTGTTTAAATGCTAGATCACAGATGATAAATAACTAAATAACCAGTTTATATCAAACTAAGTAAATTATTGGATGTCGTGAGAACTCGCTCTTGCCTCATGTTGGAACTTTGACGATCAGCACAGAGTTTAGTACTTGAAAGAGTTCTTTATCAGAATACATAAATATTTAAATTCAGTTTTTTTGCAAGGTAGCATTGTCTGTGTGCATTTATTCCTTGATGACATTGCATTGAGGACCTAACTTCCCCTCCATGAATTTTTCCCAATGGGTTTACAATTGTTGGTGTTCAGAGGGTTTGTTTTAGCCTGTTAACCCAAGAAAGGGATCTTATCACACAACTGTAAAAAGCAGTGAGTGCCTTTGCACCCATTAATTTTGCTCCCTGAAGATGACTTTAAAAACAGAACTGAACTGTGTCTGTTTTTTTCCATTGGCTTAACTGTTTTTTAAAAAATATTTTATTTTTATTGTATGCTATTTTATTTTACTTGGCTATTAGCTTAGTCAGAGGTGTGGGAATAAGGCTGGGTTCCTTCCACCTCCTGCCCTGTGCCTAATTTCTCAGTTCCTCTCTTATGTGGAGTTAATACTTTGCTATTACCCTCAGAGGCTGTAAAAGTGAGATGCATTAGTGCATTAGGGTCATGCAGCTACCTAGGTAAGTGTTAGATAAATCACAGTACGTCTTCACAAAGTCCTCTTATGGCTTATTTGAATCCTGGAAGTGCAGTGAAGGGAGAGAGAGAAGACAGTTGTCAGGAGATAAAACTTTTTTGACCAGATCTGTCTAGAGATTAAGGTGAAACCGATGAAGCAGAAGAATGTCAGTGGATTCAAAAGTCTTCACGTGGCAGTTTTCAGAACTAAAACATGACAAAGGCTTCTTTAGACCCAGGAAAAATCTTTATTTCTTTGGAAACATTGGATCAGTTCCAGCTATTGTTGCTGGTTCTCTTTATCTACAGAGATGACTTTTTGATACTTTAAACATAAGATGCCAGTACAAATTTTCTTCAACAGTTTGATCTTCAGTAGAGACATATTTCTGTGGAGGCATACCTCCTTGCTTGGAAACTAATAAACAAGCCTTTAAAAACCCCACAGCCCTCAAACATCTCAGAACGTTTGAGGACTTTCAGGTTTATACAGATCTAATCGTAGCTGGTCGCTGTTATTTTTACAATATACCAGTTCGCAGCCTGGTATGTGTTGGAGAGACTTCCTCTTTTCCCAGGGTACTGATCATTATCAAATTCAAGCCCAAAGAAATTAAAAAATGAATTTCAACTTGGGGGGTGGGGAGGTGGGTGGACAAAGACCACTTGGACATATTCTACAACTGTGTTCAAACACCACTTCAGTAAAGAGAGAACTTTATTCTGTGCAAATTGAGGGTAGAGCAGAATTCTCATATATATCCCAGGTGAAATTTCAGACCCCCAGGCTACACAGCATTCCAAAGCCTCGCAGTCACTGCCAGACCTTGAGAAATGGTTGAGGAACTACTAGTAACAGTTGTAGCCTGGGAGGCAGAAGCAGTGAGAGCGCCTGATGTTGGATGGGTAAAAAGGGATCTAAACTGAGCAGGCTGCTTACGTCTCTCACCAAAGCGAAAGTAAAAGCAACAATATGCAATATGGGCTCCCTTGAGATGAATACGAGAACATTCTATCTTTATTAATAATATGGAGAGAGAATCAGATAACAAAAATAACAACGTTTCTTGACAATGTACAATCATCCCTAGGATGTGGAAAAACGGGCAAAGGAAGAGGTTTTAGAAGTATTAACTGAATCCATGTGTAAACTGCAAATAAATTTTATGTTCACTTCCTTCTGCCTGCTTTCGTAGTTCTTTTGTCTAATGCAATGCACTTCAAAATCACCTTAAGTCACAGCTTTCTGGTTGAGAGTCCTAATGAAGTCAATATATTAGGAGTCATAGCAGGACAAAAAAATTAAAAAAAAAAGAGTAAAGCTATCTGCAGATAGAGCTGGGAGTTTTACCTCAATGTGGCAGGTTAACATTGCCCTGTGAATGACAATGGATTCAACCTGAAGCTGAGAAGTGCTGTAATCTCTCTTGTGACTGGGAAACCAAGAAGTAAAAACTGCACTGGTGATATAAAACAGGGCAGTATAACAGCTTGTACCGATGGCAGAAAACTCGTTCTCACACGCAGGAGGTGTCTGGGAGCTGACAGCATCTGTGTCAGGTCAGGTATCTCACAGTTCTGTATATTTCCTTTTTCTTTACTGTGGTGTTGCTCAGTGCTTTGAAAAATTCCAGCTATCTATTTCTTGAAGAAAACTGAAGGACCTGTATAGTAAAGGTTAATGAAATCATAAAGGTCATGGAGAGGTAGAATAGCTTCCCACAGAAAGGACAGGGAGCGTCAGATGCTGCAGGTGTAATGTTTGTAACAAACCAATGGCAGTGGGTCATTAACTTGCACACAGCTTGTAAGTAACCACTACAACCCCTTGTTTATTGTAGATGTTTAGGATTTATGAAAAACAAATAGATAATTTCCTAAAAGAAGGAATCTACAAGAATTCTTCCTATGCTGACAAACACAGTGCTTCTGGCTCAAGATTTCACTACGCTGCAAATTGGAAAGTATTCGTAGGAAACAGCAATGCCTGCTTTCTTCGTTCCCAAACTCTTTCCTAGGTGTCTTCTACTGACCATTGCTGGAGGTGGAGTACAGGGCTAGACAGATCTTTGGCTTGGTTTTGTATGGCTGCTCTTCGACAGCCATATTGCATCTGCTAGGCTTGGACTTACCGGGCTGTTGGCCAGAGGGGTTGGCTAGGTCTACATCGGCATGTAATTCTGCACAGTAGGACAGGACCAGTAGACTGAACCTGAGGCCCCTCTATCTATGGTATACACTACTCAGGGTTTTTCTTTGGACTAGGTTTAGTCTCGTTCTCTGGACTGAATATCTCCATCATGTATGCGATCATGACGTATTTGATTCAGTATTAGGGAACAGATAGTGGTTTGTGTACTCCTGAAGCGGAGCTTCCAGTTTGATTTCCTGTAGAGGTAATCTAATTTGTGCTCACCCAATCCATCCGGTGTGCTGAACCAGTGTACAGTAAGTGGGGACAGCAAGGGATTTGTTTCAAATTTACACTGATACTCTGAACCAAAATATCAATATAGCTTAGTTCAGCTTTGTCTTGGTTTCTTGCAGACAGATTTTTCTTTCCATTTGTACAGCAGTGATGTCGGTAATGGCTGCTGTTTCTGAGCAGCTCTTTTCTGGTATGTGGGGCTGGTCTGATGCCCCAGCCAAACAAGTCCAGTAATTAGTTAATTAGTATTATTAATGTACATTTTTAATAGGCATGTTTGCAGAAATAAGAGAGTTAGCTATGTTGGATATTATTATAGAGCAGGTTTGTATCAAACATGCTGAAGTCCATCCTTTTGCTTGGTGACACAAAGAGATTTCAGTATGACAAAACTCCTAACTGAAGAGTCAAGAACATATCCAACATGATGATGTGAACGTTTTCTGCTTGTATTTGTGTATCTGCTTGTATATGTCACATAACAGAGATAGCAATGTGATAACAGTGATACTGGCCTCGCAGAGCAGATCTGCGGAAGCTCGTTTACGTTTAGATGGAACGGTGCTGCTGTCCCGAGGCAGACGGTGGAAGGCAGTGACAGAGGCAGGACCTTCGTGGAGGCACTGGAGTGTAGGAAAAGCGTGAGGCCATGAATGCTGGGGAGACAAGGACCAGAGCAAATTTCCTTTGGCTTCTGTGCAGGTGGAGGGGGTTGGGATTTCCTTCTGGCATTGCAGAGCGGACTGGTTTGGGAATGGGACTGATAATCAATCCGTGGTGGTGGCGCTGGGAGGAAGAATGTGGATGCCGCTGCTCTGAGGGGAAGAGCTGGTCTGTTGTGTCTTGCCTCTGCCAGCAGCTCCTGGTGAGTTTTGCAGGCACTGAGACTGCAGTACAAAATGAGTCCGTGGAATTGCATCACGCTGCAAGTATTGGCGTCATGCTTATGTGGCTGAAGGGGTTGAAGGGGCAAAAATCTCGCTTGTGACTTCTGCTCTTTGGTCTTTCCCAGCTATCTTTGTCCTTTTGAAGTAAGGTTCTCAGGAGATTTAAATATGGAAACAATCAGGTGCAGACATACTGAGTTTTTTAAAACCTGGAGAGTAACGCCTGGTATAATTAACTGGATATAATGGGAATAGTCTGGGAGTAGTGTATTTTGAATTCTTTCTACATAAAATCACATAGCTGCAGCAGATGGCTAATAATTTTCGTCTTCATAAAAAAAAAATAGTCATGCCATTTTTTAGCCCTCCATCAATGACAGAATAGACACCATGGGATTCAAGCCAGAACTAAGTATTTTCAATTTGAAAAACAGTGTAACGTATGTGATTAAATGTCAGCCATTCAGATAGAGATAAAAATTCCATATTCAGAAGGGTTCTTCTTTTTTTTTATATATAATGAAGTTGTGTTTTATTCTGAATTTTGAGAGAATCACACCTGATTTAAGGGAGGTATGTTTAAGGACTTTTGTGTGACACATCATTACTGCTTGAAATCTTTGGCAGTATATTATCACCTATTGTATGTCATCTTAGATTCTGTGGGTACAAAAAAATGTGAATTCTGACTTCTGGTGGTTGTTTTCAGGCTTTTTTTCATAATATAAAAGAGTGCTAGATTTAACAGAGGGCTAACCATGTGAGATGATAAATCTCACAAAACACTTCAAAACACTTCATACAAAACACTTCACTGCAGTAATGAATGAAAACCTTCAACAGCCAATGAAGTCAGTGAGAGCTGAGAGTTTCTTCTGACAATACGTCTGGTAAATTTTAGGTTAGAGCTTTCTCTGCAAAACGCATCCTATTCTGAGTCTCTGCTACAGCCTTTTTTGCTGGTTAGTCAAAGGTCTAGATCTGACCTCAGATTTAATCAAGCTAGGTATGTAGATCTTAATCCGTGATTACCAGTGGGTTTATGTTCTGTTTAAGGGGAATAAAATGTTCTCCACTTGTAGGGCCTTCAGTTGGGTGATGTTGTTAGGGAACTGCTGAAGTCCTGTGTACGGCCCCCATCAGTTAATATTTAAAATAGGGAAACAATAACTAGACATGATTTAGGGTTTCGGAACTAACTACTAGACAATGGGGCTTTATGTTTATGTCAGAAAAGGTAATGGACTGTGGGAAGAAATAGGTAAAAGGTAATTCCTACAGGGGGAGATTGCGACCACCGACTCATTGACCACCTACTCAAATGATACCACCTACTCAAAAGACGACGACAAAGGAAGGCAGAGTCTGTGCACTAATTTATATGTGAGGCGAAGAGGAAAGAACCAATCATTAAGGCAAATAATAATGAATATGTATTATTTAAGTATATAAATGTGGGAATTTTTGAGACAAAGGTGTGCTGCCTTGAGACAGGCACCCATTCATGTGCATCAATGAAATTAATTTGAAAATGACTCTGTGTGTTATTGGCTTGCACACCAGGTAAATGAACCCTGTTTGTGGGACAACAATGTGAGTAAGTCTTCAGGTACAAAACATACTTATTTGTATCTAGTAACTCCTATCATTCATTCAACTGCACAAACAGAATTTGCAGCAACATCCAGGATGTAGTCCAAGAATAACTTTGTGGGGTTTCTTTAAATGCAAAAATGACACATATCGCTGGCTTAGTCTAAATAATACCTTGTTCCTAAAAGCTTTTCCACATTAGACTATTACACTCTAATGATTATAGCTGTACTTTACATACAAATACTGTCATAATTTAGTGGTGAAAGAATAAGTCATGCATACATAAGTCGGAGCTAATTCTAGCTTTTGAAAAACAACCATTTACAAGCTTATTACCTCATTTGATGCAAGAATGAGTCATCTTTTGCAGTAATGCTCCTTTGAATGAGGCAAGATAGCACCCATACAGTGTATTGGACAAAGCCATATGTAAATACTGGGGGTTTGCTGTGCACTTCTGTATGGATTGTGACCATATGGTAGTCACTTCCTTTTACAATACGTGATAATCAGCTGAACATTTCATGCATAATAACATGGTGTGTCTGTGTAATGGAGCAGAATGAAATACTTTTGTTTAAATGGGTAATTTTCCCTTGTTACTGAAATTCACCTTGCTGTTATTACAGTCACGCATTTTGGGAAAGTATTTGTGGACGTGAAGAAATGACAGAAACTTTACAGCTTTTGGGGTAGGTATTGTTCTACTAGGAATGAAATTCCTTTCCATCAGCGTTTAAATTATAAAAGAAAGGAAAACATAGTGGAAACACAGTAGTCCTTGTTAAAAATGCAACTGCCCTTTCACGAAAGAAGGGATTTTAAATATTTAATGCTAGTAAATTGTGTGTTTCTTTCTTAAAAATGGCATATTTAATCTGAGCGTGAGGAAAATTTTGAGCTAAATACCAAGGAAAACTTGAGGAATTATTGCTAGAATAGGGCTATTAGGAAAAGGGGAGGCAAATGCTTTTTGAAAGTTATTAGAAAAGTCTTTTTGCCCCACTCTTTTTTTTTTTGGCAAAATAGCGATTGGATTTGACATGCTGCTATCTGTTGCTAAAGAGATGAAGTTACAAATACGGGAATCCATTTGGCTGAACTAGAGATGTTGAAATGGCTCCAAAGTCTATTAAAACTTTCACACATTCACATTTCCAAACAAATAATGGACATCACCTCTCCCATCCCAATAGAGCCTGTCAAGAGGCATGACAGCTGGCGTAAAATGACAGTTCCTTTTAAGTAAGTGGGGAAAAAGTGCTGATGCTCTTGCTCCCCTTGATTGTAGAACATGGGACACAATGGGCTGCTTGAAGTAGAAGAAAGGGCTTTGTCTGAAGAGAGATACAGTAAAGGAGGCAGGAGTGAAGCTGCTGCAGATAGTTCACTTTTAGTGATCTAGGAAAGAAGGAGTAAGATGATAACGGGGGGAAAAGGAAGGAAAGAATGAAAAGAGAAGAAATGGAGTATGGAAGAGATGCAGAGGGAGAATAGTAAAGATACACAAATACAAAAAGAAGATATTAACCCCAAGATGTTATCTCTGGCTTATGAGAACCGTGTTGCTGGAAGCTGAGAGAGTATATGGAGGAATATGTATCGCTACGTGCTATATACTTGCCTTTCTATGCTTTTCTTGCAGTTGCTGGGATAGGGCATGGGACTAGATGGCTTTGTGCAATGACCCAGGAAGGGCATTCTTGTATTCTTGTTATGTTTTTCTGGAGTAGTGAGGAGGCGGAAGCCTGAAAACAAACAAACAAAAGAGCCAGCCTTACGATGAGCAAAATGCATCCTTATAGTTCGATTTCACATTTGCTACCTGAGGATGTGATTTGGAAACTGGCCAAAGAAATAGGAATGCCAGAGTCTGAGTTTAACTCTGGTCTAGCCTCAGGCAAATTATATCATCTTGCTACATAAATGATAAATACAGAACAAAAAATACAGACCAGCCTCACCCAAGATACTGAGGGGATGCTTATGTCAGTGGTCATTGAGTGTGCGTGCCTCCGTAACAGTCATGCAAAGTGTATGTTGCATGGTGTATAAAAAATATTAATGTGATGCCATTACTCTCAGCTGAACTCCTGAAAAAACTGTGATGTGCTGGTGGGAAGGCTTCTGGGAGTCTGTTGTTAAGGTCTGCCTGCCACCAAAGTGAAAGCAAGATACCGTTGCGTCAAGTGGAGTTCAGCTGCCTCTATTTGTACTGTCAATCATACTTGCATGAAATGGAGTTTTTTCTTGGCCTTCGTTAAAAATATTCCTGGAGTTTCTCTTTGGTCGGAATATCGTTAAAGGTAAGGAATTAAAAATAAATTTCCTTAGGAGGATGCGTCTGTTCTTCCACTGTCTTTTACACATATCTTTATGTGCAGTCATAAGTTCTTGCATCTGTAAGAAATATAAGTTATTTAATGTATACAACATTTATATGTACACGTTACATATATTTTAAGTAAGTGAAATTAGTAATAAATGTTATGTACATTGTGGTGGTGCAGCCCCCCCGGCCACTCTGAGATTTCAGGATAAGTCACGCATGCTTTGGGAAAACCTGCCGTTTTGCTGTTATCTTGATTACAAGGGCACCAGGCACCCCTGGCCACACCTGGGCCATCTGCTGCCTGACTCGTATATCAGAACGGCTCGGCACGAATTGTGGCCAGAATGTAAAACAATGACTAAAGCCTGTCATCTCGAGATTCTATAAACAGCGATCCAGGGAGAGACCCTGGGAGCTCTCCGGGACCGCAGCGGGCTGTGTGACCCAGTATCTCCCCCTGAGCTGGGATGCCTCTCAGGGTAGATTTCACGAGGATTGAAAGATCATCCGTCGACCATTTCGCGAGGACTTAAAGACCAGATTTCGCGAGGTTTACTGACTGTCCGTTGATGAATGCCTGCACATAAAAGTAATTTGTGAAACTCATGAGAGGGAAATTTTAATCATAGGTTAACCTCTGCGTGTGTGTGTGTGTATGTGGGTTGTGTCTGTGCATGTGCATTTGCAGTTTGGAACTATATTGTCTGTCTGTGTGGTTCAGAACTATTTTATCGTTCTGTGAGTGTGTGTGATTTGATTTTATCTCCATCTGTGTGCAACCCTGCTGTAAGTTTTGGGTGATCCTTGCCATTTTCGAATCTTTAACTATAAGTCACCAATCTGATTGTAACAAATTCCATTGAATCGCTCTGTTAAATTGGCTCATAATTAACTACTGTTAAAGTCATACAACCTAGTCTTGTGATCTATCTCAAAAATATTAATAGATCCTAAATTGCTGCTAAAGCAAAGCCATGTAACAAAATCTCATTCGCAACAACATGTACACACATATGCACATAAATATTTGTATTTATTTATAGAAGGTAATTGTTTCCAACCTGTATCACTCTTTAGTATCCTACTAGGTTACTGCTCTGGGTGAGTGCTGCACTTGGGGAGGAACAACCCCAGGCACTGGTATATGCTGGGGGCTGCCCAGCTGGAAAGCAGCTTTTCAGAAAAGGACCTGGGCGTCCTGGTGGACACCAAGTCGAACGTGAACCAGCAATGTGCCCTTGCCGCGAAGGCGGCTGATGATGTCCTGGGCTGCCATAGGCAAAGCGTTGCCAGCAGGTCGAGGGAGGTGATCCTTCCCCTCTGCTCAGCACTGGGGAGGCCACACCTGGAGTACTGGGTCCAGTTCCAGGCTCCCCAGTACAAGAGAGACATGGACATACTGGAGAGAGTCCAGAGAAGGGTGGTGAAGATGATTAAGGGACTAGAGCAGCTCTGCTATGAGGAAACGCTCGGAGAGCTGGGACTGTTCAGCCTGGAGAAGAGAAGGCTCAGGGGGAGTTTTATTAATAAATACCTGAAGAGAGGGTGCGAGGAGGACAGAGGCCGGCTCATTTTAGTGGTGCCCAGTGACGGGACCAGAGGCAACGGGCACAAACTGCAACACAGGAGGTTCCATCTGAACACCAGGCAACACTTTTTCGCTGTGAGGATGACCGAGCACTGGCACAGGTTGCTTGGGAATGTCGCGGAGTCTCCATCCTTGGAGACAGACATTCAAAATCTGTCTGGACATGGTCCTGGGCAACCGGCTTATTGTCAGTCTGTACAGACAGTACAGCATGTTTAATTAGTGAAAAAGGAGAGGCTATGAATAAGTTGGCTGTGATTATTTGAAACAGTGCTCGCATTTCTTCCGATCCAAAAGAAGATACACACACACTCATGCTTTCTCTCCTTAACTGTGGTACATCAGAATGTAAAGGAAATAACTTACAGTAGTTTACTGCAATAAAGATAAAAAACTGATTTTTATAAGGCTAAAGTGGCAATTTACTACAGTGGAAAAGAAGCAATGAAATTTTCTGTAAGCTTAATTCAAGGAGCTGAAAAGAATGCAGGTCATAAAATCAAGTTTATTGTTGAGCAAGTATAAAAATTCTATAGATGATTTTACATTTAAGGGGGATGAAGCAGCCTGAAGACTCCTCATTAACTTTCAAGGGCCATTTGGCAGATAATGGAACTCATCCACTAAAACATTTGTTCTTCTTGTGTTATAGATACACATGCCGGTCTCTGAACACCAAGATCCACTGTAGGAGGAAAAAGCTGCTTCTTTTGCATAGAAGCTGGGAGGAAAAGTGGCAGAGGAATAAGATGGGGGAGGGATAAGGTGGAAGGTAGAGGGGAATATATAGAGCAAACGGAAAAAACAATCCAAAAAAATTCGTATGCCACGATGAACAAGGAAAATGAAAAAATACTGGAGGCTTACACTTTTGTCCAGGAAAAAAACCTGAAGATACAATTCCAAACTGACAGCCTAGCTTTAAAAAGATCCATCATTTGTTTTATTGGAAATGCTGTGGTGATATTTAGCTAGGAGTTTTTTGTGTAGAACTATGGAAAACTTGAGACTGGTTTGTGTCCTCCATCTGTTGTGTTGTGTCCCCCCCCGCCCAAGGCTTCAGCATCCTTTCACTGTGGAAGGGGCAAGCCTGTGAGTCTGGGGTTTACTAAAGCTGACATTGCAACAATTAGAAGACTTCTCAGTGGAACACAATGGATGCAGTCCTTCTGAGTTTTGAAAACATAAATGAAACAAAGTTGGGAAACTGACACGAAAAGTAAAACCTATACAGTAACAAACCAAAATTGTTTATACTTCAGAAGTTAATACAGACTTAAGGTGGTTTTTTTATGCAAAGAATCTCAAAGTGCTTTATTCGTGAACAAAAATTTGAGAGGGCAGAAGGTTGCAGAAAAGGGTTTTAAAAAATTTTGGAATATGCAACACCTTTCATTACTTGGAAACAAATGATCTGTAAGTTTTTACTCAATGGAAAGCTATACAGTGTGTTAGTGTCTCCTGCATTCTTTCTGACACCCCTAATTTCACCAACTCCTTGTGCCAGAGAGTACACTTTAGTTTCAACAACACATTGAGAAACTGGCAGAAAGTATAAGGCAGTGTAGGACTAATTCTCTGAGATGTTATGAAAATGTACTGTGTATTCACAGAGGATAGGTATACACTGTATGTCTTCTCCAATTTTGTGTTAGGACCTGTTCAAGAAGTATTGTTTCTATTTATTTTCATTATTATCCATCATCACCCATGCATGCCTGTCTATAGCTTGAGAATAGAATCTGTAGAACAATCAACAGAAATGGAAATTGGTTGTCTTGTGAATTTATTCCTGTTGCAATTTATTTATGTTGTAGGCATGGAAAGTGGAAACCAGTCAGTCAGTCTCCAAGCCACAGTGAGCGTTCTCAAGTAGATTCTGTTTTCTTAGGTGCATTGATCTAGGGTGTCTCAACATTTCCCATTGCTGCTGAAGGTTGCTGGTGTGGCAGTGGCTGCTGTAAGGCCTTACAGAGAAGAGCTGGCAAACAAGTTTTCATTTTGTATGTCATACAAAGTTGCATAGGAAGTCTTCTGTTGGGAGAGAAGAAGGTATGCAAGCAGCAAAAGAGGTTTTCTATTTGCTGTGGGCTCTGATTTAAAGATAGGATAGGAAAAAATAGACTTGCATTCTTGATTGCATGTATTCTGTGACTACACATATATTTTGTTAGAAACAAGTACAGTTCAATCTGTACCAGGATGCCTTTAGTTTAGGTCAGAACCTGGCTTGTAACACGTGTTGCTGCTCAGTAGAGGGTCACTGCTGGTGGTAGATAAAGCCGTTCCTGAGTTGGTACGTTCTGGGACCTGCTTATCCCTTCCTAAGCCGCTGTAGCCCTCATCTCAGTTTGACTTCTCGCCTGCCCCCCCCGCCCTCCTCCCTGTTGAGGCTGGCTGGTTGTTTCCCCATGTGCCAGAGGAGATCAGCAGAGGAGGGCATCAGCAGCACTGATTAGTCCTTTCCCTGGCCCTTTTTCTGTCTCTGAAACAGCTCATGGTCTTAAGCTGCACGGCAAAATTGCTGGCCCTGGCTGTAGGGTGAGCTACTTAATTGATACGTGTTCTTTGGAGAAGGCAGCTTCCAAACCCTGAACCCCAAGTCTTTGCAAAAGCAGCCTGCACTCAGGATATGCAAAATACAGTTTTTCTGTGGCTTCTTATATGGAGACAGACAACCATCGTTAGATGGCACATGCTTGGCATAAGGTGGATGTTGTCTTTCAATCTTTGTGCCACAGATAGCTGAACTAGAGTTTCCCTCTGAAATGACTTTTGGAACTTTTATATTTAAGTAATCATTTTTTTAAAAGTAGCTGGTTTTTTTCTGATGGTTCTAGACATTCAACCTATGGCAAATACTGCCCGTGGAGTTGCACTGAAGTGAAAATAGGATCTTGGAATGAGACAGGTTTGATAAATTCAAGTAAATACAGATGTTGTCCCTGATATTTTCTGGTATGAGTACCCTGCCCTTCCTCTCCAGGAACAGGAAAAAAGAGATTATTTGGTCTCGCAACTCATTCCATAACAAGGATGTCATTTGGATGGGGAAAATGGAGGAGAGGCGATTTAAGCGCTGTCTGTAACCCAGTCTGCTGGGCAGAGGAGTCCTAGGGAAGTAATCTACAAAGTAGAAACTAAAGACCTATTGTGCAAGGGCTTAGCAAGGAGGTACCATTCTGTGTAATTATCTCTCTTCAGGCTGTCTTCTGGAGTCACGCATCTGCCCATTAACCGTTGGAAAATTCTTAAAAATTAAAGGCTTGCCATATGCCACTAATCAGGTGCAGTCATGTCCTGTTTTTGGAGGGGAACTCAAAAACTTTTGTCTTCCATCCTCATGCTTTCACATAGAAATAAAAGGGGGGAATTTTTCTTGGTAGTTCTAAAAGTGTTTGAAGACAACACTTCATGATTTAGTCCAATTGTATCAAATACTCAGAGTAGTTACAAAAAAAAGTTGTCTAAAAAACATCTGTTGAATGTGTTAGAGACGGAAGTTCTTAACTTTTTTTGTTAAGACCCACTACATCTTTTTTTAGAAAGTGTAACAGGGAATGTGACTGAATGAACCCAGTACATGTTCCATTTAAGTAAAAAGTAATTTAACTGATTAATTCTTGGGGACTTGGAAGATTTATTCAAAGTACTGACATGAAAACTTGTATGATTCAGAATTCTGTGTCTTTAAAAATCCTTTCAAGTACTTCATGTGCTTTGTACTCTCAGAGAATAAGATTTGCACGATGAATGCAGAGTGTACATTGGAATTGCAGGAATATCCCAATACCTCATTTCTGTTTGAGGAACCCGTGGTTAAGTCACATTCTTCAAGTGTGTCCAGTCAATGTTCTAGCAGGCACCAATTCAACGGTAATAAACGATTACAGTACGTACCAAGCAATAGGCAACGGTTTAGCTTTGCTCTTTTATTTCTATAAATCCTTGCTTTTGATTCCCTCAGGAGTTTAAAATTTATGCAAGGAATAACATTCTCCTTCTTTTCATGGTTTTCCCCTGACCCTCTTAAAAATTTTGTATTTCAAAAACATACTGGTTCTGAATGTTTTGGGCTACTTCAATAACAGCTAATGAGCCCAACCCAGTCTGTATAAGCCTTGTAAGCCTAGATGATCCTTTTAACAAGTGCTTTTGTGACTCTGCATTTATTCAGTGTTGTGACCAGCAGTCCCATTTAATCACCTTAGAGTTCCTGGCCCGCTTGATCTGATACACATTTAAAACTAGGTTGCTGGGATTTAGAAGAGAAGTAATGTTTTAAATTACATGACTCTTTTGGGTTTGTGTAGCAGGGGAGGGGCTGCAGGGCCGGCTCCTGTGAGGAGCTTCTAGAAGCTTCCCCAGCTCCAGGTGGGACCCGCCCCTGGCCCAGGCTGAGCCCGTCAGTGAGAGTGGTAACACCTGTGGGGAACAGGTTTGAGAAGGGGAACCTGCAGTGAGTGAGGGGAGTGGGGTGTGAGAGGAACCCCTCTGCAGGTGTGGAGGTCAGGGAAGGAGGAGGGGATGCCCCTGCAGCCCGTGGTGAGATGGCAGGCTGTCCCCCCCAGCCCACGGAGGGGAGTGGGGGAGCAGATGCCCACCTGCAGCCCGGGGAGAGAGGAGCCCACGCCGGAGCAGGGGGATGCCCCACAAGATGGCCGCCGCTCTGTGGGAAAGCCCGCGCTGGAGCAGTTGGTGCCTGGAAGACTGCAGCCTGTGGAAAAGACCCACGCCAGGGAAGTTCGTGAAGAACTGCAGCCCGCGGAAACGACTCGTGTTGGAGAAGTTCGTGGAGGACTGTCTCTGGGAAGAGTGCGGAGTCCTCCTCCTCCCCCTGAGGAGAACGGAGCGGCAGAGACCAGGTATGGCGGGCGGACCCCAACTCCTGTCCCCCTGCGCCACCATGGGGAGGAGGTGGAGAAAATCGGGAATGAAGTTAAGCCAGGGAAGGAAGGAGGTGTTGGGGGAAGGTGTTCTAAGGTTTAGTTTTACTTCCTAATATCCTTGTTTTGATTTGATTGGTAGTTAATTAAATTGATTTTGTTTCTTCCCCAAGTTGAGTCTGTCTTTTGCCCGTGACTATAGTTGGTGAGTGATCCCTCCCTGTCCCTGTCTTGACCTGTGAGAGACTGAAAGAGTTAATGTCTCAGACATTGCGGTGGGGCAAGTTCTGCTTAACAACAAACTCTGCATAACAAGGAACTCTGCCTAGCAAAGAGCCACAGGTGAAAAGGAGCTGATCAGCGCCCATCAGCAACGGGAGGGGGGAGGGCGTGCTGGAGGGTGCACAGTTCCCGGCAACTCACCCTGCAGGGAAGGTGAAGTTGCTCCCCAAACGACCCCCAAGTCCCAAAGGCTCACAAACTGCTCATGACACCTAATTAGCCTAATGAGTTCGAGTGCCTGCCCGAAGGAGGGGCAAGGAGATGATACAAGGACACAAACTGAAGCCCCACGTGCGTAAGCCCACTGGGACTGGACCCCTCGGCTGACTGGACCAACGCTAGACACAGGAATGGTGAAATATTTATCTTCTCTCTTTTTCTTTTTTTTCTTTTTTTTTTTTTTCCCCCCCCCCGTAATCCCTACGCCTCATCCCTTTAGACATAAACCCCTGACCAAGTCTGGGACTAGGAGCGGATCCAGCTGCCCCTGGGCTCCTCTCTGAGAAGGAGTCTAGAAGGCAAGGGGGTCTGCTCTGAATCTCCTGACCCAACGGGAGGGCTCGCCTTATTGTCTTCCCTAAACTGATCCCCAAATAAGCAAGGCCTGTAGTATATGTTTGGTGAGGTACGGTTAGCATGTCACACAGTTTACTGACGTAGTTTCATGCTAATTTTTGTGGTGAGCATACCAATTTTTGTGGTGAGCGTGCCAATTCTTGTTGTGAGCGAATAAAAATTGAGTTTTGTGAGTTAAAGGATCCCTGGTGTCGTTTCACCTTAATCCTGACCTGGGAATCGGCAAACCTGAGTTGTTGTCCTGAGAAATTGGGATGTGACACGACCCGTGAGCCCTTTTTTATATTTTCTCGTCACCCCACTGTGGCCAGGGGTGGAGTGAGTGAGCGGCTGCCTGGTGCTTTGTTTACTGGCTGGGCTGAAACCACGGCACTGATGTGCATTTTTATTGCTGTTGGAAATGGATGTGTTGACATTTCCATGAATGAATACTTTCTCACAGATGGCTGTTTTTCTGTCAGTATTTTAAGAAAGTGGGAATAAAAATGTATGATTTATCTCATTATTTAGTAACTGTTTTATAGAATTGTATTCTTGTAAGCTTCACTCTCTGTTTCATACTATATTGCCTTGTATAATAAGTTAAGTCCCAATCCTGAACCTACTGAACTTTTTCTTATATGCTTCTTCTTAAATGGGTACTGTACTAGGCCTCTGACATGTACAGCTCCAGATGTGCAAACAGATGTGTTTGCATAGTCCTACATAGAGCAATTTAGGACATTACTCATCATAATCTGAGCTTTTTAGTGAAGGAGCATGTCCTTCTTTCAATTTGACAGACTGCACAAGGGACAGATGACAGGAGGAAAGAAGCATGTTGTGTGGGGGTATTTCTGCCTTTGTAATAGGCCAAATTCTGCCTGCATTTGCCTGTGCAGTGCAGCTATGTTACTTCTTATTGTGTATGTTAAGGAGAACAGAGAAATACTTTAGATCAACTACTTTTTTCTTGGTGACACAGCTGCTGACTGCAGACATTGCAATTGCATCATGTGTATAGAGTAGAGCAATCAAGTGGGTCAAGGTGGGCTCAGCATGTGTTGCTAGATGCTGTCCTCCTGCTACCTCCTGTCTGCCTCTACCTCACTGCTTATTCTGCCTCTTGATGTTTTTAATGGTTTGTTGTCATGGCTTGACAGTTTCTTATGAGACCACATGAAAAGATGAGCTACATTTTGGACTGTAGGACACCAGGAGAGGAAGAGGAAGGCTTTAAGTAAGCAGGTTGTTAAATTAAAACCTATACAGTCTTTATGATTTCTGGTAGAAATTCACGCATATGTGAAAAGATCCATCAGTTCCGTATATTACAAGAAGAGTGAGGAAGATAGTCTACTATAATATCTGAGGAGAAGAATTATATGTGTGCTATAAACAATTGCTTGATCTGAAAATATTCTCCTATGCAAAGTTAGGTATAGCTTGAATTTTTTTCAAACTTCTCAGGTGGTGGAGTTTGTTGGGGTTTTTTGTTTGGGTTTTGGGGTTTTTTTTTTTTTAATAACTTGTGACATTCAATTCATGTGTGATAAATTAAGTATGTGTGTAAGCCCGTTCATGCTTATTAGATATTTCCAAAATTACAGGTCTATAAAAAATACCTAAAGCATTTGCTGTGGAGTTTTACCTTAAATTTGTGTGCAATGTCTTTATTCAAAAGAAGAGGGGTGGCTGAGTGGGTGGCTTGTTTTTTCGTTGGCATACTGAACTTTGGGCTGCAAACTGAAAAGCTTTGTGATTTTGATTTATGACAGAAGAAAATCATATTTTCACTGTAATATTTTTTTCCGGTGCTTTCTGAGCAATTCTGTTCTTGACCAGAAGAAACTTCTTGTTTTTTGAAAATCTGTGTTGGTATCTTGAATTTCAGAAAGCATTGCTCCTAGAAAATGTTGACATTTGGTCCCCCCGCATATGGAAGTTTTTGGAACCAGATAATCTATCTGTAATTGGTTTATGAATGATCAGATCTCTTGTGGATAGAGCATCTTCAGTGCTTGCCCTCTGCCCAAGTTCTGATGAGATTGCTTTTTAGTGCTAGTACCATAAATAACTTCATTGTTACGGGCACGTGCACTCTTGTGCATTATCAAATGGGTTGAAACAACTGACTGAATTTGTAAATGCCAATAACTAGCCATCATATACAAATGTAACTGATGTAGATTATTATACTGTGTGTGTAAACAAGGTGTATGAGCAACTCTGCTGATTTATCAACATCAGAAAAGCCGCAAAGCTTATTAGCAGTTAGATAAAGAGCAGCTTTGGTGTATTAAGTTGTAATAAATATTCCTATTCAATTTTTCCTTCCCACTTCGTACTGTGCTTTTGTGTTCTTGTTCATGCTTTTTTAATTAATGGAGATGTCAGTTAAACTGGCCAGACTATTCCTCTGCCTTTTGTTTAAAGAAAAAGATGTTCTTTCTTTGCTCCAAAAGGTGAAGGGATAGGAAGGACAGCACCCCTGTTCTGTGAAGACTGTAGTATAGTTAGACCATAGTGTCTGGACATGTGATGCATATTGCATTTATAGAGCAGTAATGCAGAACAGAAGTTGAAAATATGGTATTTCTTGTGTCTTGGTTGTATTATTGTCCCAGCTGTAAATTAGGTAGGATTGTGTTTGCTTTTCAGTGCCTGCCTTGTCACACTTACTGTAAATTAATCTTTCTTATGTTCTTTACCTACTGCTCCTAGCCACTTGTACTTTCTCTTCTGTTTACCCTATGTCATCTGTCCTAGGAACATCTTAGAAAAAGACCAGATTACAGTTCCCGTTATGCATTTCGTAAGGTTACATTTCAGCTGTCATTCTTTGCCCAGTCTTCTAGTGTCTTTTAAGTTCAGATTCTCTCAGTCTGCCATGGACATGATGGGATGTGAGTTATGATGCAATAGAACACTTATGAAGTATAAGGCTAGAAGTCAAGTACCGTTAAATGCACAAATGCATGAATGGTTGTGCCATAAGTCACATATTAAAATGTCGTGTGATTGTAAGTTGGCCCAGTGCAGTTCTTTACTTAAAAAATGATAGAGAAAGTTCAGGAATAATTTATTTTAAATTATTTTTAAAATACTTTATAATTCTGAGTAATTCATTGTTTTAAATTGAATACAAAGTAAATGGGTTAAAATGATGAAATATATATTCTCTATTTTAGGTTAACACTAAAAGATCTATAAATGGTTTTAGATGAAAAAGAGAGTAGGCGTGCATTTTCAAAGCTAATATGACTACTGTATTCTGCAGGATCAGGGTCCCTAAATTCTTTCGAAATCTCTACCTTTTTCTCATAGGCAGAAACTTACAAAAGTGTCTGAGGATTTTGAGCAGGCAGTCTGACAGAAGTTGTAAAGAGAATAGATCCTGCAGTCTTTTGTTACGGTTTCTTCTTGCACTGGCTGCTCAGAAGTTGATCAAAGTAATTTTGCAGTAGAGTAGTATGAGGTAATTTTCTATTAGTAAAAGCATTATTGTAATGCCCAACATTCAGAGCTGTATAAGATCTAAAACAAGGTGGGTTTTTTCAGTCCTCAGATGCTTTATGCTTAGTTTAAATATTAGAACTTGGACATTTTTGTTGCCTATCTAAACTCCCAGTCCCCCTTTGTGTCCTAAGGTCTTGGTGAAGGTGCTCCATAGCAGTGTGCCCAGAGCTCAGTTTTGCAGTCTTGCAGGTAATGAGCAACACTTTTCTTTTTTTTTTTTTTTTTATAGAATTTGTAGAGTTTTTTAGAATTTCTTAGATGTTTCTCAGAGCATGAAGTTCTTATGATGTAAGTCTCCCTTACCTTTCCACTCTAGATGAATCTTGACCATTGTCAATTTAAGCTTTGTTTTTAGAAAGCTGAATTGGAGCAGTTTTTCACACTCAGTTTCAAATTCCAAGCGTGAAGATGGCAGTAGAGCTCACTGAAAAATGAAATTTCTGGTCCCTGCAGAGTTGCAGGAGTTCATGAGCTGGTTTTGTGGCTATATGAGATTGAGTTGAGATCTTGGAATTTCATTTTGATAAATCTAAAATACCATCTTTGTTTTGACATGTTACACTGTACAGCATTCTACTATGTGTAAATAATGGTTTTAAGGAGAAAAGGTGTAAGTTCTTCCTAAAAGTGTGAGTTAAGTAATATGCTATCGTGAGACTTTGATATTTTTTTTTTTTTTTTTGCATTTTCTGATGGCTATGGATTCTGTCAGAGAAAAATATTTGATAGCTGTAATTGAGAGCAATGTTTAAATGGGAGATGGTTACCAAGGCCACCTTTTTTGACTTTGTGTGGTGAGAAAGGTATGAAAAATTAAGCCTCTCAAGTTCTGCTTTTTTAATACTGTACAGAAAAAGAAAAGTGTGTAACCTTACATAAAATTAAACTCAGAATACTCGAGTACTGAGTTTGAAATATAGTGAATTTTGAAATATGGTGAATTCAATGGGTGGCAGTTTCACCATCTGTCAGACAAGTTTTACTTGGAATAACTTCTCATACCGGGAAAAGTGATGCTGAGGTGGAAGATGACTGATGAGCAGCAATGATCGAAGGAGGTCTGGGGCTGGGAAGTAGAACTTTTGGCCTTACTGTAACTTATGTACAAGGATTTTTGTGTTAAAACTTTGCAGTTCTATGCAACCTTAATTTAATGAGGAAAGAGGTAGGATAGCATTATTGGCTCCATTTGACTTGTGTGAAAATTGTAATGTAGAAAAATGAAGGAAATAAAAATGTGGCTGAAGACTCAGGTTTAGAAGTGACCTCTAAACCAAACTTCAGTAATTGTGACAGGTCTGGGAGCAAGTGCATGCCTTTTAAAAGTATTTAAAAGTGCTTTAAAAGTAATATCTTAAGTGTCTAGTTTGAAAATGCACAATGAATGGTTTTGGGAGCAGTAACTCTCCCAGACCTGCCTTACTACAAGGGCGTCCAAACTCCCCTTGGTTTTTCTGCTGCAGTAGCACCTCTCATACATCTCGGCTTGAGTCAGAGTCCCTTTCTTGCATAGCATTTGACAATCAGTAAATACCCTAACGGGCAGAAAAAGAATCATGGGCTTCATCATTCCCAGCCCCCCCAGTTCAGAGAACTTGTGCCTTCTGCCTCCAAACAAAGGTCCCTCTGTAAGGCAACTTCTCATTGGAACCTTCTTCATTCCATTCTAATGAGCACTAAGCAGGTAGTTATGATTTATTAATATCTCTGGTCACAAGCTCTACAATGTAATTAATGCACTGCAGATTTTCATCTCATTTTACAGCATAATATGCGGCTATTAAAGTGTTTCAGGGAGCTATGGAGGCCAACTGTGTGGGTGGCGCTTAGGGGTGGAAAAATATATGAAAGGGGGAAAGTAAAATAAAAAGCGCTAAATATAGTAGTTTATTTTTTTATCAGCAATTTTGTGTGACCCTTTTTATGTATGATCCCTTATGAGTATTAAAAAATAAGGCGCCAAAAGGTGTTGACTTTTGCTGTTCTTAGAATGGGAGCACTCAGACTCACGGTGAATGTCTTCCAGCTACTGACATTCAGTAGACGGTGGAAGCAGGATTAAGGGTCAAAGAACAGCTACTCTGTCTGAAATGGCAAAATCTTTATTTTCATCTTTTTTTCTTTATCTTAGGAAAAAAGTAATCAAAGCTTACTAAACTCCCTTTGGGAGGATGATACCCAAGACTCGTTTTCATGAAGGTGCTCCCTGAATTTTAAATGTTTTAGTTCCATTTAAGTAGTATCATTCCTCTTCTGACATTTGGATTTGGATTAAAACGGTTCCAAAGCTTGTCCTACAGCTGCTTGTCAAGTGCTCAGACTGTAGAAGTAAGGGGAATCTTGTCACATTACATCTAATTGTTCCAGTTTCGCCTGCCAGCCTGTGACAAGGTCAAAGCACAGCACAAAGCTCTGAGTTACAGTTAAAAACAAGATATTATAAATTTCTCAATACTGTTGCCTAAGTTTGAAACAAATGGAGAAAAGGGACTTTTTTCACGTCTGGCAACGTAGACAGTGGTATTGCATTGTCCCCTCGCTGGAGCCAAATTCTGAGAGATGCCAAGCACTTAGTATTCCAAGATAATTTAATGTGCATTGGAAATTTTCATTCAGATGTTTTTCATGTCTGAGGATTTTGACCAATAATTCTCCTATGGATGTATTTGGTGGTCAATAGATTTTAGTTAATTACTGAGTAGTGAAGACATAATTTCTCATGGTGGGCTTTTAAATTGCACAGTTCCACGGCTATTGTCCTTACTAACTATTGTATAACCATGCCTTCAGTGTTGCAGATGTAATGCGTATGTGGGGCTGTTCCATCTTTTTTCCTTTCCCTTTGCTTTTTTTCTCTGGGCTTCTGAACACTCACCTTCATTTTGGAAAGGTGTTGCATTGGTACATGCAAATGATTTTTCACTGACTACTCCCTGTGTCTGTATAAATACAATTGCATTGCCAGCTCAGAACCGAGCCTCAGAAAAAAGTGCAAAGCTGGAGGTGGGCAGAAGTACTCAGAGGCCTAGAGATGGAGGTGGGGTTTTAATGGAATTTTCAAGAGGGTCTGAATTAGTTCATATCTCAGTTTTGAGAGCTTTAAAGGGAGTAAGGCAACTAGTCTGTTAGGAGATTAGTTATTTATAACACCTTCAAATTACATTTTGCCATGGGTGACTGAGTGTGACTATGACTATTGTCCCCTTTATCAGAGCATGGACAACATGATGGAAAACGCTAGTGAATGATGTTCTTTTTTAATACAACTTTGACATGAAAGCAGAATTCTGCAGTGGAACTTGCAGCACTTAGATTAATTACAAAATAAATAGGAAAACTGCTTCAGCCAGATGTAGGTATGAGGAATGGAGAAACTACATACTCTAATTAAAAAAATCCACTTCAATCTTTATACCTTCTCATTCAGATAACAAAAAAAATCTCTTGGGAGGTAGACACATATTCTGTATTATTTAGGTGCTAAATTATCCTCTGTGTGTTGGAACTACTAGTAGATATGAACAAATAACGCAAAAAGTTTCTCTGTGGTGCTAAGCTTAAATTAAACAGTTCCTCCCACCAAAACACAATGCTTCCTTCTTCCTGCCTCTGCAGATCCCAAGTTTTTGTGAGTGGCAGGGTAATTGAAATGGAATTTCCTATGGCATTCAATCCACCAGATAGATTCTCTAATGTCTGATGCGCTATACATGCAAGTCAAAGATTTTTATTCAGGTGAATTTTCTGCTGTCTTATTACAAGAGTTCACTTCACAGTATGATCCTTTTTTTATTGTGGCACTAATACTCTTTTTTTCACCAGCCAGTCTTTCTGGATTCAGGAACTTACCCTGAAGTTCCTGCGGGAATTTAATATCATCAAAATACCTGTTCTGTTTGGTTGCTTATTAGAAAATCATTTGATTGTGGACAAGAGGATAGATGTGTGCACATACAGATAGTAGGTCTGTGTAAGATTTGTCTCCTTAGATGCTAGGTTAGAGAGCAAACATCGGATCAGGGTTTGTTCTAATGGTTGTTCTTACCCCTTAGAGAAGTAACCAGCTGGCTGATGGTATAGATGCAACTCTGATCTGTGCATGTGCAAATTAGAGTCATGGGGTGTGTATTAGCTTGGCTGTGTCAAGGGATATATCAGTAAAGTTGTTGATTCCTACCTGTTGGGAAAACAATACAGCCCTGGTGCTATAAGCTCAGTTGTATGCATGTGAGAAGATTCCATGGGGATATTCATTAAGGACATTTGTCTCCCTCTCTCCTTAGAGGGCTCAATAAGAAATGGTTTGGCATTGAACATAGGCATGTTTATGAATCAGACACTTGAATCGTTATCCTGAAATTATTTTTTATGTAAATATGGCTGTTATGATGAGGAAGAATATACAAATTAAGCCAGTTATAGGAATAAATATTAGTTAATCCACCAAAAGCTGTAAACTGTTTTTTAAATCTTTTAAAGGAACTACAGGTAATTCTTTCCTTGCTTTATCTTCCTACCTTCTCATGTGTCTGTGAACTCTTTAGAGAATAATTTGGCTCTTTATGTCAGTGTAGAAGAAAACAAGGCAGCGGAATCCGAGAGTGACTACAGCCTGTATAAACCCACTAAAATTGTAATAGTAATAAATTGTAGTGCATCAGCCAGCTCCAGATCCAATCTTGCAGCTTTTAACAGAAGTAGCTCGTAGTAAAATTCACTGTCTATGGACTAAGCCAATTCATCTGTTTCTTCAACACAGATTCCTCATTTTAAGGCTTCTATTCCTTGCAGGTAATCAAGGGTTCGCTTTAAAAGCATGCAAAATTTATCTACCAGTAAAGTTAGTGAGAATATTGCTATTAACATCTAAGGGAATAATACTGAGAACATCTGAGATTCCTTCCTGGCTTACAGACTTCAGATTTTTCTAGTTTTTTTCTTCTTTTAAATTCAAGAGATTGTATATCAAAAGAACCTCAGAAGATCAAAAAAAAAGTCTGCCTGTACTTACTCCAGTGTTAAATTTTCAGTGATTTCTTCTGGAGGCTGCTGTTTATTGCAGCCCCGTGGAAAGGTAAAATCACTTGAGACATATGTATGAAGACGGAGGTGGGGTGCTTTTACTTCTTGTCATCTGTTGTTACAGCTTTGTGCTGGTCCGTTTGCCTCTCCTCTAATCCAGTTTCTCTCGGCTGCCCAGAAAGGATTAAGGTGGTTATTCAATACTGTTCACTGGAATTGCCAAATCAATATTTAAAATACATTGGTCTTGGATATTTCCAGAATCCAGCAGAACTTGCAGTATGTATAACCTATGTACAGTTAAATATGTTAAAACATTGTATTGGGTTTGCATGGCAAGGTTTTGGTAGTGGGAGGGATACAGGGGTGGCTTCTGTGAGAAGCTGCTAGAAGTTTCCCCCGTGTCCGACAGAGCCAATGCCAGCTGGCTCCAAGATGGACCCACCGCCGGCCAAGGCCGAGCCCATCAGTGATGGTGGTAGCGCCTGTGGGGGAACAGATTTAAGAAGGGGGGAAAAAAAAACCCCTAAAACTGCTGCAGAACAGCAGCTGGAGGAGAGGAGTGAGAATATGTGGGAGCAACAGCCCTGCAGACCCCCAGGTCAGTGCAGAAGGAGGGGAGGAGGTGCTCCAGGCGCCGGAGCAGAGATTCCCCTGCAGCCTGTGGGGAAGACCACAGTGAGGCAGGCTGTCCCCCTGCAGCCCAGGGAGGTCCACGGGGGAGCAGATCTCCACCTGCAGCCCAGGGAGAGAGCACCCCACGCCGGAGCAGGGGGATGCCCGAAGGAGGCTGTGACCCCGCAGGAGCCCGCGCTGGAGCAGGCTCCTGGCAGGACTTGTGACCCTGCGGGGGACCCATGCTGGAGCAGTCTGTGCCTGAAGGACTGCAGCCCGTGGGAGGGACCTAGTTTGAAAAATGGGTAGATATTGTAGTCGGAAATGTTATTAAACATATTTATTTCAGGGTTCCTTTGTTTAGTGCCTATTTTCGTATCTGAATTGATGTGATAAGAGATTTATCACCAGAAAAAAATTAACAGTTTTTAGTTGAGTGGGTTCATAACTATCTTTGCTACAGTGGTTCTGTAGAGGTCAAATTGTAGCACAGTGACACATTACACATTTCATTACTCAAAAATCTTGTTGGGAGGCTTATTATTGATGTCAGCTAGCTGTGGTTGCTTGAATGCTTTTCCTAGCTGGACCACTAAGTTGCCAGAAACCCGCTTAATCTTTGTTTCTAAGTATAGGACACATGTATTTCCAGTAGAGAGTAGGAATGCTGTGTAAAAACCTGACCAGTCATGTTTGAGAACTGTGGGTTTAAATTGGCATAGGTGCTAAGATGAGCAGGAGAAGGGAAAGCCAGTGCTGCTATGGAAGGAGATGAGAAAAACCTGGCTTGCATCTAGTGGAACTAAGATGGAGAAAACGTATATTGAATTCTCTGAATTGGTCAGTGCACCAAATACTGAGGAAGAAAAATTCCGTAAGCAAAATGACAAACTTAGGAGATAAATGGACATAAATTGAGCAGTAATAAATTTTAAGCTGGAAATTAGAAGTTTTCTGATGAGGAAGGTACTATGGTGGTGAAACAAGAATAATAATTGTGGAAAAGTGAATGAAGTTTGAATATTTGACATGATTTCTACAATTTCATTGGAATGGGCTTTTGTATCCCTTTTCCATTTTGACTGTCTGCAGTTACAGGCTTTGCTGAGCAGCTCTTCCATGTCTCTCCTGACCCTGTACAGAACATAGCACAGTAGGACACCAGTCTCTCTGGAGGTTTTGAGGTCCTGCAAATATGAATGCGGGCAGAATCCCAATCATATATTCAGTTCCAGTAGTGAGTCAAACATATCTTCTATCTTGTTTTGTAAAAACTTACATATAACATCTAGAAACAAATTTAGCAATAAATAACAAATAGCATGAAAAAAAATCACTACAAAGGAGCAAAATGTCATGGAAAGAATATTCAGCTGAATGAATGGATGAGCAAAAAAATTTGCTGCCGAGTGAGAGATTTAGATTATGAAATCACAAATAAAGTTTTCAAGGAGACCTGTTCCGTTGCTTAGGCAGTGGTTAATTGCTTTTTCTCAAAGCAACAAATTTACAGCCTGGATTTATCTGAGTATTGATGTGGCTTCCTGCAAAGGAAGTTTGTCTTAGGTGAGATAAATGGCACAGACTAAAAATGGGCTCTTCTTAAATGTAGTATTCCAGTAATTTAAAAATGATTGTGTATTTCGTCGTGTGGGAACAGGCAGAAGCATGGACTGTGGTGAGGCTTATTGATTGCTGCAGGAGTGGATACTTCCTAAACAACTCTATCAGTAAAATTAAAAATTTATCAAAAATGCTGAGAATTTGTAAAGAAAAATAGAATTTCTTAGTCAAAATATTAGCAAGTTCTGTCAATTTGAAAAATGGCACATGTGTACACAGGTATTGCTGTTCATGCTGAGCATTTGGAGTATTATGGCTAGCTCTAGTTATCTACATAGCAGTGATACTGATATCAGGTATTACTGAATAGTTAAGTATTCCTAATTACTTTGTCACAGTCCTTTCATTTAACTAAAAGCATAAAAAAAGCCAAAAGTAAAAAAGAAGTCTTTCCCTAAGTCTACAGCATCTTTCAATTCTTATGCTTTTCCTTTTAAAAACTTCGGTAGTCTACCAATTGCAACCATTTACTTCACACTGGTAGCTGATTAGGTGACTTGAAACCCTGGATCAGCTGAGAACATGATTTTATTTCAAATTCACCTGATTCCCTTTTGTGTTTCATTCTCTTTTGTTACCTTAGATGACTATTCTTCTTTTTGGCTTTCAGGTTGTCATTTTGATTTTTTCCTACTGACTCTGGACTGGTGGGTTTTGGTGCTTTTTTTTTTTTTTTTTTTCTTTGGTGTTATGCCTGGCCTCCTGGCTATACAATTTAGTATTTTTAATCTTCATCTCTGTTCCTTTTGACATCAGTCTGTGTTCTCTATTTCATCTTTTATAAGCTTCCTTTTAGCTTCTCTTTTGCTTCTGATATCTCCTGATAGCTTCTCTTTTGCAGGATTCCCTTTTTTGACTGATGCATATGTTAACAAGGTTGAGTATTGTTTTCCAAGTGAGTAGTTTTATTCGGTGAAAACTGCAGTTTTAGTCAACATGAAACCTGTGTGACTTTTTAAACTTTTAGACCTTTAGTTTAAAAAGCGGTTCCATGATAACATTTGCTGACATATATCCAAAATATTTCTCAGTCTGGATTCATCAGGTATGTAGCAGCATTTATAAAAGCAGTTTGGAGGGGGTAGCTGATCCTTTTCAGAAGCTTGCTGTAGTCACAAAATTTACTAAGTAGTCTTCCATGTCTAAGGAGATAGATAGACAATGAACAAAGATAATTTTGAATGGATTTTTCCTGTTCTTTCCTGCTGAAGCTGTTCTGTGTAAACAATTATAGTCTTACACTCTAGGATATAACATGAGAATGATTGTCTGTGCAGTCAGGAAGATGTGGGTTCCCGTCCCTATTCCAATGATTATTTAGGTAGATAACATAAAGTGAAACTGTTTAAAAGGAAATGGAGACAAGTCTGCACCAGAATAGCTTACATTTTAAAGATTGGGAAAATGCTGCGAAGGTGCACAGTGGGGATTTGAAGCCTGCTCTCCGGAGGAATCATCTAATCAGATGTTCATAAAGTAGAAAGAACATTATAACTCTGTTCTTTATAAAAATTTAGGTACAGCTCTTAGGTGTACAGGTGTATCTCTTTGTTCACCTAGCCCTCCACTTCAACTAAAAGAGTTGAAAATGTAGTGAAATAATTTTTTTCTAAATTTATCAATATGTATGGTTTCAAATGCAAAGTATTATGTCAGATCTTACTTTTGGCTTTGCCTGAAACACATTTTCACTACTTTGGCCATTGAATTGAAAAAATCAGTCATCCATTGAGCCATAACCTAGACCAAAAAGATCAGACCAGTCGTCATCTTTGTCAAATTCTTCAAGCGATGTGTCAGCAGCAGCTCTGTTGCCTTCATTAGAGCTTTAGCCATGTGTTATATCAACCTTGGGTGTCTGGAAAGAAAATTAATCTCCTTTAACAGCAGCAGTTGGCTTTTTAAAAGCAGACTTTTAAATCTCTACCTGTGTCTAATATCTTGGCTGAGAGATCCCAGTGTGCATCCAGTAAATCTAACAAGATAATTTGTTTGGTGGCTAATTTCTTATTTTTCAAAGAGAACAACTTTGGGAAGCTTGACATTGTTATAAAATTATGCTACGCTATTGTTCTGTCTCCTATTGTGAATATACAAAACCACTTTCTGTAAAATATAAATGCTTCTTAAGTCTTTTTTTTCCCCATTGGAAAAAAAAATAAAGAAAGATTTATTCACAGAACTTGGAGGAAACTGGATTTTTTTAGCTAGGTTGTTGATGGCATAAGCCATAAACTATCAAGCTATGTTCATGGGTCAGTGAGCACTTCATGACTGGAGATGTATGAAAGTCTGCTGAGAGAGCACATCATGCCCTACTCTCATTCTAACATCATTCAGTTGTTTTTGAGAGGTGAGAGATTTCTATTTCCCATACCATCCCTTTTTATTATTTTTAACACCAGCTTTCTGAACATCCTTTCCCCCCCCCACCTTTTGTCCTTGTTCTTTTTTATTTGCAAGAGTAGATGACTGTGTGGAAGAAAAAATACCAAAAATATGATAGTGACAGGATGTTGATACAGACAGTAGTTTAGATAGTGAGCTGCTCTCACTGTCCTCTGCTCCTGTCTCCAAATTCAAGCAACATTTTAAATATTTTATACCTTTTGTATTTTTAAATAAGAAAGGGAAGGATTGGCTTATGCACAAGCTGAGAGACTATAAATTAGCAGAAATTATAGTTTAGCCAGAGATTTTGTAGTGAAAAGCACCTCTTTGTCCCCAAATCTTGAAAATACTCTTAGAGATGTTCTTGTATTGTTGTGTACTTTAATAGCTGTGTATTGTACAAATAACTGTATCCATGTTACCTGGGACATGAGATTGTATGACCCTCCCTCTTCCTCAGCAAAGCTCAAGGAATTTCTCACTGCCAGTACTGTGACAGGGAGACCTTTGTTTATGCAGTCAGGTAGATTGAAATAACTGCCTGTATTCTGATATATTTAGTTTGGTAACCAGAATGTCAGATCGTATTTGGATCCATTTGTGTCTCATGGCATCCTCCTAATTTACACTCTAGATGCTTGATTTTTCTGGCCACAAGACAATACTCATTGAGGTTTGTTTTATTTTCAATTTTACCTTTTGAACAACTACAGAAAATGGGTTTTTCCTTTTCTGTTGTGCTTTAATGTATTCCTGAACCACACAGGATTGTATAATTATCTCTGTAAAAGTCAAAGTTACCAGTGTTCTCAAAAGTAAAATTCAGAATAGTTGGTGTTGTTAGTATAATGATGGACTCTTATTTAGACATCAGTCACAAAAGCAATGTGTGGTCCACGTTTAATACTTAGTCTCAGATGAGCAAAATGCTAAACACCATTTTCTGTGTTAATTGTAAAAAGTTGACATTCTTATCCATCCTAGAAGAAACTAAACAGGAAAGGCAGGCTTTGTGGTGTGTGGGTCACACTAAGTCTGAGTCAGATTGACTCAGTTGTATGTGGCTGCCTTAATACCATTGAAAACTTGCAGATTGTGGATTTTAAAGCCAGTATGAGCCTCGTTTTCCACATTGGAATCCTATTACATTTTACGTATTTGCTCAGCTATTGTTGTTAGTTTGGTTAGACTGACTCTGCTTCACAGGAGAAGAATCATGACAGAAGTCCTGTTTAGAAGTCCTTGTAAAGTGAAGTACAGCTAATTGATGAAAGTTATACATTAGTAAATATTTTTAAAACCAATTATTGATCATCATACACGTGCTCAGTTAATTGATAGAACAGACTGTGCTCATTGTCAGCTTGGTCCATACATACATGGAACGATACAGATTTTTTAGCCTTAGTGTTTATTTTTAATTCTGAATAGTTAAGCCTCTAAATAAAATAGATCTGAAATATTTTATAGATTTTTTTTTTTTTTAATATTATGAATGGCAGTATCATCTTCTAATCGATGCCTCTGTTAACATCTGATTCTGCATAAACTAAGCTAACTTAAAAATTGCTCAAACAGCTGCTTTGTCATCATATAACTGACAGAGTTTCTGCTGGAACATCTGTTGCCATGTTGCGAAGTTTCCCTTTTTAATTATTTATGTTCAGTCTCTGTTGACAGGACAGAGGTTGTCAAATTATGGAAGTGTAGAAGTAGTATACTAAACTAGCAAGATGATACATTTTTATTTTTTCATTTGATTTTGGGTGCTTTTATCCTGTGCGTTCGTTCTTCTTTCTTCTTGCAAGTTCCGTGTTCACCCTCAGCTCATTCCCTTCCTTCCCTTTTTTTCCTTCTTCAGCAGGCATCCCATTTCAACAGCTGGAATTTCACTCAATTCTCCCTGCCTTAAGAGGGTTTTGGAGGAAAGCTGCAGATAAGACCTGTTATTTCTTAGAAGGGACACCTGAAGTGGCGCACTGAATTTGAGTGTCCCATTTGAGATATCCCAGACAGGTATAGTTCAACACCTGAAATGGGGCATTTAAGGACTACTGTCCTGCACACTCTGTTCTATATTCTAAGTATTTTACTTTCATGTATACAGATGATAGTGCCACATATATGCATTCAGCTCTCATTCTGGAAAATATCTTGTGAGCTAATAGGGTTTAGGTCTAATCTCTAGGCAAGATCCAACTTATAAAAGATCTTGAATGAAAGATTTCTGCTGACTTTGGCCTTTTTGTCAAATCCCTGAACTTTTTTTGATGATTGCAAATTTGTCTGATTCTGTGTATATGTAGATTTTTAATGTAGCGAAAGTACTTGGAGCACTGTGAAATTTGCTGTGTGAAGTTAACGCTCATAGTTTTTACTTTAAGATTTGACAATTTGTTGAAATCTACATACTTATCAAAGTCATTTGGATTGTCACAAAGATTTGAATTTAAGTATGGTATAAAAGAGCTCTTTTAAAAGGCTACCATTTTTTCAGGAAAGAGGAATAGCAGGAAGAGGTGTGTGTTGCCTTCTGTGTCGATTGCTCTGAGTTGCAGGAAGAGGTAAAGTTTCCTTTCTCTGGGGAAGGGGATGGGGAAATGGAGAAAGAAGGCATATTTAGAGTTTCTTATGGAGCACTAGGCAAGGGAGATCAGAAGGTGACACTTCAGACCAATCATCGAAAGCAGAGTTTTGTAGTGTTGGGGGACTTCAGCTAGAGTGGTATCTGTCTGGAAAGGATACAGCCTACAGCAAATTTTTGCAAGTTGCTGGTGAGGATTTTCTCATACAGAAGTTGGAGAAAGTCTCCAGGTCTTCTTGTGATTGGCTAACTGCTAATTTTAGGCTTACTGTTACATTTTCAAGTGGACAATTAAAATCTGTTCTTAGAAAAGGCGGGTGGAAGAACATTAAATAATTAAATAAACCCAACCCCATAGACTTAAAAAAGACAACTTTAACAAATTCAGGGGAAAAAAAAAAAAATGAATTTAATCCTCTGAGAGGCAAGCACTTGGGTAAATGGAGTTCAGAGTAGCTGACACTTCCCTAAAGTATATTAAGGGTGCTAACTCAAACTCTTGCACTCCAGAGGATGGAAAAGGTAGTACACAGCAGGGGAAACTAGGCCAAATTATAAACTGCACGCATGAAGTAAGAACACAGAAACAAACCCTGAAAGACAGAGGCACAAGTGGAAACTCAGCTATTGGGGTAATGAGTTTTATGGAGGCGCACTGCTAAATAGCAGGGCTACATTCAGTTCCACAGAGGCCTTTCCTAGGACTGGTGCTACTTAATATTTTCATTTACAAGTTGGATATTGGAAAAGAGAGTCTGTTTATTAAATTCACAGATTATGCCTCTCAGAAGGAAGTATGCTGGAAGGGAGCTTTATAATTCAAAGTGATGTTGACAACTTATGGAAATGTCCAAAAAATATGGTGAAATCCATTAAATTCAGCACAATGTCTCCTGCTAAAGCAGGTTTAATTGATTGGGTAAATGCAGGATAGCTAGTTAGCAGCTCTTCCAAAGGAGATGTAGGAAGTAGTGAATTGCAAGCTGAACTGTGATTAAGTTGTTGCAGAAAGGGCAAGGAAAAAGTAATACTGTATTGGGAAGTGTTAGTAAGACTATTGTTTTCAGATACGTGAATTTATTCACCCACTGCTTTTGCTGTCCGTAAAGCTTCAGTTGCAAAACTGCTTTCAGTTTTAGGCATTGCTATGCAAGGAAAGCGTGTTGGGTTATGGAATTAAAGACTCATCACTACACACATGTGAGCGCAAAGAAGCTCAGGAACACAATGACAGGCGAGGGAATCCCAGTAACCCAGTCAGAGGCGCAAGCTTCAGCCTGGCTCTTCCCAGGTCTGTCACAGAGGAGCCACCAGCCCCTCGTCCCAGGGTGAAACCCATCAAGATCAGTCAAAGGGACAAGTTCTCCAGAGCACCTTTTGGACTGAAGGGGGTTATTGCTTAGGGGGTGTGGGCCTTGTTATGGGATGCAGGGAAAGGGCATCTCGGTATTGAATATGTCTTACTGTGGGATGCTTAGGGAAGGAACCAAAAGCGGGGAAAGGGAGGAATCTTGGTGGTTTTGGAAGAAGCTTGGGGAAATTGAGAGATAAGATGATAATAAAATGAGCCTGTTTGTGATCAGTGTGCTTGCCTAGCTGTGCCCTGAGCCTGATCAGTGCAATCTGTACTGCTTTCCTGTTCAACTCTGTTTTTAAATATTTTCCTGAGGAAAAGGGCTCTCTGTTTTCAGCACACTTCTGTCTACGGAGGTCTAAGTGCCAGCGAGTTGAGTGGACCATGGGTCATAGGGGCTTGTGTGTTTGTGGTGCCAGTAGCTGGAGAGACCCAGCGTGTCCGTACTGTGTGGATGTATGTGTTGGTGTGTAATCACTAGCAAACATCAAACCAGAGTAGCCGGTGAGTAGGATGGAAGCTTGGGAGTCATACTGGATTGGCTGTGAGTCTGGAGAGACTCAAGCGGTCTGTGAGTTGACTGCTGGAGGCACCAGGAGGTCCAAGCCGGCTATGGAAGAGAGCGTGGCCTCTGGGGTATGGCTTCAGGAATGGTCATAAATCTGGGTCAGCAACCATAGGTACCTGGTTGCATATGCTTGTGTCTGTGAGCGAGGCAGCTGGGAGGCCAGGGGATCAAGGAGCCAGGTACTAGGTAGGCTGAACTTCAAAGGCCAATGACTAGAGAGACACATACTGTGTATATCTGTGTCCATATACGTATATATCTTCTGCTAAAGGGCTTTCATCCATACTGTCCAGAGAAGGGAACAAGATGAAGCCATTGGTGCTCTTTCTGTTTGAGTTCAGGTATCTGTGTGGCCAGCCGCGTATGTATGTATATATGCACTGTGTGTATGTCTGTTCAGAGATTGTGCACCACTTTGCTGCTGCCTGGGCCTGGTGATACGGAGCTGCAGCAGCCTTGCCTGTATTGAGCTACCAGATTTGGCAATTCGTGACAAGTATGTTTGGAGAAAGCTGAGAGACAGACAATGAGAATCATGAGAATTGTAAAGAAATGAAAGTTTTCTGGGTAGAAAGTAAAGGAGAAAACAGTGTAGTTTAGTATGTAAGAGGAAATACAGAGGGGAGGGAAATAATCTGTTGTCCAGATTCAAGTACTTGCAGCAAAGGAGATTAAATTTAAATATTAGGGGAAACTACTTGATAGATAGGAAAACCAACACTTGTGCAGTTTGCATGGGTAACCTGTCGAACTTCTGTCTGTAGAGGTTTTTTGAGAGTAGTTCCTACAGTCTTCAGTGAGGAGTGTTGTTGCTGACCCTGCTTTTAGTTGGGGAATAGTTATGGTTTCCTTTGTGCTTGCATGCTTTGATCTTATTTCACTTATAAATTTCTCACTTTATTTTAAATTGACACTGGAAATACCATTTTTTGTGATGCTGGATGTGTATCTGCTGATAGGAAGTTGAGGAATTTGTCCTGGTGGACCTTCAATGTCCTACAGCAAGTGGGTGAATTTGAAGTCCTCTGCAGCTGGAATGCTCAGCCTCAGACCCAAGCTTTCAGAAGAAGTTTTTGGGGCTCTGACCAAAGTTTGGCTTTTTGTACGGGAAACTAACAGTCAGGGCCTGAAGACAGATTTTGAAGTTGACCAGTCTTTTCTGTTGACCCAGCTTTTTTTAATGTTAATGTAACTCTTGTTTTGCCCTTTTTCTGTATCTCTTTCCTTGGATGAACATATATTGCTTTGCAAGGTGCCCTTATGCTGTGTGACTTGGCTTGAAGCAGCAGACAGATGCTTCTTGCTCTTTGATGACAGATATTTAGCAGGCTGAGGGCTATCAAGGCAGGATTCTTCCAACATCATTGGTACTTATCTGTCTCATCCGACTAGCTGTGCTAGTGGTTCATGGTGCACCGCTATATGAAGCGGTAATTATTTATTGATTTATTTCACTGCAGAAAGCCTTCCACCTTCATTCTGAGAGATGAAAAAGGAATCTTTAAAGCAGAATGTCAGAGAAAATATCTGAATGATAACTCTAGGATAAGCCGCAGCATGTGGGCCCTACTTCTAGCACTGGACAAAGACTGAGGCAGCAGGCTACTCTGAAGCAAGTTACCTCAGTGGACCCCTTTTAGAGAGGGTGGGAGGAAAGGTAGTTCTGGTTCACATGGGAGGGAAGTAGCTGTGGAGCCTTTGCAGGATGAGGGCCGGGAAGTGAGGTGAGGGAGACCTGAATGAGGAAGAGTGAACAGAGTGGATGATAGTCCTGTTGGAAGAAACGCAGCCCCAGAAGCACAGCTGGTCAGGGCTGCAGGGAGGGGAGGGAAGCAAGGAATTGCTTAGCCCAGTGTCAGTTGCTGTAGGACCTTGTTAGAACACTGCTAATGCAGGTGCCTCTGGTGCATAGTTTCTCTTAACATGTAGTTTTGCTACTGCTGTCAGTCTGGAAAAGATTTGGTGCTGACTGCCCTTGGGCTGCACCTGCACACCTCACGGAGTTTGCTGCTTCCATGTCTGTGGGACGTGTCTATCGGGGCAGTCATCGCTCCCATTTTCCTTCTGTGAAAGACCTGAATATAATTCCTCCTGGAGATGGAATCACTTCTGCGTTGGTAATGGGGACAGTACCTAGAGTCAGCAGTACATATGAATGAACAGCCTCTGCTGCAGCCCAGAAGTCAGAGACTGGTTATGACCAAAAGAAGGAAGAGGAGACTGGGCTTGAGAGCACACTGGGCCATACTGAGAACAGTGATGGGAGCTGTAGGAGACACAGAGCTTAGATATGGAGAGTCAGGGGGCACCTGAACTGTTACAGGCTGCTAAAAACCAGAAACTAATTCCACATATTATTTTGTTTCCAATCCCTATTGGGAATATCTGAAAGGGAAAAAACATGGTCATGCGTAGCCTAAGACAGTGACATTGTCTGCTAAGTACACAAGAATGGAGGCTTTATATGTTCCTGCTTTCTTGAGAAATGTTTCCTTTCTGCCATAATTAAAATAATGACATTAGACAGCTTGTTGCTTTACTTTGCTATTTTGGGAGTATCAAATCTCTGTGCTGCTTTGAGAATAGCAGTATGGCCTTACTGGAATAGTTGGAAGGTGGGCCAGGAGACGTGACGGAAGATTGAGCTCACATCATACTCTAAAACAACTACAAGCAAAATGCTGCATCTTTTGCTGAGAAGACATTCTGCATACATGTCTTAAAAGAACTATGGATATTAGACTATCAATATACTGTTACAGAGGAGTAGCTTTTCAGTTGCTGTCCTCTCGCACCACTTCCTCTTAACAGGTTAAGTGACATGCTGTGGCACACTGAGGATTCCAAGTTGGTCAGGGAAGGTGATGCAGAAATCATGTAAGTAACCCTATTTTGTGGTCTGTTAGGGAGAAAGCTGAGACACAGCGAGCCTCTTCCAACAGCATCACTGTACTGATAAAGCAACAACACTAAAGAAATTCCTGGTGGAAATCTTGCTGAGTGCTTTTCTGGAGAGTTTCACATGAGAGTCCTCAGTGGAGGGACTGCTACTTGATGTCAGCAAACTCCCTAACTCTAAGTGCCTGTGCTTTGTTCAGCAAGGAATAAGGAGGCAGGAGTACTTCTTAAGAGGAAGAGGCTTCTGTGTTAGTCTTCACTCACGAGCAGTCAAGATATCGCCATTATTGGATGTTGATGTTATTGCAGGTGCTGCAGCAGAAGAGAGCAAAAGGTCTCTAGTACTGAATGTGGGTACTTGTCCTGCCTTTGGGAGGAGACCTTGTATTGCTGCTGTGGTATAGGAGCTAGGGAAGGAACAATAAAAGACACTATGGTTTGGTTGGTCAGTCCTTGTTTGTTAATGTGCACTGGAAGGGGTTTTTCTCCCAGCATCGTATCAGGAGGGTTTTTCGCATGTTTCTTGCACACCAACCAGTGCATGTTTGGAATGTCTCTTAAATCACTGCAGATGGCTGCAGCCTGGCCTGCAACAGCACCTACTGCCAGGGAGTGTGAAAAGCATTAAATTGCAACAGATGAGTATTAACTTCCCCAGAATACACCCTGAGGATTGCCAGAGGTCCCCAGAAGCATTTCAAAGGAAGAATCTTTCTTTAGGGCAAATAATGACTTCAGAACAAAGTGTCTTTAGGTCATCTTTGTCAGCTCAAGCAAGGAACAAGAGTTAGGAACAATCCTTCTCTGAACAGGAGGGAACAAGAAGCGGAGAAGGTAAATGATGAACAAGTGTCAGGTTGGTAAATGCCAGTAATCCAAGATGTAGCAAGAACTCCAGATTCCTAATATCTAACTGTATCTGTGTAGTGTTTTTTCGTCTATGTAAAATTAGCAACTGGATTTTAATATTGATCATTATCTGTGTCCAGCAGGTTGATCTCCAAACGCTGAATTAGCTTTGGAGCTGGATGGTAGCTTGAGCCTATCACTTCAGGCTCCTCCACTGACTCTGAAAGCACTCACTAGTACTTTTTGGTGATGCCCCCCTGTCCATGAAGCAACCCAGGCTGAGCCCTTACCTCTTCTTACTCCTCAGCAATGCTTCATACCTCTCTTTGGTCTTTTGTGGCACACTTAGGCACACTAACTTTCAGTGCATCAGGACAGGATCTCTCTGGATGGAGGGTGGGAAAGTTGGCCTTGCGAGCAAGTGTAGCAGTGGAATACAAAAGCATTAAGGAATACAAGACTAAAAACCCAAAGCTGGTTCCTTGGTGTCTTTATAGATGAGTCCCAAAAATGCTGGTCTTAGATTCTGTCCTCATGTATGCTAGAGCTCACTTTTTTAGCATTACCAGGCCAAATGAAATGTTCTGAAATGGTTAAAATTATTCATTTTGATTCTTCCCAAAACTTCTTTGTATTTTCCTTTATGGAGAATAATACTGGCTTTTCTTCCTGGTTTTTTTGTTGTTGTTGTTTTCAATACTGTAGGTCTTTTTTCCAAATCAGAATGCAAACTAGACTTTGAATTTTTTTGTGAAAGGCACATTGCTGTTCTTCATCTGGGTCTATAAATAGTGTTTTAATAGCTTGTATAATTTTCCTTTAGGGGCCATTCCTTCTTTCATCTATTGTCTACTGTGTTGTTAATGCTAAGGGTTGAAAAGATTTTGTTTTTCTTCTCAGAAATATCCACTCTCTTGAAAATATTTAAGTTCAAGAGATAACTTACTGGCACCCCAAGATCATCAACTTCATAAGCAGAAAAATAGAAAACAAAAATATAATAAAACCTGTCAATTGGTTGTCCTTAATGAGTCACTTAAACAGCAGTCATGCTGGTTTTGCCCTAATTATTATATGTTAGCCATCTTTGGCCAAAGGAGCCAACTGTGAATTCAGTAAAATATCTTGCTATGCTGGCTGGGAAGAGCATTTGTTTAAGTTCTTGTGAGGGCTTAAAATGCTTTGAATGCTTTATTTTCATTTTTTCCCCTCTGCTTTTCAAAAAGCAGTTTTGAAACCATACAGAGTCTACCAATTACTTAGTAATGTAGCATTTCTGTTAACACTCACTCAATTACTGCACCCTAATTAGAAATAAATTACCACTTTTATAAAGACAGATCTGGCTTAGGTTCACCATTTTGGGAACGTGTGACCAGAATAGTACTTCTGATCAGATCTTGCCCATAGCACCGATACTTTCCTCTTTCTTTATTGGAAATATTTCTGTGGATGCACTGCTGTTGTCTTATTTTGCCTGTTTTATGGTAGCATCACGCTGGTGGGCCAAAGTCATAATGGCTGATGGATTGATAAATTTAGGTCTTGAGTCTTCTTTATTATTTCCAGCCATTTCCATGAGTGACCAATCTGAAGTAGACATTCCTCTAAGCCTTACACAATATTCCAGTTACTCTTCTTGCTTACTGGTGATGCCACACATCTTCATGTCAGTGGGTATCGCATGCCCACTTTTTGGGGTAATGTCATTAATGAAAGTGTGGAGCAAAATTTCTGTCAAGATTGATTCTTTTAGTTCTTCACTAATGGCTTTTTGTTTGTTCATTTTAATCTCCTTAATGTGGTCTGATTCAGTTTGACTTTTGGATGTTTTCATTTCATTCTTGCCTTTTCTGACATCTTATTCAGAGCCTTCCTTGGTGATCTTTCTCATTTTCTATTCCATTTCCATTTTTTTATGTTTGGAGTTCTGCATATTACAAGTACTAGATATTCAGGTATTTAGCTGGATATTCATCCAGGTGGGTTTAAACTCTAGGGGAAGTTTTCTTCCTTTTCCTTAGATTTCAAGTTTGAGAACTTCTGCAACTTTAACTTAAAAGGGATTCCAGATCTGATTTCCACTGAAGTCCTTCGACATTTAACTATCACTCTCAGTTTCATGGCTTAATAGCATAGTGCTGTGTGCAAACAGATATTCTGAAAAATTAGCCAGGTTGCAGTTGTCTACTGACCTTCACAGGAGACCTGGTACATTATCCTTGCCCTGATCAAGCAAAGGACTAAAGCACGTAACATGCAAGTAGTGTATTGGGAACTTTGTGAGGTTGCTAAAGCAATTGCTCACCCTTTTTCCAACATAAAAAACATTCTTCTTCCAGTGAGGTACAGTCTTTATATCCTGATTTAATGCAGATTTGCATATGATCTGCAGATTTTTTGATGCCAGAAAGGCACTGTTGCAGCTGCCTGATTTCTTATGTGACAGAGTGTAGATTTTTACTTAGGGGATCATCTTAGTAAAGTGCTTACTGAAGAGCTCTCCCGTTTCTGCAATGTTTTTGGAAGGGGGAAGTCATCAGAATTCTCCATGAATTGCATGAAAATCCAAGGCAGAATCCAACATACATCTCTGTCTAGACTTTCCTGAAATTTGAGTGAAATAACAATCTTTTAAATAAAATGTTTGTAGCAACGATGTGGACTCTTGCAGTCTAGGCTGCTCAAGACTGTTGTGTATAGGCTCAGGGAGCGTGCATGTACTGCTCAAGAAGTATGTACCTACTAATTTCTCTTTAACCGGAACTGTGGATATATTAATGTGTTCAAGTGGCACGAAGGTGGCACAGCTACCTTGGTGCGCAACGCGGGTTTCTGTCAGCTGAAGATCTCGCACAGCATATCCTCACAGTAGCTTTATTATTACTCAGATTCAAAGCTTGACAGCTCAGTCTTTGGTCCAAAGGCTCTGAAGGTCAGTGTCATGTGAGATAAGGCAGCTGACAGAAACACAGTGGCCTCCTTGAAAAGTGCAGTGTGCTTTCGGTCTGTTACCAAGAAAATGCATCTCTCCTGAGGCTAGCACTGTTGTTGGCAGCCTCAAGGGAAAGGGGAAATTCTGATTTACCCTTGTTTCCCCAAAGAAGGTCTCTCTGGGTAAGAGTCACACCCAGCTGGCAGAGCGGTATGCAGAAGCCTCTCCTGCCATGACTTGCAGTGTAATTACTTTGGGGGGAGAATTGATGAGTTCGGTGCGCAGGTCAGTTCATCTTTGTGCTAAGCAGCAGATCTCCAACCTTAGGTAACGCTCCTTCTGAGCTCCCTGGCAGTGTTGCTCTGCTGAGCAGTGGTTTGTTTGCCTACAGGCATATTGAAAATAATAGCAGATTGTGGGGATTTAAAAATATTTGCTGCCTCACAATGCCTCAATGTGTCAAGTTATATTCAGATCACATTAAAGACTGTCATAGTGTGTGATATGACAACAACATAATAGGATTGATAGAATTCATCTTGACAGGACACAAATGGATAGGTCAAACAAGGATATTCCCCCCCCACCCCCCCCCAACTTGCTGCTAAAGTTGTTGTCCTCTTCTGATTCGAGGGAAGGGAGCTGCTTCTAGATCAGAATCAAAGAAACGAAACAAGCAGATTTGAAAGTCTGATAAATACTTTGGAGTACGAGAGAGGTTTGTTTTGTTTTTATTTTTTGAGTAATGTAAATACTTTATTAAAAGAATTCTTAACATAGTCTTTGCAGAATATAAGTGTATTTTATGTCTGCTATCAATCTCATCTCCAAAACAAGTCAATTTCTGTGCTGAAGAAGGTGGCTTGAGGTTGGCCAACTTTTCTTCTGTACCAAAATACCCTTGTTTCTGTAGCTTCAAGAAATAAATGCTGTTTGGTCATCTAATTCCAATGAAAAGTTTGTGTGCTGTTGGTCTGTTACCAAAGGAGAATGCATCTCCCCTGTGACTAGCATGGTTGGTAGTCTCAAGGGAAAAGAGAAGGTCTGATTTACACTTTATTCCCTGAAGAAGGTCTCTCTGGGTAAGTGTTGCATCAAGCTAGCAGAGCAGTGTGCAGAAGCCGCTCCTGCTACAGCTTGTACTGCCATCTAATTACACTGAAATCTTTGTAAATCCTCTATAAAATAGTATTCAAATAGACTTTATGAAAAAATAAAGCAAGTTAAATAACACACTGGAAATTCCTAAAGCCTTCTCTTGATTATGCATGAAGTTATTAGTTGCTGTTTTTAATCCCAGGAACACTGCATCTTGTTGACTCGTATTATTTAATAACATGCTATAGTTCTTTTAGGGTGCTTATAATTGTCTGAATAGTCTTTATGATTGCTTATTATTATTTCATTTATGTGTAGAGCTGCGTGCATTCTTAGTGTCCATCATGAAATCTGAGCTAGGAATTACTGAATAAAATACTTCTGCAAACATAGAATGAATATTTCAAATAAAACCAGATGATTAGCTTTTCTGTTTTTACAATCATTTTTATTTGTGGCCATTCAGAAGAGTGACATTTTTCTTTTTTCCAAGCAATACTTGTGAAAATCTGAAGTTTTGCCACTAGGTATAAATACATTTCAGTGACCGCAGTAACATCAGAAATGCTATGGGGGTTTCTCATAAGCAGTCATGCAGTATTTTAGCATCAGCTCCATTTTGAGCAGAAATTCAGTGGTGAAAGGGCTTGTTCTCAGAGATTTTAATCTAAATGCAAATTTAAAAAGTGCTTTCTTGGATTGACAGTGTGGAAGGATCAGGAAATGGGAACTTTGAAGAAGTATAACAGGAATGTAGAACATCCTACTGATATTTTGTTTGGTACTGGCTTGAACTGGCTGAGCAGAAGAGAAACCATTCATTATTTTGTAACCAAAACAAAAGAGATGCTTAGTGAAAAACCCATACATCTAGCATCTTCTTATTTATAATCCAAAGATATATGTTCATAAAAACTTTCAAGAATGTGTTCCAGAATTTTTCATATAAATTTTTATTTTTAAGTGATTAGTAGATGTTTCTTAGTTAGTCACTATTCTCCTGCCGGGAAAGTCCCTCGTGCACTGAGTAGTAACACAGCTGTGTCAGTGGGCAGGCCAGTTACATAACCCAAGCAATGGCAAAGCAGTGAGTTTGCAAATAAAGATAAGATAATGAGAGAAATGTTGTGTGAAAACTCAGAAATTAACTTCCAGAAATAAAATAAATACTGGCTTATTAATGGTGACATCCACTGATTTTTTTTTTTTTTCCTTCAGAGAAGCTATGTGCTCTTTTTTTAGTGAATCTCCTGATTATTCCCGTTTCTTAGGCATTCTTTAAGTTTGCCAAGTAGTTTTGATACATGTGAACTGTATTCTTTATGCAGGAGACTGATCTGCAAGCTACTGTTAAAATCTATTTTTTTTTTTTATCCTTCCCTCTGCTTTCCCTCTTCTTTTTACTCCATCAGGACTTTCTGAAGAGGGGGAAGACCTGGCTATTTTGCCAACCTCAGTTTGGGTATGAGCCAAAATCCACCAAAATCATTGAGAGGCTTTCCACTGAATTCTGTGGGTACTGAACCATGCCTCTAATTCTGTGAAGAGTTTCACAACATAAGCAAATAAATTTGTATTGAGAACAAAAGATGTTTCTCACATCTATTGATGTATTTTCAGTACAGAATAAACCTATAGTTTAATTGCAGAGCAGTAAAGTGTAATTATAGTATTATTCTATCCAGCTAAAAGGGATGTTTACATCTGTTTTTTCAATAGTAGAGTTCTGTGAGAGGTGGATTGTATGAAAACAGAAGAAAATAAAAAAATATAATCGGAGAAAATAAAAAACATACTTTACTGCAGCTGCTTGTATTGTTTTATGGGCAAGGCTAACTAGTATTTAAAGGCTAATAACTTGAAATGAACTCAGTTATTTTATTGAGCAATGAGTGTTTGTAAAGACTTTAGAGGGAAAGTCTCCTTTAATGGATATATCATCAGCATGAAAGCTGCTGTGTGTGAGGCTACCAAGAGATAATTTGGAAAAGTATAGCTTGAGCTTCTTTCAGTCAGAGCCCTAGCTGGAGTTATTTGATTGTCTGTGAGAAATAAATGGGGCTCTGGGCACTAATGGGTTTGGTCCTGAAGAGTAATGCGTGTTCAGCGGTTGAGAAATTAAGGCACTGTGTAGAAAATTTATCTCGCTTACTGCCAGGCTTCCAAATACACAGAGGATTTTGGGAACAACCTGACAGAAACTCCTGAGTGACAAGTCAGAGGATGATTAAGGGATGAATTAAGACACACGAGGCCAAACTGTGCTGCTGATTACTCCTATGGGGATGTGCAAAAGTATCTCTGTGCAGGGTTTTGTGGACAGAATCAAATTTGCTCTGCCTGTGTTGCCGGATGCATTCAAGCTGATTCTGCACTAAAAGCTGTGAGACTCTGAGTTTAAGATGAAGTCTTAAGCCTGAGATGAAGTCTATTAATATTTGAGACTTGAGAAGTTTGTGGGATTTTTTTTGTTGTTGTTGTTGCTGTTTGAATTGCCTATATCTGCTTAAGGCTTAAGTATTAAAAACGCAGCCTTCTCCTCCCGGTGTTATGTCCCTGTCTAATTTCTGGCTACCACCTGGAAAGGCAAAATAAAATGAAAAGGGAAAAAACTGAAACCCAAAGCTTCCTACGTTTCAGACTAGTCTATGGCTAGCAGAAATAGGCATGATATTTCTTAAAAAGAAAAAATGTATACATGTGTGTAAGTTTTGTTGACCTTTGTTTCTAACTCTTAATGACAGGCCCTACCATAATATTATAAACACTGCACAAAGCAAGAAATGCTTACATTTCCTCTGAAGTTATGCTTAGAGATATATTCCTGGAACAGTTACAAAATGTTTGTGGGCAAAATACAACAATCAGTGGGTTATCCCTTGTTTTTCCTGTCAGTTTTACTCAAATTACTGCAAATTCTGATTTACTTATTCCAAATCTACAGTGGCATGTAAAATAAAAGAACATGAAGTAGTTAAACTTTGCTATTAGTGCAGTGTGTCACTCTTATGTGTTGGTCACTTTGTCACCACGAGATCTGGCAGAAGTGTATGGCCTTGACAGACACTGTCCTTTGGCAATTTCTTTAACTGAGGTACATGATGATAGGTTTATTAAGACTGAAATGGAACAATATCCCTCAAGAGCTGAACACTGACATTAAGTGGTTATTTTAAAACTAAATGTTAGCTTTAACATGTTGCTAAATTTCTATGAACTTTAAGCAATGCAATTTCAAAAAAAAAAAAAAAAACCAAACCCCTCCGTAATCTCAAAGTAAGGGCCTGGATGAGCAGTGACCTGGCTTTGAAGGAGTTTCCAGAATACTGGCAATGAGGGAAATACAATTCTCAGTCACAGAATGTAGCTTGGGGCCTTCCAGCTCTGCATGCCTCCAAATGAAAAGAAGTAACACAAATAGTTTTGTGTATTTGCCTCCCAGTTTCCAGGTAAGAGAGGGTTGGATTATTATTCTCTGAAGATGTGGAGAGACAAGGTGAAAATGGAAAATGGGAGAGAAGTGAAGGGGAAAGGCAGGAAAACTGTGGGTTTAGCATTCAGGGTAACTGGGACTCAAAAGAGGTGATTTTTAACGCCAGGTTCTGACAGTGGCTTCCGCGCTCACCGTTTCCCTTCAGCTTCTCTGCTTCCTCGGTACTGTCTGCTCTGTAAGGAGAGAACTTCTCTGAGGCTCAACTCTTTTGAGATCAATTAATGAATACCTAGGAAGGAGGGAGAACTAGGGACAGGGACGGGACAGATTAAGAAGGGTGAGATGAGTGAGAAGAGAAAAATAAGACTCAGTTGTGAAAGTGCTAATACAAACTGGGAAACTGAGTGGCCGTGGCAAAAATTTTGGAAAGGGATGAATGTTGATGGAGGGTGAAGGTGAAAACCTAAGCGATTAGCATAAGAACTGAGAAAAAGTGGGGGAAGGAGAGACTGATGAGAAGGAATATTACCAGTTTTTGAAAACCAAGGGTTATGAACAGGAAAAGAAATACGAAAAAAGGGAAAACTGGCAAAAGAAAATTGAGTGAAAGTAATGAAAGTTAGGAAAAAAAAAATCACACAAATCCCAAATTTTGTTAAATATTTTTCTTTAAAACGGCCTCTTGAACAGTCCTTTATTTGGTGTGTGAAGCCCTTCAAGGTCATGATAGTGAAGGACTAAAAGAAGATAAGCTGGCGAGGATGGGAAGGATTCACAATCGATCTGTCATTGTAGAAATATAAGAAGCGGAAATAACTTTCCTGTTTTTCTAACATACTTATGCTATTGTGTAGGTATCCTGACTTTTGGTAACTGTAAAATGTAAACAACAACAATCAATTTCTGCCTTTGAACGTATTATCTTCCACCTGATTAGTGTCTTAGTTGTCCTCTTGGAAACCTGTAATTTGGGAAAATCAAGCTCGAATAGGATGCTGTCATTGACATGAATGGGAGACATTCTACATTGCAATGAAAGCTTCAGTGCTTCTGGGAGAATGTGTAATGAAAAGTGAAAAACTGCAAAATGTTAATGCCAAGTCTGGCCATGTCACTTAATGGTATGATGGTAACTGACTTTGGTATGTTTGAAAATAGTGTTATATAGTGGACCTAGCTGAGACCAGGGGCTGCTTAGTCTTGAAATCCTTTCCTGCCTTCAAGCTATCTTCAGCATAAATTCCTGTCCTATGCTTATCACGGCTCGTTGCGTAACTAATAAGTGAATAATTAGACAAAATATAAATTGGGACATTTCTGTGATTTTTTTTTTTTTTTTTTGATTGAAGGATCCTCTCATTTCTTGGTTTCACAGTGAAGATGACATACTTCTCTAGGAGGAGTTCTCTGTCCTTTTTTTGCCAGTATTAAAACTGTTTTCAGACCAGACGAGAAGTCACTTTTTTCTTTTTCAAGGTTTGTCTCCTTCTTCACAGGTGCCTATTTATGTGACAACTTTGTGGGTTCCTGTCCAAGTATTTTTCTGTTCGTGCAATCTGTTGCTGGCTATGGATCTCCATCTTAGCCCCATCACGTAGCTGTTTGGAGTACAGCCAGTTCTGCCTGTCAGTGGATGAGGTATTTCTAGAAGTATCAGCTTCAAAGCTCTTGTATGAGATAACATCTCTTACAGAAAGAACAACTGACAGTAAAATAAAATACATATGAAGAATGGAAAAGCTTTTCTCTCTGAACTGACAAACATTTACACTGCACTCGTCTTTTTTTTGAAAACGATGTTGATTCTACATTTTGGTAAATGTTTCTATGTAATGACATAAACATGATGGTAGTGGGTCTCAATGTGTGGTAAATTTAGGCGAAGAAATTTTCACAACTATGCTTAAATCATTGTGGCTTGATCAACAGATCTTACAGTTGATTCTCAGTGTTGCTTTTAGGACAGATTTTATCATCTTTGCTCATACAGTGGATGTTGAGGTGCATATTGTGCGTGACTAGTGACTAACATCTGTGCTTGCAAAATATAAAGTATTATTGTAACAAGGATATGCCATATGAAAGGAAAGAGAAATCTGGGCCAAAATCAGAATACTTAGCAAGAAACGTAGTTGTTCATCTCATGTTCCAGAAAAAAATATTTTGGACGAAGACCCTTATTTTAATTTCCACTGTTTTTTTTTTTTTTTTTTTTTAAATCTCACGCATTAATGAAGTGTCAATGACTATAGTGCAAAGATACAAACCATCCAACTGTAGATTTACCACCCTTGCTCACTACTTTAGTTAGTTCATTTGAATAGCATGTGCACCTAATTGCTTCATTATCAGATTTAATATGGAACAAATGATACATGCATGAATGCAAGTCTCTGCATTAGATCTCCCCATCCTTGTGGGTTAAATATGGTAGCACAATTATTACTAAGAAATCAATTTGTCTGTAACTGCATGGAGTTGGCTTTTAGCAAAGTTTTCAAGACTACTTTAAAGAAGGTAATATGTTCATTGAAAATAATGGATTTAGTTCTACATTTTCTTAAGCTTCTCTCCAGGCACCTACCTGACAGTTTAATAATGATGGGATATGATTTCATCTTCTGCATTAATATTTTTAGCACCAAGATTTCTAATGATTGTCTTTTGTAATCACCCTGTGAAGAGTTTTCCTGAAATACCTGCCAGGTAAAGTTTTTTCTTTTCTCTTTTTAATTGTTTTCTTTTAAGATGGATTTTCTTTCTTTTGGTGTTCAGAGTAATTCACACAAATTAAAGAGTTACTTTTAACTTTCAAAACAGCAGGTGCATTTCTGGATTACTATTGTGTGTTAGCCATACCATGTTTACTTACCTGACAACCATAAGGAAAAAAAGTTTATTTTGCTTTACCCTATTAATAATCTTCTTGAAGAGACAATGGAGGTTTTATTTTCACCTTATGGATCAGTTCATTTTGTTCCTACAAACTTGAACAGGGCCATCCTCAGACCTGAATATTTTCCCTGTTTTTTCAGGGATTACTTCTTACATGAATCTTTGGCAAAAGCAGGTGATAAATGTTCTTTTGCTGCCCTAGAACCAAGGCTTTATGCAGGTATGTATTCCCAAGCCTTGCTTAACTTTTGGACCTGGTATAGCTGATGATTTGTTAGGACCTCTGGTAAAAGGCATTGGTGTCAGACAACAAGGGATTCATACAGGGAGCCTGGATGAAAGGTTAGATCTCTGTACTGTGGACCCAGTCCTGCCTGGAAAATAAGACAACTCTCCCTGGCCAATACAACAATCCGGAGTGACTAGCAAACCCATTTTCAGTGTGTGGCATGGAGATTTTAAGTTGTGCAAATCTCGTTATTATTAATGGAAGAAGTACACCTCAATCTCTGTGCATTTTCCTAGAGCCTTGTCCTCAGCTGTCATCACGGAGAGACAGTTGAGAAAAGAAGGTCTGTATATGCTTTGCAGTGTTGATTAATAGCCTCCATCTTCTGAAGTCCACTTGCCTAGGTGACACATACCCTTACCAGCAACTGTGTTTGGTTCTTGCAACCATACTCAGAAAAGGAGTGCTCCTAAGTGATACTGGAGACCGATTTAGGTATCAAAATATGTTCAGATCTGTAACTCCGTTGATAAGTCAGTACAGTACTTCAGGGTTTTGGAGAGAAGTGATGGCAGTAGAATGCCCACTTGAAAAGCTGTGTTACGAAGCTGTTCCAAGTATTAGCCAGATGTGAGGCTTTCTGATATTATATTAATAACATGTCTTTCAAGGGTAGGAACTTTGGGTTGTTTTTTCTAGCAGTAATGACTTCTAAAATACACTTGCATGTCTATGAAAAATCACATTTGAAATAATGCTCATTTTCACTCCTTTTTTTTTCTCTGGGATAATTGGATCCTGCTTATTTTATGTTTATTCATCCTCCACGTGACCCAGCTGTGACTGCTCTTCAGGTATGCTTTCACTGGAAAAATAAAGGTGTGGAAGAAGGAGGCATGCCTATTGTAGTTTCACCAGTTTGTATTGGTGCAAAAGCACAGATGAGGTTGCTAAAAGCAAACCACACACCTATAGCCCTTTTGTACTCTGTTACTTGTGTAGGCTTGCCTTCCAAGAATTGTGTCTGTCTAATCCAACATACTCAGTTTGTGCCTAAATTTTGCACTTCTGCCTCTATAACTTCTGTTCCCTTCCTTTTTTTTTAAATTTATTTTCTGATTGGCTTCCAACTGTGAGTTCAGAAAGCTCCCATAGGTCCTGTGTCGTACTGGTTGGCCCCATATGGATATCTAATATAACCCAGGGTATCTCAAATGTGAGACCTGTGGTTTGGCACTTAGCCTGTGCCCACCGTGCCCTGCTTCTGAGATTGCCATGTTTTGCTTTTCCCAGCAGTAGCAGGTAACTGCAGCCTTTTAGGCTGCTTCCCACAATAGGAGAAATCAGTGATGTTGAGGCTTGTTATTTTTTGAGTTTAGCAAGTTTTATGTATTGGAATAGTGAAGTTTACATATAACTGGTTATTAGGCCATGTTCTAAGTGAGTACCTCTGCCGTAAGAACTGATTTGAATTGAACACAGGGCAAAGAGCACATTTTTCTGCTTCTGGCATAATGCTGTTTGTAAGGAGGACCAAGTCCTACATAGCTTAACCCTGTAAATACCTCTTAGGAACATGGATTATCTTCCCACCTGAGGAAAGAAAATCTTCATATAGTAGCTTTTGGTGGTGCTTGTCATACTAAAAAAATCTTCCTCATCTCTTGTTCTGAGCTGTTTCCAGCCTTCTTCGATTTGTTTTCATTGGTCAGGCATCTTTTACCACATCACACTTGACCTTCCTAGATTTGTATTAAGCCCTTTATATAATAACATTTCCATGTATTTATCTGACTTCATTTCTCTTCATGTTCTGGTAATTATGAAGGTCTAAAGATTGTTTCTCTTTTGCAGTATTTCTCTTAATTTCTCACATTATTTTCATGTTGCTTCTTACGTAATGTGTTTTCTTACACAGGCTAACTGTCATCTAAGCCCATCTTTAAATCCATGATGCGCAATACCACGAGAACTGAAAAAAAAATCTCTTGTATATAAATTATTAACCTTAAAAGACTGTATTAGCTGAAGAAGACTGTAATTGTGCTGCTGTGCTTTCAGTCTCTCCTGTGTAAGTCATTGCATTTCCTCAGTATGATAATTGCAAGCAATAGAGAACAAGTGAAAATGGGCAAAACCTGAAGACTGGCTGACTAAAATTAAACCTCTAAACCTATATCTAAACATCTATAAAAATGTCCTAATTTTTAAAGCTGAGGAACCATGCTTGAAGTCTCTGGAGCACAAAACTATCTCAAATTCAGGCTCGTTTGATTTAATGCTCTCTTATTGTTAGGAAGTGAGAGTTTTAGGATCCCGGTTTTTATCTTTCTAAAATGCTGATCTGTGCTTCTTCTAGAAGATGTACCTATGTGGTGTTAAGCAGACTTATCAAAAGAATAGTATTAAGCATTATTTTAAAAACTGATGCTTCAGCAATCTTCACTGATACAAAACAAACAAGTATTTTGTTATTACATATTCAGTAAATAATAATTAAACACTGCTCTTTTGCCTGGCTATATTTGTCAGGTATGGAGGTGCCTGCCATCAGGGAGCAGCACCTTCACTTGGATACCTCAGGGCACGTGAGGCTCAGTCTTCTAGCAACCACAGGCTATAACGGCAGCCAAAGTTTAGGCTGCCCACAGATGCCGCCCGCCTTTGCAGCAAGTGCCACTGGGATCCCTCCAGCGAGGAACCAGGATTCTTTTTGTTGTCTGGTACTGGCCACCAGATGAGAAAGCAGCTGGACTGTTCCTTTGCTGCTGGTGTATGCCTGGGTCTGTGGAAAGGCTGTATAGGCAGGCACCCACTTCTGCTTGCATTCCGCAGCTTTCAGCTTGCCCTTGGTACTTCCATCTCATTCATCCGTGATCGTGGGCTTCTGTGAAATCGGTGTAGACGGCTAATGAGTTTAAACTAACCGTGTGCTCAGGTCAGCATTTGATAGGCAGTGGTATGTATCCTTAAGCTCAGAATTTCAATGCCTATGTCACGTGGTGACTTATCAATGAATTGTGTAGTGTACTTATTGGTCACAAAGTGAAGGAAAAATAATGTGGAAATGAACTTTATGGCTGATTTCAAAATTCTCTCATACTTGGAAGTTCATAAAAAAGGATTATCTGAATGTGTGTTTTCTTTTTTGGAGAACTTTCTGCTTGGGAAAGTTAGATTTCTTTTCTTCTAATTTTTGATAAAAGTTAAGCTGAAAATAAGATAATGTGGTATGAAACAAGTTCTGTGCTTTAGGGAGCTCTTTATTCCCACAATGGATACAGCAGTGGAATTACAAGAAGTTTATGAAAACATGAAGTAATGAATAGTAAGTGCGAAAGCTCAGGGGGCAGAAAATACTTTCCTTTTATTAAAAAAAGAACTTGGGGGGACAGAATAAGCTGACTGTTTGAAGGCAGCTTGTCTCATTATTCTGTATCTAGGTGAAGATGTCTCAGACTAGACTTTACATGAATATGTTTTACTTGCAGAAACAATTAATAGACTCATGTGAGTTACAATTGGAACACTCGTGCTATTCTGACAGCTTTTAAAATGCAATTTGAATAAACTTTCTTGCATTAATTTAGCTGTAAATCAGATGTTACTCTTCACAGTTTTAGTTCTTGCACAACCTCCTGGGCTGGGATTTGGACTACTTTAATCCTGTGCTGCCAAGAGTTTAAGTAAGGGTAAATGTCATATTTTTATCTGGAGCTCTCACTACTGTAGTAGCTAAATGCTCAAAATGTATTTAAAAGGAATTAATATACTCAAATTTCAGTCTGATCAAAGCTACCACTAAAGCATCAGAAGTGTTCTCTTTTTTTTTTTTACCCTACAACTTCTTTCTCTGCTTTTAAGGAGTTTGGACCTTTCTGAGTAGATCAGGTTAGAATTTTTCATCGAAGTTGCTTCAAAGATGGATGTGCATTATTACACAGATTCAGTGACCACAGATTCACATGTTGGAAGGGACTGTGGAGGTAGCCTAGTCCACCTCATGCTCAAAGCAGAGCCAGCTAAGCCAGGTTGCTCAGGACTGTGTCCAGTCGGGTTTTGAATATCTCCAGGGATGGAGACTCCACAATCTCTTTGGGCAACCTCTTCCATTGTTCAATCACGCTTACAGTGAAACAACGTTTTTCTTATGTTTAAATGGAATTTCTTGGTTTTTTTCAGTTTATGCCCAGTGGCCATTGTCTTGTCAAGGGCACCACAGAGGACAGTCTTGCTTCATTACCCATCATCAGGTATTTATACACATTGATAAGATCCCCTGTGAGCCTTCTCTTCTCTGGGCTAAACAGTCCCAGCTCCCTCACTCTCTCCCCATGTATCAGATGCTCTGATACCTTAAATATTTTTGTGGCTCTTCACTGGTTTCAGTCCAGTTTGTCCAACTTTTTCTTGTGCTTGGGAGCCCAGATCTGGACAGAGCAGCCTTACCAGTGCTCAGTAGAGAGGAAGGATCACCTCCCTTGACCCACTGGCAACAGTCTAATGCAGCCCAGGGTGCTGTTGGCTGCCACCTTTCTTGGCTGGTTCAGGTTCAATTTGCTATCCATCAGGACCCCTGGGTCCTTTTCTGCAAAGCTGTTTTCTATTCCAGCTGCTTGGCCCCCAGCCTGTGCTGGTGCCTGAGGTTATTCCTCCCCAGGTGCATGACTGCATGACATATTAAAGTTAATGAGGTTCCTCTTTTTTAATTCCTCCAGCATGTCCAGAACACTGATCTGGTGTATCAGCCAGTCCTCCCAGTTTTGGATCATCTGCAGACTTGGTGAGAGAGGATGATGCACTCTGTCCCGTCTTCTAGGTCATTGCAGAAGTTATTAAACAGTATTAGTCCCAGTATCAGCTACTGGGGTATGCCACTGGAGACTGGCCTCCGGCTGGACTTTGTGATGCTGATCACAACCCTCTGAGCCCAGCAGTTCAACCACTTTTCAGCACACCTCACTGGCCAGTTACCTGGCCTGTGCTTCATGAGTTTGGCCATAAGGATGTTATGGGAGAAATTGTCAAAAGCCTTACTAAAGTAGAGGTAAACAGCATCTACTGCATTTCTGTCATCCACTAAGCCAGTCCTCTCATCATAGAAGGATATTTGGTTTCTTGAGGATGATTTCTCCTTCATAAAGCCTTGCTGACTACTCCCAGTTACCTTATCCTTCCTATGTTTGGCAGTAGCTTCCAGGATAATTTGCTCCAACACCTTCCCAGGGATCCAGGTGAAGCTGACTAGCCTGTAGCTCCCCAGATCATCCTTCATGCCCTTTCTGAAGATAAGTGACATCTGCTCACTTCCAGTCTTAGGAACACTCCCAGTTGCCAGCGCCTTTCAGAGATAATCACAGTGATGCTGACCAGATCCTCAACACTCGTGAGTGCTGCCTGTCAGGTCCTAGGGACTTCTGTATGTCCAATTTCCTTACATTTTCCCTAACATGCTTCTCCTACACAGTGGGTAAGCATTCATTGCTGCAGACTTTTCCACTGGTCTCAAAGACCTGGGGTTCCTGGAGGCAAATCTTACCAGTAAAGACCAAGGCAAAGCAGGCATTGAGTAGCTTGACCTTTTCCATGTCATTTTGTAGCAGCACTACTGCCCCATTCAGCAGTGGGTCCAGGTTTTTCCCTGTCATCCTTTTGCTGCTGATGTATATTTGCAGCATTAAAAATAATATTTCTGAATTTGATGTGGAGGTCAGTTTCCCTACTTGTGCTTCTGTTGTATCTCACATTCATTTCTGCTGATGTTACGCTAGCAGCTTAATTCAACCGGCAGTGTGTTGCATGTTACAAAATCTTTTTTTTTTTTTTTTTTTTTTTTTTTCCTCCTGACTTTTTGGTAACTTAAAAGGCCTGGTGCAAACTCTTCCCCTTCCTTCTGGCAGTGCAGAACAGGAAGTGACATTCTGAAAGATTATGCAAATCTTACCGGAGAGAGAAGAGTTTTGTCAGTATTGTCTATGAAATACTAAAGTATGAGATATTTTGTTAAAAAAAGTTTACCAAATGGTTACTGCTGTTCCATAATAAATTTTAAATGAATAAGACCGCAGGCAATCTCAGCATTAGCACCTGAGGTTTGTGCATGTACTCTGCTGCTTATGTTTTAAATGTGAGTCTTACCCTTTTGGGAGTCTGATTTCTTTTATTTCACTGATGTTCATTGTTCCAGTTCTCTTTTCTTCATGCACTTCCTGCATGTGTTTTCATCGCCAGACAGCACCCTGTGCCTATGGAACCAGCTGGCAACAGCACAAGTGCAGGTCTGCAAGACTTAGTGTTGCTTAACTTTGCAAGTTAGAGCTCTGCCGTACAAGTTTTTTTGCCTCTAGATGCCTTTGCTAAATGTGAATGAGAACCTTTTTTTAGCACTGGAGGGGGCGTTTGTGTCCGCCTTGTATTTCCTGCCAGAATGCAGGGGATGGAGTACATGCATGGAAGATACATCACATTGACTAGAACGCGTAGAGCCAAGTTGTGCGGCTTGCAACTCATCCCCGTACAGTGTGAAAACAAAAAGCCCTTCACTGTCCCTGGTCAACTTAATTCACACTTCAAGGAAAACAAGAACGGAAACACTAATACCAAGCTGTTTTCCTAGAATGACATGGTATTTAGATAATCCTTCTGTAGTGATAGAATTCTCCTGGTTTATTTACCTTTTGAAGGGTAGGAAACATGAAAGTAATAACTCTAAAAGAAAACCATGCTGTTAGAGGAAAAGATAACCTGCCAAAATAGGTTCTCTGATGCTACTCTAGGTAAATACCAGTCATAGTTAAAACTGTTGTATGAAGTGGACTGGGTTGAATCCCCCTACCTCCCCTGATCCCTGTTATATTAGTCATTTATCAAGGTTTAGATCCTGCAAAGACCTACCACCTATTTGTATCTGGAGACTTGCTTTCTAAGCAGATGCACTACTGATGCATGTGGTGGTGATCCATGCCTGTAAGTTTTTTTTTTTTTTTTTCACTGTGGAAAAAATAAATCAAACTTTGTTATTCTTAAAGTCAATAGGAAAAGTCTTACTGGACTGAGATTAGCCAAGATTTTCTATTCTTTCTCTCCTTTGTGGAACCACCTATTTTCAGTAACTACTAGAAACACTGTTGCTTCCTTTCACTTCTCTGATTGTCCATTTATATACTGCTGGGCAATTTTTTATTGCTGTTAACTGTTACTATCACTAATCTTTCAGGTCCCTATTAATTTTTTCTGAGTCACTATCAGGCCAGAGTTGTGCGACTGGAACTTCTGCTCCGTAGGTGGGAAACTGGGAGGAAATTTTTGTCCTTTCCCAGAATATGCCCAGATGGGAGCTTGGTAACTGGAGAGCTCATTCAACTCAATGCCAAAGCTGCTTAGCTCCACAGTCAGGGGGTTGTGGAAATGGAAGGCATCAGGAAATCATTTGTCTTATTTATATCGGAGCTTTTTATGGAGTCAGCGTTGTGCTGTAGAGCATTCAGATACTGTAGAGTCAGCGTTCCAACATAAGACTCTCCTAGCAAAAGATTTTCATCTGACTCTACCACCTGATTGCATTGAGATAGAATTATTACAGTAGTGTATTTCATGAACTGTGCAGTTCATAAGCAATGAAATTTTAATCCAGCTGCACAGTAATTTTGAGAACTGTGAGAATGTCATCTTAACTTGATATCCCTGCCACCTTAAATCCTGGCATATGCCTATGGAGAGAGACAAATTAGATTTAGTAGTGGCTGGTAGGGGAAGATGTGAGAGTAAGAGGAACAAAGTTAGCTAATAGGGAAGTTTAGGGATTAAACTAAACCTTCCCAATGTTCTCATCCATTACTCAGTGAAAGAGAAAATTGTGTATTGTGCACATAGCTTGAATACACTAGTCAACAGTTTCCTGGGTGAGAATTGCACTAATGAAAATATATTTCAAGTGACACATGATCTGGAAACATCACTGTGTGTGTCTAGACCAGACAAATTCATTCTCAACTTAAGGAATGGGAACAAACATCAGCTGTATCTCCAGCCATGCATAAATAGCTAAATAAATAAAATGGTTTGCGAAGGGTTTCCAAGGTGTCAGTGAACATCATCTGTTTTGGTTCAAAGAGGTAGCTATCAAGTCATAGTGTTCTCCAGGTGATTTACTGAGTACCAGCAGGTGCCCAAAGCACATCCTTAGTGCTTGTAGTTGCGTTGTAGTGGGCAGAATGACCATTCTTAACATAGAGAGCACCACATCAGTTTTTAAGATGGATCTGGAAACATGCCCAGATTATACACCTGTTTGGGTGCCTTCCACCTTAAAGGGAAAGTAAAGAGATTAAAAAAAAGCTTTAAAACTGTTATATGGTTTTTTTTCTTCAGCATATGCAATTATAATCAATAATTGTGACTTTCTCCACACATCCGCTCTTCCACCTCCTTTATCATGCCAACACAGGGTTCAGCTGAGGACTGGCTGACTTTACACATGTGTACACGAGTGTAAGGGCTGTAAACTGTGGATGCACTGACAAACTGCAGGCGCATCACTGCTGACCCAGCTGTAGAACCAGTTGCTTGCTATAAATGGGTAGAGTCAAAGCAGAAAGCTCATGGTTAGTTTCTCAATTAATACACTGCTGCTTATTCGTGTGGCCCAACTTATGTATTTCATTGCTACTGATGTATCTGCTGTTTCAAATCTATCAGATACTTCTTTCTGCTCTCACTCATCTATTTTCTCCTCTTTTTTTTTTTTCTTTTGAATGCTGAGTTTTAAGGAGTGCTTAATGCTTTTTGCCCAAGCTATTTTACATTCCTGTCTTCAACATAGAAATGTTGGCAATAGCAAGTTTTTTGATTGTGTTGCAGGTATTTACATCAAAAATATAAGCATAGGTGTATAAGTAGGTCAGCGTGTGGTTATATTGCTGCTTACTGACTACTCCTGATGGACTGCACCATGCAGATCCTGCCTCTTCCCTAAGTATCTCCATATCTGCAAAAGATGGCCTTTAAACATGCTAATTTGAAGTCATGTGTTCCTTTCACTTCTAGTTACAAATGATGCTACTTTTCATGTTTGTGGGGAGTTTGTGAGATAATGGAGGTAGACATATGGGAGGGGTGGGGTTGCTGATGGTCCTGCCCGTAGCAGCACTCATTTCAGAAGTGTTTCATTTGGATGTTTTATGGAGAACCTAGCATTTATGTCCTAGTTTCTTATGCCTCTATAAGTTTTAGGTATGCAAGAATTCTTCTGTGTTTGCAGGATTATGTGCGTTTGTGTGTGCATGTGTGCAAAACAGATCCTAGTCATTGCATATTTGAGCTTCTACTCAACTGCCTAGAATGGACCTACTGGATTAAGTCATCCTGAAGTATGGGGCAGTGATCCTGTCGTTGTAAGCTGTCTTGGGTTGACCCTGGCTGGATGCCAGGTGCCCACCAAAGCTGCTCTATCACTCCCCTCCTCAGCTGGACAGGGGAGAGAAAAATAGAACGAAAGGCTTGTGGGTCAAGATAAGGACGGGGAGATCACCAAGCAATTACCGTCATGGGCAAAACAGACTCGACTTGGGGTAATTTAATTTACTGCCAATAAAATCAGAGTAGGGTAATGAGAAATAAAAATGAAGTCTTAGAACATGTTCCCCCCACCTCTCCCTTCTTCCTGGGCTTAACTTCACTCCCGATTTTCCCTACCTCACGCTCTTCCCCTGCTCCAGTGTGGGGTCCCTCCCATGGGAGACAGCCCTCCACAAAATTCTCCAACGTGCGTCCTTCCCACAGGCTGCAGTTCTTCATGAACTGCTCCAGCGTGGGTCCCTTCCCCGGGCTGCAGTCCTTCAAGCACAGACCGCTGCAGCGCGGGCTTCCCGCGGGGTCACAGCCTCCTTCAGGCATCCCCCTGCTCTGGCGTGGGGTCCTCTCTCCCCGGGCTGCAGGTGGAGATCTGCTCCCCCGTGGACCTCCCTGGGCTGCAGGGGGACAGCCTGCCTCACCGTGGTCTTCCTCATGGGCTGCAGGGGAATCTCTGTCCTGGGGCCTGGAGCATCTCCTCCCCTCCTTCTGCACTGACCTGGGGGTCTGCAGGGCTTTTTCTCTTACATGTTCTCACTCTTCTCTCTGGCTGCAGTTTCTGTGCCGCTGCAGCTTTTTTTTCCCTTCTTAAATCTGTTCTCCCAGAGGCACTACCACTGTTGCTGATGGGCTCGGCCTTGGCCAGTGGCGGGTTCGTCTTGGAGCCGGCTGGCATCGGCTCTGTCAGACACAGGGGAAGCTTCCAGCAGCTTCTTACAGAAGCCACCCCTGTAACCCTCCTGCCACAGAAACCCGATACAGAAGAGTTCTTGAAAGCTGTGTTACGTCTTTGGTCTGTACATGGAATAAACCAATAAGAAGAAATCACCTGTAGCTGCAAATGCAGAGCAACGGATAAGAACTCAATACTGTTGCTCCGAATGATTTCCGGAAGCTTCTAACTCCGAACACAGTGAGCGTAATGGGAGGGCTCAAAAACTGTGTAAAAGATTGCATGATACAAGTTGTTTTCTTGACAGGATCCTTTAATATTTTGGGGAAGTCGCACCTATACCTTTGTAACGTATGGACCCACCTTCTTTACTCCTGAAGAGCAAAGAGGTTCTTTCATTCAATAGCCTGTGTAGTTGCAAACTAGGAAATCTGCATCATGGAAAAAGGAAAAATCATGTTTCTTTGGGGCATATTACCTTTCCAGTTCTCATAATCAACAAGGACTCTCGTGAGCTGTGGGGTGTGTCTGGAGCACCTTATTTAAAAACGCTGATTACCTTGACTTCTGGGGATTTGTCTAATCCCTTTTTAAACTCACTTTTGTGTTTGGCCTCCACATTCCATAGTGTGATTGCAGTTACCTTTCCTTTCCATGAAAAAGAAATTCTGTTTATTGGTTTTAAACTTGCTATGTGATGATTTCATTGATCATTCACAGGTGCTTGTCTCATAAGAAACAGTGAAAATCATTCCCGGCTTAGTTTCTCCACATCTTTCAACACTTTATCAACTTCTAGCATATTCTTCTTTCTTTGTATTTTTTCAAAACTAAACTATAGTTTTCCACTTATCAGATTACACTTATTTTTTTGCTGTTTACCATACCTCTTCTTGTTCTTTTGCATATTTTTTTGTATAGGGTGCTCAGAATCGGGCATATCGTGGCTTAAGTAGTAGTAAAATGACACTGGTGGTTGCTATTCTTTTTAAAGCAATTGCAAATGTTTTATTTGCCATTCTTTGGTGTAGCTTTGCATTTTCAAAAGGCTTAAGATAACAAGATCTCTTTCTGAATTGGTATCAGTAGAGTCCATCGCTGTAGATGCGGTGTTAATGCTATTTCTCCATGTGCGTTACTATGCACTTTTCTACGTTGAATTTAATCTGCTCCTGCTTTTATCACTGTATTATCTCTCAGCCCCATCAGTACTGTAATAGCCTTTGTAACTTTTTGCATTCAGCTTATATTTTGACGATCCTGAATAATTTGTATCTTCACAAGTCAGCCCTTTTCCCAGATCATTTTTAAAGATGTTGAAGTGAGCAGGTTCATGTGTGATCCTCCTGGTAACTGCCCTTCTTCCTCCACAGAGAGAAGTAGTCGTATAATTCTACCCTACAATTCCTTTCTTTTAATAAATTAAATGATAAGAGGCCTTTCCTTTATCTCCAGACAGCTGACATTTTAAGGAAACATTAGTGACTGGAATTTTAAAGCTTTTTGAAAATTCAAGTACACAGTATTGGTTGGCTGTTTATAAAAGATGTTTACTGAAGATTTCTTAACACCTTAATTCAAGGGGGTACCTAGAATATGCTTGGTGAATCCAATACTGGGCATCTGGACGTGTGTCCTAAAGAAATTGGAAAAACTGCTTTTGTGGAAGAATCTCAATTCTAAAATATTGCTGAGGATTGAATCATCAGTCCCTAACCCAAACCGTTACAAATTTAAGTATATTGGTGTAAATAGGCATACATATAGGTATAACTGAGATTTTAGTTTAAAGAATACCTGTCTTATTTAGGTGTGGTAAAATGTGCTCTGCAGTGAGTCAAGCTCAAAGCCCATCTTTTGATTTGTAGATGGAAGATAATTGTTGAAGGATAACAAAAGCTACACAATTTCTAAAACAACACTTTTTGGAGTAGAGCTGTGCCATAAAGTCCTGGGTTCAAAGTTACCAAGGGCTTGTTGTCATATATGGGATGCTTTTTGTGTGCATGATATACTTGGGAAAACAGAGGACTGTGTTTTTGCATACGTGACAGAGATAGATCGTATTGCTTAATTCACGATCAGATCGAGATCAGGCACTGGCGAGAGTAAGCTCTTGCAGCTTTTTAATGCTTTCTAAGAATGATCATGTTTTGCAACCAGAGGTTTCTGATCTTTTGACATTAGGTTACTCAAATAACAACAATATTTTTAACTGCATTAGTCAATGCATTTAAGACCCTGAGAGTAGCGTAAGCGTAATATAAATTGGATGCTCCTCAGGCACTGTCCCACCTGCTTACTTGTTAGGGAAGGAATAATTTTTTTTTTTTTTTTTTGCTCTGTGGGATGCTTTGTTGCTGATTAACATGCAATGAGAACAAATGGTATGCAACTGGTTCTAGTTTCTACTTAACTGAGCTTCACAACTGTCCTGCAGTGCTAAGCCAAGTATATGGCAGTCAACGACTAATTAAAGAAAGGACTCGATTAATATGTATCTTTTCCAATATGTTGCACAACTTACCTGATCTGTTGTGACTGAAACAATGTTTATTCCAACATCTACTATTTTCACTGTTAGTTTTGTAACTTTTCAGCCTGTTTCATGCACTAGCAATTTCCTTTGGGGGTGGCAATTCCTCAGAGACAGCTGGGGATGAAAGGTGCTACCTTTCTTCTATGTAAGTTCCTCTTAAATCTTGATTTAAAGGCTGTAATCTCAAAAGCCTTCTGGTGGACAGGTAAGGAATTCACAGAGATATATAGAACCTTCAGTATAAATGACAATCTATCCATTAAATTGATATTGGAGGCAAAGCAGCAAAAAATCCCCAAACCAGCAACGCACCTCTAGATTTGCCTCATCTTTTTTTTGACACAATGGAAACATTCAAGTTAGAAACCTAGTTACCATATGCAGACTGTGTCATTAGTAGAGGGAGAATCACCTCACTCTTTGACAGTGTCTCAAATGTAAATAAGCATACAAGATACTGATGTGGGTTTCTTTGTAGAGCCAAAATGTTGTTTACAATTAGCATGAAATGGAGTTTGCAGGGTATTCTCACTTCTAAGCTGTGACTTGCTGTCATGTAGATACTCTTAAATTTAGCTGGAATATTGATTGTAGAAGCTTGCAGTTTTAATATCTGATGATTAAGGTAAAAACCATTCAAGTTAGTAGAAGCCTTTATTCACTTTTACATGTTTTTTATTTCACTTGCTAAGCTGCACGTGAAATGTCCAAAATTCTGGTGCTTCGTTACTGAAAGCCTGAATTTTGGTTATAAATTTCTTATGCGTTATCATTGAGTTTCAGTGTTTTGGCATTTAGCAAATACTCTCCCTGAAAGAAGTAGGTTGCTCTAAGAAACTATACCTCCATTTGTTTTATAAAGAATGCAGTTGCTTTAGTGGAAACCTCTTTGGTAGTCCACTAACAAAAAGGAACATAGAATCAGATATCCTCAAAATGAATGTTTGTGTGAATATTATGGTTTTATTGCTTTTTTTAATTTTATTTTTTTTAACCTGTGGAAAAATCCAAAGAACTCTCTAACTGCATTTACTGCCTATACTTGCACTTGGACAGAAATGGGGAAAAAGATGCCAATGTCCCAATGAGCGAGGCTGTGAATAGTGTTAAAAAGGCAATTTTGGTTGGGCAGCAGTCATGCTGACAAATGTTACACCTTCTCTGAAATAAACAGACAATCCTAACACGGTATTGTCTGGCTTTGTTGGACCGAGGAAACAAAAAAAAAATAAAATACGTGAAAAAAGCTAGTGCAAGAAATAGACTTTAGTATAATGGTAGAGTGTCAAAAATACACATATATAACCATAAAGGAAGCTTTCTAAAGATCCAGGCTTAAGCCATCATAAATGGATATGACAGCATATGACAAATATTTAGTTTTAATGAAACTTAGGAGTCAGCAGGGATCCCATTTTACATGGAGCCAAGTCCCTGTGCTTATTTCTGTCATGTCCCTCATTTTGCCAACCGTATTTTTTTTTATTTCCAAATATACTTAATTTCATGCTAATTTGGTGACTCTGGATTAGTGATCCTAACCACTATTCCATATAAAGTCCATGTTTGTAGGGACCGCCGGTGAAAACAACAATTTTGATTTTCAGTGAGGAAATGGGACTCATACAGCAACCCTGGTTGGAATAATTTTTTTATTTTTTTCTCTGCCTTGCCTCATAATTGGTTTCATACTTTGGAATGATGGTCTGTTGAAAGAAATGGTCCCCTATGGAAGAGCCAATAAGAATATGATAGAAGAAAGCAGAAAATTTGATTATTATTTTCTTCTATCTCTGAAAGGTTATTAAAAATAAAAGGAATACAGTGATTGCCATTTGTTTTTGAAGTTTTTTTGTCCTATTGAACTACCTGATGCTGTTTACTGAGTGAGCATTGGATGCTTGCAGCTTGGTGGGGGGAAGTGGGTGACTACGCAATACCATAAACTCACTCCCCCCCCCCCCCCCCAACCCCAAAGCTCTTGTGAGGATAGATTATATACGTAGAATGCATAGTCTGGATTTCAGTTGATGTTAGTATTGATCTTCCTAAGGCAAGCTGAATACATGTAAGCTTGTTCTGAAGACTGTTGGATCGGCAGATCGTTTCCCATGTATCTCAGAAAAACTGTATGCAGCTTGGAGTTGGGGGGGGGGGGGTCCCCACAATGAAAGCCAATGAAGAACAGGATGCCTTTTTACTTCTTACATGAGGCACAGCAACCTGCATTTCATAAAGTTAAACAACAGTCATGTTAAAAGTGTGATTATCAAGGTTGTAGAATTCTTCTGAATAAGCACTTCTTGATGACTTCATGTAGCGGATACCTTTTAGTCTTGTGTCATATTAATGGCATGTGCTTTTTCCAATTATGTTTATGGTTCCTTCCTGTAGGTGAGGATCAGACTAGGTTATAATAATGTCTTTTTCTGTCCTTAAGGTATATAAATCTCTTAATCCCTTTATGCTTTAGTCATATATGATCTAGGGTTTCTGGCTGAGTGAAAATGCTCAGAGCACAGCCAGATGTGTTACGGATGATTTAAAGGAAAATGAGGAATCTCATCAGAAGCTGTCAAGGAACCTTCTAATCCTTCAGGCAGCTGCTTGGCTTTGGGTTTCCATTTAGACCTAGTGTCTCTGAAACATAATCTCCTTTCTGGAGGCAGTCTAGTATATGGCAACCATGAATTCTGGAGATATGTTGTCAGGCACTTTTGGTTTTAGGAAAACTTCTGTAAGATCTGCTTGTTCCACACTTAGCTTCTAGAGGGCTTTGAGAGTCCTTCCCTAGTCACTTTTCTGAGGCTCAAATTCAGATCAGTCATGGTGTGCAAGTCCAGACCCTATTAAAGGCAAGTGATTTCTAAGAAAAGGTTGTCCTGTTCATGAAGAACAGCCCCCAGACACGCTTTTCCTGTGCGTGTCTTTACCCCAGAACCTTTTTCTCATGTTTAACGTGAATGAGTCTTTCTGTGCTTTAAAACCATAATTCACTGTTGATGGGCATGGAGAAAAGATTGTTCTGTTCTTTGAAGCTGCCTTTTGTATTTGAAGCTATTATCATCGTCCCTCCTCTTCTTTCCTTTAGGCTAACCCCATTCTTTCAGATTTTCTTTCGTAACTGCCAGTTTATACACCTGAGTAGGATGTTTATCTTTTCTTCGTGCTATTGTTGACTCTTTTCTAAAGGGTTGTTATGCAAGTGGCTGATCCTAGTCCTGTAGTTGTGCGGTTGATTTTTCCTCTCTCAGTTAAGTACTCATCTTCCCTCATCCTCAAACAGATCTCTTAGAAAATCTGCCCAGTGCATCTTCGCATTTTCACAGGCAAGCAGGATGGACTGTGTTTACCACTGAGCTTTGCACCTACCCTACAGTAGTTTCATTGGGATTATATTTCCCTAGTTAGCTTATGAAAATGCCAACCAAGAGCAGCAAGAAAAAAAACCTTTGCTAGGTCACTGACTACGTGTCCCCCTTATCCCAAAGTCCTTATATTTTGTTCTGAAGAGACTTATTTTTGTTGCTCACTGTAGCCAATGCTATTTCAGTTGTAAAATGAACTGCAAAGCAGGGAAACAAAAGGAAAAAAAGGAAGAAAAACAGAAAAGGAGCATGGGAAGGACTGGTTTGGCATTTTAAGGAAATGCAAAAGTATCACATTCCCCCCTTTGCTTTCTCAGTGAAAGAAGGTTTTGGCACTGGCATGGATTTTTACGTAAACTACTTTCTGGTTTTTACTGCATTCTCTAAATTATAAAGCAAATGTTTGTGTGTGAATCATTTGATTGCCTTCAGAGGGTTTTCTTCATACCTTAATATTAGCAAATTGCCTTTTCAGCATTTTCTGGATACCTTTTTTTAGGTAACATACACACCTAGTTGACATTTATCATTTTCTTCCAGATGACACTGTAAGCAATAGCCCAGTTAGTAGTTCTTTAGCCATCATAACAAATAAACATCATGCAATATAGTATATTTCAGTGTGGCATGAGATTTCCCAACAGACTATGTCATCATAAACTGAACTTCATCACCATGCTCTCTACCACTTGCTGGCTAAAACCAGTTTTTTTATACTTTTTCTAAAGAAAAGAACACAGTAAACAAGGACAGCCCTAACTAAACAGATTGTAATAGTAGTGTTAACACACTTTTTCATACCCAAGGCATATTAATTAATTTCGGGAAGAAATGGGTTGAATATTTTTAATGCAATTTTTGAATAGAAAGTGATTATTTTTATTGTGTGGTCAGTGACACATTAGCGCTCTCATCACTGGGAGATGGAATAGCTTGGCCAGTACAGAACAACATACGCAATATTAAGGTGATACAAGTCTGAATTTCATAGAGTTGCTTCTTGCCTTTTTACACACATTTACACGTTCATTAAGCACACAACATTAATTTTGAGATCTAATAAATCAACTGAAATGCTAAACTAAGTTTCCTTCAGCAACTTTGTGAATACAGGGTAGCTCAAATGCTAAGGTCAGATTTTGTTGCTTCTGTTGACATAACTTTTGGTAGAAAATTGTACTGTGTTCCAAAACATGTTCATGCAGACAATATTTGTGTTTTGAAGCTGCACATTGCCCCAGCGCCCTTTGACATTTGATTCAGGCATTTTCAGAATAGGTTTAAAAACTGTTTCTCTCCCTCCTAGTGTCTCGGTAAATCTGATGCCGCTACATTTCTTACTCAAGTGAAACATTAAACACTTTTGACAGTCACGTAAATGACAAAGTAGATGTTTCGGTGGTTACCACTGTGATTCAAAATAATATGAGCAAACTTTTCCACATAGGCTTAAATGAGTACCCATCTCATTTTCTTGAATGGATGACCATATGAGTTAAACATCTTTTGATGCTGTCAGACTCCACATGAGAGGGCAACATCCAGCTCATTATGGCTATAGCATGAACGCTGAGCATTAGTTATACCAGAAATATAGGAAGAGCGGGATTAGGCCTTCCATATATGCCATGCACATTATGCATCACACGCTGTCCCTCTCTTTACCTGCAGGGCAACAGTTAGTTTAAAAAATTATTTGTTGCAATACAGGGAATTGAAATACATGGCATAATGCAGTGATTAAATGAGGAAAAGGCTATTACAGCTATATTTCTTAGTAACTGGAAAGTGTTAATTACAGTGATAGTCCTTTTTCCAATGTGGTATTTAACAATTTTACTAAATAACCCTCATAAAAATATTCACGTTTCTATTCTTACATGCCGATATGAAATTCTTCAGTAATGCAAATGTGTAAAGCTCTTAAGACAGAGTTTAATTTTATTACACACCCAATAGAATTTAAAATCTTTTCATGAACAGTTGAATGGGAAAAATATCCTGGAAGTTCTTTGCAAGAATTTAGTTAGAAGTCATGTCAGGTTTAACTAAGATGACATTCTCTAATTTCCTTGTCAGCCACCACACTTGTCTTCTGCTTTTTGTCAGTTGTTTGTAACAAAGGTTGCTTAAGTACATGTTACTGCCTCTGTTAAACTGACAGGGTGGAATAGTAAATACAACATTTAGGGCATTTTTTTTTTTTTAAGCTTCTACATTTCCTAAGAAATGAGGCACTGTTGTGTTGATCTGTGGTGTTGATTCCTACTTGTTTTTTTGAAATGATACCAATCATGTATAAATTTTGTTGCACCTCAGATTTCTTTAACTAGAAAGATCAACTTTATTATTATTGCTATTCTAATTCATCTCTAAGTGTTTGAGTCTTTTGTAGCCAACACTAATCCTCTGAAGCTGGGAACTAAGTTTTCTTAATGGGACGTGTTAATGCCAATATAATAGTACTGACAGTAGGGAGCCTAGATTCATGTTCTTGTAGAGATTAACAGGGATTTAAAGTACTTTTTCTAGAGAGACATAATTATTACTATTCTGAATGTTCTTTTATATTTTAATTGTTTACCGAAGGACCTTTGGTACCACCGAGGCACATCACAGTATTTGTGGTAAATCCTCTAAGTCACCCTTCATATGTAATGTCTCCAACCTCAAAAGAAACAAACCAAAATGTATGCTTCAGCACTCGTAACCAGCTCTTCACATCTCCCTGGTAGATTCACTAGGAAGTCAATATCTTATACAACTCTGATGTTGACTGATATAAGTACCTACCAGATTACCATTTATTTGTCCAAAACTGCATACCCCTTTAACTGTTATGTACACTGTTTAAGCTGGTTTTCAGCCCTTTCTGTGCACGCTCAGCCGCTTGTTTCTAGGGTCCAGGGAAGGTTCCTGTGAAGGTAAGAGCGTCTGTTTCAGAGGCATGTGTTAACTCACACTTACGCCCAGCGAATACACCTTTTCCCTCTTGTCATTGCTCACAATGATGTTGCATTCAGACAAAGCACTTTTTCCTGCTACAAAAATCAGAATTATTTTTGTTTCTTAGTGAAAGTCTTCTTACATGTGTTTCTACCTGCTGAGGCCTGGCTATCTGAAAGCTCTTCGCCAGGGTGTATTTCTGCATGCTTAAAAGCAGGAACAGAACCCCCCCCGAACTGCCTGTGTATCCATCTCTCTGCAAGTTGCAGTAATGCACATAGGGCTTGCATTTTGATGTGTTGTTAGAGAAAGGAGCATGCATTTGAAGAGTATGAATGAGTCTTATGTATCATTCAGTAATTTTTATTGCATCCAACTACGCTTCCACGCAGATGGGCACGGCCCTTTTAGTTATGAAAAGCTTTATTAGTTTCCATGACTCTCAGAGGTCTTCCTGAAGCCAAAGGAACTTAGTCAAGAAGAGAGAAGGTACTAATATATTTTGCTGGCTCAGGGCCTTCGTGTGGGTACGTGACTGCATTGCTAACTGCGCCTTGGCAGTTCTGCAGGTGTGTATTTGCTAAGAGGGAGAAGATTCTTCCTGCCCAGGCTGTATTGTCTTCTCTGGAGTGGCAGGCACCGTAGAAATGCATGAAGAGGAAAAGTCCTGTATTTCTTAAGCGCTGAATTGTAGTTCTTGTTGGTTTCAAGGATAGATTGCAAGCCAGTATATATAGTCTGTCTATAGAAGGAGATAGATGTTTTATTTTTCTTGTAAATTGTCACCTGTAGGTTTATAATTGGTTGAGTACTGATTTATTTCACACATACGACTCATTTTTTAAATACATTGAAGTATCTGTAAGGAGCCTTCGTTTAAGTTACTCCTCAAAAACAAGATACATGATACTGCAGCTGCCAAACCCAAGATCTCAAAAATTATGAACAAGGTTTAAACCATCCCCCCCACCCCCCTGCCCCGCTTCGAGATTATTATAGTAGCAAGAATGATAAATTGTTACTTTTTTTTTTTTATTTCTGAGGTTTTTTGCAGGATGCCTACTCCTTGCCTTAAAGTGGGGGGTTTTATTAGTACTATTTATCTTTTTTTCAATTTGTTTCCTCTTTGATCTTAAAAAAAGTTCTGTTTCTTGGTGTTGCATAGATCTAAATCTGCATGGTGTTCTTGTCAAGATAGATACTGCAAAAGATTAGTTGTTAATATTTATCTTTCTAAGAATCTCATACAGGATATGAAAATAACAGAAAACTCAAGAAATGGAGCCTGAGAATTAAGTTGTTCAATTTCTTGTTAAAATTGTATGAACATGTAATTGGCAGTACGGTAACCCCAATTCTACAGTAGTGGTAGAAGCTAACCAGTATGTGTGTGCTGTCCTGAATATTGCATTGCTGTAATATTTGAAAGCGAAGCCCTTGAACAAGTCACAGTTGTAAGGGGTTTTTATGCACTTTGAGTGCAAAACTCAGTACCAGGTGATGTAAACTCACGCCCTTGCATTCTGTACCTGAACAGAAGGAAATAATTTTGGAATCGTTCTGGTTCTTAATGATTTTTTTTTTAACCCTGTCATCTGTTAGTTCTTACTACTGGGTGAACAAAGAATCCCATAGATTTTTAAAAAATGCTTTACTTTAGCAAAAAATATCAGGAGCCATCAAAATTTGCAGCTTTCATCTTCCTTCATTGGTTTTATGTGATTTGTCACAAGGAAATTGTATTACTGCACATTAACACCATGTCAAAAAAATGGTCACAGTTTGTTTAAATTTCAATCAGAACATCTGGACTACAGCCTTGGAATGCAGCATGAAACTGGAAACATTTGCCTTGAAGTCGTGTAAAACATGTTTCTTGGGCAAGACAAATTAAAGCAAACCAAAAAAAGATCAGTAGGGTAAATATATACCACGATTCCAGTGCAAAATACTGAAAGGAGTTATATAAAATAACTCAGAAACTATTCCTTTGTCAGCAAACAAGAAGAAGGTCTGATTTATAGAAAACAGTATGTTTCAGTTCTTAGGAATCTTATGAGTTAGAAAGTTACAAAACTGCTAGCACCTTAATACTTGAGGGCTTTATAAAAAGGCCGCCTGAGATCCGGAGGGGGGTTTGTGTGGTTACTGCTAGGATTTAGGGATAGAAGAAATGTGTAGCTTTTATACGGTCGTAGTACAGCTGTTTTCAAACCTATAGACCTTTTCTATTGCCTTGCCTATTCTTTTGGTTTTTTTGTAGCCTGTCCTTGTAGTAAGGCATCCCTGCTATGAATAGTAGGTGAAAGCTTACCCTTTCTTTTGTCTTAGAAAAAGAAATCTAGGGCTATTCATGACCTCTAGCAGCATTCAGAGAATTTGTTGGACCATAGCTTAAAAAGTTTGTATCCTATCTCATTTCCAGTTGTCTTCTCCTACAAAATGCACCTGTAGCCCATTCTGGTTGGAAGGATCTTGTAGAAGCTCTTTTTGCAGGGATTTTCAGGAGCACATGGGGATGTGATGATTTCAAGGGAGGTGGTGTTTTATTGAAACTGATGAGCTTTTCCCAGTTTTTAGTGGAGTTTTTATCTCTACAAAACAATGAGTGCATTGCAGGGGGTTGTTTATTAGTTATAACGTTAGTTATATGTTTGTCTCTAAATGCCCCTAATTAGAAGAGGCTTAATCTTGTATTACTTGATGACAACTAGCAAACTAGTTGTTGTTGTAACTTTGCAAATAGTTACCTGTTTTACAGAGAACTGCTTCTGTTTGATGAGGAAATGTAAATGTTTTATAAAAGCATATCTCACAGACTTGTAAGACACTATACTTTGCACTGTTAATAGTTAAGAGATGAATTAACTGTGAAGTCAATGATCTTTTAAATCGTGCTTTAGCCTGCTGTGTCCTGTTGAAAGGCATATGCTCTCTTGTCCGATTAAAATCTTATTAAACCCTCCATTGGTAACGTGAAAACATCTGTATTATCACTCATTTTTGTAAAATCCCTAGTGGTTAGGGTGATTAATTGATTTTTTTTTTTTTTTTTATTTAATTGTTACTATAGCACTCCATTTTAGGATTATAGCTAGCTTCTGACTGCAAGCCTGGCAACAAAACAAAGGAACAAATGCCTGCCACTAATCAAAAAACAGTGCTTAGTAATAAATCACAATTGTCAAGCAAGGACTCTTTTTTTGAGACAATAGAGGAAAACTAATTGCATGTAAGGTACCTGCCACAGACAAATCTTACAGGAAGCCTACCTCACTCTGCGTTGTGCTATTATATTATCTGTAGGTGTCTTAGTAACATGTTATATCTTAAGTCACATATAGCCTGATCCAGCTTCAGAAATCCCTTTACCTGATTCATATCCCATGTGAATGGCACTATCTATGTGTTTCTCCTGCTACATGCCTGTGCTTTTACAGGAACATGCAAGTATCTTCACATTATGCATTTTATAGACTTGTAAAAAAAAAGCAGATCTATCAAAAAAACTAGCACAATTGTTTGTATAGCGTGGATCCCACAACCCTTGTCTGATTTTCGAGAAGCTTCTGAGCAGAATATTTTTTGCAGGCAGAGGTTTTAGATGCTATATTATATAGAGAACATGTACTTTATGAAACTCAAAGCAGAAAAATATGTCACTGTTTTTATAATGATACAGAATATTTTGGGGATATTTTTTAACCTGAGAATTCTGTAAAACATAACAGATTACTGAGTGATGGCTATTTACATGTAAATATACATACATAAGTTATCTACTGATTGTTGATGTTGTCATGGGGTTCTCAGCTAGAGTATAGGGAAATTTAATCTTATTGGTAATATTAAGGTTTCTTAAAACTAGAGCAGGTAGAAAGACATCTCAATGGTGCAATTCCTATCTAATCAAGACTTTTGTTAATTGACCTAATGGAAATGGAGTAGAATTATATCTTTGACTTTCCTTTAATGCAGAATAAGGCATTCATTTAAAACACTGGGTGGTAAGCATGAGGGTGTGCTAATTTCTGAGATTGGAGTTTGTTAGATTTTGTTAGGATGGGAGATGAATATAAACCATTTGTGAGATTGAGCTGTTTGAAATTTTATGCTGTTTATGAGATCACCAGAGTCCAAACAATGTTCATACGCTGGGAAGATTGATGCAAATAAGTGCATGTTTGAAGAATGAAACAAGGTACCACAAAATTTTGAGAAAATAGCACCGCATTTATTTGTTTGTAGATATGTTTGTGAGATTGTATGTGTTATATAAGGCCACGTTGGAGGAGCAGTCAAGATGATATGTTGAATATCTCTTGATCCTCTTGTCATGCCAAGTAAAGAGGTTTTAAATACAGAAGGGATAGTAAACTATTACCAAGCATTTACTTTATAAACATGCTTGTTTGATTATAGTAATAATGAGTTAGCTTTCCCTCTTAATTTCTGCTCAGCTAAATCTATGATTAAGAAAACAAACACAAATTAGTGTTACTGATCAGAAACAAACCTAGCAAAAGTGACATGCATTAGATGGGCTTTATCTAATCTCCTTCCATGCCTGTGATCAGCAGGGGGCCTATGTGCACAGACATACTTTTTTCCCCCAGAGTTTCTTCTCTTCTGGGGAATACTCTGAATACAGTTCCCCTTCCAGATTCTTCTGAAACCACCAGCCCCTCTCAAGGCTTTCTCTGACAGTGACATTGCTCTGAAGTACCTCTTTCAAGCTGCAGGGGCAAACCTTGTAGAGATTTGTGGTAACATTAAATGTAGAAACACTAAAATTGGTGGGAATGGAGAATAAAGGGGAATGTCTGGATGTGGAAGCAAGAGAAGGAAGGGAAGAAAGGCTTTCAGAGTGGCAGGTGCTGGTGACACTAGGTTAACCACATTATGAAGATCACAGCATATTAGCATGCAAATTCTCGGGACACCCACTCTGGGAAAGCACAGAAGAGCTTAAGAGAAGGGACGGCCTGCACCCAGACTAGAAGAGACCATTAAGAAATAATGGCAAAAAGGTAGAGAACAGAGTTGGAGACCTAACGTACCCACATCAGGAGACTAAAGGAAATTCACAGAAGTTGAAGAGGACAGATGCACAGATTTTCTTAATTGTTATTAGATCAAAACTGAGCATGTAGTCTCCTGCCTAAGAAAAAATGTGTTGTAATGAAGACTCAATAGCCAGAGTCCCTTGCCCTCCTATGTCACTACAAGAAATTCTGGCCGAACCACTGAGTACATATGTCTTGTGCCTGAATGCTGAACAGTCTGCTTGGACGTAAGCATATGAGGGCTTGGCTGTATGAGCAAAACTTGTTTTGTTTTAAAATAAAATCGTTTTCTCCTCCCACAACTGATTGCACTGAACATTGCTATATATTTGCATTAATGTTGCAGCATGTTTTCCTTTACCGTGAAGGTAATTTTTCTTTCTTTAAAAACCTGTCAATGTCATTGCTTGCAGCAGAAGGTTAGTAGGGTAGAACCTGGGGGACTGGTTGGTGCTGCATGCCTGCATGGATGGTTGTCTTTCCTCCTTCACCATGTGGGGTGGGTTCCACGAGATACCTATGCAAGATGCAGGTCGTGGCGAGCAGAAGGTGAATCACTGGGAGTGATTCTAAAGGAGTAAGCCAAGGAATTAACACTTGTGCATATCAGCTGGGTAGGAAAAGTATGTAGGTAAAAACAGCTATTCAGTGTATGAAGCAATATAATGAATAATGAAATCTAAGTGTTTTGAGGGACCATGTAGGCTATAGATTTGGAAGTCGAGTTTAGAAAATGCTCATATTTCAGCATTCCTTCAACCAAACAGGTATAACATGGATCCTTACCTTAAGGCGATTGTGGAGGTTTGCGTCACTAAATAGAACCCAGTTGTGAAGCCTAGTGCCTGTTTTTGTTGTGGGTTTTCAAAATGAAACCTGAATAAAATGAGAAATGACCTATAGCTCTCTTCTAGGAGGAGAGGAAAAAACGTATTTGTTCCTCATATGAAAATAGTTTGATCTTCCTGACTCTATAGCTCTAAGGCCCTGTTGTGCATGAAAAAATTATAAACTCCTGTTGCGGTGCATCAACTTAGGAGAGTACAGAGGGGCTTTGTTCAGCATGTGTCATTAGAAGATAATAGATGAAATGGAGTCTTAAAAAGGCAAGCATTTTATGCGAATAGCATCTATATCCTTCCATCACGCACACCTACAATAAAGAGCTCCTAAAACATCCTAGAAGTCAATGATCAGTGATACAGCCTAAAGTCTTCTCTCTTCAGTTTATTTATGTTTCACCTTTCTTCCTACGTAAGTTTAATGGAAGGACACTTATGCAAACTTTTACAAATAACCTTTCTTATTTTAAGTGTAATCCATTCATAGGTAGTTTAAATCGACGTCAGGGCTACGTTGGGTGCGTACTTTTAAAACCCACATAGGCTTTCCAAAATATTTAAACTTGCTAGATTTTGTAAAGCTGAGATTCTTTCTTCTATAAGCACCTAAGTATACTCACATTAAAAAATATTCTTCTGCTCCAGGAAAAATGCACATGCACAAATTTAACTTCAAACATTTAAAGTAACACATATTTAAAATGAAAGCTATACTGAAGTGTTTTGTTGGGTCTGACACACAGATTGTAGTCAAGCTAGGTACTACGTGTATTGCAGTGATGACAAGAAGACTGAAGGTGTGTTAGAATTGGTACTAAGCAACAGTCCTGTGAGCACCAGGATTAACAACCTGATTTTCAGCAGTTTTGTAGGTTGTGAATGTGCAGCAATGCTACACTGGGAATAAGCAGCAATGCCAGATTGCTGTCTTATGTGTGCTGTATTTACTATATACTTCTGCTAAAACATTTAATGGTTCAGTTTTCTTCCCATCGTATGTTCACAGAACAACTACTGAAAAATAAATTAAACTTCTTGATTGTAAGCAATAGAATCATCTCTACCCTATGAATGGGGTTTTCCTGTATCTCTCTAGATGCTGCTCTGTATATGGAGAGAGGAGATAAAGGGCATACCATAAATTATTTCTGCACAAGCAAGGATGAGCAAATGGTAATTCACACTAAATGGAACTGCTGTGTCCTCTGTGCATGAGGGACCAAAAACCTCTCATAGGTATACAGGCAGACAACATAACTGCAGTAAGCCTAGTTAATTTAGAGAAGTTTTTAAAAAGTAGGCTGAAAACAGTTCAGGGAAAGCTATTGAGGCGTTCTTAAAGTCAGGTCTTTTAAGTCAAGGAACCTAACTTTTAGGAGTGATACTCTGATTGAGGAGAATGTTACTTGTAGAAAGAGAATGTAAGACTATCGCTAGAGTAAGGTATGTCCTCCAAGCTCCTTTAAGATATTGAAAGTTAGACTCAATAAATGCTTTCCTGAATATAGATGAAAATAAGCATGAACTTTTGTGCTTTCTTAACCCAAGGCTTAAAGTGGAAAATGCTTGTTCACATTGCCAGCAAAACGTTGCCGAGAACATACACATGATTGGGATCTTCAGGTTTATTTTGCTCTATCATGTTTTCTAAGAAGCAGTACTCTGTTTTCATAACAAGAAGTTTTAGAATTACTATGGAGTTTATGGGCTGGACCTCTGCTAAAAATGTCATTGTGAAGAAATATGCAGAGAAATGATGGTGGATAGAGCTGGATGGCTATCAAGGTTGATTAAGAATGGCTATTGGTGATTTTTATATCAACTTTATTTATCACTTTTTACCATACACTTAAGTTTCATTCGTATAAATGTTTATGAGAAAGTGAATGAATGTTTACGAGAAATAAACCGAGATTGATCAGTGGCATTTAATAATAACTCTTAGACAGCAGTGTTGACTTGTTATAGATAAATATGAAACTTATTTATTGAACAACCCCTGTGGAACTTTTTGCCTCTCAGCTCACCTGGCTTAAAGCTTTGAACATTAAACTTCTGTGCTTTTACAATCCAGGCATAGTCTGTCAGAAATACAAGAAAAATTCTCCCCCAAATCTATGAGATCTCAGGAAATTCACTTACTCTGGAGTGTTTAAAAGTCTCTTCAGGCTCAATGAATTAGTATTTCCTAATGATTTTTTTCATTTCACAATTCTACCTGTAGAATGGATATTACTGCATCTGGTGTGATGATGCACTGTAGAGAAGCACATGATCCTGAAGTTTAATCTGTTTTATCAGGCTAAGGAACTTGATCTTCATTTGAAATCTACTTCCATTCATCTGTATCTGAGGATTTGGAAGTGTTGCCAGGGAGGTGTTTTTGCATTAGGAAAAGTGACGGAGACCGTCAATAAAGAGTCATTGTAGCTTGTCAAATGGCTTGCACTAAGCAGTTGAATGCTGAATATGGAGGGTTTTAACAGCAAGTAGACAGCTCCATGAAGGACAATAATTTTTTCACTAATTTCATGGTAGTCTTATTAGTAGAATTAAAGATCCTTGATTAAATATGGCCTATATGTAGGAAATATTAATGCCATACATTAGAAAAATAATGGAAATTCTTGAAGCTTACCCCATTTGTGTTTGCCTGTGTTTATGGTGTGAGAGACCTTTGTGTTTCACGGATGTGACAGAATCAGAGACTTCTCAGAATAAGCTTCATCTTCCTCCATAAATCACTCTGATCTAAAGATTTTTATCATGGCTAGTTACATGCATTTATAATCTTCTACCCTATAAGTAGCATCAGTGATATTTTAGAATAATTGCTGAAAAAGAAATTCGTAGCCTTTGGCATGTGCTCTAGCAAAGCCCATTCTTCTTGTAGCGATTGTTGAGTAGAAATCTGTCATATCTGTGTAACCAGAACTCATTTGCTCTAGGAAGTTACACTTCATGGAGGTTTTCTTATGAAATAGAGAACTGGACAAGCTTCCAGTTTGGAAAAGAAAGTACAGGACGGACAAAAAGAAGACGAGAACTCTAAGTATATGTCAGAGAAAGTCTTAGGCACATGTTTGGTACATATTTATCTACAGTGGAAGGATGCAGGACTCTTCACATGAAACCCTTGTTGTTGACATTACCACTTAATTAGTCATTGAGTATCCCTTTCATCTGTAGCTTTGAAATGTTGGAAGTATTTGATACCTGATCACCCTAGAGTCAAAATGATTTCAGTGTGGAAAAAGGGGGTGATACATCCATGGCTAAGAACCTGCGAGCTCTTGATGTTTGCAGAACTTGGGAGTCTGCAGCAATGCTTTTTCACACAGGCCCAAGAAACTTTGCAGAGTACATTTCTTTATCCATTATAGCATTTTCCAGGTATCTTTGTTAGGAGAATCTACCTACTCTTCCTCTGTACGCCTGCTCTGAATACTCTTGTCTGTGCTCTGCGCAACAATTTTAGACCAGTACTTCACAGTCTGGCTAGATTACCTCAGGCAAAGAAGACACTATCCTTGAGCAGCAAATTAAGGAAGCAGTATAATGAATCTCCTGTCCAATATTGTGGAGGATAAAATGGGAGGTAGTTATGAGGATTTAATTCCCTTTTATATGTAAAGAGCTTTGAGCTCTTCAGCAGGGAGTCCCATAGCTGTGCGATTTTCTATACTGATGGTAACTTAATAAAAAAAAAAAATAATATTGTGTGGGTCTAAAGGCTGTCTCCTGTGCCTTATTCCCTGAGAGATTAGGTTGTAGCGATGGTTGGGATCCTAGGGAGCTTCCCACTCAGAATTAGTGGCAAAGGGACTCCTACAGCTTTGTTTGCAGGATTGTGAATTTCATTCAAGGGAGTGGGAAAAAGGAAAGAGGAGGGGTATGTGCTGTATGAGATGGTGTATGATGAGATGGTATATGATTTCTCTGTTCCTTCTTTTCTGAGTCTGGAGTAAATACAGGATACATGAGCTAGCAGCTTAGCCCCTCAGGGCTTCAATTAACTCCACTTCCTTTGATTTCACTCCAGCTGTGGCTTACTGCTCCTTGGCCTTCCCTTGAAAGAGGTCCCTCCTGGGACCTGGAGAGTGTGAGAAGTGTCTGTGTGAGACTAGTGGAGGCAGAAGGCAGTGGACCTTTGTATATCAGGATATCTAACCAGCCAGGCATGGACAAATTTTGGAAAGATTTAATTGCGTAAAGAAAAGACAACAGAAAACATGCCCTCCAGAGCAGCTGAGGGTGTTGAGGCACAAGTTTCTATGTCCTTTGTCATTCAGAGAGTTTTCCTCTGACACCAGGGTATTGATTACTCATCACTTTCTTCCTCTGTCAAGAAGTGGTTGCTTTCACAGTCGTGTGAGCCAATGCCAAAGATCCCTGTGCCTTTTTCTGCCCCAAATGGCTACAAAGCAGGCTTTGATACCCACCATGGTTACTGTGATGGTAGCCAAGCGACTACTTTATTGTGTTTCACAGAGATAGAGGTCACGCTTTGCTGTTTCCTAATGCTAAATTGCATTGTAGAGCAGTCAGCTGGAAATCGCCCCTCAGTGTTCAGGTTTGCTAGTAAGCCTGCAAACACGGGAGAGGCAGCTGATGTGTTATGCCTGTTTATTACTTGAATCTCAAGTGTCTCACCATTTGCTCCTTCCATTTTTTTTTGCAGGATCCACCCAAGTTTTTAATTTTAAACCGTGGACTGTACATCACACATGAGACCTTTCTATTTATGTATTTTTATCATGCGTTGTGGGGGAACCCACGTTTCTTGACTGAGAAAGACTTAACTGAGTTGTTAAGGCTTGTGAGTACTATTGGGATACATATAAAGGTTTCTTTGCATTATTTCTGTGAGCTGTTTTTGTAACTGAGCTGTTGATATTCATCAAATAAGAATTTGAACCTCTGTGAGGTGCTTCACCTAGTACTTCATTTCACACTATGACAAATGTGAGAGACTAAGATGAGTTATGCAGCAAACAATTACTTTTCATCCCCTGTGTATTTCCATATATCTTTAAGTAATACGTACTACTCATATGTAAAGATATATCCAGATATTATCACTGTCTCCAGAAGCTGCTGCTTTTTCTGTATTATTCTTTCAGAAGTGCAACATTCTGGCTAGAAGTGCTTTTATTGAAGAAATTCACTCATTGCTTTTTTTCAACACACATTGATTTTTTTTTTTTTTTTTAACAAATGGCAGGGTGATACTGCTTTGCAGATGACTCAAGGCTGTTGGTTCAAATCTAAATCTGTAGCTGATTCATTCATAGATCATCCTGAGCTGAACAGAAATATTTTTACCTTCTATACCAGCCTCCTGTAGGATAAGTAACCCCATATCTTTTGTTTTCTTCTCCTTTTCTTCTCCTTTTGTACTCTTCCCGTTGCTTGCCTTGTTCATCGCAAGACCTCCTGCAGCCCTTCTGCTTCCTTCTGACGGTTCTCCTTAGGCCTTTCTGACGCTGAGCAGAAGGGATCAAGCGCTTTGCAGGTCTGGCTGCCTCTTCTCCTTGCTGTATACATCAATGGAAAATGTTAATAAGAACTGAATGAAACTGAGCTGTACCGTCTTATTTGTTCTTGTTCACACGTTATTCATGACAGTTATTGGTATATTCCTGAATTGGGAAATACCACTTCACACTGATACAATGTAAGAAAAGTTGTGCAGTATGTGATATCATATAATAATGTTCAGTTCTTACCAATTTTTGTCAAGTGAATTATGACAAATTCAGTGTTATGTAGGAGGTTTCCACGTTTAAGCAGCTTCATAAGTCAGCATCTGATCAATAGCAGTAGCTAATGGCCCCTAATTCTCCACTGCTGACAAGCAAGGCTGGTTGTGATTGGAAGGCATATGTTAGATATTAACACTTAAGATGGAGTTTTACCACTTCAGATTGTAATACAGAGTAATTACTATTGCCTGTAGTGCGTCAGAATGGTACATTTCTTTCAGGAAAATGTAAGGTCAGCTCTTTGGCGTCAAACATTTCTTTGGAGTCTGTAAATATCGAGTAATTAGGAAAATACATCTAATGGAATTACGTTTAGAAAAAATATATCCTTACTGGGGACTGGGGAATTTCTTGTCATAGCAGGTAATTTTGTAAATTTTGGTTGAGCGCTAACCTGCAAATAGACCCAACCTAACCTCTGTAAAAGCTATTTTGCATTTTTTCTCATGATTTTATTGGGCAGGATGTTTGGAACATTTATCATGTAGTTGGTCTTAGCTTCAAAACAATTATTTTTGAGTTTGAGCTGAACTGAATTACCCATTTTTCTATTAAGAGGATATTGGAAAAAGAAGAAAATAAATGCAACTGCTTTTGTTTCAGAATACCAGAGGAGGGCATTTGCATTTGCAGAGTGCCATTGAATGTTGTGAAAAACTCACTGGAGAACCAATGCATAGAATTGTCCCGTGATCTTGATTCAATCCCATACTGGTCATTGATAACGTGGTGGGTTTTTATTTAAGTGGTCATATGTATGGTGTAGCCATTATAATTGGAAGTTTTAAAAACGGCTCTCGGGAGAGGGCATATGTGCCACAATATTTTGAGAAATTTCAGATCTTACAGAAAGGATTTTGCCTGATTGTAAAGCAGAAGAACATAATTTCTTTGGTCCTGGCTAGGTGGACCCTCTGCTGTTCTGACCACCACGCCGACCACTCTGCTCTAAGTTACCTTTGAATCTTGGGTTTTTTCGGCTAGAAAGGATGAGGTGTATGAAAATTCTCTGGATTCACTAAATGGAGTTGTAAAGAGGTGTAGAAAGAGAAGAGTATGCTGGTTTTGGCCAGGAAAGGGAATGGGCACTGGAAGGAACTTGTGTTTAAAGTAAGATTGACAAAAAAACCCAAAAGGAATAAGAAAGGATTTGAATGAAATAGATAACATCCACTGGGCACTGGATTGGTTAATAACACATTGGGAGGATATAAGTTAGGAGCTGCATTATTTTAAAGATGGAAGAGAATTGTATTTCCACAAGGTTTCCTTGCAGTTCTTACACTTTTTAATATAATTTCCCCTGAGAGGCATGTTGATACTCCTTAAAATATATAGTTCAATAAAATGTAGAAATATGTAATGAAAATACTAATTTTGTAGGAGTTTATGTGAGTTAGCAACAGAAACATCTCTTATTCTAAAAGAAGAATGTGCAGGTATTTAAAATGTGAAGTAACAGACATAAAACATAAGCCATTCTTTATCTTCACTATTAGCCAGCCCTGAAATAAGATTCTTAATGAAACTTGATTGTCTATTTCTTTTTTTTCCTCTTCACTATTGCAGTGCAATAAAAGGGCTGAAATGGCACTGAACTGGCAGTTTTAGGATATTTCCCTCATATTTTTACAGAGTTGGAGGAACCAGTATTTCTGATTTATAAGTTAAAATTTACAGAAACTTCTCCTGGTTGTGTGCAAGTTTTTGACACTGTAGAAATTCACCATCACTGGCTAGTGCCTCTGGGACTTTCTGATAATTTTGGAAATGAATTCTTGCTAGACTGCTCCTTTATTTCACTCTCACTTTTTAAACATTCTTTACATCAGTGTTCATATCTGGCAATTGCTACCCTTTGAAAATGTGCTTCTCAGGAGCTCTGAAGCATTCCCATCCTACCATTTATGGCCAGAAAGAGATCCCCCAAAATATCTTTCTGCTATAAAAGCATACTTGTTTGGGAAATGTTCAGAATTATATTAGAATGAGCTCAGTTTAGAATTACTGTACTAAATGAGCTCAATTAAAGTTTCACATAAATAACTCTCTGTATTTTTATGCCCCACTGTTGTTTTTATCTCTGTGTGTACTGTTTGTCATGTAATCTGATTGGCAACATGTTAAAAAATATTCTTTTAATTGCATTTGTTCTCCTTTGTATACTGAAGTTCATACTAACTAGTCATAATGGTCCCACTGGACTTAAAATTTACGGCACCATAACTGATAGTATCATCATTGATTATCTCTCTTTTTGCTAACGACTGGTATTTCTCATTCTTGATGGTAGTTTAAAAAAAAAAAAAATTCAAAGCTTAAAAAAAGCCAGTCTGCTTGACTGAGAATAAATCTTATTGGCATAAGAAGGTTTAAAGACTTAGACCAATTTTTAAAAAACATCAAATATTTACCTGTCCTCCTCTTTCATCTCCTCCTCCTTCTAAAAATATGTTGACAAAAAATAGTTTCAAAAAGTAGTTTGTACCTCTTGTCAAAACGGTAAACTTTCAGTTATGATCCAGGACAATACCCAATGATCTTAATGTATTTCATAGAAAGAGTCAGCATCATTCCCTCCGATAGATGGTAGTTAATGTGCTCATGAACATCCATTCACGTACATTATAGCTTCTTTTACTGCTCCCTGTTCCTAGCTTCCAGCTATCTAATTAATTTGATAATGTAAGACTTGACAGGTGGTTTTAATTTTCTGGACCACTGAGAGGGAGACATGAGATTACAGTCAGGGAATACAAATATCACCAAGATATTTATTTTAATATGATTGTTTTGGTTGGTTTTTTTGCAAATGTGTAGGGATATTTTACTGGCTTGGAACAAATAGGGGCAAGGGATTTAAGCTCTTTGTAGGGTCAGGTTGTCTGGTTAGTAGGACAAGAATGTATTTTCAAAACAATAATTTTCCTGTGCACTTTTCCTGTCTTACGATTTCTGCTGTAAAAATATTTTTCAAAGGACAAGTATCACACTGGAGTACTTTTTGATACACTAGCAAGAGTCTTGCAAGTTGGAGACCTTTGTGTTAATAGACATTTCTCTGAAAAGGGGACTTAAGAACTTTAAATGTGATACCTAAATAGTGCAACAGTTACAGAAATGCTAACACCTAGTTAAAAGAAATGCTAACCTCTCTCCCATCCATGATAGTGTCATAATTTTTGCCTGGATGTCCTTGAATATTTTACTGTGCTGGAATGAAAAACTGGATAGTTCTACCTGGTTTGCTCTCACTGCTGTAATAGTGGATTGTCTTGCAGTTGTAGATGGGTTTTAACTAAAATGTGCATGAGAGGCAAGGAAGTATTTCCTACTCGCTGATAGAAAATTGAGACATGGCATAGATCAAGTAGCAGTCTCACAAAATGTAAACGTTGAGGGGCAGTTTCAGGTGAAAGGCTCCTAAAATCAGATCTTTTGATTTCTAATGTATTTCACTATTCACTAAGCCATCTTTTTTTCCCCAATATATCCCTACTCCTAAGGCAGAACTCAAGAATGATACATTTCATCCAATTCTATATTACTTTTGGAAACCTAGATTCAAAATTACTTGATAAGCACATGTTTCCGAAGCAGCCTTATCTGTGTTCTAGTCTTCTGTATATAGGTAAAGCTCATGTGTGGTAAGCTACATAGCTTCTGACTAAAGTAAAAAGAATTAGGAGGGAAACACGACTCGTAGAAAGCAGCAGAGTATTAAAAAGGAAAAGAATGACAGCAACGTTCAGCTAAGGTTTGCATTCACCAGTCTTGTCCCTTGATTGGTGACTTGGTAGCTTACCCACTGCATATAGTTGTTTGAGTATCCCAGCCTCACATAACCCTGGAAACTCTTGGTCAGTCCTAGCCTTGTGAGAAAGGGAGGCAGCAGTCCTGGAGCAGATTATTTTTTATGAAGACTTAAGGAGTCAGTCAGGTGGAGGAGTGGTGCCTTGCTAAGCACTGTCACGAGAAACTGCAGTGGAAGTTCATTCTCACGGTTGCAGGCTTCTGTGTAGAGAAATAGGTTGGGAATGTAAAGGATTATTTAGAGAATGCAAAATCAGCTTTTCTGAGGAGTTCCTTAAAACATAGATCCTTTAGCCAAATCCTAGTGGACAGAGGCTTATGCAATAGTGACCTCCTGAAGTCAGTAGACAGCTGCATTGGGATCAAGACATCACCCTTCACGGATGGCTGCAACATCTGCGCAAGGAAATTATGTTCAAAGTGATTATAAAATCATTTAGAATCGTAGAATGGTTTAGGTTGGAAAAGGCCGTTAAGATCACCAAGTCCAACTGTCAACCTAACACCGCCAAGTCCACCACTAAACCATGTCCCTAAGCACCATATCTACACGTCTTTTAAATACCTCCAGGGATGGTGACTCCACCACTTCCCTGGGCAGCCTGTTCCAATGCTTGATAACCCTTTACGCAAAGTAATTTTTCCTAATAGGCAATGTGAACCTCCCCTGGTGCAACTTGAGGCTGTTCCCTCTCATCCTATGGTTTGTTACTTAGGAAAAGAGACTCACACTCACCTCGCTACATCTCCTTTCAGGGAGTTGTAGAGAGCATTAAGGTCTCCCCTCAGCCTCCTTTTCTCCAAACTAAGCAGCCTCAGTTCCCTGAGCTGCTTCTCATAAGACTTTTTCTCTAGACCCTTCACCAGCTTTGTTGCTCTTCTTTGGATGTGCTCCTGCGTGTGTCGATGTCTTTCCTGTAGTGAGGGGCTCAAAACTGAACACAGTATTTGAGGAGCAGCCTCACCATTATGTCTGTTGTAGTTTGGCTAAAGAGACAAGGAGAGCTGTTTTCTCACTCACCTACATTTAATACTATCGATGGTAAAATACTGCTCCCATGGTTCCGTTTTTATCTGACAGCATGTTCAATCTGGTGTAAGCATACTGAGCTAAGCTCTTTTCCAAAGTAAAAATTCCTTGCTGCTTCCTTCCATGGTGGCTTTGGTGATGGGATAGCTCTACCAGTGCAATGCTTGTGAGCAGCGCAGTGAGGGTATCACCCAGGGAAGGGTTAGGGTCAACACTTAACGAGAGTTTGACTATGAGATACAGACAAAGAGGATACGATGAAGGAAAAAAACCACACCAAGAGATAAGTCAACAACCTCTTTAAGCAAGTCTTACAGAATATTTATAAGTTTGCTTTTGTTACTTGGGCTACTCATGACCTCCGATTGCTTCATCTTTTTCTTACAGAATAGCAGCCAGTGTAAATCTCTTGTTTATGTCTCTTTAGAATTAACATCCTAGGAATTATCTCCTTGTGCTATTCATAATGAAGTTCAGAGAGGTCTTAAGTCTGCAGAAGGTGGTGTTTCGTAGGAAATAATTTTTTGCCCACTGAAACTTATTTCAGTATAAGATGTTAGCATTCGTATATAGACTAATATAGCTAGAATAATATCTAGCATTATTTTGGCAAATGAAAGAAAAATCTGCATTTTCACGAGTGGAGGCAATACACTGGGACATAGATAAATGAAGAACTTTTCAAAGGTCTGAAAAAGAAATATGTTCAGGAGGGGTTTGTTTTCCTTTTGGGGAAAAAAAAAAAGTTTGCATAATGAAATATCAGTTATCGAAACCAAAACTTTGTTTGGGTAAATTTGACTTAAACAGTTGTTTTCAGTTTAAAACATGGCTCTTCTGGTAATTTTAGAGCTGTTCCCAAGTCATTATTCCATTTAAAGTCTCTTTTCACTTTGGAACAGACAGTTAAAAAAAAAACCCTAGAAATCAAAACAACACACTGCAGAATGGCTACTAGTAAATACTTGTATTACCTTGAGTCATTTCCCACTTGGAATTTAGGTTCATGGTAATTTTTGGTATTTCAGGTGATATTCGCTATGGTAGTGAAAAAGAAAGCTTAAACTCAGTGATCTCAGAAAAAATATGTGTCTTTCAATTCTTTGAATATATCTGTCTTTATATATTTAAAAAGGATTTATTTGAAAATATAAGTTTTGGAGAGCCTCACTGGGTTTGTTGCTCTGCATTGTAAAATTATTTCTTGCAGATAAAGCTGTGGAGGCTTTGTATCTTTGAAAATCACATTGCATTTTGAGTGTCTAGAAATGAATTGAAGTCTTGGCAGTCACATTTGAAAATTGCATGCAGACTGTATAAATGGGAAACCTTTTCTGCCCTGAGATGCAAAAAAGCCAAGACAATATAAAAGAATAAAGTGCAGTAGGTATTTAGTGAAGCCTTACAGTATCCCATCCATATACGTTCTCTCTTCATGAGTTTGTCACAGACAAAAAAAGAAAAAAAAAAAAAAGCGCCTTTGTCAAAAATGTCACCAGTACATAAGGCCATAATCAACTTTTACTATGCTCAGGCAGGACAGAAGCACTACTTCGTTATTTATGACTTTACCCTGCATTAGAATTCTACCAACACCACACACAAAATGGTAGAGGGACTCAGGAACTCATCTGCAATTTCGGAGAAAGGGTCCCGGTAGCCTTATACAGGTTTTTTAAATTGACCTGGTTCTGTTTGTCATACTACCTGTTGCCCTAGGTGTTTTATTTAAATATTAATCTACTATTAATTATTAATCTAGAACAAAATTGCAAACTGAAACACACATTTGATCAGTGACTCTGCATATACTGCCACTTAATCACATTTGAATGCATGGTCAGCATTTAAGAGTTCTACTGTCAGCCTCATCTCTGTTCTTGCCTGCTTTCTTCCCCCTGTGTTTTCTAAAGAAATGGTTTTGTGAAATTACTTGATGACAGTCTCTTTTTTTTTAAAGGTCCTACCTGGCCCTGATGTACTATGTCATATATTTTGACTGTCACCAGAGCTTGGACAAGATTTCAGTCACTGTTTATCAGTGGCATAACTCTGTAATGTCAGATCTGAATTAATCCCTTTAATGAAATATTCTGCTTTATAGGAGCAGTTAAATGGCTGTCCTTGTAAACTGAAGGCTATGTTCCTTTCGAAACCCAAGAATCCCAGAATAACTCTATTTCCTGAAAGACAGGGAGAAACATTTTTCCATAGAGGAGATGACCAAGAATGAGTGACCTGCGAGTAAGTAGAGGAGAAATGGCTTCAGGAATTTCAAGAGGCTAAAGGGATCTAGTTCAGAAAGAAAAACTTGCTAAGGAGAATCAGCATTTCTTGGAGCTCTTCTTTTCTGAGCTATAGCGAGTAACAGACAGAAAGACTACTGAGGGACATGCAAGATGAGGCAGCTGTCTGAAAAAAAGGCTGCATGAGTAAACCAGGGCAGGCATTTCTCTGCTGGCACAAGGTTGGATAGAAATAACAGTTGCTTCTCTCTTGTTGAGAGGCAGTAGTGAGGATGCAAGGAAAATGAAGCTGGTAAAGAGCTCTGAAGTTTCCTAGGCCTACGCCTGGCAGAAGAAGGCAATGCAGTTATTTTGTTGGGCCATCTGCTCTTGGACAAATGAAAAGAGTTCATCAGAAACCAGCACTGGAAAATTGTTTGGTAAATCCCATCTCAAGTAAGATTCTGGCTCTCCTAAGTTTTCTAAAAGCAAAGATCCTTAGGGAAAATTAGTTCATGTATCTTTGCAGGATAGAAAGATAGTGTTTGTTTTGTCTTCAAAGTATCTAGACTGATATAGACTGTGAATATTGATGTTAAAAAAAAATGTTTAAACAGTACCCACTATTACTTGACCATTCTGCCAAACGGTAGGTTTGGCAAGTAAAATAAAATGTGATTAATCAATATAATTTCTTGACATGAACATTAAATGGATTTCCATATCTCACAGATCTTATTAGTAGATGGTAAGAGATCTCTTTGCAATACAGTGTTACCTTAAGTGAAAAAAGAAGGCCAAGAGCGCGGAGTTAGGAGAGTGCATGGGGACCTATAGAGTAAGAAAAACCTAACTGAAATTTGTAATGTATCCTATTGGGAAATGAAAATGTTTGATATGTTGATATAAGTTAGGGATAACTGGAAAAAATACAGTTATTGCAACGCAATTATTGAAAAAGATCAGTAATAGTTTCTGGTATTAACGTAGCTCGCAATTAATTTCTTGATGTATTCTCTGCTTGGGAGAGGTTCCTTTACCTCCATCCATAGAGCGATGGGGAGGAACCTCTGTAGGGCTCTACTTGCCAACCCAAAAGTGAAAAGTGAAAGAGCAAGAGCAGAGGAGGGCTTTCATACCACCCTTCCCCACCTTCCCCTCCAACGACCGGGCAGTGCATTTGCACGGTGTAGCGAGAAGCTTTCCTTCGGAGGAGACACGGGGTTCCGTGTCTGTTCTCCGTAGGTATTAACACCTCCCCCCCCACCACAAAAGTTTAGGAAAGAGAAGCGATGATGAGAATTAACTAATAAGACTGTGTCTGAGCAGTGTGTTCTTCCTGCTTCTGAAAACAGGGTATAAGGTAAAGTGGCTGACGAGCCTGGTGGTCACAAAGTTTAATGGGAGCAGTAGGAGTCCAAGGACTCTTGGAGTGAATGTGGAAGGAGGAAGGGAAGGGACACCCATGTCATGGCTTTAGGTTTATAGTAGAGCTTCTTGAACTGATTTTTTCTGTTTTGTTTTGAAAGTCTTCATTTTGTTTCTATTTTCTCCCAAGGGATTTAGTGCTTTTTATTCCTAGTTTTCTTGTTTCAAATCTTCTTTTACTCGGTCTGCCCCATATGTTTCCCAGTCATAAACTTCCTCTATGAAAAGAATAAAAGCTTTTTACACTGTATTATCTCATATTGCAAGAAGCACAGAGGTAATTAAGTCCCACCATTTCCTCCTTTTTTTTTTTTTTGTCCTGCATCCTGCCAAGACCTCCCAAGGCAGCAGGAGCGAACCCCCGATCATTCCACCTCTATGGTCAAATCAATAACAAATGGTTCATTAAAGGTGTATTATTTGCAGTTTGAATCATCTCTACCTCTGCAATGAGTCATGTCCTCTCATCTCAGGGGCAAGGAGGAAAATGCGTGGTTTTCTTTTCTCTAAAGGGATGCATTCATTTTGCAGCTTGCTAATTGGGATGATCTTCATGATGAAGTTGGGTGTTGTCTGCTTTTACTGTATCAATAATGTCCCCTTTGCAAAATTTAAAATGTCAGGAGGCTGTCACACTGAGAAGATTAGCATTCTTTCCTTAGCATGACTAAGGACTGTATAGGGTATCTTGCTCCTGTGGTTTTATAAGCGTCACTCAGCAAATCTGCAAATTCAGATCCGATACTCCGGGGTGGATTGTGCAGTACCTTGCAGCACATGCGTCTTGCTCAGAATCATGTAGAAGGTACTGTTTTAGTCTTGTAGGTACAAGGTGCTTGTCATGGTTTCTTATTTCACTGTTGGCAATCCTCATAAGTTGGAAGAAATCTGAAAGTAAATGAAAGGTCTGTTTTTCTCTGTTGATGTATGAGAAACTAGCTCATGGTAGTCTTTGTCCAGGCATTACTTAGTGTGTGTCAATATTTCTGGAAAACAAGAAGATCATAACGTAGAGAGGTGAAATATGCTGAGAGGGCAGAATAACTGTGCTTCAGAAGCAGCCTTACGGAGACATGAGGAACTCACATCAGTATTAGTATGTCTCCAGGAATCACTGCATGATGTTCTAACGCATGAGATATGACCGAGCCAGGTAATCTCCTTCTTCTAGTTATTGATTCCTCCTACTCACTTTTTTCTAGCATCTCTGACTCTCACTGCCTATTCTGTGGTTGAAGATAAACCAGCAGCTTTGTTTTGTAGTGCTATATATAACATCGCTTAAAACAGTATGGAAGATAAAGGTTCTAATTCTCAGTTTTACACTGAGAAGCAGATGAATGCTAGGAAAAAAAGATAAGGAGGATTGCAAAAAGGAAAAAGAAATTACAGAGAATTCATATGTTAAAATTTTGAGGCTATCTTGTATCATCTAAAGCACAATTTCTGTTAGGCAGATATAGGAGAGAAAAACATGCAGGAATTTAAGATGTGAATGATGCATATATTTAATGTCTATGTAAATGCTGTTGCATGAGGAATCTGATTAATACTAATTATAAAAATTGATTTCTTTTTTCATTCATTAATTAATTAACAAGTATACATAATATTTTTATTTTGAGATAAATAGTTCTTAATATTGACATGATAACCTCCTCTCTACAAACTGAAGTTGTAAAATTAATACATACTAGAAAACCATGATTTTCACTAAACTCTTAGTTTATTTCACCTTTTTATGGAATAGTAGTTAATTAAGCAGTCTTTAAAATGCTCCTGTAAGTCCAAAAATGTTAAAAATGGAATATTTTATACATTTATAGAGAGAAATAGTAGCTGATGATACCTTCCATTGAGTTCTAAAAAAAAAAACAACCACCCCAAGCCCTATTTAAAATATGTCTTTGTTTCATAGATGACATTTTGATAACATCACATCCAATTAGAGAGAGCTGAATTACAAAGAAACAAACAATATAACTATAAAAGAACAGTCTAATTGGGTTATAAATTTGCTTAAAGGCTGGTTGGCCTCCCCTTGCCCCATCCCCAACAATAAATTGGAAGGTATGTTTTAAAAGAACCACACACTTACTTTCATAGTGATGCGTATATACAAAGAATCAACAAAGCTAAAACTATTCAGTTCGGCTTCATCTGTTTCTTCATATGGATGTTAATAGATACATTATCTTAATGGCTCACCTAATCAACATAACATGAATGTCTGATTTCGCCTGGTGACAATCCATTCACGTCTTTTGTGAAACAATTATACTGAGGATGTCAGGGCAACAACATCTTTAATTTGAATTGCGTATATGTGGCTTAAGAACATAAAGCAAAATTGCAGTGCATTATAGTGAAAGCTGTAAAATATAACAATCTTATTAAAGCAGCCTCCTATCTTCAAGTAAACAGCCCCAAAGTGTTACAAAACATAGGGGAAAGAGTGCTGCTTCACCTTCTTTAGAAAACCTACCTCCATTTTTGTATTTGCAATAGGAATGTGTGGGGAGTTGTCTCTTCTCTTTCTGCCTTTCTTTTGGTGCATGTACTGAGAAAGGATGACGTTTTGAGTTGGGAAATATCTTCTGCTGTCTGGATTTCTGTGAGAATGTCAGAAATGGAGGTTTTCCTTTAGAATCGAGAAAGCCACGTCTGGTGGCTTTCATCGGTAGATCTGACAGTGTTTTACAAAGGACATCAGGGTTGTTTTTCCCAAAGTGAAGCACAGAGAAGAGGAGGTCACCAGGGAGGCCAGAGGCAGAAATAAAATTTAATTGAGGGTCTTGCTGCTTTGTGCTGCTTTTTGTTCACTTGAAAAGTCAGAAACCAGAGGATAAAACCCGGCACTTGGGTTTCTGCTCGCTCTCTACCTGTGCTGACTGACCACAGTAACAGGCTTTACAAACTCCCTGCGTTGTGGAGTTGGCTCTTTTGTCACCTGGAATGGCAGATATTTTATGTTGCAGGTGTGGTGAGGCAGCTCTGTGAGAACGGGAATAAGAGAGGTTGGAGAAGAAATATTATCTTCTGTTAGACAGGTGGATATCAACAGGGCGACAAGCCAGATGCCACGCAGTGACTTCGGGTCTGAAACAGAGGCAGCCAATGTGAAGCGAAATCCAGCTTTTCCGTCACTAGCCAGATTTGTTGGCTTGTAGAATAGCTCCAAGATACAACCCTCAGTGGGTAATTTTAGCTAGATTTAGACTAAGCAGTTAGCAAACGTAACTACCTTTCCTGTGATCTTTATTCCCTAGTCGCCCCTAACCTCCAGCAATAAGCTGGAGCTCTCCCATGGGAATCGCGGCAGGGGATGAAGGACAGCTGTCTGCCACGGCCGGGTCTCCCGCCACAGCACAGGGAACTGTAGTGCTGGTGGAAGGCATGGCCGACAGCAGGCACTTGGAAACACTCCAAGGCCTCGGAGTTTCCTCGGGTCTTATTTCATAGTTACCCTTTGCAGGAGGAGAGAAATTCACGGGCAGCGCGTGGCGTACCTGCTCGATGCCGTGTTTGCGCACGCTCCTCGGGAGTGCAGAGAGAAGCTGTGGCGGGGCAGGGAGCAGAAACTGGAGTTTCTCCGTTTATGGCTTCTGATTTCTGCAGGGTGCACAGGCTAGTCGTGGCGTACTTCAGCGTGTGAGATTCTTCTGTCTCTAAAATAGCTATCAAAGCGCATTTTTGGATGCCTGAATACAGGATTCCAGCACTGTTTTAAATGGCGTGACATATCCCACCCGACCTACGGCTGTTTTTCCTAAAGGACACAGGTCTCTTGCAGGTTCTGTATGATGACTGTAAGCCCTGTGTGGATGTCTTGAAGGCTTTAGGATGTTTTCAACGTCACTCAACATCCATATTTAGACACTAGAATTATCCTTTGTCTGTATTGCTGAGGCACCATTTGCTTATTGGGATTTTATCTTCCTGTACCAAGTATAATTATTTTTCAGTAAAGCCAAACAATTCAGTTCAAACATGTGAAGCTTATTATAACAGCATTGAACCAGGGCTCTTAAGCAATCACTCCCCGACTGGGTACCACAAAGGTAAGAACTAAATGGTTTTGTGGGTGATCATACAAGTCCATCCTGACTGAACTGAAGTAGAGGCAGTTTCTGGTTTCACAGACAGCAGTTATGAAGTTTGGAGGCTAATCAAATTCTTTGTTTGTAAAACAAAATATCTAAGATCAGTCAATTTCCCTTTATATTGGTTTTATTTTTGTAGGCACGAGTACTGAAAAAATTGTGACCAAATTTGATTGTACAGTTTAGCTGTGGGTTATTTATGTAAGTTATTTGCTCTTTCTTAATTGTGCTCAGTGGTTGGTTACCTAATTTATATGGCAATAAATTTATTGGTGGCAGAAACCTCTCCAACAGAAGACTAATCACTGGCAAGTGTTGCCTGGCTCGCAGTGGATTCTAAATAACGTATACACCTGACTGTGCATAAGTAGCCTTGTTACGTGTAAATCAGCATTGTGGCAGGAGAAGCAATCATTCTCCAAATGTTTGTGCAAGCAAAAAGGAATCTCCAGTTTGGAAATGGAAGATGCAGCACTTCTGCAATGACTGCCTGACATTGGCCATTTGGTGTGTTTTCTGCTGGTTCTGGATAGCTGCTGCTTTTTTACAGTTTGGGCTGCCTATGCATTTTCGGTTGGGCTTTTTTTTTTTTTTCCTTTTCACTGGCTATCTTGAATCATTTTTATTACCTTTTCATATTATGCTTCTGACTGGATGGTTGTCTTCCAGCTATCTTATTTCAATTTTGAAAGTACCCTTGTACTATTTGATGGGTATTTGAGAAGTGTTATATCTAAGAAGAGCCACTGCAGTGCACTGTCTTCCTGTGTAACCATTCATTCTGCCTTACACCATATCCCAGTATAAAATTTATTTCAGTAGTCTTACTCCTGATTTATACTGGTGTAATTGAGAAAAGAATGTGCGTTTGTAATCCATCAGTGTGTAAACCCTCCAAGCAAATATGTGGTCTGGGGGAAAAAAAGGTTGGAGTTTTTGGAGGAGTTTGGATTGGTTTGCTTATTTCCTAGCTGATGTTCAGTAGGATTTTTGCATCAGGAGCTCTACTGCATTCTCTGAAAGTTCATATATGAACTTTCAAGGTGGATTTCTGGCTCTCTGGAGTAGATGGTATTAGCATTAGTCAGAAACTCACCATGAGGGCAGCCAGCACACAGCACAAGTACATGCACATGCACACACACGTTTATTATTGTTAGTTCTCCTTTCAGACCAGAGCATTAACCCTAACTAGCAGATTGTTCTAAGAAATTTTCAAGTCTTTGCTGGTTCCCATTTCTCTGTACTTTTCTGATCATACCTGGAAGAAAAGGTTAGAGAAGAGCGAGACCTCTCTGGGAGCATCAGCTCCCTCCAGCAAGTGTGTGCAGAGGAAGCCACAGAGAAAAACCAGCAGCCTCAGCATGATGCTGGTACCTCTCAGGTGCAACTTGTGCTTGTCTGGGAAAGCAGCTCTCCTCCACTTGTCCAGTACACAGAAGGACAAGTCCGCTGAAGTCACCTGTGGCCTGACTAGGTTGAAACTGAGAAGAGGCGTATCGGTAATCTCAGCTAGGAGGTCACAGACACAGCACTTTGGTGGAACTTAGTGCCTGTAGGTGGTCAGAGGAATGTGAGTATTCAACAGAGACAACTGTGTGAAAGTCAACTCCTCTGTTTTCCTGTAAACTGGAACAGTAAAGTAGTTTTCACGTAGTCTAGGCTGCTGTCGGACAAGAAATGGCAGCTGCCGCCAGCAAGCCATTTGGCTGTAATACCAGTTTTAGTGTGTTTTCTGATTTGGATACAGCAGTGGGGGTTAGATCGTTGCCTGAGCCAACTCTTTGGGCTTGGGCCCAATTCAAACATACGATATAAACATACCCAGAAAATTGAACTATAAAAGGCATAGATTTGCTCAATAGATCTGTGTGTCAAAAAATGAGTAGAGTAATCCTAAACAGATACTCTCAAAATAAATTGCCTTTTTCTTCAAAAATGATATGATTTCAATAAGATTACCAGAGTAAAAGGTTTCTACTGGACTTCGAAACATCAGTTTTACAATATTTGTTGTTGATTTGATACGCTCCTTTTTGATCTGTTTCCCTCCAGCTTCAATATATACACAAATCTGTCAGGAGTAATGTGTCCTGTGCTATTCCTTTGCATTGCATTTTTTTGCTCTGTCTTGAAGTATTAAAAATGCATTGCATCTAAAATCTATACCAACTTTTAAAAGGGTAGCAAATCCTGGGAAAAGCTTCAAATTATCTGTGGACTCGCCTCTGTGAAAAATAAAGGTGAGACTTTGCAGTCTTTTCCTTTGCAATTGCATTAGGGATTAGGATAATGAGCACTAGCATTGCAGACTATAAAAATGTGTTAGTTTTGACTAGAGAAGCAGCGTGGAAAAACAAATTAATCAGCAAAGGGAATAATTGCTGAAGTCATGCACTGGTAATTCCCGCTACTCAAAAATGTTTGATATTTTTTTTCTTAATTAATTATAATAAACTAACAATGTCATCTTTTTATTTAAATACATAATAAAAAAAGGATTAGTTTGTGGCTCTACCTGTGTTATACTCAGATGAGTCCAAGGACAGGATTTGGACTGCAGCTGAAAGGTCTCTCTCAGCCTACCTCTGCTGCCTCTGCTTATGGGTGTAAGTAATCTGCATGCGAGCTATTCGGGCTGTACTCCTTCAAACATCACGGCTGACTTGGCAGGGCACGCTGACAGAGGTATTATCCTTGCTGGAGCCATATCCCTTCTCTCTGCCTTCTGCACACACTTTTATGCTGAGATGAGACCAGGGGCTTCACTGCTCACTTGTGATAAGTGTGGTTCTTTCAGGAGATTCAGGGGTTGATGGTCTCGTCTGTATTTTAGTTGTGGACTGACACAATTAACCAAGCATACTCTTCTAAAATGGAAAGGAGATTTAGCTTTTCCTTCTGTGGTTTTGATCTGTTCTAAACAAAATCCTGTTCACAGGGCTTCCCGTACTGTTGCTCGACCTGAGTTCAGCCGTGTGATCTCTGCCCTCCTTTCTGCTGAAAGCCTTCACTCGACAGCTTCTCACTAGGCAATCCCCCACGGTGCTCAGTCCTGGAGAAGTACCAAGAGTGAATGAGCAAATGAGCAGCAGAAAGGAATGAAATAAGTGTGCTTTGCCCCCAGAAAGTGTTTAGCTGAGCAGTATTTTTCTGAATAATAAGCTTTAGTGTTGCATAAAAATCAGTATTTCCAGGCAGATTATTATTTCTGTATTATTCAGGCATTTTAACTTATTTTACAGGAAATAAGCCAAATATTATGACAGGTGTCAACAGAAAAGCGGTGACTTTTTCTGTCATCTTAAAGTGTCTCAGGTTCAAACACACATTAGTAATAATTAATAACTGTAGTAGACTTTTTCTTATGGAAGAAAATATTTCTAGGTATCAGCCAAAATAGCCGAGTTACTTTGCAGGAGCGGGGAAGTGAAGAGGAGGCTTAACACTGCATGTTCTGCTATCATTATTCTCTTCCTGATAGAAACAGGATAAAAAAGATCTTGACACAAATAACTCCATCAGGTTTTTCCTGAACTACAGTAAATATAGGACGTGTCAGAGTCCGTGTAATGGTTCTGCCCTCAGGGCATCGGAATTCAGGAATCAAATGCAGGCGTGAGGATGGTTATGATACAAGGGAGTTTTCATCATTCTGTCCTTTTCGAGTCTATGACTGATGGAGAATAAAAGCAACTTTGTTAGCCGTGTGCCTCCCACATCACATTATAATGGTTCCTCCAGTAAAGAACTCTCTTAAAGATCCTGTTGGGTTTTTTTTTGTTTTTTTTTTTTGCACTGTCAGGGTGCCATAGTGTTGGGGAGTAGGAAGGGGGTGGGTTTTTCCTAATGTTTGGCCACTCTCCTAAACAAATGCATGTTGAGCATGGACAGAGGCTAAGGGCAGCCAGGAAACTGGCAAGATACTAGTAGTGTAAAGAGTGGGTTTTATTTTTATTGTGGGATTTTAACAAAAGGCAGAAGGGGTAAGACATTGGTGAAGTGGCGGAAGTCAGGGAAGGAAAAGGCAAGTGAGAAAAAGGGAGGATGCACGGGGGCTTGAGTCTGCCCCTTAATGCCATTAACTTTCACCAAACTCCATCATGACCCTGACTGAAGCTGTGGCTCTTCATGTTTACAGTAAGGCAGGAATCACTTTGAGGAATGGGGAACAGCACGTTCGGTTCAGTGCAGCGTGGGGACTAAGTTGATCTGTAGGCTGATGCTCTCTTGCTTATAAAGGCAGGCACTACTGCTGTTCTTCCTGCGTTGTGTGTGTTTGCTAGGGGTGCAAAAATGCTCTACTGAGTTCTAGCATGGAACTCAAAGGCAAAAAGAAAATGTGCTACAAATTTTGTCTTATTCATCAGCTGCTTTTGCACGCAACAGTTGGCAACTGCAGAATGTGAGTCATTCTCCAGTTACGGTCTTTAGCTCAGGAAAACTTGATACTTAAGGATTTATTTGAAAAATCACTTTTTCAAAATCATGTTTGTTTATTTCTGAGTTGTCTTTAGGTCATTATTAGTCACTGAGAAGTTAAGAGCGATGAGGAAAGCTCAGAAACCTAGAGGAGATCTTGGGGATCTCAAAGTGAGAGTGGGAGACCCTAAAAGTAGACAATAAAGTGTGATCTTTGCCTCCTTCAGACACATCTTGCCCTTCCTATGAGTTCTTCAGCTCTCTTTGTTTCCATCAGTGAAGCACCTATGAGCGTTGTCCTTTGGGAGGAGCAGCTCATTTTGTCTGCTCTTCAAGTACGGCTGGGAAGGGCATTTGCCTCTCTTTTCCTTACATACTTATCACCTTTCTCGCAGTGTGACAGGAAATTTTCATGAAAGATGTGAAGCACGGTGAAAAGGGGTATTCTTCTTCTTCCCGTTGAAGATGAGTAAGAAGGCGAGGGGTAGCAAGAATGCACTTAGCGCTGTAGGCTCTTTGAAATGTATTTCTGGGGTGACATTGGCATGAAAATTGTCTTGTACATTTGTTAGACTCATCAGATAACTTTAAAATGAAGTATGTGTAATATATGCATATGTAAACATTACTTAGAATAAAAACATCTAGAGGAGAGACTTTTCCTAGAAGCTGTGTAATCAGTAAGGATTTTGGTCTTCTCCAGACTGTGCTATTACAATGATTACTGTATAACTGTTTTTACTCAGAAATTAATTTACGCTGTTAATCATGAGTTATCTCCAGTTACATATGTAACTAACAGTGTACATATGCACTCATCATATATTTTAAGATAATTTATCATTTAATTTGCAGCTCTGGAAATGCAGATGCAATGGTTTGTTCATGAGCTTTGTTGAAAGAGAGGATGTTCTGCTTACTCAGCTAAAACTAGAAGTTTTAAAGCTAGGTGTTAGCTGAGTATTGGTTTATTGTTTTCAGATTGAGCTGATATAGTTGAGTCCGGACCTGAACTTCAGCCTGTTCAGTGTTTAATGTCTTAAAGATACTTTATTCCCAAATACTATCTTTTGGCATTTTGAGTCAACATTTTAGTCACCCAGGTCCTACGGGGATGAAAAAAACCCAACCCAGCCTTGAATGTAGAGGTTTCAGCAAAAGCCATGTGCACCATTCATAGGTCTCTGATCCTTACCATGATCTGGACCTCTTTCTGTGTAATCAGTTTAACTCTGGGAGCCAAAATTCGCAACATGGTAAAGCAAAACATTTTCAAAGCATTTGAAAGTGGTTGAGTGTCATTCACTTTGCTTGATTTAGAAAACTGTTCACATTCTGCAGTTCAGTATCTCAAAAGTTCATTAACTTAATTAATTCAAGCTTTCTGCTTTTGATAACCCACAATGCTTGATATAATAAAACAAAGAAAATGCTGTTAATCGTTGAAATGCCCTATAAATTGATACTGCTACATATTAAACATAGTAACTACATTTGACTCAGGAGAGCTAATTAGTAAATGTCTGCTATAGCCTTTGGTTACTGAAATCCTAGACTGCCTATGTATTTGCATGAACTATTGATTTCACAGTGATAGAAAGCTTCTGTGGACTCACCATTTTCTGCACATATTTTTCTCACAACCCCTAACAGCACTGGCTGGAACAGGAGAATTCAGTCATGCGACATAATATGTAACTCAATAGAACAATACAAGAGGTAGCAGATTCTGGCAAATATCCAGTATGTAACTCCTGTTTTACTCCTAGCTTCAACAGAGGGTTCTCTTCATTGGACGGGGTGAGCAGGGCTCACTGGTTATCCTTGAGTGTTTCCCTGTTTGCCACTGCTACTGGTTCCAGTACACAGGTGAGGTTTGTGGAGAGGCTTTGGTGGGCTTTGTAGAACTGGGTCTTGATGGACAAGATGGTCTGTGCATCAACTACTCCATTTTAATAGAAACATTCATACTTACATGAGACACTCTTTATAAAACATTGATTGCTCAAAATGATTTATCCCCGGATGTCTTCTGTTGCAAGATTTTGTGGGCATGCACACTATAAGTACTACTTAAGTTCTTTAAAAAATGGTCTTATTTTGGCTAAATGTACTTTCAGTCATACAAACACCCATAGTGTTTTTATCTTTAAATAAAAAAAACAAAACCAAAACCCAAACAAACCAACTCCCGTTGGTGTTTTTAAAAGTATTTCCTTCCACAATACTTTTTTATAGTGAAGTCCTTCCTAGATGTCAAAAACCTCCACACTCAGCTGTAATTACTTCTGTCTCTGCAAAGCCTTCACACACTTTAATTGCTTTGTTTGGATGCTCTCCAGTGTTGTCGGAAGAGAAATATGAATTTTCTGTGTGTTTATTAGCATTTTTACAGGCTACTGTGAAATTGTAATAAATAAAAAAATAAATGGCAGTCTGGCTGTTGCTCACATATGGCATATGCAGGATGCCATACAGTCCCAACTCATGCTGCTGTTTAATGAGAGCTGAAGGTAGCTCCTACCTTGAGGGAAGTTCTGCTCCAGGGCAAAACTAAAACATTGCTGTATATCCATGCTGAGAGCTCTGTTGACTCATTTTCCAATTCTAATAAGGAAGCAAGCCCAATTAAGTGGAATAAACCAGGCAATTATGCTATGGAAGATTTTAAACTGAATATTTTAGAAGGGGCTTAGGGAGTTGGGTGTCTAAGCTCCCTTACGAGAACTACCGTGCTTCTCAGGATATTGGCACGCACCACCACGTGTGAAGCAGAGCGTGCTGTATCTGTTTGACACAACTTGAGTTTCCCTATTGAAATATGCAAATCTAGGATCTATTTCCAAGGACACGTTAGCTATTTTCCCTTAAATGCACCAGAGTAGAGGACTGATGCGTAACAACTGTGGAAAAAGAAGAAGTAGTTATGTTGCTTGCTTCTGGAGTTATTAAGGCTGGGTGACTTTGATTTCCAAAGTAGCTGCAGTAAGCTACGAGTAAGTGCAATTCTTAGATTTTGATCCAGACTGTGGGAGACTGTTCACTGCAGTGGCCTTACCAGTATTCACTAATATCACCTTAATTTTTGGAGTTGTGGGTTGTTTTTTTTTTTCTTATAAATGGGAACATTTTTGTTCATTATAATCTTGTTACTGGATAATTTATTTTGCAATGAAATCCACGGGAAACTAAAATTCTGTCTTTACAAAGCTTTCATGAGAATACAAACATAATGTGTTTAAAGATTATATATTTAAGGAAATCCCCCCTAAATACTGTGAACAATTGTGGATGGCACATGTATTTTTCTTTGCAATTGCCAATAAAACATGTCTATTAACCAAGATAATGGTATTAAAGAAAGTACCCAGTTTGCTCAACACTTTTCACTTTGGTGAAACGAACAAGCAAAAGTCCTAAGCAAAAAAAAGAAGGAAGACCTTTGTGTTGCTAACATTTCCTTAAAAAACAAAAACAAAACCAAAACACCCCCAAACCCGAAACTTACAATGCCTGTAATCTTTGCTTTCTCTCATTATAAAAACAGATACAGGGGGAAAAAAAGGGAGCAGAAATAGAAATGAGAGATTTCTTTTTAGTTTGGAGAAGACGCAAGTGAATTTTTAAATATTGGAAGCACTAGTTCTACACTTAATTAAATAGTTAATATTTAGTATTGAGATTTTCATTAAAAATTCAAATTAAATATTACCATACACCAGTATATGAAACATTTATCGTTTTGAGTAACTCTAGTGCTAAAGTGAAATTCTGACTCTGGAAGTCACCTCCCTGTCCTCCGTGTGCCTTGGCGTAGCTTCTAGGAGGATCTGTTCTATGATCTTCCCTGGCACAGAGGTGAGGCTGACAGGTCGGTAGTTCTCAGAGTCCTCCTTTCTCCTCTTTTTAAAAATGGGTGCATTGTTTCCATTTTTCCAGTCACCGGGGACTTCACCTGACTGCCATGACTTTTCAAATGTCACGGAGAGTGGCTTGGCAACTACGTCAGCCAATTCCCTCAGGACTCTGGGATGCATCTCGTCAGGTCCCATAGACTTACGTATGTTCAGGTTCCTCAGGTGGTCACAAACCTGATCTTCTTGTACAGCGGGAGAGACTTTGCTCCGCCAGTCCCCGTCCTGCAGTCCATCCACTCGAGAGGTGCGGGAAGAGAGGTTGCCAATGAAGACTGAGGTGAAAAAGTGGTTGGGTACCTCAGCCTTCTCCTTGTCCGTCGTTACGAGTTTGCCCGTCTTGCTCATCACAGAGGGTACGCTTTCTTTGACCTTCCTTTTCTGGCTGACATACCTGTAGAAGCCCTTCTTATTATTCTTTGCATCCCTTGCCAAGTTCATGAAGGAGTCTGTATTTTCAAAAGTCAGCTTGGTACACTGAGTTGGTGTGAGGGACATGCAGTACTTCTGTCATTAATGTTTGATGAAAAATTAGACTTTATATCCCCTTCCTACTAATTTTCTAGGTTGCCTTTGCCATCACCTTAAAGTAATCACCATGTTCCAGTCTTTCTTTCGGCTGCATTAATTAGCTAGGAACTAAGTTTAATTATGTTCTGTGGGAAAGGTCTTTGTACCACCTTCAGTAGGCATCGCAGCAGCTTCCTATGCTGACCCGCTGTTCGCTGCGTGTTCGGATAGGACTCCTCTAGTTGAGGCAGAAGATCAGTGATTTCTGTCTTCAAGTGTAATACTTTTGAATGTATTTCTAAAGCTATATCTACATATTGAAGTTAGGCACATTTCATGTTTTTCTGGGACTTCATTTTGGGGGTTCCCCCCCCCCCTTTTTTTTTTTTTTGTTTTTGTTTTATCTTGACAGCAAGGTAGCCAAAGGAAGACCTTGTATAGTCTGTTTTCATGGCCAGACCATGCTCTAAGAAAGTGTAATGCAGGCTGCTACAAAACTTCAGTAAAGCTTGTTGGGGAGTTTGTAGGAATTTGACATACACCTCTAGGGAAAAGTAGGAGTAGCCCTTTATTGAGACCTTTGCACATTCTTCCCTCCCTTGTACTTCCCTTGGCTGCGTATTGGGGCCCTGTGGGGGAGCTATAGGGGAGCATGGGGAAATCAATGCTGGTTTGAATGGCTTTAGTGGTGGCTATTGCAGAATTTATTTGGGATGATAAAAACTGGCATATATACCTTTCCCAGCTTTGGAGAACTGAAAGATTTTCTAACCTTTCTGGAAAAGAAAAATAAAAAGCCTGTGGACAAGCTAACACAATACAGAGAAGGATAAACTTTGAATATTTGTTTCTTAGATTTTTCCTGTTTCGTTTTATATTTTGCAGTCATTTCACAGACTGTCATTTGACATCCAGTGGCTAATCAGGGTTTCATAGGCTAAAGATTGGGTTGTGCTTGTATAACTTATATAGTACCAATCAAAAATGTCAGTCAGTTCTTGATAATGTTTTAACTGTGCCTTTGTGGAAGCAAAGGTAAAAACCCGGTAGCTGTATGGGGTGTTAAAGAGTTACTGAAGTAAGTAGTCTAAGCTGTAAATATGTGTCGTACCTGTGGTTAAACTTGTCTCTCTGAACAAATCTAACTTCATGTGACTAGGTGGCAAGTACCCAAGACAGCTAGAATGAACTGGGTTTTTAAAAAGTATATGAAAAAACAGCAGCTCAATAAAAATGGACAGAATGCCAAACCAGAAGTAAACTCAAAGGACTCTCTAAGGAAAATCTGAAAAGGTTAATTAAATCCAGTCATACAATGCTGAGCCAGATTCTATGTTTCTTCACAGTTCTGGACTTTGCTGATGTATAGGGAGAATTTATCAGGTACCTGAAAGGGTGAATATTCCCTTTCTCCATTACCATTATGTAAGATTGAAAGACTGGAAAAGTGGATAGGCCAGGGTGTGTGTCACCTGCGACAGCTGCTTTGCTGCCGAGGCCAGTAAAATGGCTCTGAACCAAAATGTTTGTCCATGTGCTTGAGCGCGGCCAGGAAAGAGTAAAAAAATCTGATCAGACAAGAACTAGGTAGAAAACAAATATATGGCGCGCACTTGGATGTCATTACATTTCTCTGAAGTCCTTTGAGGCTGTATTAAAACAATTAGTACCAGACATGTTAATTCAAATAGCTTTGTATTCCAGTGCCTGGAGGGCTGGGGGAGATGGGAAGTGCTGAAGGAAATAGGTCAGGCTGTTTCTTCACTAATGGCTAGACTGAAATATTTGTGTCAAATACTTGCGGGGAGGTATTTGTATCTTTGCAACATTTACCTTGTTGTAAGGCATTAGGGACAGATATGCTTCCATCCTCACAAGATTCATGCTATTATCAACTTACAGGTCTTCCTTTCCCCTAAATTCTTCAGCAAACACGACTGGTCGTAGAAAGTACAGTTTATTCTTGAAGCCTTTTGTTCCATTTTTTTCTATTTCCATGACTAATTGCTGTCCCAAAGGGTGCTTTTCTCTGTTTTATTTTATGTCTTTGGACATTTTCTATTTTCTGTTTTTAGGACAGTGCTAATACTAGCTCCTATATTAGTATCATCAAACTGCAATCTAAAGCTGTCTAAAATGATACTAAAAATAGTTCAGTCTCCACAAACCTTTCTGCCATATTTGTGACCTTTCATATACAGTCATTCATACGCAAGCAGCAAATGCAGACTAATGTTGTTTATTCATGCTGCGTGCAAAAGGGGGGTAAAAATTGAGGGGAATTATTAGTAAAGAAAAAAGAGGTAAAACTGAGTCAGTCATCAAGAAACATACCACAAAACAAGACTAAGGGTTTAGATAATAAGAAGGTGTTTGCTAATTGATGCTTACCTCTGCAGCGTCATGCAAGTCCGGGAGCATGTTTATTTTCAATAAAATAGATACAGAAGGAATTATGCAAATCTGTCTGTCTTGGAATTTGCACGATCATTTATGCAATCAAAGTATTTTTTATAGAATATCTAAACAGTTTTAAAGGTAAGTTTTGTCATATGTTGCCTTACTTCCTAATTACTTTTTGCGTATAAAATTTTATTCACATACAGTACAAAATGCAAGATATTTTAGTGCCTCCTCTCTTCCCTGCAACGTAGGTGCTTCTCTGTCTGCTGCTTTTGCAAACAAACCTACAGTTGTTTCCCTCGGGCCACTGCAAAACAGGCAGTCGCAGCCACAATTAACCACAATTAACTGCCTTCCTTGGAAATTCTTGGGCTGTGTTAGCCCTTTGCCTAGCTTTGGGTTTTTTTCATTTAGAAGTAGATTCTTTTAATTATGTAATAGAAGATCTGCTTTATATATTGGGAAATTATTCTTTTTAATGGGACCTAAACTCCAACACAAACGGAGCAGCCTGGACAGTATTTGTGACAAGATAATGTATGAATCTATATAAATGGAAAAACCCTCACATACAGCATATATAAATACACAAATTCAACTTTCATGCTTTCAAATGTTTCACAGGTATTACCTAACAGTAAGAAAACAAAAAAACCCCCCCATATGACAATAAAATGTTTTTTTCACAACTGATAATAAAAGTATTGATTTTATATCCCACACAGCTATCAAAAATTGCATCTTTATATTTTCTAAGAAGCAGAATGATTATAGCTGTGTCTGAGATGCAAGCTATTGTGAAACTGAACCAGTTACAGGTACTCTCTCCCGTGTTGCACTTAAAATTTATAGCCTCTCTTATTTGAAATTCACACCGGATTTCTGATCGAGGCTTCTCATCCTAAACATGCACGGGTCAACAGGTGTTCTGAAATGATCTTTTGGAACAATATCTAGAATGTCTCCTGAAAAAAGCTGGTAATATTTGATGTCTGCATTTGTTTCATGTTTCTGATCCCTTTCGTGAGATTCAAAATTACCTTTAAATTGAATTCATTCTTGATTTGTTCCTCTGATTGGCTGGACACAAGGCAAGACTCCTCTGTAAAGCGCCAGAGCAGAAAGGTGTTTGGAAAGAGTTCAGCAATTTTGTCCGTCAGTGCCTTCAATCAGGCACCGAAATGTAGGAGCAAGCTAAACAAGCATCAGCCTTCTTGATCGTGCCTCCATTTTCTTCCATTGCTTTAATTTTTCCCTTGAATGACAGGCACATTTCCTTATTTTTCTCTCCCTTCTTAAGTCCTCAAGGAGAACCTGTGAAGAGAATCAGATGTTCCCTTTCATCTCTGTAGGCCTCTCAAAATCACGTGAAGGCAAGATTTTTTTCCTGTGGATGAGTGAATATGTTTACTGTGGTTGCTGAATATCATTCTCCAGTAGAATCCTGCTTGGTACAGTGCATTCAGTAAGGGCAAAGGAAGTACAAGAATAAACAGTAAAAAATAACAGTGCTGGATTATATTTGTAGCCTCTTTCTCACAGTTCTGGGCTAGATTCACTACATCCCAAAGCAGATAATTGCTTTTCCCAAAAGTGATGCACTGTTAGGAGTACCACTGGCTGCTTCTCTGAAAAAGGCTCAGAAAGGCAAACCTCATAAGAGGAATGAGAAAAGGAGGCCTACTTTCCTTCTAGCAAAATTCTGAATTTGCCTCATGAATTTTTACTCACTTGGTTGACATTAAGAGTTTCATTGCCTTGTATGTTCTTCAGTTTTGTTTTTTTTTTTCCTCATTGCTCACACCATGATGTGCAACTCCTCCCTTCCTTCTCCCTTACTCAGTCTCAATGGATAATTAAATGTTTAGTGTAGCTTTGGGGAAAAAAGTCTTAACTGGAAGGAAGAATCCTCATAATTTATGACAACTGTCAAAACTTCAGGTACAGTGGTTTTAAAAGTCTTTGCTGATAAAAGCTCCCACTTACAGTAAGGTCTGACCTGTGTGAGTGGTACGGTGCTTTTTTGAGCTTTGCTTCCGTGCCTGAGGGGTACTGCAAATCAGAGGCTTCTGAGTACAGGAAGACGTGATGACTTGTGCCAAGGGACCAGGCCGTCAGCTTACGCTGTTTATGGATAAATCTCAGCTTATTGCAAAATGTCAAACAAAATATTTTGGTGAAGTCAATTGACATGTTAAGAAACTGAACGCTTTTTTGAACTGGTTTGTTTCTTTCTCGATAAGAACTTACTTTTGCAAATGACTTGTGGCCATTGTAAGATGTTGGGCAGGGCATGTACTGAGGTATCTGTGGTCAAAGCCAGATGTGTTCATCTCGTATCGGTGGGATGATGGGAAGAGAGCGAGGGCAATGCCTCGTTGCTTTACTTACTCTCTTTGTAATTCTTCACTTGCCTGAGCCAGAGTCCACTGTAGTGGAACGACTGGATTGCTGCAGCCATGGGTATTTAGGACTAGGAGGTGGAGAAGAAGGTTGTCTCTATTGCATGGCACTTCTTCTTAATGAATGAAGCTTAATGGGTGAAAAAAAGTACTTTGTTTTCTAAAAGGTATTTCTTCTTGCTGCAAGTCCAGTGGGGGTGTGTTGCTAGTTTAATGATGGACTCTGCTTCAAGCCTCGTGTCAGTGGGCCCAAACACATATGCAGGGAATTTGCTTAACTTTTATTGTTAAAACTGAAACCCCGTTTTTCTTGCATTCATACATTTCATGATTGCAGTCAGCAGCCCTTAGGATTTCTGGAATTACAGTGGATACCTTCACAGCTTTGGTGCAGTCCTAGTTACTGTTTCCCTAAGTAATCTGTACTAAGCAGTTTGTACTATTTTTAGCGTAATGCATTTTTTCTGCTAGGGCCTTCAGATCTACTCTTAAAAGCTTCCTTTTAATGTTGCCGTCGGAAAGATGTTACTGTACTGGTAGTCCTGATACAGTTGGCTACAATTTCTCTGCTCCTATTTGTGTTCCAATGCATGGCTAAATTCCACAGTTTTTAAATGCGGTTCTATAAAGTAATTCTGGTTTTGATTCCAGAAGCGATTTAAAGTGAAGGATGTGTGCGGTGACTTAGATATCAGACCTCGAAACATACACTTTGAAAGCTGCCTGACTCTTGGTGTTTGGATGTAAATGTTAAGGGTAAAAAAAAAACAAACCCCAACAAAGAGTATTGTCTCTCACTTAAGAATGACTCGGGACTTTCACTGAAAGTCATGGGATAGCTATGAATTTCCCCACCTCTTTTATCTATTGGGTGTCAAATGAAGGAGGGCATGTCTTTGGCTCATTTCTTCCAAGAACCTCATGGTTGGAGAATTCACCTGGAATACAGGGGAGAAATCATAAAATCCCACAGGTACTTGAGGGGACTTGAGGACTGGGCCATGTCTTTCACTATAGTGTTCTAAATTCCAAGTAATGGGGTATTTCATGGTTGGCATTCTCTCAACCTCTGCTGCTGAAGCCATTACAGGTCACATGAAAAAAATTGCTTATATATTTTAGAGTGAAAATAGAATGGCTACTTTGGTAGAAAGTTTACGTGGGAAGCTTATTCAGTAATGGAGGGAGAGCTTGGTTTCTGTTTTCTGTTTCAGTTCATTTTAAAGCTTTTTATAGAAAATGCAGCGAAGGCAACTGGTGAGTTGGAGGAATGCATCTCGATCTCCAGAACAGTCTATAGTCATATGACTGGGCTTGAATGTTGGAGAAATAACTCATCAGGAAAGAGAAAGGTTTAAAAGTAACTCAGATCTGTGGAAATTGCTTTGGCCACTGGGGCATTATGCCAAAGAACAACCCACACCAATCAAATCGGTTTGTGTGTCTTGAGTGGTGACGCTTTCCTTAACTGGCGTCTTTGATGTTAAAAATACTCCGTGCATACATAAAATATTTCGTCGATAAGCATAGCTGCTAGCCATGAGGAGTCATAGTTTTTTAAATCATTTTGGTTTAGTGCAAAATTATTGATTCCAAGCTAGGAAATAGGGATAGAGCTATATGCTCCCTCTTTTCCTTTTTCTCCTCCCTCCATTTTATTGAAAATATTTTGGGCTTGACAAACAGCTGCACTGAGACCCTAATGGCTGAATGCACAGAGCAGCCTCATCCAGGAACACAAGTGGGTAGAAAAAGATAGGATGAGTTCCAGACACTGAAGCCCTTACAAGTGTCAAACTCCTGACAAGTGATTTCAGTGCCTGATGCTGCTGCTTCTGAAGTGATGCTTTAATTTGCAATTGAATGACAAAGTCCTCAAGTCATCCTTATCTCCTGAGTAACTGAAGAAAGACTCTGCAGTGTAAAAACTCATTATGATTCTTCTGTGTCATTTTGCACCTTTGGAAAGGAAGTTTTTATCATTACATCGCTCTCTGGCATATTTTTATTAGCACTGAGCTGCAAAATATGAGATACACACCTAGATTATGTGCTTGTATTTACAGATGAAATTGAAGATTAAAAAGAGAATTCATATTGCGTCTGTGCTAATTCCACAGAGCCTTTCTGCTATTGATCTTTACACTTTATAATAGTTTCTTTCAAGCTCTGATGAGAAAGTAAAATATAACCATTCTTTGTAAGTGTTATTTGTTGCTGTCCATACCAGAGGAAGAGATGATTTTATAGTCATTTTACAAGTGGAGATTAATGAAGTAATTACAGTAATTTAAGATAAAATCTAAGATCAGAAACTTTGAAATGGGAGACGGCATATTTTCTACTGTCTGATGTGCTTCTCTCCATTTCCTGGAGCTGGAGAAGGGTAATTTTTGGAGCACTTGCTGCCCTGTTAGAACTTGAAAGCAGAGCTGGAAGCCTTTCAAGAGAGGGATTTTTCTCTTTTGGGAGTTTGGCGAAGGGGCATTGGTCACTGAGTCTTTAATTTGTAGAAAGTAGATCAGGAACTAGCTGGGCGGCTGTTACAGATCTATCTGCACATGCAGTGGGCTAGATCCACTGATAGGCTATGAGTACTTTGTGCCATTTTGGCTAAGCAAGGGAACATTTGTGATTGCTTTCTTTTTTCCCAGAGTGTCTGAGAGAAAGTAAGACATACCAGCATGTTCTCTGCATTATTTATGATATCATTTTACAAGTTACCATAGGGATATAGCACACAGAGAAATGAGACTCGCAAGGAATGAGGAGAAAGGTGAGAAAGCGTCAGGGCCAGGAGGGTTCTGAGGTCCTTCTTCTGTAACGGAGCTATAATGGCAATGCTCCACGGCCTGATGCACCTCAAGTCTCAGCCTGTGGTTGGATGCATCAAAGGATGAATTTAAAGGAGAATGTGTTGGCAGTGGAAGCACATGAACCACTGTGCATCTTTGTGGATCGTGAGCTGCAGAACAAGTGGAACGGATCCTAGGCTGAGCTCTGTAGCTTTGGGACAGAAGAAGAGCATAAATAGGCTCTAAGCTGTTTTGACCTCCTGTTTTTTATCTTTTTCTAGAACTGGCCATTGTCCTATCTCTGCACAAGGTGTTTATGCTGGCCTCAGCCCTGAGGTTGCTGAATCCCAGATGTGTTCCAGGTGAGTCCTCTTTCCCTTTGCTGGAATTCTTCCTTGGGGGTAAAAAACCAGAAGGTCTTTACTTTGGTTCATAATGGTAGATTATGTACAGAAATGAGTCTCCTCACTTTTTGCTGCTTTTAACAATCAACTGTGATCGGTTTATACCGCATTGTGTTGCTTTGTGACCATAAGGCTGCCATACTGTGGCTTCTCTGCACTCCTTAGGGAATTTGGTCTATAAGTCATCCCCCATTCTGGAAGTCTATATGTAAAGAGTTGTTTTGGTCGCTGTTGAGACTGGGGTTTTTTCCTTCTCAGGAACTTCTTCCTGGACGAGTGCATTATTTTCAGGTCTGTGCTGTATTGGTCTATTTGCACTGGAACATAAAAGAATGAACCAAAAGTTAAAAATGTTTCAAGGTAGTTACTGGTTTAAGTCTGGTATGTCTTCAGGGTTTTACTTTTTTTTGTTTGTTTTAAATTCATGACTGCTGTGAACCGGGCTGTGAGCATGCAGCATCTCCAAAACATTGCTCAGCAGATAGGGCAAGCGTTGCAAAGGAACAGGAACCACTTTGTGACCCTAGTGACATTCATACCCTCTGTATTGGAGATGCTACGAGGCATGGGAATTGGGTTTGTTTCTCTGTCCAGTGAGTGAGACCTCAGCTCCCCATGCCTAGGAACTTCTGCTTGGAAATAGCCCGAGGCATGGCCAGTTCAGGACACTGCCTATGGAAATGAATGCATGGCTTTGTAAAAAGCCTTGTTTCTACACTAACTATAGCTGGGGATTTGGCTTTTACCTTATTTAGTGCTAGAAAATGTTTGGCATTTGGGGATTTGATAATCCAGTTGAGAACTACACTTTCTGACTTGCTGTGTGAATTTCTATTGATTTTGTTTTCATGCTGTACAACCAGTTTTATTGTTTGAAGGGGGGCTAACTGTACCTTAAATCTGCAAATCATGCAGACTAAATCAAATCAAATTAATTTCTCAATTCTATATTGTCTGTCTGAGAGTAACCAGTGTAATATTTGCCTCACGGGAATGATAGCTGTGTGCACAGCTGCTACAGCACATACTCTTTTTGGTAAATGTGGGTGGTTGAAAAGTGTGAAGTAAACATCAGTATATTGTTAACCGTGGACACATAATCCTTCAGAATGAATAGTTTCTGAAACATGAACAATGGGGACTTTGGAAAACAAATGACTCATGCAATTGCACACTTAAGTTTGGAGAAAGTGCTGCACAAATCTTTGTCTCATCACTATAGGGCAGAGATATATGCCAGCACCTTCAAATGATGGAAGCGAGTCTTGTGAGGAATTGATTAAAAAGTTGCCGCTGCTGTAAAGTCTTGTTCCCAAGATAAATGGGACAGGAGACAGAGTCTCTCCCCTCTGCCACAGAGATAATGTTAGAAGGATGATAATTTGCCCTCAGATCAGCTCTTCTGGGGCAAGACCACGTTCCCCGTGACTATCCTCTGTTGTGTTTTCCCCCCCACTCCGAGGTGACATGGGGAAAAGGTCATTCTGACTTGTTTCACCTATTGCTGACAAAGTTAATAAAGCAGCTAAAGATTGTGTCATGGTATTTTATCTTTGAACAGTCTTTGCCTCCTAGAAGCACTGTGATTTGGGTTGAATTTAAAGATGATGGTGCAAGTTAATGAACAAATTCGGGAACTTGGCATGATTACAAGGGCGTCTTCAATCTGGGTGCTCTAGATTATGTTCTGCTAGAGCATGCTTCTTGCAAGTGATTCCCTGGGAGACTGTATCCCTGTGCAAGGCACCCACATTACATGCCTTAGATTGAATTATTTGACCACCTCTGCAAATGTGCTATAAGGAGAGCTGAGTATAACTGGAGATAGATATACCCTGCATGGGTGAAAAAGATATTTATTTCTATTTTTTGAGCTCTTTATTCATTTTTTCATACCTTTCTGAGCCTGTGAGCTGCCTCGTGTGCAATAATTGCTATGGTACTTTAAATAGCAAGGAACTGTTGTCCCCAGAAATTACAGAATTGTTATCATTCTTCCTGAAAAGTTGTGGTTTTGAAAAATCAAAGGCCAGCGGAGGTATAATACATAGATCTTGATAATTTTATTCATTTTTATGAACTTTGTTTCAGTCGGGGACAGTGATCTGAAAGCTGCAAAACTGGTGAAATAGCGGTGTCTTGCTGTGTCTCCAGATTCGTGTTTGTATATGAGGAGCATTGATTTATACCGAGAATTTCAATCCAGCTTCAGTCGGGTTATAGACTCCTCTTGTCGCTCAGTAATGACTTTCTTATCATGGAGGGCCAGAAGAGCCCTTGTCAGTATTTTCAGATTTCAATAGCCTCTGGTACGGTGGGTCACCAGACAGCAGTGCCTCTGCCGGGTGGTTCTGCTGTCAGCTCGGATGTTCTGGACCGTTCCTCGTCAGAGCAGGTTGGAGCTGCATAAATCTATCGGGGAGCTCTCATGAGGCCCTGCTCCACTTAGGGACAGAGATCTTAGAGTCACTGATAGCCTCAATGCACTTCGTTTTTTCCCCAGTGTTGCCATTTAAAGGTGTCTTGCTAAAATTTGGCCCCTGTTGCTGCTGATAATAGGCAGCAATGTTCCTTTCGCTCACTTTGCAACAGGAGCAGGAGTGACATGTTACAGATCTGTTCGCTTGGGCTGTCAAAAACTAGTCACTCAGAAGTGACAGGTCTGGCCAGTGGAAAGGCTGGGGAAGGAACCTGAGGGAATTCGGTTTTGGTATGATGCTCGATATAGGGCAGTAACACATAAATATACATAATCAAGATATAACATAAAAAGAAATTATTTTGCTTTGTGTGTGACGGCATATTCAGAAGCCTATTTCTATTTAATAAACTGCAATATTTAATGCGCCCAGTTATGTTTTAAGGGGCTTTTACAAGAGGCGATTGGACCTATATCAGTGCTTCAGCGTCCTGTGCTGTCGCGCGCCTGCCTGGCTTGGCAATGGGGCTGAGCAAGGCAGGTGCCTCCCCGACCGACTGCTCACCTCCAAGCGATTTCTGCACAGCACAAGATCTACTACTGTCTGGTCTACAGGAAAAATCTAGGCTGTTTCTTGCGTAGGAGATGATGTTACGCAGAACCTAGAGAGGAAAAAGTACTGATGATTGCAAAAGGACCAAGACTTAATTTCAGTGAGCTTTATGTCCATGCATGGGGTTTCCCCTCTCGGGAAGACTGCTTGGCCCTCACTTTCCATGTTGTATATTCATTGGATGCTCACATGCTTGAGCTCAACGCCAGACTGTAACAACATGGTTTTGCTGAACTACTTGAGTATTTGGCCAACTTGTCCAAAATGCAGTAATTATTATAAAATAGAATCATAGAATCACAGAATTGTAATTATGCAGCCTGAGAAGGGAATATGAGATTCTGCTCTGGATTCTCGGCTGGATTCACTTTTTTAGGTATCAGTACAATTGCACATCACATCAGATTTTCCTTGTGGGTCAAGTAGTTTAGTAGCAGCTTGATTCCCAGGTTGTGCTCCCATATTTACAGTCGGTTGCCATGGCTCTCTTCAAGTCCAAGGAACAGAGATTTAGGCTTAGACATAGGAGATCTCAGTTGTATTTCTTGCCTTTGGAACCGCCTTGGAGACTGAATTTATGAAAGTAACCTCCTGTTTCTCTGCTTTCCCTTCCCTCCCATCTTTGTGTGGCTTGCACGTTACCCACGACGTGAGTTTTTACTCTTTGCTATGGCCGTTTCTGACTGGGAGCAGAGGTTCCCCATTGATGAAGGGAAGGACCTCTGGATGTGACGGTGCGAGCTGCCACGGCTCAGGCGAAAGGCTTGTGGGGGGTGTCAGGAACGGGTCCCCTCCCAGCACCATGGGGCTCGCGCCGTGCCTCTCCCCATGTGCTACGAGTGCACGGTGGTTGGTTTAATGGAGATCTGGTCTTGGCTGCCCTTACCCTCCTAGGCACTAAGGTGATGTAAAAAACAATCACGGGGTCTTTTCCTCCGAGAGCTTAAAAATGTGTTGCTTTAACACTGCAAAAGCTGACAAGAGTGTCTCTATCTTTGTTCTTGGGGCTTTGGCGTGTTGGACGAGGTTTTCTCCTGGGACTTGAAAAGGCACTTGGAAAAGGCTCTTTTAGGAAGTTAGTTTTATAGGATTATTTTAATCATAATACAGCTTTCAAGGCACACTGGTTGTATTTATTATTTTGAGTTACATTTAATGATTTCTGTTTTCCTCTTGTGCATACTTATTTTTATCATGTGCTGTATTTAAAGTGTCTGGGATGCTTTCACAGACAGGTGCTACATAAATGAAGTGTATTATTATTTTAATAAGCTGCAGCAGGACAGCAATTAGAAAAGTCCATATGTTCATATTGTCTTTTTAATCGTTGGTATTGCCAGGATTTACCATTTGGGGAGAAAGGTGAAGTGGAAAGGAACTTCCATGTGGGAGAGAGAAACTGCTCTTCTCTCCCATATGCCCACTGAAGAAATCTTTCCCTGAAGGCATTGAAATAGATACAGTAGGTTATATTTTAGGATTACGTCCAATCTTTTTCTTCCCGTCTCTTGCAACACTGTGGAAAGGGTAATGAGCAACAGTGAAAGGTTTGGCTGGTAGGGGAGGCTTCAGGACGCTGGTGAGACCTCAGCCTCCCATCTTTAGTGATGGCAATACAGCCATGCAGGAAAACGTGCAGCCAGCTGAGCTCAAAATGTTTGTCATGTGTGGGCAAGCAGGAGGGTTTCCACTGTGCCTTGCATTAAACACCTGAACCAAACATTTCTGAAGGGTCAGAAGTGTTCTGTTAGCTGATATTCTTGCGTTTATTTGCTATTGCTGCAAACCTCTGTACTTCCAAAAGCAAGCTGGTCTCGAAAGAAAAAATGTCAAAAGAATACTTAAAAGATGAGAAGAAAAAAACCACACAGTACTATTTTCAGCTGGGAATAACAACAGAAGAGCTAGAAGTCTCTTGAGAAATACTGATTGCCAGCTTTCCAGTAGAAAGTTGTGGTGGTACAAAGCTGTGCAGCGGGCACATGAGCCGGGACGTGGGCTGGCCCGGGCTTGAGTCCCAGCTCTGCAGTGCCTGGCAGTGCCGGCGTGCCTTCAGCCAGCCACTTCACCGCTCCTCTCCCTTTTTCTTTTTGGACCGGCGACTCTTTCTGAGTGTGTATTTGTATGAGTGCATGGTAGAAAGTGACCAAGATCTGAACTAATGTCCAAGCTCAACCAGAATTCGAATAATCGCTCTGATGTTTAACTACTGTTAACTGTAACCATGAGGATGTTTTTCTCTGGAGACAACCTATGATTCCTATTTTGAGTTTCTGACTCAGTCCGGGATCCTTTTTGACTTACACTGCTGTAAATCAGACCAGACCTTGATACTTTGTACACAGTACTTCTTTTTTTGCACATTGTGAAACTAGAAAACTAGATAGGGCTACTTAAATTTTATCGAAATCTATGTTACTGTATATTGCATTTTGAAAACCAGCCAATTTTTTACATGTAGAGTTTCTACAGTGTAGTAAAACATGCTCATAAGCACGCCTACACACCAATTCTGTACTACAGGAGTATATATTTTATTTCCACTGGAACTCTTGTAGTTTTAATTGTAGGCTTTCTTCTTTATTTTTTTTTCAGTCATCAGAACTTGTTACGCTAATTCTGTAATATTTATTGTGTAAAGGGTGCCTAAGGCATTTTGTTGTTGTTGCAACCTGAGAAATCAGTTATAGTCTCACCAGAGAACAGAATTTGGTTTCGTTGCTGGAAGATCAACTCCTGCTTGGAGATGCACAGCTAGTCTCTTGCAGGTCAGCCCGCCTGCCTGTTGGGGGGTCTAGCTACCCACCAAGGAGGAAAATGCCTTGGTCTCTTAACGCTGGGACCAGCAATGACATATCATATCTGTTTCCCAGTATTTGGGCCTGCTTTCCTCAGCCAAGGTCACCTTAACGTCTTAGGAACTTGGGAGAAAGGTAGGAAATACAGGGTCCCACAGGAGTATGTCATACGGCTGGGACCTGGGCCAGTTCTCAGTAAAATTTACTCATAGTCTGAATGCAGGGTAGAATTCAGCATTTGAGTAGTACAGGCCTATATTACAAAGCTTTGTTTGTGAAATACTGGATTTTGGTAGTTGGTTAAAACATTCGGTTTAGTTATGTTGTTTGATTTGTTTTCCTTAAGTTTAGAAAATACAGGGAGACTGCTATATATTTCTTATCCCTATTCTAAAATATTCTTTTACAGATATAACATTTCTTTCAGCTCTACGTCTTTGGAACTAATTGCTCGCCTACATGCATTTAAAACAAATAATGGTTTAACTGTAACTCTTCTTGCTGTACAAACAAGGTGGATCTGACGTACCTCACGCACCAAAAGAGTTGTATCACTGCAGCATCTTATTGTTGGCTGGCGAAGTTGTCCAAACACAGAACAAAAAAATGGTCATCGCTGAGTTTGCAGTTGAGGTGTAAGCTACAGCTGGCAGATACAGGCAGATGGGAAATGCAAGCAGTGCTATTAGTTAAGATAATAGTCAGGACCCTCAGCACAGCAGAAGCTTAACCATCATTGTGTTATACAGGCATCGGGAAAGGCAGTGCTCTAAGGAGATTTGGAAAACAGCAATAAAACAGGTTGCAGATGTTTCTGAGATGCTGAAACGGGGAATGGGATGGAGCACAAAGGTGATTGTTTTGAAAGTGAACAAGAGTTTGGTGGGGGCTGACAGGAGTTCAGTACTGCCCAGCCATCCTATTCATTTTTGATGGTGCAAAATGGGAGAAGCTTGTTATCCAAAGGACCAGTTGCCATGCTCTCTCCTTCAGCAGCCTCCAGTTGTTGTCGAACTTGTGCCGCTTTGTAACAAGTATCTGTAGGACATAGAAACTGCCTTTCTGCCCAAAGGAGAGGTAGAAATATAGAGAAAAGACAGTAAAAACAGGTTAGGAAAAGAAACATACTGTATCCTCTTCAAAATATTGGAGGGGGCAGGGGGGAGAAGGTAGTGGGGAAGCAGCAGAAATGGAAGGGAAAATTGTTGTTACACACCTGTGATGTATATAGCTAAGTACGCTTAATGTATGTAATTTGTTTCCTGCACCTTCAAGTGCTTCCTTGACCATGCTTTGTGGCAAACAGCTGTTTTGTAGCACCACAGCATCTTATGGATCATCCCAGTGCTGTCCTCGCTGGCACAGAGGTTTAGCTTTGGCTCATCTTTGGCTTTTTTTTTCTTCCTTTTTCTTTTTTCTCTTAATCAAAATTAAAAGTCATTCAGTTTGAAAGGATGGGCACATTCTCGTGAGTGGAAAAACAATGCTGTGTGTTAGATCTTTCCTTGGGCACCTTTACACGCAAGGCTCATCTGGCATTGGTACCCTATTCAGCATGTCACAGGGATGAACGGTTACCTCCAGGTGACAACCTGCCATGTTCTTGTGACAAACAGTATTGTATCATGGAAGCTTCAGAAGCCAAATTTAGCAGTATTCCAGGCAATGTTTTACGAAATGTAACTATAGCAACTAAACCTTCACTGCCAGATGATAATACAATCTTTGTTTTAAGAGAAACCAGAAAACACACAAAGCATCTCCTCTCCTTGGTCCCACACCTACACATGGTACACAGCAATTATCTACTAGCTGGCTAGCTGCATTACTAGATATGTAGAGTTTTTTAAAAAAACTGAACAAGGCAAATAGGTGTAGTTGCCTTAAAAAAGGAAGTTTTGTGCCTTTTCATAGCAACTTTCCCTCGCCAGCTTTATCTGTGTCACTGCAGATGCTGTTCTGGTTGCAGTCACTTTATTTTTTATTTCCCAGGTGCCACACGGTGGTGCTCCTCACTCCACATTGCTCAAAGGCCTCAGCTGGCTGAGAGGAGTTACAGATGCAGTGTGTGAACCAAAACTGATTTTGGAGGGAGGGCTTGCACTCAGTTCTGCAGTGAAGGTGAATCATGCTATGGGATGGGCGACATACTTTTCTCCCAGGACTCAGATACTAAGTCAGATATGGGAAGAAGGAGCTGAATAAAGGCAGCTGATAAAAATCCTCAGTATTGTGCATGTATGCACACATACATACATATTCAACCTCTTTTACACCTGATTACTAGGTGAATTTTGCATGCTAGCTTTGTTTGGGTAGCTACCACACCTTCCCATTTTCTCTGTTTGATCAGTAGAAGACTCATGCAGGTTCACAGCTCAGTATCCTCCTGGGAGCAAGGACAGCAATACTCTTTTCTAGGTCTATGATAAACATGCAGAGAAGCAAGGCAGAGGCAGGGGAGATGTACTTTCTTTGCCATCTCAGGAGAGACCGGTACAGAATCAGGAGCTGCCTTGGTGGCCCCAGGCAGGATCTCCAGACTGGAAGGCAGCCTGCAGTGGTGCTGGCCTGGCGTCAACAAAAGATCCCTTTTCCTCATCAGAAAAGCTCTGTATCTAAGTGAACATCCGTGTCTGTATCAAGCATACAGCTCTCTGAAATCGACAGGAATGATTTCATTGACTTGTATGTACTTTGAATCTGGCCCTGTGAACTGTAGCGTTCTGCCAGTTAAAGTTTAGCCGTATGTGTTTAGGAGTTCACTTCACCTCCCACTGAGAGTTTCTGATAGCTTTACTGAAAATTGGATCAGGCATTTAGATATTTATGTGAGTCTTGCCTTTAAATTGTGGGAAGCCATCTTTTTAATTAATCCTTATAAAAACAATTGAATGCATGACCTGCAAGGATAATTACTTGTGTTCTGCTTTGATTATTTTGTGAAAGTTGCATTGGATTTGCATAGTGTACTGCACTGATATGTGATCTAAAAGGGGAGCTCTGAGAAAGTCCATGTACATACTATAGTATGAACTTTTTAGGACTGGCAGCTGTATTGTCTATATAAACACTGTATTCTGGAACTTATTAGCATAACTTTTTAAAGGTTTATCTTTTCTCTTTTTGCATGCCTTTGGATTATTTATATAATATATGTAAATCTTCCATAGAGTCATAACCTGACTATTGGAGAAAATGTCCATGGCTTTAAAAATACCTTAAGTTAGTGTTCAATTTACGGACAAATCCAATAGCCTTATATGATGGGATCCCCTGAATCCCCCTGAGGAAGCATGATTAGTTTCTGACAGATTACTATTTCCACTACAGCTTGTTATCCATTGTGTGTAGTCTCTATCAAGAGCTATGTTAAGCAGAATTCTTTACTATTATTAAATATAATTGTAAGTGGTTCTCCAAATATGAGTAAGTGAAGGTTACAGATGGAAGCTGGTCTTGAGTGAAAAACCGAGACATCACTACACATCACCAGGAAGCACCTCTCTGCACTATATAAATGGACTGAGGGACAAGGCAGGCAGCATCAACCCTGCCCACGTCTGACCAGTGACAATTTTGCACTTCAAGTGCAACATTGCATACCAAAGAGAAATGCTGAAAATAACAAAATTTCATTAATATGGAAACCACAGTTTGATATTTTGAGTGAGTTCATTATGAGCAGGAAGAAATAACCAGGGGTGTGTTTGCAAAGCATAGTGTCTCTAATGAGTGGTGGGTATAGGCAAGAGAGAAGCTTCAACTGAAGTAAGACCAGCTGTGCAGGAAGATGGTGCCTATAGGATAAGGCTGCTTGTTCTCTAACAGGCTTGAAAATTATCCTGCCAGTTAGCCTTGCTTCTTGTCTTTATTACCTCAACAACCCATACAGAAACTGATGGCGTCAAAGGAGTAGGGACATATTAAGATATTTATTCGGTTATTTCACTGCAGCTTTTTCCAAATGGAAGTGCAAGCTGATTGCACCAAAGCAGAGCCAAATACTTATATCATCGCAGCCTGACGTTTTACTATTGGTGATATTTTGTGAAATGCTGAATTGAATTTGCACTCACTGGCAAGAAATCCTGTGTGGAATCTTTTCCCTGAGACAGAATGAAATGGAATCACCCAGACCAACCAAGAGACCTCTCTGTTGTCTTTATTCAATAATCACATAAACTTCACAACAAAATTGGATCCCTGCCCCCGACATCCTGATGTATACATTAAAGCATAAAAGCTTGGTGCCAAGGGAAGTTATAAAATGTACATAGTTTTTCTGTATGTATAGACTGGTAGAGACTTGGAGGGTTTATTTCCCTTGTTTCTCTCCCCAGAATGGATTAAAAGATTAATATTTTACTGATCCCAAATCAGAAGATACTGTGGAGGATCGAAATAAACTGCAAATAATGAATTAGTCCCCAAAAGATGAATTCCAGAAGTCATTAAGAATGTGTAACTACGTAAGAGCAGTGCAAGTTTACAAAAACATAGAAGCACGCCTGCCAACGTGTCCTGATACAATCAGGATTGTTTTCTGCACTGGCTCACAGCTGACGTCCAATGCCTTTTTTTAAGATCCCAGTGCAAATTCTTACCCAGATCTTTGATGTCTTGCCTTCTTAGGCAAGAACTGCATATTTACGCATCCCTGAGAGGACTCCTTAGAAGCACAAGGACCCACATTTGCTCTTTCTAGCCTAGCAGGGTGTACCCTTAGCTCCTCCTGGAGCACAGCTCGTGGCCTGTTTGCACGTAGCATTTTATGCTCATCTCCTGCTGCCAAGGGGACAGCACATCCAAAAGTTTGCCCGTTTCACCGCATCCTCTGGCAATAGACAGCTTGAACAATAAAACATAGAGATTGTTTTGCTTACATGAAGGTAAATGATTGAAAACAAAAGGTTACAAATAAAACAATTTGAGTGCTTTTTTTGTCTGTGCCTTCTCAGTTGTTCTGACGTATTTCACTGGAAATGCAGTTCTTGGGGTTAGCAGTGGGAGGTCTGGCCGTCCAGGTCTCTTGCACATATTCTGTTCTCTGAGTACTGAATAATTTTCCTCTGTTTTCCTGCCTAGATATACTACACTCACTTTCTCCTTGATTCACTGCAAATAGACTATTGAAGGCTGGGATAGAGGGGAGGTAAAAGGGTAATGGTCAGAAGGAGAAAAGTTGTCTTTGCTGTTTTCCATTTTTCACTCTTTGCTCTCTTGATACACTTGCCTTGCTGGATGCCTTTGCGTTTTAACTTATAATGGTATTTTTCATGCCTAGATGGTCTTGCGTACTTTCTTCCACTTTTTTTTTTTTTTAAGTTTACAATATTAAAGTAGTACATGCTGAAAACATATATTCTCCATAGCATCTGTGCAGTTGATGATCTCCCATGCCATTCTAGTTTTCTAAAGAGATCACACAAAGGCATTTTACTGAACCTGTTTAGAACAGATGGAGGACATTGATATTTGATATATTTGTGTGAGTGAAAGCCACATGTGTTTGTGCAATATTTATTCTTGGCGTTTGTGGTCTAAACCGGTGTTTTTCCCTTAGCTCCCTTGCTGTCATTTTCCAGAAGGGGAGTATAATCAAACACTTGATTGGATTATATTTGCAAAAATTTAGAAGAAGGAGTTTGTGCGTGTGTTTTATGCGTGTGATAATAGCTTTAAAAATGTAACAATACAATAAGGAATGGAATTCCCTCTGCGTGGAATGAGGTATTGTCAGATAGTTCCCAGATGACTGCATTTAATTAATTTATGGCATAGCTAAGCTTTGCTTATCACATCCTGTCTGTCTTCCTGCATTTCTGAGAAAACATCAAGTAAATTCATATAAAGTACTTCAGACAGGACCATACGCAAAAGATAACTATAAGTCCTCTGGTCAGTTTGAGCATCCAGAAGTTTCCTCTGCTCTGTTGTCTAACGGAGATGTTTTCTGCATTCTGTAGGTGACTCTCAGTGTCGTAGACAGGCAGCAGGCAGGAAACTTCAGTTAAACTGTGGATGTTAATTTAGAAGGTGATTCACTTCAATGAATTAACCAAAAGCGGCAAACAAGGAGAGCTGTGAGTTCTGTGGGTAGAGGTTTCCTATAACACCTTTGTGGGTGAAGAAGTCACCATTAGATGAACCGTTAGTCATGGGACGTACGCTGTGAGATGCTTGTTTTAATAGAAAGCATGAATTATTCCTTTTTTTGTGGTGGTAGTAGTAGTAGTAGTGTTAACAACTTAGGTATTCTGTTTTTCCACAAAAATGTGGTTTGAAAGGAAGCTAACCATGCACACCTAACCTCTGGGAAAAGCGTGGAAACCAAATGACTAAACTGGGGCTTCAAACTCACACAAATGTACTTAGCTATCTCATTTGGGATCTCTGGGATTTTAATGTTTAGCCTATGTGACTACTGTATAAACCAGATAAATGCAGCATCAAGGGAAGAAAATAACGCAATCTGTCCCCAAACCACAATACTAAGCAACTTAAGCTACAAGAACGTATTTATTGTTTTCAGTGATAGGATTAGCGTATGTGCTCCTTGCAAAGCAGTTACATATTGACAAACACTTTAAAATCTGGTGATTCTGCAGCAAGCTGAATATATTTTTAAGTATTTCATCCTCATACACACACGTATATGTATATTATAAATATGTCTTTCTGTATGGCAAGTTGAAAAAAATCTGTGTGTGTGTTTGTATGTGTAACTATATATACAGATGCACAGACCCATACAAATGGACATTTAAATGTTTTGGTCAATGGAATACATTTTTGAATCCTTCTTGATGAATACATGTGACTAATAGTTATGTTTTAGGTTTGCATTGCCTTAAATGTATTCTTTTCAGCTGGAGGAGTTTATTATGCCATAAGAAGGCTGTGCCTCCAGCTCTCGAGTATCTTGATAGCTTCAATTTGCGAGGGGATGTCATTCACAATCACATTGTCTTTTCTGGTATGAAGTTCAGCGTTACTGTTTGGTGATGTGTAAACAAAGCTTCAAGTTTTATCTTTCATTAATGAAGTTGAAATGAGTTAATATAAAGCAAAGTGAGAAAGCCAGAACCCGCCAATATTAATTCTTTCTTTATTGCTTCTGGGGTTGGAACGAATGAAAATGTCCATTATCATCAATTTGTTTTCATTCCCTTACTTTCCCCAGTGACAATTATTTTTTAATCCAATAATTTGTTTGACATTGAAAATGTCTATAATTAGTACAAAAATAAATGAAGAGGTGGTTGGGCTTAGGAGGTTATAAGCATAATGTGGTTTTTTTGTTTCCAGAGAAAATGCAAAGTCATCTAGTAACAACAGAAGGTAGGTCAAGAAGACTGCATTATTATGTTGGTGGTTAACATTCCTGGTTTTAAAACAAACACTAATTTATACAGGTTTAATGGTAAATATTTGTTACCGTTTAATATTCATGGCAGTTTATAAGAATGCTTGAAATAAATTGAGCCCATTAATGATAAGACATAAATCAGTCTTTGGCTTCTGCTGTGAGGATGTTGTCAAAAAGCTTATTCCGAGTTCCTTATTTATCTTTGGTACCAACCTCAAACCATGCCCAGCTCTTTTTCTTCCGCAAGTTCAACAAGGGCCTCAAGTCCTCCCTTGAGAGAAGCTTTCACTAGCACGTCATGACAGGCTAGTCTGACCGAAAACCCAGCCTGCTGAGAGGAATTCCAGTGGTGGTGTGCTGCCGCTTTTGTGAAATGTCTCTAAGGTAGTGTCCTGCTCCTTTAGTAACTGAGCACCAATTCCATCACACACAGTCTTAATTAACATCTGACGTGAAGGCTCGCTGCAATCCAGATGTTTGCAAATAACTGAGCCACGGAGCTTTTTCACTGCATCCCTTTTAAGTGAAGTGAAATGGCTGCAGTTGAATGCAGGAGGCTAGGTTTGTACTTTGTAAAGCCCTATCAGTCTAGGTATGGTTTTGCAAAAACAGAATGAGAGATGAATAGGATCTTGTCTTCAGTTTATTCAAAGCACAGAGGTTCAGACAGGAATAAGAGGATGAAGGAAAATCGAAGCAAAGCGTTCTGCTTGTGACTTAGTCTGAGTTATAGCTTTTATAAAATTGAATTTTAATAATTTGCTATGACAAGAGTAAAAGTAATATTATTCTGTGAGAATTTGAGAGAAAAAGATATATTTTAGAAAAGTTGTTTAATCGCCTTGCATCTCTCCCTCCTCTGACAGCACTGTAACCTTTAAACCTTTTTGCTGGCATCTGTACTTTACAAATGAATCTTTCTGCTCATTCTTATAGTGGTCAGCTCCAGTGTCAGTCTTTGGAGTCCCTAGCATGAAACCCAACCAGGTCCCCACCTATCTTGTTAATTCCATTGTTGCTGGTACCACAGGAGCATCATTATAAATTTTTTTTATTTTTATCAATAAATTATTGTTTCATGCTGTACACCTTCCATGCAGATTGGGCACCCTTGTAAAGAAAGGGGAAGCAGTGGGTGGAGAGTTCAAAAATATTTGAGGTGAATGTTTCTGAAGTGAATGCCCTGCCTGATGGGAGAATGAGACATTTAGGACAGAGTAGGTAGTTTTGTGTGAATGCAGGAGAATAAATGATGTGCTTATACCAGTGGTAACTTTCTGACAGGAACGTATGTCATACCTAGTTTATAGAAACATGCCTCAAACATATTTCACTCAAAGCTTGTTTGTGTCAGATAGCAGTAGTCAGAAAGCCAGCCTTTGGAGGAGTGTGTGAAGAGCTGCCTGCTAGGCTGAGAGTTTTTAGAGATATAAAAGGTGACAGATATGGCACAAACATATGCAATTGAAAATAAACCAGTTATGCCTCATACGCAGACCCAGGCAGTGTAACTTCTTGGTATCACTGCTATATCTCACTTTTGTGAACAACTGAAGGAGGTGGCAGACTTAGTAATGCATGAACAGTTTTTTGCTCATGGGATGATGGGAAGTACATTCGGTGACCTTCAAGTGAAGGAAGTGGAGACACTGCACCTTTGAAAGTTGGGAACATGAACAGTGCATTGAGGTGAAGGTCCGGGGAAGGAGGCTTTAGAAGTCTCTGTTCCTTTTTGCTGTCTGTAATGTAAAATTTATTTTCCCAAGATCCTTCAGTGTGGGTATTGGTGGAGTAGAGTTGGGCGTGTTTCAGAGTCTGATACTTGAAGTTGGGAGACAAGAGCAAGATAATAAAAACCCCACAAACAACGCACCAAAAAATGGGCGAAATTTCTTCACTTTGATAAGTGACGCAGCAGCTATCCAGAGCTCTTGGTGAACCTCCAGACTCCAACAGTCTCATTAGCACTTCTCCAAATAGCAGCTCTTATTTCTGAACTCTTCTTTTGCTGCTAAACAAACATGAGAAAACAAAAGAATTTTCTTCACATTGTTCCTCGTGACCTTCACCCCTTTTGGGTTTATTGACTTTTAGCATGTTTTCAATATTAGGCACTACAGTCCCTAATTTGTCCCCGAAACATTTGCAATAACTCCAGCACCAGAAAAGGAAACTGGTGGAAACAACTATTCAGGCTTTCCTGCATCTCTCTTTCCTTTGTGGGAAGATTTTTATCTTCAGATAAAAAGTCATTATGTTATTGTGCCAACACTCAGGCTCTGTTTAGTGTAAAAAAACATTGTATGATAATCCTGGAAACATGTTTTCTTCAAGTTCTCTTTTTCCGTTTAAAACATCTGAATGATGCTATAATAAACAGCAGTTATTGTTGATTATTGCTTCTGCTAGCCGTAATTTGAGTGTCAGAGTTGCGTTCAAAGAGTTGTATTAGAATAGCACTAAAGAGATTCTTCCAAAACAAGCGTGAAAAACTAAACTTGTTCTTACTTAGATGAACTATTGTCAGTCGCTTTGTTCTAAGCTGAGATGGACTACTACTTCATTTCTTTGTTTAAAAACTGTTCTCATATTATAAAAATGTAAATACCACCCACCTTAAACTTACAACCTTAGAGAAAAGTGGAAGGATTTACTAGAACCCATCAGTTCACCACAAAAACATTTAGGAAGAGTTTCATACCTGAGGGAGTATTTTAGAAGTTATAAATAAAGAAATACAGAAGCTTTAGAATAAAGAACAACTTGCCCATTGTCCCGTATTGCTTAAGCACTCCCTGTGGTTCTTTCAGTAAATGTACACATAGGCAAGATGACTTATGTATAAAAGTAACAGTGTCTGCTACAGATGTTTTTTTTTTTTTTTAGGTGGTTTATATGCATACCTGAGTTGTAGGACTATTTGAAAAATTAATTCACAGGATTGTTTTCTTTTTTATTCGTTGACATAAAAATGAAGCACAGATAAAGAAGAATGGACCGTGCAGTATGGTAGCAAATAGCCTGCTGTCCTGTTTGCTTCAGAGTTTTTTGTACCAATTACACTAAACTATTGCATTTGGCTTCCAAAATTAAGACAGCTAAAAAATCCACAAAGGTGTCTCGTAGCTTATCGAGCCTGGGACGTACGGTAAATAAAATTTTACAAGAGACTGTAGAAGGAATATGCTTAGAGAAGCATTCTTAAAAGAATAAATTCATTTGGAATTTACCATTACTCCAATAATTTTTAAAAATACAAGAAAAAGAACATCAAATGCACCTACTGCAAAGTATAAGGAAATAAATTACATAAAATTGGAAGTCAAAAAGAATAGTTACCCAAATATGCATTGGTGTAAATCTAGAGTACTCCTTTATTTGGGATGGGATTTCTCAGATGGCCAATTTTGCTCTAGATCTGGACATTGAGTAGATTTTGACTGAAAATCTCAAAGGACCTGCACATGTTTTATCTTCATAGCCCTGTGAGGAATTCTGAACAAAATGGGTTTTCCCTGTGTCTGTCCCACTGTGAAGACAGTACATAGCAGGCACTCTCCCATTCAGTGGAACATGATAAAATTAACCATCAGGGCCCTAATAAAAAAAAATAATCATTGAATAGCTTTGAATTAAAAAAAAAAAAATCCTGGGGTTTAAAACAAAACAAAACAAAAAGGAAACCACGAACATTTTAACCAAAATTGCCCTACATTACACCACTAACAAATTGGTATTAGAATATATGAAATTCTATTGATTATATCATATTGGACTAAATGCTAGGCTGATATAAATTGCTACCAAATCTACACCGTCACCTCTGGGAAAGAAATTGTCAAAAGTTACCAGGAAAGTAAATCAAAAATGGGAGAAGAAATGAAGAGGAAAATTATAGATCTATAGCACAGTAAATTATATCCTCCCTAGTGCAAATGATCTGAAACCAAAATGAAAATGAAAATTGACCTTGTTCCTGATCTATACATGTGGCTATACACCACAGGCAGAGACTCACCTAAGCTTTACAAACCAGCAGTTCTTTGCATTTCAACTATGTCCCAGAGACGCTGGCATTCCCTCCCCCTCCATTCACAAAGTACATACATAGATGATAGATAGCACTTGGCCTGCTGATCTTGTAGAAGAGCTTAGAAGCCTTCTTAATGGATTCATAACTCTTACACAATTCAAAGGACAAGAATTACAAAGACAGACATGCACAAAAAGTAAGGATCTTTTAAATAACATGGGATGGAGAGAGTAAATTATTGAGAGCAATCAGTAGGTTCTCGACTAGAGTTAGCCAGAACATTAAAAAAAAACCATAATGCATTCATGATCCAAAAAACAATTAGTTCAGGACCTCAGCATGAACTCCTTATGCTTTTAGGTGAAAAGTTTTCAGCTGTATGCTGTGTACTCTATTGGATAAGGAGAGATTTCAGTGTGATCTATGATGTAGTATTTATGACTAAATTGTTTGGCAGCATTAAAACCAAAGAAACTTGGTAAGAAGTCCCATCCCACTTACTTCACCCTATCTGGTAGGGTCAGTGAACCTGACAGCTATGTAGACAGGTAGGATGTTTGTCAGTTTGGTTTGTATTGTACTGGAAAATTATTCCGCTGAAAAATGTGTCCTGACAGTTGGCCTGTGGGATGTCAGAATAAGATGTTTTTTTGGTGAAGATACTCTGGCAAAATTGGTTGGTATAAATAAACCCTCAATTTATAAGTTACACGTTTCAGTTGCTTTTGTATACTCTGTATTTGGCTATAACTTTCAATGTGGATTAAATCTCCCAATTTGTATCTACAAACACTCAACATCTAAGGAAGAGAACAGGGGTATTAACAGCTGCATGCAGGTGCTCTGGTAGGACATTGAAGGCTGCCAAGTGACTTTCCAGTAACAGCTCCTTGCCCGTCAGCCCCCAGGGGAGAGGAGACTGCCAAAAACTCTGCAGAAGAGGCTGATGGTACTTGGTACTGATTTTAAAATATGGTACGGTCTCCCATTTTCAGATGATCCCTGAAGGGTTAAGTTGCTAACTTGAACCTTTACTAAGTAACATGCTTCTGTGAAGAATGTATGTAAAATAATGGGGAGACTTACAGGGGACTTGCTGCTTTCTGGGGAAGCCTGGAAAACAGTATTACATGGTAAGAGAACTGTTCAGGACCCTGACAGACGCCTGCTTCATGCAGTGGTTGTTTTCTCTGCAAAACAGTCCTCTTTCTAACGTAGGGTATGACATAAAATTCAGCTGGTTTATGCCAGAGTTGCTCAAAGGTGCAGTTCTTTACCTCTTTGTTTCCTAACCAAATATATCAATAACACTGAAAACGAACATAATTCCATTTCAATTATTTACAGCCAATCTATTAGCTATACTAAGTAGTCTTTATTTCCTGCGCTGTAGCTTTCACTATAGGCTAAGTTAAGTTTAATCATCTTATGTTGCTAAAAGTGTACACAGTAACGTTTACCACAATAACTTGTCTGAGTTTTAAATTAAATTTAAACAGCTCTCCATCTTGAGAGTTGTTTATATTCCCATTGTCTTGACTGGATGGGAATATTACAATAAAGTAAAATAAAAATACAATAATAAAATATCTCTCTCTTTTCAGCTGCTTTTAACCTCTCTCACTTAAGGCTCACTTCTCTCATGCTGCCTTTAAGGAATTACCTAATACGCTGATTTCTACACTGGGAGAATCTGCTGAGGTAGCTTAGGACATTGGTTTAGCCGCAGCTGGGAAAGGTCTCTGCTTTTAGTCAGATGGGATTGGAATTCGTCATAGCTATGTGTTTACTGTGAGAGAGAGAAAAATAGTCTCTGACCTAATGCAGGTTGGGGTTTTTTTCCTTTCTCTGTCAGCACCACAGCAACACATGGATGCTTATGGGCATTCATGTAATATTCCTCATTCATTTTTTTCCCAGTACAAAGCTCTCTTGTAACAATGAAACATTTATGAAATATTTCAGGAACTTCAGCTGTGGGAAATTGACTACTTGAACCATAAACTGGTATGTTATCAGCCTACAGTGAACAAAGAGAAGATTTTAATGCAAACCCAGTACATTTTGTATGTACATAATCAGTTTGATACATAACTGACTGCATAAGCGTCACCATATCCCTTTTTTTAATGCATGAAGTAGGAAGCGCAGTTTAGCATTGTTGTAATTAAGTCCCTGCTGGTTTAATTGTCAGCCAGTTCTCTGTGGGGCGTACTGGAGTTGTTTAGAGCTGCTAAGTCTATGTTAGAACAAAAGAAAAAGGCTATGGGGCTGCAGAAAATATCTGCTAGGAATGCAGTTCATTGCCAAATATCAGTACAGCAAGAGTCCTGACGTACCCTGAAATCATGTAGCAAAGCTCTCTTCAGTGCATAGATTCAAGTTAAACCTGACTGATGCACACTCAGATTTATGAATTCTTTAAAGGTCCAGTAAGTTGGAACTCATTTGCAATTGAAATAAAGTGTTATTTGAAAGTCATTCTCTAAAAGGGGAAAAAAATGAAGAAAGAAGAGCTTTTCTGCTGAAGAGACTCAGGCAATTAATTAAACCTCTTCTGGAAACAGCATAAGAGCTTACAAATAAATAGTGGTTTATTATCAGGAACAAGAGCAACAGTGACAGGACAGCCACATTACTTTCCAGCGACAAATTAATTGATTTTTTGAAGTTGTTCAGAGCATAATATTACAACAGCACTAGACAGTTTAATAAGGAAGAGACCCAGATTGTTTCATTAGCAGACTGGTTGCTACTGTACATTTCCTCTTGTTCCTTTTATCTCGTTGAGTGGAAAGGCTACCTCTTGCTCTAATAGAAAGTAGAATTTTTCAAGGTTTCACTTTAAATGACTTTACAGGGAATTATTCCAGAAAAAGGGATGTGGAACCTGTTTACGTGTTACCTGTGTAGTTTAAGATGCACTATAGATGAAGACATTCCTACTATTTTCTGATTAAAAAACGTGGGGGGACAAGTGATAAGTAGCAGAGTTGTTATGTGTGCTCTCAGTGGTGAGAGCTCCGGAGGAAGAACATTGAACAGCAGGGTTCTGCCACTGACTTTCAGTCCGCTGTTGCAAAAAGTATTTCATCGGTGTTTTCTTAGCTTACTCGCTTCCCCAAAACAGTAGCATTGTGTAATTAAATCAAAGCACCTTTGACAGTGACTGTGGTTTATTTTTGCATTGCTCGATGCACGGAGCTTACCAGTGCCCTTTCAGTCCTTTGAAGCAAAAGTTCTGCGTCACTGCAACCACTTCCCAGTAGCGTTCATCACGCTTTAGCTGTCTGATAAGTTAGATGTCTGATCTGCTTGATTTACCCCTATGGTAAGCAGGAAATATTAGACATTTATGCAGAGTAGAATAAATTGCTGTAGGGAGGTGCTTCTTTCTCCCACTGTCTCCAGAAAGGGCCTAGACAATTAGCTTAGACTAAACATGTGATCTTTAAACTTCATATGAGATGAATACTGTACTCAGTTCAGGTGAAATAGCTGTGATGTCCTGAGTGCTTTTTGTCAGCGTATTTGGAATGTATTTTGTTTTGTGGCTGTAGGACCTGCTGATCACTGCAAACCAGGCTTTCTCTATGCCCAGAGGTGAAGGTATATGCCTGCTCTGCCTAGAGAAAATCTCTTTACCTGGATTACTTACAAGGTGTGAGATTTCACCAGGAGTTTTTGTGAGAATGCTCTGCGGTGGTATGGAGAATGGAGAACTGAAATGGAATGAAGAAACATGTTTTCCATAGGGCAAGAACTACTTAGCTTACGAGTTTGCAGGGGCTGAGAGCATTGTTAACTCCAGGACCATAATTCATTGGTAAAAATTGGTTTTATCTGTGAGATAAAACTTACGAGTTTTTTTAGAACATCTGTCCCCTCTGTCAGGATTTATGTAGCAGCTTTATACCTTTTACTTTCCTAATAATGTAACTCTTAACACCATCATTTCTAAGAAGTCCAACCTGTCTTTTAGATTTAGTCTTTATTAATATGTTGGCCCCTGTTTTCATTATCTTATTAATTTTTAGTACACTTCTTTCATTTTATTGTATTTAAGCCTTAAATCAATAAAAAGCATAAAAGCTGTGTCATTTGAGATTGGAGGAGCTGTCCAATTTTACTAGCCTCTTTGATGATATGATCTAAAACATAAGCTATTATTACCATTATAGCTATAAGAATATTTTATTTTTTGTTTTTATGGTGTGATGCTTCCTTATTTGGAGAATGACTATTAAAAAATTCAATATGTTAATGTGGATTGACAAGCTTCATTTTGCAGTATTAAATTTAATTATATAAACCCTCATTTTTCCCATTAGAACTTTAGGGATAACATAAAGTACTTTTAACTTTGATGTCTGCTGTAACTCTTGATGAAACATAAAAGTTAACAGTTTAAGTAGGCCTTTTATTTCTTTAAAGAAATACTACAGCTCAGAAGAATTTTGTGAGCTATTTGTGTAAGCAGGAACAATTCGTAGAATTGCAGAAAACAGCTGATTTGGGGGTAAAAGCCTGTGAGATGTATGCTTTAACAAATACCCTAACTTGTCCTTTTTTTGGTTAAAAGTTAATTAAGAGCTATTGCAAAAAAGGAAGAAAAAGAGATTGTTAAGCAGTTTATCAAACAGAACTCCTGACATCACTTGACATTCTTTCCCTGTTTTGTTGTTCAGGTATACTTGAACTTTGGGGAATACTGATGAGAAATTCACCCAGTCAGGAAACAGGAACAGGCATTTGGCAAATGGTTCACAGTGCCATAGCACAGAAAAGTGCCCCTTGCAATACCCTCTGCTTCTGGGGAAATTTGCAGACAATTCATTGCTCAAAAATGGGGGGCTTTCCGTGAGGAATGGGGATGTAACAAGCCGTTCAGTGTCTCTAGTGCACTGTAGATTTGTCCTATTAAATCACTTCATTTAAATCAGTTTTGAGAGTGTGGAGTTGGATTGCAGGTTCAGAACTTGCATCCGGATTCAAAGTAGAACATTACACAAGCTGTATAGTGCTTGTTCAAACAAGGATTTGGGTCAGGTTAGTGCTAGGAAGCAGAGCGCATAGGTCTGAATCCCACTTAAATCTTCCTCAAAGTTTGGGACTTTTGATGCCTGTATTTTTCTTAAGGTCTGTCTGGATCAGAGAGGTACTAACATAAATGCTTCCAAGCAGAACAGGTAGAGCCAAATGACAGAGTGCACCTCCAAAGCTGAAAACCCTGTGCCTATCTGCTAATTTTGCCACGGAGGCTACTATAAGGATGTACCTGTCTAGATGACAGTCAAAGTAGTGCGCTACTGTCTCTGAGTATTTCTGCTGATAAAAATGCTGAAGTTATTTAAAAATTTGAGAATGGTTCTGAAAATCACAAAAACATTTTACTATATTTGGCGTACCTCTGGATGATTTTTGGGACCCTCTGTCTAAATAATTAAAGACTGAAAGGCCTTTGGTGTCCGGCAGTTAACAAAAGCTGACAGGCAGGAGTAGGGTGTGGTGGAAAAGCGGTGGGAAGAGCTTCCCCAGATCTGCTTGCTCTGTTCGTTCTCTTCAGCTTTGCCACTAAACCATCACTATCATGACCAAGGCATTGATTTATGTATGTAAGAAAGAAGTATTTCCAGGGTAGAATATTCCTATTCCTTTCAGTCGACTATGAGTAATAATCCTTGAAAATAGCTGCATGCGCAGGAAAATTCCCCATAATAAGCAACTATGCTACTCCAAGCGTTGCTTGGATTTCCAGTTCTTTTTTATTTTACTTTATAAGCAGCAGAATATTTCTTTTCTCCTAGGCGTTTTAAGTACGTTTGTGCTAAAGGTTTACCTGCAGGAAATTCGGTTTATGTTTAATCCCTTCTTGTAGAGAACAAGTTACTTACCATGTCTGGCTATGTCCCCTACACAGTGCAGGATAAAATATTACTTTAAAAATTTTCTTTTAAAAAAAAGATTAGATGTGGGACGGGGGAAAATCCTTTCTAACCAGGTCTAATCATATCTATCTCATTCCTTCTAGTTACTTAGTGATCTGTAGGGAGAGGGGAAAAATCTACTTGGCATGCCCTGTGAAGAACGCCTGTGTGACCACAGAGGTACAGAGAAGCTTTCAGAGCTGTGACCAGCCTCTTCCCAACATAAGTGGTCTCACTGGCTTGTGCACACGTGCTGCTGCTTTTTTGGGGTATCATGATGCTGTTGGCAGTTTCATCTGCATTTGGTGACAGAATTTAGGCTTTCATGTAAGCAGGGCGAGCTAGATAAAGCGGCTGCTCCTCAGCTCCACATCTTCATGAACTCCTCATACGTTCCTATCTATTCCCAGCTGAGAATATTAGCACAGTGGTATTGAGGGTGTTAGCACACCAGCACACTGATGTTGCAAATGTCAGCAAAAGCTGCTTGAGTGGCCTTTTGCTCTGTATTGTTATAGGAGTCCAGCCTTGAGCAAGACAGCCCAGTAGAAAAGCTTTCTTGAAAGGGTCTCAGACACTCTTCTGGAGGAGCTAAGTGTGTTGAAGGTCTAGTTTATTAACATCTGTCACTCTGTGTGGTTTTTGTTTTGTTTTTAATTAAGAAAATGGTGTTTGGGCATCAACAGTGCCACGGAGATAGTATTGATGGATGTATATAAATGCCTGACGTTTATTTGGTTGGCAGTTATGATTCTGTATGTTATCCTTTGATAGATGATGCTCCTCTTCAATCCCCAAATATGCCAAGAGTATGACATACAGGAATCCTAAGCCTTGAGTCTTACTACCTTGTCAGATATAATCACCTTTCACACATGAGAAATTAATATTTTTGTAGTAAAATGCTGACCCCAGCAAATGGTGAAAATAATCTCCTTAATAACAGTACTAAGACTTCCAGGGAGGGAAAAGAAGGGTCATAGATTATCACGTTAATTCTTATGGCTTAATTCTTGTTGAACAGATTGGATTCTTAATAGTAAAATGAGTCAATGACTGCTGATTACTATCTTAACTCTTTTTGATAAGGTAAGACTAAATGAGAACAGATTTGCTTACTCCTAAGATAAATATTTCAGGTTGTCCTGGATTAATAAAAAGAACGGATAGCTCTTTCTATTCACCTATCCATATAAAATATAAAAAAATAGTTCTGCACTAAGATTGAGCCCCTACAGAGCTGGGCAGTAGTTCACTGTAAGAAATCAAGGTTGTCTTGAGACCCTGAAGATCCTGTGCACTGAGATTTGATTTTTGTGCCAAGCTGTGGCCAGCCGTGCAGCCATTTGAATGCCCATGGTATTAAGCGGGTTCTTTCACAGTAAAGTACACGTTTGCGTAGTGGATGCAAAACAACATTTCTGAAGCAGTAAAGGTGCAAAGGAAGCCTCTTTTCCAGGAGCTTCAATGCAGGTGTCCTCGTTCTGTGCCCAGAATTTGGCTCCTTTGCTAGTCCTCTGCCTCCAGCATCCCCCAGGGTTGTCACTTTGTCACACACAGTTCTGCTTTTCTGCTACAGTCCGTCAGAGGTAATGCCCTAGAAGTTCTGCACCAGAATATTCTTGCGGATATCTGGAGAGGTGACCTGCTCACCAGCTTCCTCTCCCATGCAGCTGCTTTGCTGTACGAAAGGAGATGACTTTGTAAAATTTGCATTCCAGGAACCTCTGAAACCCACCTACTTGAGGTGCCTGGAGTGCAGCACTGCTGCAGATGAAGCCTGCGAAAATGCAACCAAGCTAAGTTTAAATTACTACATGACTTTTAAGTTAAGAGCTGTGCATTATTCGAGGCGTGAGTTTGTGCACGCAGCAAAAGTGCATTTCTTCAGGCACTCGCGTGGTGATGGAGGAGCGAGCAGCTCGGGTGCATGTGGCCCAAGGAAAGCAGCGTGTGACCTCCCAGTAAAACGCTGTCTGTCGTACGTGTGTGCGGCAGCAAAAGGCGCAGAGCGTGGAGCCATCGCCTGCGGCTCTGGAAAAGGCCCCGGTGCCCCAGGGAGGACCTGGGGCAGATGCTGCCTCGTTGCTTCACAGTTCAGTAACGCGGTTTTACCTGGAGCCGCAATTTCCTCCTCGTGGCACCTGCTGTGTTTGATTTCGTTGGTATTCATCCGTTTTGTTTAAATAGAGTGGCGGAGTCCAGAGGACCTGTGTGGAAGGAGAGGTTGCCCGTTTCTCGCGAGGCAGAGGGAGAGACGGTAAAAGTCTCCGCAGAGACCTGCAGGTCAAGTGCAGAGCCTGGGAATGCAAGGAGGTCCTGAGGGCAGGAATGGCCTGAGGACCGGCGGGTGGAACAGAGCTCGCTACAGCTCAGACGATGTTTGAAGTTACTAAAATGAAGACAGGAGCAATGCCTTCAAGGACAGTGAAAAAAGGAGCAGTGTAGCCACCCTTCACATCTATTTGGTCTTTCCTAGTCACTTTGAACTTTCTCTGCTTAAGAAGTTAACTATTCTAGTTCGTATTCTCATAAAACTTGGGGTTTTTAGAGTTTCAGTGTCTTCTGATCTTCTGTGAGGCTCTCACTGATGTGGGCTCCTGCCCTTCTGCTCTGTGACATGAACATAAGATTTCAGGTTTGGTGTTTGCAGCTAAGAATATTATCATCATCGGTAGCTGTATAGCACCAGAAATCAATTATCATAAGATGTAGCAAATTAGGGGTAGAAATATGTTCCCTGCGTTGTTAATCTTCACTGTATGTTAGAAGTACATAGGTGAGCGGGCCAGACTTGTAAATCTGTTTTGTAAATCTCCAGCATAGGGAGAAAATGAAAATTAATAAGAACATATGGTTAAACTGCTAATCAGATTAAAAGATTTGAAAATACTGACAAATTTTATTCATTTACTTCTGGAATCTATATTATGAAATTACACTTAAGTGAGATGATTGATTGGCAGTGGGGAAAAAAAGTCACATCGTAAGCTGAAGCAGTGGTGAAGAGAACATACCCTACCTTACAGGATTCTTGATGGTGGGAGAGACATATAATCATTACTAACTGTATTGCCAGGCTGAACAAAATGAGGTTGGAGACGGAATTTGAGGATCAAAACAATGCAGTTTCCCTGATCTCACCTAGAGGAATAGTGTACAAGTGGGAAGCTGAAAGACCCGTCTCCGAAGCGATTAACATATTAAACATCTGAAAAAGCACTTAGCAACAGTTTTTTTAAAAAACTATTAGAAACCCATGGAGCTGTGTCCTGTGTTTTTCTCCTCTTGGCATTTAAATGAATATGAGAAAAAGAGAAATATTTATAAAGCTTTTACTGGAAGACTGCATGGCAGGGTTTCTAAAGTACTTTCTAATATATGACCTGCCATTTAGAGTGATTGCTTTCCTGTATATGAGTAGAAGAACTTTACAAAGGATAAAGGAAATAAAAATGATGTCTAACCTATATGCTTGAGATATAAGAATAAAAAAAGCTAATGTGTGTATGCATAGATAAGGCTATGGGTTCTCTTCCACTGTAGTTCTTCATATGCTTTTAGGTGATCTCAGCCAGAATATTTCCCTCTGAGTTATAACTCTGAACTGTGATTAAGGATAAGGTGCAGTAGCACATCTTTTAATGTGTGCGAATGAGGGGACAGTCAAATACATATTATTCAAGGTCTAGGGGATCTTTCTTCTGAAGTTTGCTTTTTGACGACTGCTAGAAGAGTAGCTGCTGACAATAATGTTATCAAGGAATAAATATACCTTTTGGTGTTTACCTGGGGCTAGTGCATGAATGTTCATAAAGGGCAAGAAATAAGGAAAAGCTTCTAGAAGTATGCAAAGCATGCAGAAGCAAACAAAGCCCTTTCCCAGTCTGTTGTGGTGACTGCGGGAGGAAGGAGCCATGTCCCTGTTCTGGTCCGTGATCTGCTGCTCACACGTAAGGGAGCTGACACGTGTACTCACGTGAGTGAGAGCAGGAGAGACGCATTTCAAACTGTTCCTCACTGCTGCAGAGCTCGTCGTGTCCTGCCCTCAGGACTACATTCCTTCTTTATTTAACTACGCGCGACTCGAAAGCTATGTAGAGGCTATATTTGCTAAAAGGTGACCTTTGTGGTATAAACAGACAGAAAAAGCAAAAAAGATCCACCTCTTTGCAGGGGACCTTGCCAGAAAGACGCAGTGCACAACTAAAGGCAAGCAGACTGAAACATGGGGGACCTGGAAAGAAGTGGGTTCAACGTTGCGGTCCTTTACAGAGCTAATGCCTGCGACCTAAATTCTGCTGGCCCAGTGGAGCTCTAACTTTGGAATGATGGCCCTGAAGGAAAGGCCATGATTTTCCTCTGCACTTTGACATGGAAAATGTTTGGATCTGGGATCTCACGTATTTACAAAGTTCTTCTATTTATTCATCATCACCCTGGATCTGTCTAGGGTTTTACTTCTGGAGCTACAGAGGCAAGGCTCTGGTCCTCCTCCCTTTTGGGGCATTTAACTCACTGAGATGAAAATGTCACCAAGATGGAAAACGAAGCACTTAATAAAATTAACTGTCTTTTTATTTCTCTTCGGGAAAGTATTTAGCTCATTACAAATAGCTGCAGAAAGATTTTATTGTAGATACTTTGAGAAATATGGTTATTGCTTGCAATTTACTGTTTGTTAATTATTTTATCCAGAGTTCTCTAATTAAAAGCTTCTGTCCTTTTCTACCTCTAGTGACTCAGATAAAACAGATAACAATAAAATAAGTTTTAATGAAAAGTATAGAATCCAATAAGTCAAGTGTACTTTACCACTAAAACAATGCGATAAAGACTAGCTGAGATAAACATTCACTGTGTTATCATTATGGTATGCCCAGAAGGACCAAGAAGATGAAACAACACCATCTGTTTATAGCTGAATTTTCTGTTATTAGAAAAAGAATTGTGGTGACCCCAAGGTCACAGTAAAAAGGGGCAACATAGAAAAGTTACAGTTTGCTCCTTCTACTACTTCAGCCTTGGCTCTTTCAAAGCCTACAAAAAAGTGTCCCTTACTTGTATCCTCTTACGGTGTAAACCTTACCCACAGGATCACGTTGATAATCTGCAGTATTGTAGAATGGAAAGTCCTCATTCTGCCCCTTAAAACACACCAGTCAGTGAAGTACTCTTATAGGCCACTAAATCATAATGCACTCTCTCACTCTCTTCTCCCTCTACTCCTCCTTTTAATAAGATGTAAACATGTAAGGAGCTGTGCACCTATATAAGGATTCTCTCTAAAGGATCAAGAATCGGGGCTTCTTCACGCTCGGTCTGTAATCCAATGTTTGGTGTCTGTTTTCCTCTTGCTTTGTTTTCTGTATTTATGACTAGTAATGAACTCATCACAGTGGCTTAGTCCGTGCATAATTCCAATGGCGTAAATGGAACTGGCAGGTACTCCTAATGTAAAAATGTGTGAGTGATTGTAAGATCAAAATCCAAAGCCTTGCACCGTCTGCGCCTGGTTAAAGCAGGCATACATTTTCATTCTTAATCTGAAGCACGTATTAACCTCTCTTTGAATCAAGGTCCAGTCGAGGTTCTAGTGGTAAATTCCAGGGAGACTACAGAACAAAAAATAATGGTGAGATTTATGCCTCTCTGAAAGCATCTGCTGCTGCCTGAGAAAACAACTGGAGTGTTGCCTTTTTTGTCTTTTTCATTCATGTAGGTGTTTCAGAATCAGTGTAGCTATGTTCCGTGTTGAACAGAATTTTTGTTTTCCGTGATTTGAGCATTTCTTTGAGAGCTGGGTACATTTTGTGGTTTAGACTCTCTCTTACCCTATTCTAAGCGTGGATTTACCTTTATACTTTTTAGAATGGGATCTACCATGTAAACCACCCTAACGGAAATCTATAATGCTATTGTTTTTTCATAGTGAAACAGTATGGAAGCTCGATCATCAATCCAAAGTACGTAATTGTACTGGGTCTGGCTGGGACGGAGGTAACTTTCTTCATAGCAGCCCCTGTGGTGCTGTGTTTTGGATTTGTGACTAAAGCAGTTGATAACACAACAGTTTTTTGACTATCGCTGAGCAGTACTTGCACAGTATCTTCTCTTTTGCCCACTCTTCCCCCGCAGCAATTGGGCTGAGGGTGGGCAAGGGGTAGGGAGGGGACACAGCGGGGACAGGTGACCTGAACAGACCAGAGGGACATTCCACGCCATATGATGTCGTGCTCAGCCATAAAAGCTCGGGGAAAGGAGGAGGAAGCAGGGACATGTGGTTGTGGCATTTGTTTTCCCAAGTTACAGTTACATGTGACAAAGCCTTGCTTCCTGGGAAATGGCTAAACAGATTTTTATTCACTACTGCTGATGGGAAGTAGCGAATAAATACCTTATTTTGCTTTGCTTTGCTCGTGTGCGCAGCTTTTGCTTTACCTATTGAGCTGCCTTTATCTCAACCCACAAGTTTCCTCACTTTTACCCTCCCAATTCTCAATCCCAGTCCACTGTGGGGAAGTGAGCGAGTGGCTGGGTAGGTGCGTAGTTGCTGGCTGGCCTCAGCCCGCCACAGTAATACACATAGCATAGGTAGCAACCATTGGTGGCACACGGAAATGTTTCTAATAAAAAGTCAGTTAAAAGAAATAATTGCAAAACTTCCTTTCTCAAAATATCTTAAAATACTGAACTCAAAGAACAAAGCCAATAAAGGATTTTGATGGTAAAGAACTATCTAGGTGGACCTGGTAAGCCTAGCTGCAAAACTATAGTGCAGCACATATCTTGCACTCATATCCTGCTGACCTTGCAGACATGTCTGTGGTGTTCCCCAAAATTCCCTGGGTGCCTAGGGTGGAATCTGCTCCTACTCTGAGCACCAGAGTTCAATCAACCACGTAAATCAGGACTCAGAAGTTAGGTGTTTCTGCAGAGCTCCAGCAGGTGCCTGCTTTGGTAGGAAGACACAAAATAAATGCAAAGAACCCCCAAACCAGTTATAGAATCAGTCCTTTTCAGACTACATTCTTTGAGAAGCAACGAGATGAGTGCAAAGCAGAGGGATTGGTGGTTTTTAGTATGTGTTTTCGTGCAAATCCTAGAGCAGTTGTGCAGGAAATGAGGTACCTAAGTTCAAATACCCCTTTGGCCTGAAGGAAGTTAAGCGTATGTTTCTCACATCCCCAGAGAGTGCTAATTGAGTTATAATTAAGCCTAGATTGAGATGAGAGATTACAAGGTGGAGAACGTTACTTTTCTCAGTGTTCAGCCAGTAATTTGCCTTTACCTTTTCTTGTCTCTTGCTGGTATTGCAGCTGCTTATCAGATCTCTTATTTATCTTCAGTCACGCTTGGTCTACTGTTATTTATATTCTCAACGTATTCTTGAGAGAATTTCCATTTTCCAGTGCCTGGATACTAAAGAATCAGTTCTTTTTATGTGCAATGCTGTCCCGAGACTTACCTCACTGGAATAGTTTGAGTGCGCTTAGAAGACAGGTGAAGACTTCAGCCCAGGTGTCTGACCCACCTGAGAGATTGTTTGGTGTGAGAACCTGTACATCTCTCTTTCATAGTTTGTTTTCAGACTCTTTCTAGTCTTTGCCTTGAAAACTGGCATATGAGTGACTTGATAGATACAATCACACTTTATTTTTTGTTGGGTTCAATACTCAGCTGCTTTATTTTCGTGCTGGGGAGCTGCTCTTTATTGTGCAACTTGCTCCCTTTCTCACGGCACACGTCTACACTGGTGTGCTGAATATCCTTTGAAGGACTGACAGTGATTCTTAAAAGTCCTCACTAGTGGTTTATGATTCGTAGTTTTCTGTCCTTGAGCATCCTTGTCAAACTTCCCACAGATTAACACTATTGCAGTATATTTCTTTTCAAAACGGGCCCACTATACTCAAGTCATGCTGATGCAAAACCTTCTGCCTGCCCCTGTGGTATGAGCAAAGTTCCAGGCCCTCTCTCTGTCATTAAAAGGTACACTTACATCATCATTCATGCCAAACATTTTTAGGATTGGATAGGGGGTTATCAACCCCTGGATGCTTACAGGGTGGCTGAGTCACGATCAGGTCATTATGCCCATACTATGTAGATGAGGTCCAGCAGTCATGGAAGGTATTAACGTATATCTGAGGCATTTGGTTTAAATTACATGAGTTATTCTGAAAGCCTTTGTTAAACTATGAACTAACTGAAGTAAGGTCACCTGCTGTACTGGTTTTACTGTTTTTAGAGTTTAGTCAGGTATTTTTGGAAATTAGCAAATATGCCTTAGTTGCTAAAGGCAGCTAGTCATAGTTTCAGATAGTTTTTAATTTTCATGTAATTTTAGAATAATTTTCTGGTTTCATTTTAATGGTGTGTTTAGGTCATGAGAATGAGAAAGAGGAGAATTCCCATGCCAGGGAGCAAACTTCAGTTGTCGCTCATAATCAGCTTATAAAACTCAGATCTGTAGCGAAACGGGGAGTTTTCTATTGCTCTGCTGCTTGCAGAACTACTTTCACCTAAGCCAGTCAGGTTATGTTCTTTTGTAACGTTTGTTTTAGGTTTCCAAATGTTAAATTCATTAAATTAAATATAAATGTAAATTAGGTTCATTAATGTTTAGAAAAGTTGTGTGTACTACTTGAATTTTCTGTGTATGTATTCTGCTTGGATTTTTTTTTATGAATGTACTTTGTCCTAGGGATTTTTTGGTATTCTGTGGCTTTAATTGACTGTGGTTTTACTATTTTCTGTAACACTGAATATTTCAGATACTCCACTTGAAATATATTCCCATGTCAATCTTGTCAGTGTCCAGTCCTAACTACAACCTTTACCGTGGGCATTTGCTGAGGGAGTGGACTTTGGTTTGCCATTACAATTGTTATTCCTCCCCTGTACTTGTTTGTCTCTCCTTATTGTTATTTTTTAATATCAAATATTTGCAGGAGCTTGAATCGTATTGGGTAATCAAAGTTTAAAAAAAAAAAATGCAACATTCAAGCTTGATTTCTCTTTCCTACCAATGTGAACACACCCTGAAAGAAAAACACTCTATTAGGAAGCTAAACGTTATAGCACTTATTGTGCAAAATTTGTGTATTCTAAAGACAGTGCGATGTTGCTAAACCATAGTTGACATCCTCTGGTTTTAAAAAGCAAAGAGTAGCTTTGGTAAGCTCATGCAGGCCTTCCAAGCTGTGGAGCTGAGGACATTAATCTAGGAATTTCACTTTAGTTTTTCTGATAATTGTGAAATAGAGACTTCTGAAGCATTACAGTGTTTCTTCAGGGTTAGAGTAGAAGTGTAGTTTTTGACAGACTGTGAATTAATCCTCATCTGAAAAAAAAGAGCCTACTCCCCTACAACCAAATGGAGAAGAAATAAGAAAGAAAGAACTCGGCTTCGAAGTTTCCTTGATATCTAGAAGGCCAGAGTTTCTTAATTTTTATGTCATGTTTCTGTTAGTCCAAAATTAGAAGTTCATATAGCCTTTTTCCTAGTTGTAGAAGCAGTTTAATATGGAATCAATTCAAACTGTAAAAAATAATCATGACAGATTGAAGAATCTCTTTTGTTCTCTGAACTGAACTTTCCAAGAATGGAGTTCTTAAACATAAAAGATTAATATCAGTCGTGGGATTATTATCCAGAGTAGCAATGTCTGTAAAAGTAATTTTATAATTAAATTTAGCACTAGCTAGCACTCCCTCAGAGAGTAACTGTAAATCTATATATAGACAGAGATTTATTATAATCAACTTAGAAATCCTTTAGTTTGTCTCTCCCAAATACTGTTGTCACATCCAGAAATAATAAGATGACTATGGAGATTTTTTTAACCTTTATCTTTTTCTGGTTTAATCCAAGATCACTCTGAATCAAGAAAATGATTGACAGGGGCAGGGCCAGAAGGGATGTACTGGAGGTGGAGAAAGGACAAGTATCTCCCTAACAGTGAATCTCGTAAATGTCTGTCTTGTGAAAGTAGCTTAAAGGAACATTTTCAAATGATGCTTGGCCTGACATTTAAAATACATAAGAGAAATCTCTTATTAAGCCTAAACCACTAGAAATACTAAAAAGCAGGTGTTCAGTGTTTCCCTGCTCTCCATCATGGACTGAACGGTTTGGAACAGGAAAACTGGTTTCATTAGTGGTGGCAGCTCTGACCAGGAAGAGAAAACTCTTCCTGGTAGATGCTCTTAGGATAATATGCTGGTGCATTAGTATCAGGAAAGGTAGTGGTGTCAACAGCACAAGGAGCAAATGGATGATAACCTTTCTGCTGAGATCATCTCTCAGGAAAGATGCAGCGGGACAATTTAAAAAACAAAGCCAGTTTATCCCTTTCTGACTCCTTGCCTCACTCCCGCTTCCAAATCCTTCTCTTCAACTTATCCTTTACTCCTACTACATGGAGTGGCAGAACAGAGAGGTCTTCTTGAACAGATTAAAATGGGATAAGAAGGTTTTCTGGCTGCTTTTCACTCTGAGTGAAATCAGGGTTTTCTTTCCTGGCTCAGAAAGCTTAAAAAAAAATACAACAAGAAACCTACATTTGCCCAAAGCAATCCTTTCCGTTCCCCTTTCTGAGTCACAAAGTAGTGCTGTTGTTTGAGAGACTTTTCTGTTGCACCTTGAATAACATGTGTGACTTCTAGGAGGAAAATGAAGTAAAATTATACAAGCCAACACCACATCTAAATGATAAGTAGCCTTGAAAACTTCTAACTCAGATAAATGCTTATAAAGGTCTCAATAAAAGTTAATGCTCCTGGTGTTTGATTCTGATGGAAAAAAATTGTAAAATGTCAGCCTTGTAATAAATGCACTAAAGGGTGAATGCCACATTTAAATAAATAAAACCTTATGTCTGAAAAGCGAGAACACTAAAATCCATGAGTACGTAATAAGAATGTATTAACCTGATGGGCCTCATCTGCTCTTGCTCAGAGGATTGTGAAACAGGAGTAAATCTGGAGAACTGGAGAGAGTTACACATGCATGAAATAGTAAAGATTAACTGAAATGACATGTAGGAGCTACAAGTTACTTGGACATCACCAACTGATATTTTTTGCCCAGCTGTAAATGTATAACAACTTTTCTTTCCTTATTTTGTGATGTGTTTAAACATATGCAGGGGGACAGTTTTTCACTGTTGTTCGTATCACTGAAAACATTTAGATTTTCAGTAAAGCTATAACTTTTGCTAAGGTATGTGCAGTCAGCTGATGATGTAGAAAATACCGTAGCACATGTTAAAAGTTTATATAGCTACTTTGTACAGTGGGATCACAATGGTTTCAGAAATCCCTTTGTGATTAACAGTTGTAAGGTTCATACATTTAGATTGATGCATAATCTAACGGCATGATGATGATGAATATCACAAGTATATTTTGAGACTGTATCTCAAGATTTTGCCATTTGAGAATGTCCTGTTTGATACTCAGTTCGCTACATGTTGCTTGTCATTAGTCAATACAAATGTCACCCTGCTGTGGTATATTTGTTGTACAACCTCATCGACACGTAACAGTTTGACAGCAGATATTAATTTCATTTCTCTGGCTGTTGACTTACATTCATTTACTCTTCCCACTACTAACAGCATTTACTACAAAAACCGAGGCATGAAGATGTGGTAACACAGATGTATTTTCCAGCCTCATAGAGGAAATTATAGTTTCTTCTTCTTTGGTCAATGCAAATGCTGCTGCCAGCGTTTGGTGTGCCTTGCTAGCCTAGCTGGGTGTCTGGTAGATGTCGGATGGTTGAGGTGTACAGCTGTACTCCAAGGAAATATTCTCCTCCTCTTTCAAGGCTGGAGAATCCCTCTCGTTCAGATCCTCAGGAACCTGCCGAAAGACTTCCCATGCTCACTTAGCTCACGTGAAATGGCTTCTGTCGCGCCTTTGCCCTTCAGCACCGAGATTGGCCCTTGTCTTTAATTTTACTGTGAGGTGTGGAGCTGGTAATGGACTTCCAGGGTAATTTCTGGAATAAAGCCTGCTGCAGTTATTCTCAAAGGCTGTTTTTCCCTATGAGTTACCTGGTACACTGCAGGTGAGATGCCTTTCTCTCCCTCCCCCTTACTCCTGGCTTCTCCCTGTTCTCCGCCAAACCATTAAAAACTAGGCCTTTAGGGAGATAGTGTGGCAATGGTCCTTTTGAGAAAAATCAGAGGGTGGAGTTGTATGGAAAGCAAGCGAATGTGCTCACATAATACGATATGTGAAGACACTATAGCGTTAAAGGTTTTGAAATGTTTGTGTTTTACTAAGTATCCAGGAATAAAGCAGTTAGGTACAACAGAAGGCAGAGAAAGAGTCAGACTCGTGGATTTTTAGAATTTGCGTTTGGGTACCATCTTAGCTGCTTTTCCCTGAGTAGCAAACGGTTACTTACCTGGCCTGTGTGCTATGTCAGGCATTTCTGCTTTTCTGAGTGAAAGAAACTGGGACAGTTGAGAGATTGCTCTGCCACCTCCTCTCTCCTCCTAAACTTCTAACCTCAGCTTTATGGCATTTGTTGACTTTCAACCTGTTGATATGACACGGAAGCTCATAAGGTGGAGGGGATTTATTGTATTACAGTGTGATTTGTCAATGTGTGATTTTTCTTTCTATCAGTAGGTTACTTTATTGAGAACATAAAATGAAAATCAGTTTTTCATTTCAACCTCCCACTTGTTCCCCCTTAATTTATTGAAACAATTCTGCAAAGAGTAAAAGAGATTCATTTTCAGTGTTTTTAAAACAGGAGAGCAGTTCTAAGGATGAGAAAAAGTGTTTTACAATAGAGATGGAAGAAAAGTTGAGAAAATGGAAAATTGAATGCCCGCACAGTGTTTTATTGAATATGTTCAACCTTGATGAAGCACAAAGGTATTGCTACATATTTTAAGTTGGCAGGTAATAAATTTTGAGGGACAAAACAAGAGACAAAGCAGAGTAATTACTTTTTCCCTTTCTGATCTGTTGATGAGAGAAACATGGAGTGGATGTCATTAAAAACTGGACATTACCCATTCACAGTAATTAACCATGGTGTTTATCTGGTATCTTAGGCTTGGAAATAACAGGAAGAGTGCAGCAAAAATAAATGCTTAATGCTGCTATTTTATGCCTAAATGAAGAGATTAAACTGCAGCTAGAAATGCCAGCTAATTATGTGACCATTAAATAAGCAATTAACTATGCAAATGTGCTATCATTTAGTCACCTTCTTTGTAATGTAAAAGGCTCCTGTATAGGTCCTCTTTCTGATGTTTCTATACGGACTTCTATTGATAGGTGACATGTCAGTGATCTCAAAAGGAGAATGTAGATGGAAACAGTTTGGGTCCAAGGGCTATCATTTTACTGTGTTTGCATGATGCCTAATGTAACGAGGCAGTTATTTTGACTGGAGTTGCTGCCGTAACTATCACAAACACTATTCAAACGAGAGACCGACCCTCATCAGTGTGTGTACACAATGTAAATGACAGGAAGTACGTTGGGGAGCCAAGCAAGTCTTTCGATTTTTGGAAGTTAAATTAAAGGATTGTTCTGGTTGCAAGGCAAAGTGTCAAAGGAAAACTCAGATGGCTAATAAAGTTGTTGTTGTTAGAAAAATATCTCCAGTAGATTTTGAAATGGAAACATTTCTGAAAGCATAGCCAGATGGAAGGAGCTGCATGATGCTGATGTCTGCAGGACCTGAAGGAGACAGATGGTCAGCAACTTAAAAGGTTGAGCACTTTCAAATATACATGGGACAGAAAGAAAGAGAATGAGAATCCAGTGGACAAATAACCCTTGATGATCATAAGTCTCCAACTTATTTGAAGTGTGTAAGCCACCTGAAAGCACTTCCATTCAAACTAAAAGCTTTCATGAGAGGACCCAAGGCTCACTAGACAGCAAGGATGAATTGGAAGCTCAGCTGCTGCTCATAAAACTGTGCATTTGTAGATGAAGATGACAAGTTAAAACAGAATTTTAATGGGATCATACCTCAGAGACAGATGAAAACCTATTAACTGTAGATGGCCTGACCCTAGAGAAGGAAAATAGAATAGAATGAATGCACAGGACTCCTTAGGAGCTAATGAAAATACTGAAAAATGCCTGTGAGAAGAGCAAGCATCTGGATAGTCACAAACATGAACATAAGTGACATAAATGCTAAGTGGATGAGCTTACACTCTGGTAAGGATGGAAAAGTAGGAGCACAGAGAAGGTGAAGAAATAGCTGCTGTATGAGTTACATGACTTAAATTCAAAATGTGTAATGTACAACATGTATAAAAATATGTGCAGAGTGTATATGTGGCTTTTTATTTACTTGTGCAGATCTGATAACTACAAGATCTCAAAAGCAAGGGAGTATATACCAATGATAAAAAGTAAATTGGTATTTTAATCTAGGGCATCGAAACTGGACTTGGCTTTGGTATAAGCCATAGAAATTGATGTGCATGGCACAGTCAGAATGAAGAAAGCTAAGACAGCCGCAATGTTTTGAAAAGGTCCTGAGTATTTTGTTTAAATAATTTATATGGATGCCACCCATGGTCAGATTACTGAGATGGAAAACATTAGCTCAGTGAGTGGTAGTGGAAACACAGCCAAACAAATAAGAACAATTATGACGTTCTAGACAGGCACCAGGAGCTTAACCAGCAACTTTGAAGGACAAGTTATAACTGTGAAGATGAATCACAGTCGCTAGACTAAATTCTATGTTGCCAAGTCACTGACTTTCAAAGTCCTCTTCGGCTGTTCTTGAGAAGACTGAAGTTGATATATAAGACCATGAGGAGATGCTCACTGCACATCTTTTCTTCTGCAGCAACTGAGATTATGACAGATTCTTCCAGCCTCAGAACCTGAGGAACAGATGTCACAAGGACTGAGAGAAAACTCTTGTGCTAATCTGATGATGATTTAGAGTGCTCTTCCCCTCTCAATGCCTTCCAGTTTGCAGAGTTCCAAACTAAGGCCCTTACCACTGGATTTGTCACCCGCAGTGAGATCACCTCAAGGTGTGTCACCAAGATTGCAGCATGGATCACTCACAGGCCGAGTAGTCAGCAGGAAAACTTAATTCAGGTTCAAGTAAAAGAGAGGTATCCTTTGTGACCCTTAAAATCTTTATCAGCAGTAGGACTCCTAAGGATGCAAGGAATATATATGAATCAGCTGTCCTCAGTGTAACTTAAATCATTGTTATTTAGACTATGATACCAGACTGAAGCATCACTCCTGGGGCATCAGTCCCAATGAACCCACAACAGATGTACAAGCAGTGAAAATTAGTAGATAATGACTTCTTCAGACAAAAGGTGTTTGCGCATCCTCCTCCTGTTTCCATTTGTTTGGGCGAGATGTTCAAGCAGCTTTATGAATCTGGGCTTTATTGTTGTATGAAAAAAAAAAACAAATAAAAAGGAGATTGAAATTTACTGGGCAAGCACGTGGCATTCCTGTACCCACCACTCTTAATTGCTCACAAAAAACTCCAGGCAAAAGTTAAAAATTGCACAGAAAAGGAAGAACAAAAAAATATGCCACGATGAAAAAGAAATCGTAGGCTTAGATCTGCTGCAGAATGTGTACCCTGTTCATAATTTGACAGGCTGCTGATTGAAGCGTGGTCATATGAGGTGTTGGCACTTCTTTCGCAATCCAATCTCGTAGACTAATTGATTTTTAAAGCAAAAAAAGGTGGAAAATTAAGATAATTCCGTCAGATCTTCTCCATCTCATTTGGCAGAAATCATCACCCAACACCACCATCTACTAACATCCTCACCCAGTGTCACCACCCTTGCCAAATTCATATACAGCTTGATTAGACTGGTTTTTTTACTTCAATTTTTGTTTGTAACCTACAAGATCTGTTAAAATGGCAGTGTAATTTTGTGAATTTCAGTGTTAATTACAGCTTTCAAATCTCTATTAAGTAATCTACCATCTTTGCCAGTGTATTACTAACCTAGCAATTTTTAACTTACGCCTTCAGTGCTTAGAAAAATTGAGACCTCATTCTCGTTTACATTCATACCAGTCCATCATGTATTTTGTTACATAAAGAAGATCTATAGCGTGTGTTTTCTATGCACCTGACTCTTCTGTGGGCCCCTCATCTTCATATAAAACCACGACGCTTTAAATTTAGCAGAGTTTTGGTTTTCTTCCTCAGGATTTACCTTGCAGACTGACTCACATTTTTAAATTTAAAAAAGTCACAAAACCTATTATCAAGGTTATTTCCAAGGCAATTACACTGGTGCTAAAATTAATACCTCTAACAAAATGGTTAATGGTTAAGTGGTAAATTCTACAATAAATTTTGTCTTGATAGTTGTTAAGACTAATTCTCTTAATTCTCAAGCTGCTATCACTTTTGCATATGAACTTCTATATCACTAGTGTGTCCTTGTATTACTGTATATTATTACTTGATTTACATGAATTGTGGAGTCTCATCAGAGAAAAGCTGGTGCTTGGTCCCGTGCTCTTTTAAATGTCCAATAAGATGTCTTTCATTTTTGTCTGTTGGAGATTTATTTCTAAACATTCACACCAAATTTTTCAAACGTGTTTCCAAATTATCCTGTCAGAACTGTCTTTTCTCCTCTCTTTCTTTGAATCTCTCAGCTGTGGCCATAGAACGGTAGAAATTTACAGAGTCCATGTTATGTATCCCGGGCTGTCTGGTCTAACTGGAGCAAGCTGCATCTGAAGCTGTGGTGTTGATAATGACTGGTATAGGAGAAACATCAAGGTTGAGCTAATGAAAAAAGGCACACAACTTCCGTTAATTATTTGAGCTTGAGAAAATACTTATTCCATTTTCCCTGTCCAAAGCAGAGAGGGCTTCCTTCATATCATGACTATAGGAAGATTACTGGTCTATTATATTTAGCTTGCTTTGTGGTGACTGTTGTTCAGATTTTTAATAGCTCATAATCCTGCATAGTGAGTGCCATGAAAACCTGTGGTTTTCAGGTCAGCACATCACAAGAAGTTCATTCTCACCTGGCACCTTTTAAACCCGTCAGCCAATTTCAACCAGAATTGGCAGAAGAGTCAGGGACATTGATAGCCTACAAATGCTGTGGATCAGAGAGAGACCCATTTAACAGAAAACTGAGAATCCTTATGGAAGCTTGGTCCTGAGACACAAATCCACAGGAAAATGAGATTGTAGTTCTGCTGCTTGTTGAACTACTTGGTAATTAGCAGAAGAATGCATCAGAGACAGAATAGCTAAGCTGAGTCAATTCAGTTCAGCTGTTCATGGCAGAATCAGTCGTTCTTTGTTGTTGTGGGTAAAGCCAGCTGCTGTGGCGGTGTTATTCTGACATGTGAGTGAAGATTGGTGTTGCTTTTTGTGAAACATGAGTTCAGTTGTACTTTTATGGTCACACATTGTTGTAGAAAAAATTAGAAAATGAAGTCTTAAAATGTTTGGGAAAATCTGTGGTGGGGGTTTTTTTTTTTTTTTGGTGGGTTTGTTGTTGTTGTTGCTTTTTAAATTCCTGTTAGAAAACTAAATGAGCATTCTGTTGACTTGGTTTGTGGTACAGTTTTAACATGCTAAAAATGTCAGACCTGAATCTGTTGAAATAGCCTCCAGGCTTAACAACATTTTTTTCCCTAAATAAAAAATACAGAAAAAGTTTGAATATATATTTGCTCTATGGAATGATAATAATTCAGACATTGTAGCATAGGACTATTTTTTAAAAAAGCAGATAGTCTAAAGATTCAGAAATTGAAACATTTTGGGGGAAAATTACCACTTTTCTGATGAAATTAGCTTTTTGTTGTAAAACTTGCATTTTTTATTTGTTTCTTTCCCTTTTTGTCGCAAAATAAAAATGACAACTGAAAAGAACTATCTTTAGCTCCAGCCCACAGAAAGGACACTACTTTATCAATTCATAGGAAAAGCTGTTACACTATATTTCATCAACCCAAATTCCCACTTTGTTCCTTTGTTCCTTTTCTTTTTTCCAAATTCACTTTAGAGTCTCAGTTTTGCTCTCTTGAAATATCAGTATTCCTGCATGGGGATGCTCCTACTCATTCTACTGACTTCATTATTTCTTCACTGGGCTGTGGATGTGCTCCCTATTGATTCCTTACATGTACGAAACTAAAGACAATACAGATTTTGAAATTTATCAAGTAAAATTCAGACACAGAGATTAACTTTGGTCCTTAATATGTAGAGTTGTGTTGGTGTGGAGTGGAGTGGTTTTAGTCCTGCTTCCTTGAAAGATGCTTAAGTTCATTTCTCCTTTGAGTGGTAGGTTTTTCTTTTCAGTTTCCTTGTGACAGATACTTGATGACTGCTGGCACATCTCACGTCCCCCTTTTTTTGTTCTGTTCTCTTTTTCGAATTCCCTTTGTTTTTCAGTTTTTTGCTTTTCTTTGGTATTTACTACTTCCTCAATTAATTCTTCCAGTTGAACTAGCTCCCCACTGAAGTGCAAATACAAAATCATATTGCTTTCAGATTTGGGAGTTTCTTTGCACTAAAGGTAACCTTTGTCTATTATCACTTGCTCTCTGTGCAGTACATCATTAAAATCAGAAACTGCAAAATGAGCCGGCACATTGTTTATAAAGATGTAGCCAAAACCTGCTTAGTTCTGAAGAGCTCAATTTTCTTGTTTTTGTGCTTTGTTGTACCGAGCATATATTTTCTCTTTCGTTTTTTCTTTGACCTTTTCTTGAATCTTCTTAGCAGCTATGTTGCTCTTCTTGATCATTCCTTGAGCAACAGTGACAATTATGATTTTTCTCTGCCTCTGCTCAATTGATCAAAAGAGAGGTATGGGCAAAAGACAGCTGCTAGTGCTACTGAGATGCTAAAATCATGGCTTACTTTGCAAGGATGGAAGGTAAAAACACTGGAGGGGGAAAAAAGTTTTCACTAGGAAAAAAAGTCCTGATGTTCAAAATATTAGGCATCTGAAACAGTCTCCTGATCTACAGATCAGGAGTACAGAGTAATTTAAAGTTCCATTGTACGCAGTGAAGTATCTTAGAAAGCCTGAACTTTAGGCATTGTGTTTGAATATGCAAGTTTGTCCTTCATTGCATTTTAATTTTTTAAAGCATGATATTTTTACTTCATTCTGTGTGACTTTGAGGGTAAGGACTGTTTTATGACATGTTCTCCAAGTTACCAATGGACAAGCAAAAGTCTACTTTAATCATTGGCATCCTAAATTTACATAGTGGATTTAAATAAATTATATAATAAAAAAAGGAAAACTTTTAACACAACATTAAAACTTTAAATTCTGAAAAGAAAGCAAAGTTGTTCACATTTTCAGTTTAATTAGATTAAGTTTTGGTCCACTTATGTATTTTCACAAAAATCAGTATTGGGATGCATACATTCTTGTATGTTTTCACTGCTATACTACAGATAAAATTTGTTGCTACTGCTTTCTTCTAATTACTTTGAATGTACTGTTTGAACCTCTGCCTTGATTCACAGAGTAGTGTATAATGAATTTGCTAGTCATATGGTTCATTGCTGTATGTTCCTACTATTTCTCATGTGATGTTGATCTATTTGTACGTTGTAATAATATATTTTAGTATGGGTAGGAAAAACTATCTGTATTCACAGTTAACCCAGGTTACTAGAACAAATATTTGATGGAGACTAAGTCATGAAAAAGAATAATCTAGTACACAGGAACAGCTGGGTAACAGTTGGTTTTCGGCATAAACATGAACAAAACCCAAGCTCACGTAACTTTGAGGGATTTATTAGACAATGCTGCGTCATGCAGCACTGTGATCATTGCAAGTTTGGTCTCCAAGTTTGTTTTCTTCCCGACTGCAATGGGAAGTTGGCTGTCCTTGCTTCAGAAGGGCTGAGATGCTTTGCATTGACTCTGATAACAGCCTTCACAGTGCAGAGGAAAGAGATGCTCACTTCTGTGCTTTCTCTACTTTAAAAGTAGATAGCTTTTTCTACAACTTTTCAGGTCATATTTCCTGGGAGAGAGGATTAATGTGCTTGTAGTGGCAACAACTCCGTTCTTCCGAAGCTGCAAACGTTAATCCCAGTCACAAAGACTACCTTGAAGCCCACCTCTCTAATCTAACACCACTGACAAACTTCATACTAACAATGGTGCAAATGTTAAGTTGGTTGTGTTAACTTTTTCTCCCCAGTTATGCCTGCTACATGGGATAAGAATGGTTCTCCTTTACCCTCTAATGTATGTAGCTTCACATACTACTTGTGAGGAGACTTTGGTTGTAAGCTCCATAAGCTGTTGGGTTTCTTTCGTACTTTTCCAAAAGTATTGGCAGAGTGTTGTCTTCCATAAACGTCCATACAGATATGATGACGACTTTTCTTTGTCAGGGTCTATTGCTTTGCCTAGAGTTTATTCCAGGGCATCCAGCACACTCCTGAGGACAGCCTTTTTCACCTCCAGGTACCAATCATGGGATTGCTTATGAGGAATCCAGTCAGTTTTGAAAACTCTGAGAATGGCTCACCAGCTTCTTACCAATCATAGATTCTTCATGCTTTCTTCTTTCTCTTGCTGATTAAACAGATCTCCTTAATTTCATTTTTATCTGGAGTGTAGTCTTACACTTCTGTGATTTAGTCTCGCTGTGGGGTTCCTCTGACTGTTAAAAACATAAACCATTTCACATCTTGTGTCTGCCTTCCTCTTTTGATCGCCTCTTCCCTGCACATACGGAGTGAGTTTTCTTTGTCCCATTACCAGAGTTTTAGCTTTACATTTCAACAAATAACATTCCTTTTGATGGCTTGCCTCTGGGAATTAGGTAGTGGTCATCAACCACTTGGAGCCAAAGAGTCCAGAAGTTCCCCTCGTTCTGTGTCTGAGCACTGGCATTTCCAAGTGAGTCTCAGAGTTGGACCAGGACAGTGTGACACAAGCCTCTACAGAACACAGCAATGGTCAGGCAACTGTTTGCTTTAATAACGATGCTGGGTCCTCAGCCTTTTTCTGAGTATTATCTTCACTAAGGGGTTTTGATCCTTAGTGAGCCACCTTGTAGAAAAAGCAGCTAAGTAAAAAAAACCCCCACAATTTATGTTGTGTGTGCGTGAGTATACCTAATGCCATATATTAGTGCACTTCTTTTGCTGGAGTAACTCTACATAATCTTAGGAAAAATTGTTCTTGCTCATGGGATTCAGAAAAGAGTTGGAATCCATTCTGCAAATTAAGAAAAGTGTCCGACAGAAGCAGCAAGTGAGATGATTTCCGTTACACAGAAACTATTCCCCTTTTTCTCTTAAAGCTGATAGGCATAGTTTGTAAGTATGTATCTTGGTACATCAGGCAAAACCATTTTTCTCTGCACAATTAATAAAACTTACATTATGATCAGAGAAGAACTTCAGATAAAGTTTATGTTCAGATCAATTAATTTCAAGCCTACGTTTGGAGTGCCTGGCAAACAAGCAAACAAAAACTTCTAAGAAAAAGCGCTGGAGGGTAAAATGGGTCTGGCAGCTACCTCCCTTCCATAAAAGCCTTGGGGTAAGATTTGGCAAAGAGGTTAGCATACTACCAAAACTTTGTGCTGCTGCTAAAAGCAAGTGGGCAAATGCCTGAGGGAAGGCTGAAGTACCAAGCAGGGAACTGCAGATGGTGACGTGATGTTAGTTACCAGGGCACCATGGCCTTGTCCGCAAAGGATTCAGGAAGCCGTGTAGTAGAAAATGTGATTTATACGGTACCAGGGAAGGAGGTGTATGAAGGAAAAGTTTTACCTCCACCAAAAACTACATTTCTGTTAAATTAGTCATAGCTTTTTCCAGGGTGAGAGACATTTTGATAGCGTAGAAGGCAGAAGTGGAATCACATAGAACCGTAATACTCATTCCCATGGGATGAATTGATACACTAATGATAAGTGCACGTCGGTGTTGCTGTTGCATTTGGAAGTTCCTACACACCCCTCTGTACATACTTTCTCCTCTCTCCCTCCACGCAGGCATTTGCATGGTTTTACTATCCCTTTAAGTGGTATTTTCTTCTTTGAGAACAAAAGTTTCAATAGCTACTACTAGAAGGGAGCTAGAGTAGTTTAGAGTTGTGACTCAACACAGTATATTTACTAAACACGGGACAAAGCAATATCAACACTGATGAAATCAATTGAAAGAATACCCATGTCCCGCCATGCCTTTCATATATTTTATAATGTAATCAATGGGGAATTCCTTTTTTAGAAAAAATGTGTTGTGCTCAAGAATACCTTCTCTTCTCTGGTAGAAGCCTTTTTTCCTTAAGCTGCTGTGCTTTCTGGATATATTCTTTAACCTCACACAGTGAATTTCAAGTCTCTGTAGAGCCATACTGTTACCAGCATTAAGCATTCCTTTCATTTTACTGTAAAAAATTGACACTGTGGAATTTCATACTTAGTCCCTTAATAATTTCCACATCACAAATGTGGGCATATTTTATTTCCTCTAGCAGAGTAGGCTTTTCCAATCTTCTATGCTGCTACTAGGAATAATACAGCCCAAATTATGCAGAAAATCCAGAAGTAGAGATAAAACCTGATGAAAACACCACGTTTAAGCATGCTTGAAATTTGGAGATGTGTAACAGACCGGCCATTTGCAAATGTCCTTTTTCTTAGTGGCCACTGTTGTACACCTCAGGCCTGATCCATGCCTGGTGAGGTAAATTAGCCAGAAGACCTCCATTTCCTTTTCTGGGTTTTGGATCAGGTTGCTGTACATGCAGCTCTGTGCACATATGTACTGATTTCTAATCTGTCACTCTTAGATTTGTGATTTTAATCTGTCGCTCTTACATTTGGATGTCGAGACAAAAAGTGTCTTTCTCTTTTAAGAACGGTTATGTCATGAGCAGTATCCTACCCTTCACAATCTCTTTTTTATCAACTCAGGATTATTGGCAAAATCCTTGTGAGAGATTAACAGAGTAAAGCTGCCCTTGACCTGTACCTTCATTCTCTTTCAAAAGATGCCTAACTGATTCGTTTAGTTTTAAAAGCAGTTTGAACAATCCTATTACTTAATCTATTATTGGAAATGTGTGAAAGAGCTTTTAAATAAAGCTGTACAAAAGCATGTTTTAATGCTCTGAATTTTTAGAAAGAAAATGTCTTTTGAGAGTCTTGCTTGATATATGTCCGAAGTGGACAATGTAATAGTTTATATTGGAAAAGAGAACGATAATACTGCGTGTGGCAAAAGCAGAACAGGTAAGTAAGCTTACCTGGGTTTTGGGGCTTACATAAGAAGGTATGGCACTCAAAATAGGTGGTGTGAGGGAAAAAGGTGTGAGGTTTAGGAGTAGCTGCAGTAGGAAGGAGAGAGAAGGTCTGAAGTTTATGGGATACCCTAGGTTACAGAAACAGAGACTAAAAAGGTATAGGGCTCTGTGAAGGCTGAAGTGGTGCAGGAGGCACGATAGGGAAGATGTGGGTTTTGTAATTCCTTACTGTATCTGCAGTAGATGTGACCGTTTGGAAGCAGAGGGAGTTTTGCTCAAAAGAGGTATGTAATAGCAGGTGTCAAGTGGGGGAGAAAGTCTTGGCAGCAAAATCAGAATTCTGGAGAAGAAAGAATGGATTTATCGTGGGAAATGTGTATATAATAATGTGTCTTTGTGTGGAGAAAGAGATGTCTGGGAGAAGCAGAGAATGGAAAAAGGGGAATAAGGGATCAAGGGGTGAATTTGAGAGGGGGGCTTTTCAAGGAAAAAGGGATGACTTGGAAAGGAAGCGTTATTCCAGGGACGGATACCAGGGGATTTTCAGAGCAGGGAGGCAGGGAGGAATTAGAGATAAGGAAAGGTACAAAAGATGGAAGATACAGGAATCTCTTGGGAGATTCTTGGGAAACATGAAAGAAGAGGTATTTTGAGGGAGGTCTAAGAGAGGAAGAGTTGTGACAGGAGAAAGAATAAGAGTAATATAAAAGGAGGAATAGGGGAGGCAAACGGTGGAAAACCAGCAGGCGGTAAGCTACAACAAGCACTCAGAGTATCTCTTTCTGACTGTGGTTGGCAGTAACCAATGTGCTGTATGACTGAGCAGTTTTCACTGACTCTTGGATTGTCAGTTTGTGAATGACTAAGGGTTATCACTACTGTGTCACTCCATCGTACTCTGTTATAACTAACTGTACTTCATTCTCATGGAGCTGGGTTGTCTAGAGGCACCAGTTTTCCTTCGTGGGTCTTTTGGGATTCACTAGCTGTACAGTGCTGTGATAACCTACCCGAGCTGCCGCGGCTGCAATGCTGCTTCTCTCTGAGCTTGCTCATTTAAAGAGTTTAAGTGTTGTCACAATTTGCCTCAACTGTGTTAGATGAGAAGAAAATACTGAGAATGCTTTTCTTTTTTTATTACAACAGTAAAATGTATGAATTAGAAGAGAAATTACAGAAAATAACATCATTTACAAGAATTACAAAATAAATTTCACTTAGGCTGTTACAGCTGATGAAATAAATCTAGTTATTTTAAATCCAAAGCATCTCATACTTGTGTAAGAGTACTGTTACTTTCTCCTTTAAAAGTAGCAGAGCAGGTCAGTCAGAGTTCAGAGTGGCCTGAAGCTCTTCATATACTGAAATAGTGATAGACATGGAGAAGAGGAGATAGACATGAAGAACAGAGATTAAAAATATGGCCTTAATCCTCCTCATCTTCCTTTCTGAAAAAAAAAGTCAATGTTGAAGTTTGGTGGTTTCCTCTGAGAGGAACACGGTGCTGTAATTTGCTCAGCTCTGGAACAGCATCCTTAACAGGCATCCTCCTGTTCACTGGTGGGTATTCTTTCTCATTGTCTGTTTATTCTTCTCATAAACTCAACGTGTTCTTGGTTTGGGGTTTTTTTTTACGTAGTTTTGCTAATGCTGTGGTTATGAGAGAGACAGCTATTAAAAATGACTCTCTCATAGCCTCAGTACTGTGAAATGCCATCACGGGGAAGGGTGACACAAAGATGATGACCCTCTTGAGCCATGTTCAGTGTGTGAACAATTCAGGTGCAGCTCCTTGTGGGATTCACCTGGGGCTGGTGTCGCTGCCCTGGAGGCACAGATATCTGGAGTGGTCTGGAATATGCAGCCATTGTCAGCTCCTGGGAATTATGCCTCTGGCTCTTCCTCTAATTCGCTCTCCAATTTATATCGTAAGTGTTCTGTGGCTTTTATCAGTCTAAGAATTTGAGTTGCCAGTTCCAGAAGACTGTAGCTAATTCTACTGCTGTGTATTACTCTCTTACGAAATAAATGGTTGTGTTGTGTTTAAGGTGGTTGATTTGGACAACAGCCTGGGACACAGACTTCCTTGTACAGGTCTCTGATCTTTGCGCTCCTTCCTCCTTTACACGTTGGGGTAGACTAAGCAGAATTTAATCTGGTTTTTTTTGTTTATACCTATACAACACAAGATGCTAGTATTCCCCCTGTTGTATTCTACAATTTATTCTGCAAAGAGCTTGTTCTTTGTTCAGCTTAAGCCCTGCAGCTATAGCTCTCTCTCTTTTCTACCACTGGACTGTAGTCCTTAGAGACCTTAGTATCTTCTTTCAGCTTTTTCCTCTGTGGATTTTCTCAAGTGTCTGAATGTACAACCTAAATGGCACTTTAGAGAAAAGATGGCTATGATAGGTATTTGTACGTAAATGTGGAATTTTTTTACTTCTGCCTGTTAGAATTAAGTAACTGATTGTTCTTGTATTGTTTTGGGTTTTTTTTTTTTGCTTCCCAGAGCAACAGGCTGGCCAACAGGGCTTTATTCTGACTGTGTTGAGACGTTCCACTTCTTACAGAGCCACTCCTCAAATTCTCTTTCAGATGTTTTTGTCCCTTTGCCTTTTTCAAAAATTACATCCTTTTGAAAGAGAGAGATCATGGGCTTAGTTTTAACCCAATAACTTTTTAAAGTAATTTTCCCACAGTACTTTTACAAATTGTATTTTTACCAACTTTAGAATCATATTTACTTCATGAACTTGTTTAAGAGATTAGATCAGCACTGCAAGTTTTATTGTTTTCTTGATTTCTTTTCGGTGGTAATGTAATTGACAGGAGCTGATAAGCCTGTAAACTCAGAAATAAATATTGCGTGTGCTTCCAAGCTAATAGCCCATTCATCTTCATCTGCAGTGTTGTCTGTTGTCCCTGTGAAGAATTACTCTGAGCTAGTAGTGCAGTTACTCCAGATACGAACCCTGTCCTGATACCTATGTACTTTTACAGAATGATGTGAACAATTGCTGTTCTTGCATATTTTCCAAAGTAAGACTTTACAAAAGCATCATACTTTTCATTGTTGTTTTTACCAACATTCTGGGCCCTGATTATCAAAGAATTACTTTGTGCCTTTACCCAATTGCATGGCACTATACTGTCTACCTCCCCTGTTTTTTTTCATGGATATTCTTTCATAGGAAAATTCTTATTACTTCATCAAAATTCACCCTGTAGTCCTCCTCTAAATTTTCTCGTCCTGGATACCAACACAGCATCAGAATAGTAAAGATGACTGTGTTTTCTATAATTTATAAGCTCTTTTTGATTGACATAAGCCATTAGGAAAATAAAAACCTTCCAGTTCTACTCAGGGCAGAAAAGGTAGCCAACTTGTTTTACAAAAATTAAGTATATAATTCTAGGACAGTGCTTCAAAGCTATATTCCATCTTTCTTACTCTCATTCTTTGTTGATAAAGCAGAGAGTAGTGTTTAAATTTGTTTTAGTTACCATCTATGTTCCCAAAGAGTTTGAGCCAAATGGCGAGCAGTCTTAATTGAGCCCCCACCTGCCCCACCTTGCAAACCTGAGATTCTGCCAGGTGCACTCACTTGCTGTCAATGAAGGCATGATTCTCCCCTCCTGTTAACGAGTCCAGCTTGCTCCAGTGCAGCAGCTTTCTCTCCAGCTGCTTGCTTGTGTGCTTGATTGGGAATGGATCTCCATCTCTTTTTACTATATTTCTTAGGTTATAGTAAGTGTCTCACAAATATCTTCGTCATTGGCAACTTTGACAAGAATCTGTCAATCTTTTTTTTTACATTTGATCTGTTTTAGTGTGCTGTCCTCATGCTGAGAGTCTAAATTAAACTAAAAACAGTGGAAGAAAAAGTGCATACTTACCATAAGAAAATAAACAAATTACAATGATCGGTAGTTCAGGATTTCAGAGTAAAACTAAGTAAGAGAAGTCTGTAATTGTCTCTTCGCTATGGAAAATTCTTATAGAGACTAAGCTGTTGGATAGTTGCATCTTAATATATTTAACTCTCTTGCCTCTTATAGTGCTGACACTCTTAGGCGCATCACTCTTGAAGATTAATTACAATGTAAATGTTTTAAAATACAGTAATGACTGTATTCTCTCATACCGATTTCCTGAAGGCAGCTCCTGGAAAATTAGACCGAGAGTAATTCTAGTTTATAAAAAGACCGTCCTGGTGTTTATGATATTGCACAGTTGCAAAAGAAGGTTATCGCTGTACTTTAAACATTCATTGTGGTAAGTGCAGAAAATAAATCATCCTGACTGCAGAAACACAATTTTATAGCTATAAATTATTGGACCGTAAATTAGCTTCCTGGAAAACATACTTTTAGTCTGGAATTCTCTTACAAGGAATCTTTATGATCTCATTAGGTTTCCCCTTTGCAGCAGAAATTTAAATAATTTAGCTTTTGATTACTAATTCATGGTAAAGTAATTTGAGAATGTTTACATTCTATAAAGCTCTTCCATTAAATTATTTATCATCTGATATAATTTCAATAGGCATTTGTTTAATTTTTCATGCTTTACATACAATGCCATTAGCACAATACCCCACAGTGTAGATTACTGTAGAGAACCTCCCTATTTTTAAGTAGAAAGATACGAATGAATATTTTCAAAGAACATAACGTAACTTTGCTTGTCCCTTCTGCTTCTCTCTCCCCACATACCGTGTTGACAATATGTACTGTAACCTTGTACTACATTTACCACTGAAAATTACTGGCAGTATGGAAACAGAATCAAATGTATAATACTTCTGACAAGAGGGATTTATAGTGGCTATTTAATCTTGTTTGCAGCAGCAGAGCTTGGTTTGTTCTAGCAAAGTGCTTGGAGAATTGGCTCACAGGTGAAACTATTTAATGAGGCATCACTGAACAAGAATGAAACTTGTTTCTTGTAATTGGATATGAGGTCAAGGGAGCACATGCAGACTATTGGGCATGGGGTGTGGTGCTGGCCAGGGTGTGGCTAATTGTATAAACTCTCACTTGGTGGGGTAGAAGAGAAGAAAAGAAGAAGAGAGCATTTGTGTGACAGTAGCAGGGCTCTGTAGCCTCGTGTTGGGTAAGATGTAAGTACGAAGCCCAGAGCTTTTGCGTATGTGTGGTGTGATTGATAATCAGCAGCAGAAAGTATTTTTTATCATTTATGTATTGTACTGAGCAACATAGGACTCCTTTTTGTGGGCTTTTATCAGAATATAATTGCTTAAAAAAAAAAAAAAAGTTGTTTCGCTAATGCAAACTAGGAGGGCTTGTGGTGAGGTTCAGTGTTGGTACGTGTGGCAGAACTTGACCTGCATTGATGTTTGGGTTGGACTATGTATTTCTGTTATGCTTTTGTTCATTGAACTCTGTTTTTGAATTTGCAAGTTATTTAAAATACTTTATTGAATTTGAAGCTAGGTCAAATAGTATCTTTAGGGTTGCTTGTGTAAGATCACACTGCAATGGATATCATTATTACTTATTGGCAAATAATAGTATTAGTAATAACGCTATAGGTAATTGGTGAATAAAGAGTAGGTAAATGAAACGAGCAGTGGTGATCAGATTATGTGTTGCAGATTATTTCTACTTATTGCTTGAATCTGAGATTTGGAAGAACTACAAAGTTTCAGAGAGGAGGAACCTAAGGAGGTGTTTACTTATTTTTTCCACTTCAAGTCTCAAATTGGAAATCTGGTGTTTAAGCTCAGCCTGATGTATAGCAAAACTCTGAAGGTTTACTTAGACTTATATATGAGCTTTACTGTGGGAGGAGGATAGACGGTCAAGAGACTGATCCTGTGCAATGTGTTCAAGCTACATAGAAAGTTTCTTTATTTAAGTGAAAAGTTGTCAGGAAACTTATGGTTCTTGTACTTTACAGGCTGGATTTGTGAATGTGCCAGTGTCTTTACTATTGGTTGAATGCGGTCCTGACGCTGTGTTCATTCACATAGATAGTAAATTTGTCCAATAATTAGTTTGTTTGCATATTTAAAGTAAACTTTTGGGTTCTATGAATTATTTAATGAATCAGCTGGTTTGTGTGTCATGTCTGTTGTCCCCCCCCCCCTTTTTTTTTTTTTTTTTTTTTTTTTTAGTTTTCATGTATTAATACCTTATCAGCTTGGCCTACTGATATCCACCTGCTTTCAGGAAAACTAAGCAGTATTAGGTCCATGTAGTAACTTATGCTTATGTTTTCACTTACTCTGTATACAGTCTAGAAGAGTGATTTATTTGTGTAGATACAGCACAAACATGAAGTGTTCAAAGTGACAGTAGTTTATGCTGGTTTGTCTAGAACTGGGTCAATGATATTTCAAGCAAGATGAATTACTTTGAAACTTGTTTGGCGAAACTTCTTTTTCAATCTTCTGTTCGCAACTTGTCTTGCAGCTGACTTGTGTTCTTAAATTCTGTAGTCAGAATTATATGCTAACTTAAGTAATTACTGTTCTTTGTCATAATTTTTAGTGGTTCATTGTAGGACAGTGGTACGTACAGAAATGGAAGGGGATTTGTTATTGGTCATATTGGTAGGGTGCTATTCCTGGTTTTATTTGGATGACTGTCTGTTATAAATGTATGAAATATTGCACTTTTTTTCCCTTCCTTTGAACCTTCACCTGGTGAGGTAATACATGCTTAAAAAAAAGCATGAACAGCCTGCACAAACTTGTAGTGGATTTCCTAATGCTGGGTCTTGTATTTGCAAGTTCAACATTATCTTTCTGTAAATACGGTATGGTAGTTGATGATAAAATTTGCTCATTGCGTCAGTGCACTTTCTAATAAAATATTTTCATTATTTCATTTCCAGAAAGCCATTGAGAAATAAGTCTATATAGAAGAATTGAGAGGATTCAACTGTTTCAGTTCAGAGCTATTTGCTCTGCTTTGATAGGGTTGTGATATACTTAATCATTTATACACATGTCATTTTGAGGGGAATTATATCTTAGATTTTTAACTTGGCATGCTTAATTTCTATGGTTGAGATACAGAGATAAGAAAGTGGTATTTTTCTACAATATATTTTTAAAGTGGGCATTAAATAACTTTTTCTCAGCACAACAAAGAAATAAAAGAAGAAAAAGAAATCCAGGCCTTTAGATTGTTTTTTTTTTTTGATGCTGCTGTAGAGCACATGGAATTTTTCTGAATGTAGTACAGCCAAAAGAAAGAAGTATAATTTGTAGGGGCAGGGGTTTAGTATCTACAAACATAATTGCTAGGGTAGTACCAAGGCTGGTGATAACAAGAAATTAGCTGAAAGAAGCTTACTAAAAAGGTCCATTTCATTTTAATTGTTTGAAGTTTGAGTCATCAAACACTGGAATCTATATATGCTCATCAAGCATGATGGATGAAAATGTAGACTGGAAAAAATATTTCTCATCCTTTAAACTTCTGAGTAGGTTCTTTTCAGTAGTTCTCTGTGCTTTGGCAATCTTTTCATAACCACTTTATTTTTCACGTGAATGCTTCTGAGTATGTTTCTTCTTTCATACTCATACCGAGGGAGTTGTGTGGGTGGTTTTTTATGGAAGAGGACTCCCCAAAGGACCAGGGTGATAGGTTGTGGGTAAAGCTCTTGCAGCACAGAGTCCTGGACTGAGAGAAGACTCTGTTCTGGCAGAGGTCAGATCTGCTGATCGTAGACTGTAGAAAGTACAAAGACCAAATTAATAACTTTGGGGTTGGACTTGTCTGAGACAACCGTTAGAGGTTGCCAGCTGTTTGTGTGTTGGTTTATTTTGTAAAAGGTGTGGGGGGGAAACAAGGACAGAAATCCAAAGCTGCCCTTCTGATTTCTATCATTTCTCTTCTCCACCAAAAATAGTTTGATAGAGTACCTAATTTGTAGCTGCACATGTCTTTTTTTTTTTTTCTTTAGAAAGACAAAGTCACATGATGAATTACAGACCATAGGGTATGATGTAAATAATCATCTCCAGTTCAACTGAATAGGAAAAAAAAAAAAGATAGTTTGGCATACAGGAAAATGAAAACCTTTGTGAAAATATAGATGTGATAAATGTGCAATAAGTTTTTTAAAAGTTATTTTCACTTTATGGGAATTTATTCCACATTCAGTGGCACACTAGCATAGAGAAACTTAAGTGTGGGTCAGATTTCTGCATTTCAGCAGCAGAAAATGAGAACTGTAGATATGCTATATTAATTTTCAGGTCACTTCTGAATACGATAGCTGTATACATGTCCAGTGGGATCATTGCGGTAGGCTGGGGGTATGTTTGTTTATAATGAGAGACTGTGTATTTTAACAACTCTGACCTAAGTCCTAACCCCTTACATATTGTAGGACTAATTTAAGAAAATACTAGAAAATCTAAGTGAATTTAAAGTCTGAAAAGACTTTAAAACTTCCACAGAGTTCCTGACCTGGTACATTACTGATAAGGATTTTTGGCATGTAAAGGCTTGAGAGATTATTTCTCCCTTTTGCTGTATAATGTAGTAATTTTATAGGAAGTTTCCTTCCTTAATTAAGTATAAAAGCAAGGGGTGGCCCTTTTTAAAGCATTCTGTACATTCTTTTTTAGAATAATGACTTGAATATGAAAATATTTTTGTCCCCACTGCCATCAGTACTTTAGTGTATATAAGGCTAGCTTTAACTGCCCTTATGGATCAGCTGTGACTAGCATACTTAAGAAAGTTAAATCCTGCTTGCATATGTTATGGCCTTTGTGGCTTAACAGCCTCATCTGAACAAGATCGTTCTAGACTGAATCCTTTCCCTTCAATGCTCTGATGCATTCGCTTGTTAAAAATGTATGTTACTGGAAAACATGCTACTAAACTAGTAATGCAACTGCAATTATAGGGAGACTGGACAAAAAGACATAAAAAATGAAGTATTTTCCATGACATTTAACAGGAAGCAGCGTAGATGCTTTTCTACAGTACAATCACAGTTGTGTCATGAAGGACTCCAGTTCTTAACTCTTCTGTTCTGAACCTGAATCCTGTGTGAAGGACCCTAAGCAGGGAAATGAGTTATTTGCAGGAAGAACATAGGCAGTGTAACTTATCCTTTAGACAGCAGGGGGAGAAAACTGTGTAGTAAACCTAGGGCTTCTGCAGTTTTCCAGGTGTTTGTTTCAAGTTCTCCTCAGGACCCACCTGGAATTTTTGCCTTCAATCGTCAAAGAGGTTGAGGATGATTTAAATGGCACCTATGTAAGTATGTGGATGTGGACCTAAAGCTTCAGTCCCGAGACGTCGTCCTCTTATTTGAACTTCAAATTCTAGGGAAATTTTTGGACCCAGATAACTGTTAAAACCAGGATATAAGGAGGAAATTTGAGAGTTCGCTGTTGCCCTAACTTAGTATTTTCAGTCTTTACGCTTAAATGCTAGGGCATAGTGATAATGTTTCCTTTCAATTTTCTAAGCACACTGCAGACCCATGTGCTATCTCTGATTGTAACTGCAGTTGACAAATTCACAGAAGGCAGTAGATTAATACTTACTTGCTTAGGAAAAAAAGCTTTATGAAACTAACTTAAACCAGAAAGTAAGTCTTTGATCTTCCAAATGTTCACAGATCTGATTAGTTTTAGCCATGTGAACAGTTCATATGTCTGAAGAAAAGCAAAAGGAATTTGTCTTCAATGTTGATCTGTTGTACCAATTTGTGGTCAGAATCTGTCCACAGAGGTCAGCTGAGTCATTGAATTACATGGAGTTTGGATTTTCACTGGTTTGGATTTAAATAAGGCCACTACTTATTGCTCTCCCTGCTGCTTGTATTATTCATATGGGTAGGAAGAAGAAGGTTGTTCTGCAAACTGAAGAAAATGATTGAGGGGATCTGTTTCTCTGTTTTAACTAGCAATTAGCAAGGTGATCTTTCACAGAAGGATTGCTAAATAACGTCATAAAGATTTATTTTTGAGAACACTTACTTTTAAGTTGTTAGTGGCATTGTGAGAATAGATACACGATGAGGAAAAAACCCTTGACAAATGATGCTTGTGTCAATTCAAAAAATTGAATTTAATTTCAATTAAAAAGAAGAACCTGGGGAATAATTAAAAGCCAGAAAAGCTTATTCTAAGCTAGATCAAACCAAGGTGAAGACATGAAAAGAACACCCGAATATGATTGCGTTTTAAGTGCTTGCTCTGTATATATCAGTACAAGTACCTTTTTTAGGGGGCTCTACCCTTTCCAATTATTGAATCAATTTTTACATGTGTACACAGAAATGTGGTGGCAGAGCATATATGTGTATAAACAGTCTGATAGCTCTGTCTTGCCTGTTGAGAATAGTTTAAAAGGAGCTGTAGCATCTCTGCTCCCTATGCATAATTCCCTGGCGTTACAGGGAATTCATCTCGGTACCTATGCTGCGAGGAGGCTGTTCTCTGAAAGTCAAGCTCTCACAGTGCTTCTACTGCGCTTGAAATGGCAAGGCTGACATGTTTTCTGAAAACTCACCAATCCTGTCTAGTGGGTGAACAACCCCTCTCAGAAAAAGCAGTGCTCGCTCTTCTGCAATGCTGTTGGTAATGCTCTTTCTAGACTGCTGGTTAATTGTTTCACCCTGCAAATGAAGGGCTTGGATGTGTCTCTTTCCTGAAACCATTGAAAATGCAACTCGTTTATGTCAAGAATGGGAGGAAAGCTGCTATTCGCTGCAGTAAACTCATTGCTTTCCAGTGTCAATCATGATCTGAGAATGCCTCCTGGATCCATCCTCTTAGAGGAATGAGTCTCATCCCAGCTAGGTTTTAGTGCCTAGCTATTACAGCTCTGGATAGGAACATAATATTAAACTTCTCTTGGGTTTAGACTCCGGTATAACCAGCTTGGTACTGAACAGTTAATTATGGTACAGTTGTCAACTGGGCAACAGAAATCCTCCAAGATGTCAGGGTCTGTGTGCCATCCATCATCACAGCACAAGTATTTAGCACGTACTAAGTGTACCTCAGGTGATGGGTTAAAACATGCCGATTTTCTTATGCATTAGAGTAAGTGGACAGGACATGGAGGTCAGGATTGCTTTTTTTGGCAGTTGGTATTAACTGAAGTCCTTTGTGACGCTACAGCTGTGGATGTGAGAGAAAGCAGTCATTTTTAGGGTCCCAGGGGAGACAGCAAGGAATACACTGAATCTAAGAGCTACTGTGAGTGCCTGGATTAGGAAGGGAGGGTGTGCTGATGATGTGTTTTAGTTCAGATCAGGAGTGTGCTGTTCAAGTTAACCTCCTCGCGGTCCCCACTTACTGAAATCTGACCCAGGTTATGGAGTTCTCTTGGATTGTGTGAACAAAATTCCTTTGAGAACTTGAAAATGGAAGATTTGCTCCAAGAGTATCTTGTTATTCTTCTTCTCCTAGTGGGCATTCAATGCATGCCACCAGATTTGAGCCAGTAAGAAGTGAAAACCTCCTGAAATGGGTACTGTGCAGTTCCTGGCTCTTCAGCAGCAACCATTTCACTTTGTATCTGCTGCCATTGCACCACATTCCTGCTAATATAATCAGCTTGTGACTGCAGGAGAGGGCCAGTCCTGCGAGAATAGAGGGCACAGGCAATGATTATTGTGCAGTCCTTTTTACCGAGGTGATCTGAGAGTTTTCCCTCACAATCATTCATCTCCTCTAGAGGTATAAAGAAACCAAGCTGCTATTGTTTGTAGTCTAAAAAGAAATTAGTTTTACAGAGTGAAAGCCATCAGTGCGTTCAAAGTTTGGATTAGCTGTTGGGATAAACTGCTTTACAGGAAGGATAATTCAGCACTTCAACAGGATCCTTCCATCCCATAGGCTTTCCTGGTCTTGGTTAGAGAGTGCCGTGGATCTGGCTTTCTGCAGCTCTGACACTGGGTTGGTGTATTAGCTTGGGATCTGAGGGGGAAAGAGGAAAACCTGGGGTAGTTCAGCTGGGCTGGCCAGGTTAGAAGGATGTCCTGCCTGGAGAGCTGTTTCCATTCTCTATTGCTGGGTTTTACTTACTGATTTATTTTTAACTTGCAGTTCTACACAAAGGCGGCAGCAACTAGTCTTTCAATCTGAGCATAGATAACTTTCTTAAAGAAAACTAATCAGTTATTCCTCTTATAAAACCAGTCTTCCATCATTTTAGCTTTATGCCTATGCTGTAGCTCTAGTTGTATATCTGATTGCAGAGAAAATATGAAGCTGTACGTGGTTTATACAGTTTAATGGGAGCGGTTTTTACCCCAGGAAAATCTATCTAAAACTGAAATAAATTACTTAAATGAGCTTTCTCTGTGTTTCACTTTACTTGTATTTCATATAGAATCTGTACTTGGGTCTCTTCTCTTTTCAATGCTAAGAGATGATACATCAATATTTTTCAGACTGTGGGTAATACTCAGCCTTTATAGGAAGGCGTAAGTGCCATTCTTTAAGTATTTTTCCTAAAGCTTCTCAGTTTAGCTGTCCCATGCATTTAAAATTCAGCCCCAAAAACTCACTAAAGTGTGTTTCAAAAATGTTATTTTTTTGTAGCTTGTGTCATACCTTTTCAACATTAAGGTTTGGAAGTGCTTACTGTTTGACAGCAAGAAGCAATTTATGAACTCGGTATGTTTTAAGGTTATGGAAAGCTTGCTAACAGTCCAAGTTGAAGATATTCTTCTGAAAGGGTAACTGTAAGACTTCTTTCATTTATTGTTTGCTTTGTAAATAAGTAGTTTGATCCCTCTTCCATCTTCTTTAAGAAAGAAATGGCGAGAGGAGTTTTTTTAAGAAGCTGTAACTGGTGTTAAGTAATCCTTGAAAAGCTGAAGGGTGCGGATGTCCCCTTTCCATCTGGGTCCCCTCTTCTTCATGGGCCTTCATGCAGAGGAGTTTGTTTTGCTATTGTCCTATTTATTTTAACTGGATCTGGGTAAAGATGTAGTAGACCAAAAGCAGTTGTTCTGAAATGAAAACTGGCGTAGCTAAGTTTCACCAAGTTGAAAACCATCGTGGTTGGGGTGCAACATCACCTACAGATCAGGTAGGCTTTTGTCAGAGGACTGGGGCAG